>NC_064905.1:14747723-15377723 GCF_929443795.1 Astur gentilis
AGGAAGAGGAATGATTACTGATGAACCTTGGAACAGCTTAAACAGAAGTAAGGATACACAAATCAGAGGGATTGCTTCTGTCAGTTTACTTGAGTTGTTACTACTAGACTATATAAAGTTAATCATTGGCAGAATAGAAATTTGATTCTTACAAAAGTTTATCAGGAGTTGGTTGGGGTCTTTTACTTTGTGACTCACTGAGTTGTTACTCTGCCACTGAACCTCGCTATCACTAAAACAGCACCAGGTAAAATTAAATGAGGTGTAAAAAAACCTGATTAACTAGCAAGAAGTTTCTTCTTTTCCATCTCAATATCACACAGTTTGGAGGCCTCGTGAAGTTGTTTTCCCGCCCATCTAAAAAAACTTGCAAACGACAGTGAGTGCTTTTGAACAGCGCATGGGAAGCGCACGAAGGTCCTGCTCTGTACAGGCGCCTCTATACATGCACTCCTTCTACATGTTCTAGCTTATATGGAAAATTTCTGTGTTTGTCTCATCTCCAGCTACGAAAAAAAGTGAAAGTACTGAAGACATTTCACAGACTGAAAGAAAATAAAAGCACATCAGCAAATGTTAGAAGTATCAAGCACCATAAATTTCATCAAGTCAGGCCAGCAATGAATTTGACCTACGGCTCTTCGTTTTCTTTTTTGTTATTCTTTTAATTTTTAGTACTTTCCTGCTGCAAATTCATGACAGTTGTTGTCCTTTGTTCGCACTGATTTGCACTGTGCACTGGATCCAGTTGGCCAGCAATGGCAGGGAAAGCTAATTCCATTCAGTTACCGGAAAAAAAAGCAATAAAAGCAAATATGTTTCCCTAAGGCCCCAGCCCAGAGTGATGAAAAATCCAGACCAACAACCATATTTTGTTAAAATCGGTCTTAAGTGTCATCTCTTTTCCCACAGAAAGATAAAAGTAGGAAAAGAGTATACTAGGCAAACTGAAATATAAATGATGGACCCTTCCCAGCTCTAGCAATTGCATCCCAAATATATCCCCAAGCTGGGGAAAGAGTGACAATCTCCACCCCAGAACTGGGCAAGCCCTAATCACATTTCAGTTGTGCCATGAACACACAAATGCCGTACGGCCATAGCTAAGGTTATTTAAAGTTATGGGGTCAGTGACAGCAGCAGCTGCTGCTCCTGACCTCAGGGGAATCACAGTTCTGGTTAACTCAAACTCTGGTCCTCCCTTTTCTCACTGGGACTTACTGGGATATGAGCTGTTCTTCGAGCTGCTGCAATGGGTTCCCAGTGCTTTGCTGACCACAAGCAGGAGTGTGCTGCAGGGGCAGAGGAAAAGGCAGCACAGGCAAAGATAAAGTAACTTTTCTTGCTGGAGATGACTCTACTTATTTTCCCTGCCTTTAGAAATGAACAGCTGCTGCTCAGGTTTGCCAGCACCCAGCACTCAGAAACTATGAGTGAGAGACTCAGAAATAGGATGATTGTCTGTAAAACAGTCTGATGTTGGGGGGGGGAAAAAAGCCTCTTTTTATTTGGCTTGTGATTACTAAGTCTGCAGGGATACTTTTTTTTCCCAAGCTTTTTCCTTAGTTCTTGAGGAGCAGAGATCCACTCTTCCTTTTTTTTCCTTTCTTTTTTTTTTTTTTTTATATGAATACTGGGATTCAAACATAATCAACTAATTCCAGGAGCTGAGGCTTCAAGATAAAAAAAAAAAAAAAAAAAAGTATACCATGTCGCAAAGCTCACAATGCAATCTCATTGCATTGGCATTGGCAGCCGTTCACTTGGCTCTGAAAATAATAAAGTGGGAGACTGAAATGACAAACAAACCGGAGATCCAAACCAAAGTACCACCAGGGAATGCAAAGCAGATGGCCAGCTAAAGAAGACTAGCCCAAAGAATTGCTATAGTCTTTGCAGGAAGATTACTAACAGCATCCACCGTGGTGGCCTCCTTCCTATGAGCTTGCCTGGTGTGATTTGCATCTTGATGTCCTTGTCAAGAATTATTATTAAGAGGAGTAAACAAGCTAGAGAGTCCTCTTAATTGCAAATCACGTGTGCGCCCTCTCATAGCAAACAGGGAGATTCAAGAGCACTGGAGAGCCCACACAAGGGTGAGGAACAACTCTCTATTTCTGTGCCAGCTTGGGCCTATATTGCCGTAACTGGTCATTTAGCTATCACAAAGATAACATTGGTGTGTGCTTTCAGGAAGAACGCTTTCAGCATGCTTCTATTAAAATGTCTGCTTTGTTTCAATATGCCATAATATTATTTTGTCAAGAGAATTTATTTTAAAGTTGCAAAATCAAGTCTGTGCTAAATAGGAGCTGGCACAAATGAAATTAGATTTTGGGAGTCCCCATAAATATGCAAGTGAGTGTATGAAATCACATGTAACAATTCATTTTCAGAAAGAGGAAAAAACCCTAAATTATATTGTCTTCTGTCATATCCAGTTTGCTCAGCAGAGGAAAACACATGAATATCAACAGTGACCATTAAGCAGTGTGGTAAAACGCCCTGCAGAGCTCCATCGGGACTGATCCTTTCTGCTTACCCTAATCAATACATTGGTTTACCGGAGAAGAAAACAATTATCGTGGAGCAGGCTTCAGACTGCCAACCCCAGCAGATTCTCTGTGCTGCCAAATAGGATTTCTCTTTAGTTTATGTCCATCCCTGGCACTTAGCAAAGCTGACCTGTCTTCTTGTGCTGCTAAGCATATAGCCATTTTTCTTCAATTTTCACTCTTTTATAATGTTTAACACCAACTAAAGCCTACATGCTCTCTTCCGTGGCCATTCACAGGGATGGGGATTTTGAACTTTGGACTCAATAGGAAAAGTTTTTCCACAAGCACCTGGAGCTAAATCCTGCCCGCCATATTTGTGGGTGTTGCTCCATTACCTGTCGGTTTGAAATAAGCAGGATTTAATCATTTGGGGATGACAGTGAATTACAGCCCCTCGTGAAGGGATACAGCACTCCCGTCCCGCTCTCCCAGCCCGTCTGCTCACAGGCTGGTGCATCACTGGAGCACAGCCAGGCAGCCATAGAAATGCAATGAGTGAATAAGGTCTTCCTTCCCCATCAGCCAATAAAGATAATTACACAGGCCAGCGTATATTAATCTGGGCTCGGTCCTTTTCCCACTCAAATTAACGTCCGTTTTGCTGTTGAAGCCGATGTTAGCAGAAGCTGGCCCAACATCAGGGAGCTAAAATTAAATTGCTTCTGCTGTTTGCTGGTCTCCCCCCTTCCCCTCTACCAGCCAAGGGAGTTGCTGGCCCAGCCGGGAATCAGTACCAATTTAAGGAACAGCCCAGGCATCCAAGGCACGCTGCTGTCGGGCTCTCGACACCGACTGCCGGAGCAGCGGGAGCCCCCGATGATCAAAGTCACTCCATCTCCACCCCCCAGCACCGCAGCCGGGCTCCTGGGCGCGCTCACCCCTCGGGAACTCGTTTGCTCAAACCAGCACTAAACGAGGTTCAGGGAAGGAGACACGCACGGAAAATCTTTGTCCAGAGGGGGACAGCAGCTTTCGGTGAGGATGCCCACGCGTGCTCAGGCGGGTGTGCGGCGCACACCGCTATCCTCAGAGACTCCTCGTGCGGGGCTGTCGGACTTTTTATCCCATTTCCACGACGCAGAAGTCGCTTGTTATCAATATCGGTGATGCCACTTGAAAAATCAGAGGAAATCCATCACAGCCCGTGAGGTTATTCTGGTGTAACGAGCAGCCCTTGTATCTCATTTTTCAGAACAGAGACTCAGCCCTTACGTCTCCATTTCTGTGCTGCGCAAAGCCACATACGTGGTGGCCCAGTGCAAGGCTTGTGGGGCTTTTCTGCAGTCCAGCAACTCGCCATCTCCTTGCATACACGCAGGAGTGGATGCATGCAGGCACGCACACAGACATACATCTATAATTATCCTCCACAGTATTCCTCTGAAGCAGTATTTTTTTCTTTCAGGCACTAGTCTGCCTATCTGAGTATACAGATACACAGACATTTACCAGCACGGCTGAAAAGTCTCCTCAGCCACATTTCCATGGAGCACACGTAGCACCCTGATTTGCACGTATCTCGGAAATACAAACAGTTCCTCTCTTTTCATATTCTGCTGCTACAGTAACTTTGCAGACAACTTTGCTTACTGGACTTGTATCATGGTGGGTGTAACTACCAGCAATAGCTTGCCTGCTACTCGGAGCAGAGTCACATGCTGTGATTGCTCATATGCCGTTCAGGTTCTCTAACAACTGAGAGAGAGGAGAAAAGAAAGGAAAAAAAAAAAAGGCAACTATTTCTAACTCTGGCACATTCCTCTGTTGTCTCTGCCTGGGCTGCAAATGCTCTCTGTTACACTGATTTCCTTGAACTGGTCAATCCCCACCCTGTTTCCACAAACACGGAAAACAACTGTTTATAATTCCAAACTCCCAGCCTTGTGCCAGATAACATTTGCCGATCAACTGCCAAGGCAAGCTTCACACAGAAAAAAAAGGGAAGAAAAAAAGAGGGAATGGCAGATTAAACAGATCAGCTCTGATTCTTACCTTCAGAAGCAGACTTCGTTCAAAGCCCACAAATACTTTTACTTTGCTGGAAGTCTCTGAACTATTTTTAGCTTCCCTCGGGGATGCCATATAGGGAGAGCAGCCCCCTCCCTATCATTACTAATCTGCCTAACATAACAGCAGGACACCTGCTGCTAGTGAGTCATGTTTTGTGTGAAGCTAATGGTATATATATAGGCAAAACATAAAGACAATTGCTTATTTTCCTCCACACCCCATGTGTTGTTTGTGTCTTCCTGTTACTCCAAGCAAATCAAATCAGTGCAAAGAAGACAGTGGAAAGAAGACAAACACACAGGAAAATTCGTGTTTTCTTCAGACCAGAAGCTCTGGAGAGGTATAGCAGAATTATGCTTGTTTATGTTTGTGGCATGTATATACCTGTGTGTATACATGTATCTGCACTTTATACATGCACAGAGTGAGTGTGCTCTTGCAAGCTCCTGCTCTGGTACATGGTCTTCACTGAAAACATGGATGGCAATTCAATGATTATAAATCTAAAGCTCCATCCTGAACCTGTCTTCCCTGCTCATGCACAGTAAGAAAGAACAAGCATGGCAAAGGGGCACATGTAGGGGAAACTCAGGTTTATAACCTGCTAACACAGAGAAGAGAAACCTACCACATATTCCCCATATAAGCTTCCAGATAGGAGGCAGAAGTAGCTTAGTGGTTGTACGTGGCTGTTAAACATCAGCTGTATTCCCCTTTGTTTGCTTCACAGCCATTACTTGCAGTGACAAACATCCATAGAACAAGCCTTTGGTCTGTGCTAGGAGCCTGATTTAGCTCTCCCCCCCAAGCCATGCATTTCATCGTTATAGGCTGCACTTCTAAACTTTTGAGAGCTGCAGTAAAGAGCTGCTAGGTTTGGTTTTGTGATCTCTGGAAGATCTCTCTTTTATTCCTTTCCTCTCTCTCCTTTTTTTTTTTTTTTTTTTTTTTCCCCAAAATGTGAAATTTGGGTTATTTCTGTCTTTGAAGAAAGGCATTGTCCTCATCCTCTGCCTTGGGCAATACTTCCATTCATGATGGATACTGGTACTCACCCTTCTTAACCTTAGCTCACCCTACTGTCCTTAAATTCTACAACATAGTCATTCTTACTAAAGACAATGGTAAAATGTCCACCAACAGCAGTGGAAATAGGATGGACGCTTACAGGAAATGCTAGAACATCTCACGATAACCTTTAATGGTCACGGCCAGACTCAGCATTGGACATTGCAACACATGAAGCCATACCCTGACTGATAGAACCACATAAACCTGTCTCTTCCCCCTACAGAAAAACACCTAAAGTATTCAATGGATAATGAAAAACTTCCTGTAGGTTTATAAAACCATCATATTGAATGTATTGCAGGAAAATGATTTTAAAATATATGTAAAGAAGATACCTCTGTTCCCAGAGAACTCTGAAGATTTTCCAACAGATTTCTTTAGAGCCTTGCTTCCCCCCACCCCATCTCCTTCTCCTGTTGAACTGGACGAGGGGTGGTAGAAACTAAGAAACTCTCCCAGCCTGCCTGGTTCCCCTTCTCCAAGAGGGGCTGGACTAGGCTGCAGTAAATGGCCAAATTTTCCTTCTTTGAGCAGCTTAAGGGCACGTGCTGTGTAAAACCCCTCAAATGATGAATGAATCTCCTAAAAATTGCCCTTACAAACGTTCTGGGCTCTCTGAACAGAGTTCAGAAACATATATCAACCCCAGTAATTTAAAATAACCCCTGGCAAATCAGCATCTTACCACTTAAAATGACCATCTGCCAAGTCCTGAACATATTGGGGAAAGGAAAGGCAACATGCCCCAAATACCAACCCTGGGTCTTCTCCACCAACTAAAGATATAAAAAAGCAAGCCAGGGGTCTTTTCCCTTCTATACCCAGCTGCTTCTCCAGGTTCTGCGGTAGCAGAAGCAGCAGGATTTCAGGCAGGCAGACCCTGAGGCATTTGCAGTTTTCGGAAGGAGCGTGTCAGTGACCCGCACGCTCTGCAGTCCTCGATTCCCCCCTAGTGACCAGCACACTGAGGGTATTGAATCAGCTGTAGCCTTCCAGCTCAACAGAGCTGCTGCCTCTCTTAAGCACCCGCAGTAGAGCTGGCTTTGTGCTTCAGGAGCCCTGCTGTCCTCTCTGCTGCCAAAAACCCACCCAAAACCCCCTCTTCACGCCCGCCTTCATCGCAGAAGGACAGAAGTAACCAGCTGCGACAGGGAGAGTTAAAAACCGAGCACGAGGGTCAGTTCTCCCCTGCCTTTCCTCCAAAGATAGCTTCAGCGTGCCATTAACATATTAACTAACACAGTGCCTTTGTATGCCTGCTAAACAAAAAAGTAGAAGCAGAAGGGAAAAAAAAACCAACCCAAACCCCTCGGCATGTCTGCCTTGAATCCCAATTAGAAAAGAATTGTTTGCCTTAATTCTAAATGTATTTAGAATATGGAGCATATATTTCCAAAGGATGTTTTGTATTTACAGCGTGTCTGTCTGGTTATACTGCTGCAGTGTAATTGTTTTCCTGCTGAGAATTATAGCAGTGAAGTTACTCTGGGTACGATTACAGCTAATTATAGTTTCACTTTGGAATTTAAAGGCTCCCCTGCAACACTCCTTCCTTCCCACGTAGAGGCACTGGCCTTGGAGCATGTTGTGACTGCTGCCCGTAATTGTAGTAACTGAGGTCCCTAAGGTCACTGCTAGCTACGTGACATGCGGATGCGTTTGAGGTTTTGTTGCTAGAACTGGGTAAGTCATTACGGTAACTGTATGAGGGGAAATCTATTAAGAATACCCTGCACCGAGGCCAGAGCTGAGACAGCCTAAGCCAAAACTTTGCTAGGTCTGCGCCTGGGGGGAGCTCGACTGCAAGAAGGCAGCAATCCCCGCCTGGCAAGGCTTGGGGAGCCAGAGCACTGCAGAATTTGTATCCAAATGGGGGATTTTTCACAAAGAGCAGTTCTGTTCAGGGTGGTTAACAGCTGAAGAGCGGGGAGACGTTCACTCCAGTGCACACACTCAGCACGCGGCGACTGCTTCAAGACCAGAAACAGAGCCCTACAGCACGGGTAAGGTGGCAGAGAACGGCTGGGCTAAGCCGTGGTGAATTCATCCACTGCTCCCTAATGGGAAACACTTCTTGACATTTTTCATAACTGCAGTTGTTCCTTTTGCCTCTAAATCTTTAAAGCTTGATACTAGAATCAGGTTTGCATCATAAATCTCTTCCTTCTATCGCAGCTTTGCCTGTCACTGCTGATACTCTCGAGCAGAGAGCTGAGCCCCGGCTGTGCCGGAGCAGCCCAAGACAGCCTCGACGTTGGTTCAGCACAAACCACATTGATGGCAGTGGAGCAATTCAGGCACCTGAAGAAACCCTGCCAAAATTCTGCGGCCGGACGGGGCAGAGCGCTCCCGGGCAGCCCCGTCGCTCTCCCTGCCCCAGACGGCGCAGCTACAGGTACGAATGTGCTCCATTGCTGAGCAGCACCGTGTGTTTCAAAACAAAACGTCAACGAGCTTTCCAGATTAAAACATTAAAAATGTATAAGCAACAACTGTCGCACACGAGGGAGCTAATAACACTGGTAGGGGTTTTCCTTTTGAAAACAGGTAAGATCATTTTTAATAGCAGTGAGTTCGTACGCAGTTATAGTCTCATCAAGGTGAAGGCCAGGAAGACTCATTAGATCTTCATTTGACCTTATAACAAACCATTGTATTCTACCCAGCTATTTCTAATTGAACAGA
This sequence comes from Astur gentilis, assembly GCF_929443795.1. NCBI lineage: Eukaryota > Metazoa > Chordata > Aves > Accipitriformes > Accipitridae > Astur > Astur gentilis. The sequence continues at coordinate 14,756,048 of NC_064905.1, forward strand.
GCTGTAAGTCCCAGGAAAGTCAATAGTGGAGAAAAGCAGCAAGTCTTACTCTGGAGCCATGAAAAAGCAGAGAATCCTCTTTTTTTCTCTTGATAATTTGCTCTAATGACTAAAATCGCCTCCCAGTTAAAAAAAAAACAACAACCAAAACCAAAAAACTCCCACCAAACCCCACACCTCATTTAATGATACCTAGTTCAGCTTCCAGATACAGGCTTTTCTTTCACTTTTCTCTCCTTTTACGACAGAATATTTTCTTCCCAGAAACAGACTCATGGACAAAAAAAATCTCCTCAGACCTTTTTTTGGTCAACCAAACACACTGAGCCTTTCAGGCCTCCTATTGTAAAACATTTCCTTAGACCCTCAAATAATTTTAGCCATTCTTTCCTACCCATTCTCCAACTTTTTCATATCCTTTCAAAGTTTCCACACAGTATTTTGCTATTTGAGACCCGGCTTCAGCGATGCTGCACGTAAAAGTAAAATCACCTCTTTTCCTGTTATTCACTACTCCCTTGCTTATATATTTAAAGGCCACATAAATTCCTTTTGTCAGGTCATCACAGTGGGATCGATGTGCAGGGGCTTTTCGGAGCGCTGCTCCCTTCATCCCAGGAGCACCACCTGCCCTCCTGCCTGCAGGGCTCTGCCCTGGCGCAGACCAACGTGTAGTTTGACGGATTCCTCGTCCTCTGTACCGAAAGATTCGCCCTCCCCAGTGCCAGTTTCCTTTCCTCTTCACTGCATACCGCTCTCTTGATCTTTGTGCTTTGCAAAAATTTTTCATCTTGTGTTTTGCTACAGACCATTGATACAAACAATGGAGAGCTTTGGTACTTATACTTAACCCTAATGTGCCCAGAAACCACAGGTCCATTCAGGCCTGATTCTCCATTCAGAGCTCTGTTCTTGCTGAGCTCTGTCAGGTACTTTGTAATCCATTTAATGTATATTCTAATGTTACTGAATAGTGCTAATGTTTAATCAGCACGCTATTCAGTGCCAAGTCAAACACCTTACAAAGGTCTAAATGCACTAAATTTACACCATCGGTTTTGTCAACCAGACATGTCATATAATCAGAGAGTGAGAATTAGGTTTCTTTGATAAAGTTTGCCATAAACCCCTCTCATTTAGACTACTTACTAATTTACTTTTGCTTCAGCTTTTGAATTATTTAACCCCAAATGATTACGAACTAACTAGCTTGCTTGAGTCTTAGGAAATACTTCCTCCTAACAACCTTCTCTCTAAAATTGATATAGACACATTTCATGCGACAGGGTGAGAATTAGCTTATTCACAAGGCAGCTCTTTACTCTCAGGGAGACTGGACTGAATTTGCTCCCTTTTGGAAGGTTTCACAGGTAAACTGGGCTTCGATGGGGCCAGATGCTTAACGCGGGGGCACAGTGCCCTGTTCCTCTCAGTACCCCTTCCCATCTGCCCTGCTTACAACGCCTCACTAGCACTTGTAAGGTAAACAGACAAACAAAACCAAAAATCTTCCATATAATTTTCTCTGCAAAAGCTCAGAAACAACTTTACCAAAAGGGAAAAAATGTGACTTGGGGCATTTCTGTATGCACCTGGCAGCACACAGCCATTGCTGCCCATGATCTCGTGATTTAGGGCCCCAACTATATTTACTCTTTAACTACATTAGTACAAAGCTAGACCCATAATTTTATGGGCTGAAGATGGTCGTGTTTAGGAAAGGATCCAGTTGCTGAGAGGATTTTTATGCCTGGTTTCTACATAAGGTCCATCCACAAAGACAAAAATTTCTTTGTACCAAAATCCACCTCCTTTTGTTCCAACCAGTTTATTTGAAGGAGCCTAAAGGTATCTGTGAACATCATTCCCTTTGCCCATTCCCCATCCTACTCTATTAAACAAGTTCATTTTGTCCTGCCAGAACCGCTGTGGCCTACCTTATCAAATAATAACGAAACCTCAAGGAATTCGGTGGAGAGCTGTGTGTTTTGCACATAAAGACACAACGGTTTCTCAGTGCTCCTGCTGTTATTCAGAAATCATGCAAAATGAAGCTGAGGCAGCGAGCAAAGCAAAGTACAAAAGTGAAGCCTTCATACTTCATGAGCATACCTCATTTGCTCTGCTGTCAGTAACTCAAAATCCCAATGAAAAGAGGAGGGGGGGTGGAAAAGAAGACATAAAAGAAAAGGAGTAATTATATGCAAGCCACTAGATTTATCACTTAGCTTTTGGCAAAATATTGACTCCTGAATGATCTTTGTCAAATCTCATAAAAAACCAGCCTCCAGGTGATGAATCTTGCCACAGGCATTAGATGGGGTGCTGCTGGAAAAGGAAAAGAAGGGAAATGGAAAAGAAGGCTTAATTTTAATTAAGTAAACTACTGGTGTCTGCATTTGGTCGCAGCTTTCATGATTTGGAAAAGTAGGATGCTTGAGGGCTCGATTTTTGTTTGTTTTAAATATTCATGGCATTTTAAATGTCTTCTGTGCTGGGCTTGGTGGACCTGATGGTAAATGGCTGAACCAGATCTGACGTTCCCTGCAGCGAACAGCCTCGACAGCAGCGCAGTCAGCTCCTGAGGACGCTCGGCCAAAACCAAAGATCGGAGCAGAAACTTACAGTGGAGGCTCTGCCGGGACCCCTCGTACAGGGAGCTGAGCGCACTTATTGATTTTGGGAGGGAGACAGATGAATGTACAGCATGTCTGTATCAGCAATCCAGACATTTTGGACTAGTTTTGCACGCTGACATTTCACTATGACCTGGGTTTTTGCACAGGCTTTGACCCAACTATTGACTCTAGGAAGGACAGTATTACAAACAAGGGGTAAGCAGTGGGGAGGAAGAAGGAGAAAGTATTTGTTATCTAGAGCAATAATTTATCATTTCCAGACAGTACGGCAGGATAAAGAATAGTCTCATGGATAAAGAATTGATTTGAGACTGGGAGAAACAGGTCTGTCCTGACCTCCGCTGCTGGCTTCCTGGCAGATCTTGGACCTGCCAAATAGAGATGTAAAATGGAAAAAATATTCCTGCCCCAGGTGTGGTCAGAGCGGTGGTCCATGCCACACTGACAAGCTCTACTGCAAAGCCGCAGTTAAAATTCCAGGGAAGAAATTTGCATTATATAAAGTAACCTGGATTGTTCATCATTAAAAAAGTGCCATAAGCGATGCTGAGATATTCTACACACAGTCTGCCATTTCCAGTTTCACTCGAATCACTAATCAACATTAATTCAGCATTAACTTAGGACTCGATTTCTTCACTCAACTCATGTTGGCATCAAGCAATCCACCCAATAGTCTCTCCCTCAGACTCCTTTTTTTGGAAGTGATTTTTAAAAATCACTTTAAGTGATTTAAGAATACTCCTAAATGTCAGCTGCAGGCAGGAGAAGATAGTTATTGGTCTGGTTTTAGAGAGAATTTTTGGCTCGGTTTCTTCTTCCTACCCTGCTCATCACTGATGTATTTTTAAATGAATCCTAAAATACACACCAGGAAACTCTATTAAATAAAAATCATGAATGGCATGCAGACTGTGCTATTACTGTGCATAAGAAGATAACAAGACTCAAGAGACTGCCCTTTACATTCTGCTGCTCTTGCTAACTACAGATCTGGCCCAGCAAATGCACACGTTCCATGAAGAAGGGAGAGTGCCATGAGCCCTAAACAATACGCCTGGAAAGAGGCTGGAGGAATAAGAGATCAGAGAGATAATTGGGATGCCATGAGCTGCAGCTCTCTGTGTTCTCAATTAACTAAGTGATCGGACATGCACAATCAGAGATCCCGAACGCATCGTTTGTAGGTTATCAGCGATATCGGACATCAGATGGAGCGGCGCTGGACTCCCCCTGCCAACAAACCGGAGGAAAGAATTAGAATTCTGAAAGCTTTTTAAAGCTAGACTTTCACCTCAAGACACAATAAAAGAAAAGCTTTTAGATCATTCCTGGCAGAGGCGTTGGAAAGCTGCCATGCTCAGACAGAGTAACTATGGTAATCCATATCAGGTTGCAGAAATCATCTTTAGCATACAGTCTTTTAAGCCCTCCAAGAAGCTTTCTTCCTAATCTACTTAAAAATAAAAAATAAAGGGTGTTTCAAGGTCAAACAGTACCAATAATGGGATCAAAGACACTAAATGGGAAGCAGGTCGAGGGTACAAGTCCCTGAGCACCAACCGCTGTCTCTGCGAGGAAGGAGAGCTCTGACCCGAGAGGCAGGAGCTGGGCAGGGGACGGACATCGCTGCCTCGTGCTCTGCATCGCCGTCTGAGCCTGATCATCTGTCATCTGCAATGAAGACCGCACGATTAAGATGCGCTGCAGATAAACCTACGCTTAATTGCCTTGATGGTTAGGTGATTGAGAGCTGAATACATTAGTGTGCAAAAATTACTGAACACAAAGGCCTTGATTCTGTTCTCTTCTGTGCCGGTGTAAGCGATGCTCAGAGTTCGCCTTTGTGGGCATCTGAGGTTTGCTGGAACTTATTCACGTAGGCACCTCAACCCTCAGTGACACTCCGACTCTAAATATTTGGGGCTGCAGTGTGCCTGGTCTAAAGGAATTCGATTCTATTGTTCACTTAGGCAGAATTAGGAGCGTAGAAAATCAAATTCCATTATTTTAAAATTAGTTCGAATTTAAACTCCACTACTTAAATGCCCACATGTAGCCCAAACATTTGCCCTGTTTCACCCTGTTGTGTGTCTGCAGCAGCCTGCACTATCATCTATTCACCTTCATGAGTATTCCTCAAGTATTTGAGGGATTCCTGCACCTCTCAGAACACCACCAAAATTAAGGGCAAATGAGTAGCATTTGGAGCTGGACCCAGAATGGATCAAGAAGAGCAAATGTGGCACAGAGGCTTTTGAGGGAAAAGGCAACATATGACCAATAAAAGTCTTACACATTGAAATCCTAAATGGCTGTACCGTAGGGAAGAAATATCAGACTTCCTCGACTCTCTGCTGCTTTACTTTGCTGCCTGCTGAGCCAGACACCGGCTTTCCCTCCTTGCAAAGATGTGAACATCTCTGATGAGCCCAACACAATGTCAAAACTGAAAACTGTTCCGTATCAATCTTATGCTAAAGGGCCAAAATCTCAGAGATCAGGCATCTATCACTGAATGCATGTTCACGCACATTCTTTTTTTTTTATTTCTTTTTTTTTTTTGAGGGGGGCATAGATACTTCAACTGACATTTTCCTAGTTATGGGGCTGGTTTTTCCTTTCCTTATATGCAAAATGATTGTACTTGCATGCAAAAAGCAGCTGAATGCTTATCTGGCTGGTCTGTTCATATGAATACAATACAGGGCAAACATCTGTGTTTTGGGGGAAAAAAAATAAATAGATGTCCAAAAAAAGCATGCAGGCAAAAAGCCTCAATAATGATAGACACAGCTTTGGAGATGCTTTGAAAATCAGGGCTAAAATATCAATTTCTCTTGTTCTGTGTTGCAATGACAAGATGCTGAATTGCTATGATTTCAGTAGTCCATAACTTAATTTTATTTTGTTTGATCTAACAATGCTAAGCATATTACTTGGGTATGTGTGAAACGTTATACTCGTTATACATTAAGGTGGTTTTGGGTCTTATCACTTGTCTGTAATTTGATATTACAATTTAGAACATTCTCCTCCATTCTCAGGTGCAGTAGCTGGAGGAATCCCTAATCTGCAAGTTAGAAGGGAACAAAATAATTATGTGCAATTAGAGTCTCCAAGAAGAGGATCTTTTTATGGGACTGCAGAGTTACAGGTGAAAGACGCTCAATTATGTCCTCCAAACAGGTCTAAAAAAGTTACTGGCAGCACCCAGGGTACAGCAGGAGCCAGTAATTTGAAGCTCAAGACATGTTGTGCACAGTGTCCTTTCTGCCTGCTCTTTTTTATTTCTGCTACGATCTCACACCGTTTTCAGGAGCGCCATTCCAGTCCGTAACGCTGGGGTTTGTGTCTGCACCTCTGCGCCCTCTCCCTGGGAGGCAGGGAAGACCCAGGGGTGTTGGGTAGGGCCACGACGAGGGAGGCAGCAGGAGCACGGATTGGGGAGCATCTTTCGTGGCTGACCTGCCATGTGGCAGAGAGCAAAGCCGGGCTCAGCCGTGGATGCCCTAGGGGAGGAATTTACTCTCAACTGCAGTGCCCGCTTTGGTCTCTCTTCTTCCAGGATCAGCAGCTCCTGGGTACAAAGCAGCAAGTGGAACCAGTTTCAAACTGATATTTGCAATTATTTAATTTGCACGTGCAAAGGGGTGCTAGGCTTTGGGTCATCTGCCCTTGATTTTTTTTGCCTTCTCCTTGGACATAGCTATTGACACAGGAAGAAGTAGGATATGCAGTAATTCATTCAATAGAAAAACCTAATAAATCTAGTTCATAAATTAGGCCTGCAATGAAGACAGATCATTGTTCTTCAGCCATTTGCATAGCACCCTGCTGGCCTGCCTGGCTGGTTTTTCGTTTAGGGAGAATATTCACGATCAGTCACCCAGTGTGCATATGTTGATTTGAAGACACTGAATTATACCTTTAGAGGAGGTGCTGGCATTTATGTATCTTTTGTAAATATTCCAGAGGATTATTTATTAGATTCAAAATTATTCTTTTTTTCCAGAGAGAAACTGTCTAGATACATCATAGTGAACTTCAAGATTTGTGGATACAAAAAAGAAAATTTATAGCTCTCTTTTGGCAGGTAAAACCAGCAATGATTAATGATACATCTTCCCATTTGTATGACAAGTGCTGTCTCATCGAGAAAAGCCTTACAAGACTTTTACATCGTACTCATTAGCTTTTTCCAGAGAACCTCACCCCTGTTTGCACGTGAAATGGCCACGTAGCTCCTACTGAACCACAGCCCAACCCAGAGTGGGTTTTGCCCACCCTTCTGTCTACAGAAGCGAGTCTGGAGCCAGCAGTGCCTCTTTCGTTTGTTGGTGTTATCTGCCCCCTTTACCACGTCCTCTTCCCCTTACCATATACCACGCTCCACAACCCAAGAAGATGCCTCATCTGCAGGAGGAGGAGATGACACCAGCCCAAGAACCACGAGAAACTTCATTAGCCACTGAGGTATCATACTCATCAACTGCAATCAATGTGGCCACAGGCAGCAGCAGAGGAGATGAATCATAAAATCACAGAATCATAGAATCATTTAGGTTGGAAAAAACCTTCAAGATCATCGAGTCTAACCATCAACCATGCCCACTAAACCATGTCCTGAGGAGACAAGCAAACCAGTATGTGGTCAAAAGTCCACATCTGCCACTGCTTCCCCCAGCTGTAGGGCTCTGAGGTGGCAGGTTTCTCACCACCTCTGTTCTGCAGAGGGGGAGATGCCGGGTCGGAAAGCTGCTGCGAGCTGTGCCAAACAGCAAGAACGTGAAAATAAAGATGGTGATTGCACCTGTGAGCGTGGGTTGGAGTTGCGACGTGTCGCAGGCACCGACCCTGCTGCAGCACGCCCAGCTGCGGAGCAGCAGCATGTCCAGTGTCTGTTGGCAGCAAGCCACAGTTCCCGTGGGAGGGGATGAAGAATAACACCTTTCCCATAAATGAACTTTGCTTATTTTTGTCATATGAACATTCTATAGCCCACACGTTGGTGGGACATGCTTGCTAGGGCAGCTCTGCTGGTGGCTGCTGAGCAGACTACTTGCAGGAGGACCTCTGTATCCTCTCCAGCTATTCCTTTCTGGGTCTGTGAGCACTTTGGGACACGGCTGTACAATAGTGCAGTGCCTGGCTGCCCAAAATCTTCCTACGGCCTCCTCCAGTCCAGTCTCTACGTAGGTCTCTGAGGAAGAGGGCAATACAGGCAGGAGTGCAGATATACAGAGTCCCTCTGCAAGAAGGCAAGTACAAGCACTTTCATTCTTCCCCCACGCAGTCCCTTGTACACACCACCACAAAAAAGGCAGGCATGGAGTGTCAATGAGTATTTAATTAATAAGTTAAATAGTAACTACTCTGCTAAGCTGAGCATCCTTTGAGGAAATAACATCTAGGGAACAGAAGCATGAATGAGACTCTAACTGTCAGCTTTATGGATGTCTGCTGTTGGGATATGGCTCCTTCAGCTGTGATGGAAGGAGCTAATACTTTGGGAAAGAGATAGAGGAACCGATGCACACGTTTCTTGTATGCACATTTTCCACCTGGAAAATGTCTGTGAAGATACGGTCTGCTACACTGTGTCTCTGGCACAGGAGGGAGAAACAGATGGAGAGATCGTCTAAAACCTTTTGTTCTCCATAGTTAATAACCTGGAGCTCTTCTAATATCTAACATGTGTAGGTTGGCTTCATCTCCATGTGCATGCTCTTCAGAGGAAAACCAACCACATTCACCAGTCGGCTAATACAAAAATGTGTGACTGTTTTACAAAGAGAAACAGATAAGCTCTTAAAATCGTTGTGTCCTTTACGAAATGCTGTTTACAGCAGATCTGTCACGAACATCAGTAACTCACCAAGCCGTCTTAGCGCAGTACGACATTTTAGTGCCAGCGAAATTGGGAATGAAAGCAGCCACATTTTGACACAAGTTTAGAAATTAGGAAAACCTTTCTTTTCTTTTTTTTTAAAACTCACACACATTGATCTGTTCTAGTGGAAGACTGCAGTGCTTCTGAACAAAGACTTTTCTGCACGCTGTCTCATGCTCAAAATATAGCACTGGGCTTATTTGGAATTAAACAAAATTTTGAAATTGTTATGTCTCCCATGAAAGAAATGTCCATTTCAGTCCAGCTAAGCAACAATACAACATTGCTGGTGGAAGAAATTTCCTTCCTACCCCCTGCAGAGTTTGTTGTACACTGAAATACATGATTTCATTATCCTTAATTTACCATGCAAAGCTACAAATAGCAGTGGCCATAAAATTATCCATCCCTTGTTAAAATGCAGCTGGAATACACACCCTCCTTTGATAGTGGATTCCAGAGGAGGACTTCACACTGTGTGAAGAATCACAGTCTTACTCCCATCCATGAAGAGCAAGTTACACCAACTGACATGAGGCAATCAGAGCATCTTCCCAGCTCTTGCCAAAATGTACCCTTCAACAACCGGAACAAAAGTCTTTAGCTCCTACAAAGTCCTTATCTGACACTGGAGCCCATGGCTCATGGAAGTGAGACTTAGACGCCCAAACGAAATTAAAAAATTTTACCATTCACCATCAGGAGTTGCCATGGGAAGCCAATGTTGTTCATTCAGTCTGCAGCTCACAATTTCATAAGTCATCCGCTTCTCTATGACTTAGAGGGAATACAGATTTTTCTTGGGACACCAGGACTCAAGGGAATTACCTGTAGTTAAACATCTGATTAATGGCTCATTAAGAATCAGCAACAGTGTTTATTCAGTCCCTGTCTGAGTGTGGTTTTGCAATTATGTGCTTTTGAGACTGCAGGTGTGTGAAATATTCATAACCCAAACGGAAAGATGATGGAAGTGCAGTTTACGCTTACTCAAGGGCTAGCTGTTCTGGATTATAAATATAAAACAGAAAAGCAAAAGTGCAATTATTACTCTGCCCAGGGAGTACCCGGACACTCACTAGACTCTTTACAAACATATTAAACACTAAATTTCTGTCCCAAATAATTTATTCTAAGTGGCAGAGCCTTCTACTCCCCTCATGCCACCTCTGGTACACACTACAACTGGATGCAAGGCATGCTTGTAAAAGCAACATTCATCATCGGATTACTCTTGTAGGAACCACTGCAGCCCGAAGGGTCTGTGCTCCTCTGAGGGCACATCGGGGAAGCGAGAGGAGAAAGAGCGAGACTGACGGCGCTTGGCTGGATCCGTCTCCTAGGTTTCTGGCCATACATTAAAATCACAGTATTGGAGCTTTAATTCTGTTTAATGGTGAATCGTTCATTACCCTCATCACTTAGCTGACCCCAGAAGGACACAGGGTTTGGCCACTTTCTCCCGCATAGGACGTGCTTCTGCCATTTGCTCCCTCAGCTCCAGAGCAGCTGCCAACATCAGGCAGCTGCAACTTTTGACCACGTGCTTGGCCAGCGAGCAACATGTTACCAGTAATTTTAAAATATGCAGCCCTAACGCTCTAGTTTTGAAGATGAAACAAGGAACGGAGAGCAGGAGGAGGGGTGGGAGGCTGGTACCTGAGCAAATATTGCAACTCAAGAAGAGTTTCCCATCGACTTCAGGTGGGGCAAACCCCCTTATGAAACAGTTAACTTTTCCTCGCTGCGACTGCTGCTCTAAGCATTAAGCCTTCCCTAAAGCTGCTTCCTTTTTCCTACTTTATTTTATGCTGTTGTTTTTTAAAAGGGTTGTTTCAGAATTCCTCTGGGTCCCATCTATGCCGTGCTACCACCTTGCAGAGGCTCTCAGTGGTACCGTACAACTAAATATTAGTCACAGGAGAACAGGAATGGATAGCCAGGCAGAAACAAATCTAAAAGCAGTGAACCATCAAATGTGAGGAACACAGGAGGAAGCTGACAGATGAAGGACTGTGCAGAGTCCCTAAATCCAAAGCGCATTTCTGAAAGGGCACTTTCTTTCAAGAGGAGTATTTCTAATAGCCTCTCTCCACCGCAAAAGGGAAGGACTTATCTGTTTGCCATTGCTGATTGCCGAATATAAAGTGCTGTATATTAGCCTAAAAGAACGCAGTCAAGCGCTTCCAGATGGTGGGAGGCAGCAGGAGGGATGGCCACGGCCAGGCAGCGCCTGGTGCCCGCTCCCCACTCGCTGCAGGTAGGGTGCAGAGCTGGGGGGGGGCACAGCCTGGCCCCGGAGGCTCCCCTCGCCTGCAGGCAGCAGCAGCTGGATCTCCCCCCGCTTTCCCTTCTCTTCCCCACGTTGAACAAACCCACAAACGTGCTTCCTTCTCGTGGCTCGTGGGCAGGAGTAGCCTGAGAGAGACACTGTGGGTGGGCATCTACAGCACGAGCCAGGAGCTCCAGAGGTTCAGAGGGGGACGGAGGAGCCCCCAGGCAGTGACCGTACTGAGGACTCCACAACTTTAGCCCAAACGCTACTATGATTTTTAGAAAGATGCCCAAACCTATTTAAAAATATATATTTAATGTTGGGAAACCCACCATGGTCTGTGGTAAGCTCTTGCAGTGTCGATTGCTAAAACCATTTGCCTTTTTTCTGTTCTGAGTGTTTCTCGCTCCAGCTGCTAGGCTCAGACCATGCTGTGATGTCCTCCGTGACATCCAAGGGTCCTCTGCTGCCAGAAGCCTTCCTTAGTGTTAGTACTTGTAAGATCCCTCCCAACTCCTCTTGGAGAAGCTAGTGAGATGGAGCCACTTTTCGTTTAGAAGCCAGGACTTCTAGAACTCAAACCATTCTTGTAATATTTTTTTTTTTTTTTCAGAAGCATTTCTAAATTTGTCACATAGCATCACAAAAAATAGTCTGTCTTTGTTTCTCTATATAGTGGTAATATCTGCATGCACTCATTCTTCCCCAGTTCACACATTCAAGGTTTCTGTTTAATTTCTCAGCCACTGCAGCCAGCTCACATTGAGTTGTTTATCGTTTCAAAAATACAGCCACCTCAGCCAGTAAGCATGACCTATTTTCTTGGTTCCTGGACCTCATATTTTCTGTTTTGTACATGAGTCTGTTGCTCATTGGATCCAGATCACTCTAAAGAACTGATTTATTATTTACTAATCTGCTGGTTTTTCTGTCATCTGTAATTTTTGTCATTAGTAATTGGATATTTTCTTCTAGATCACCGATAATGATGCTCTACGACACTGAACCAAAAATAGATTGCTGGGCAACTGAAGAGAAGCAGCCACACTGAATATTGGTTCCCTGCTCCCAATTACTGTAATGTAGCTAAAATATCTGTAAAAGTGAAGGCCATTTTGAAGGCCCATTTAAAAAAACTTTTGGAAAGCCTCCAAAATAGAATAAGGAAGACTTCTGCACCGTTGCCAAAAAAATAAAGCTTGAATCTGGTTGGTCTGGGGTTTTTTTTGAACAGCCTTTTTTTCATGAGAAAATACTTTTTAACTATGTCAGGGCTTTCAAGTCCTGAAGGCTAAGGACATAACAAAGGAGCCATCCCATTATTGTCTTGTTAACTCTTTCCTATTGCTAGCATACATGCAAAAGTCTGGGAGAAAATTCTACGTGTTAAAATGTCTCTCATCCTTTCAGATTTGAGGGGAGCCACTGTTTATTCTCAGCTGTCATGTCTAACAAAATAAAGGAGAAAGTCTGGAGGAAAAAAAACCCAACTCCCAACTTTCCATCTTATTGTCTTTTTGAAGCTGTATGTTTGATAAGTTCTAGCAATACGAAGTTTCAAAAAGCCAACTGTTTAAGTTTGAACAATAATAGTTTCCTATTATATTTTGAATACTGGTCAGGCTTTTCAATCTACTGCAGAAAGGCATTCAAGGATGTGCCAAATGTTAAATGCTAGCATTATTTATTGTAGTATTGTCAGTGTTATCTTTTTTTCTTTTTTTTTTTAATAAAATATATTAATACACAATGGTAGTCCCCAACCCATAGAGCTTCCACCAAGCAGCAACACCCAAGAAGTGAGTTTAGGGCACTGAGTTAGTGACAAAAATAGCAAGCAACCTGCAGTTCTTAACCAGTCCTGCACCATGAATATCTTCTGCCACGTGGCCAGGATATTTGTGATGTCCTTCTAGGAGAGACAAGCTTTGAAACAGCTTCAGAACAAGACGCGGCTGAGAGAAGGATGTGCTCGTGCATTTGCTTGCAAGTATTTTATCTTTGCGGGGCCCAAAAGCAAGCACAGAGAACCAAGCTATGAGCAGTCTCGGGGAAACCACTTATTTAACTTTAGGTGTGTACTTGTACCCAGCTAAATCAGGGCTCCTGGTGGCTTGTCTCTCTAACTCTCATTTTTACCACAGGGACTTGTTGAGCTGCTCTGCCATTTGCGGTTCTCTTGTTGGCAGAGCTTCTTAATACATGAGATCTTTCTAAGATTGATACAGAGAAGGTCATATGCTCTTCCTCAGCTCTGTGATTAATGTTATTCAAGCCTTTAAAAAATATATAGCAAAAGACAATAATTGTCAAAGTTTAGGTTTGTGTCTAGTGAATTCATTGCTACCTTTAGGACACAGTTTGCCATACCTCTGATAGAGTAAGACAGCCTTGTAAACAAAAGAAACTGTAATGAATATAACAGGAAAAGAATGAGGCCTTTGTTCCCATTGTCACATAAAATATCTCCTTCGCCCCCGCCCCCAGTGTAGGAATACTTATCAACACTATGTTTGAATCCTACCTATTAAATAGCAGAAAATAGAATCATTTTGCAGAACCAAAACCCGCTTCAAAAAGAGGGAGAGGTTCAATCCCAGAATTCACGAACAGCATCATTAAAATTAGAGTCCAGTTCCCAGGCTCTAGCCTGCAGTCCCACAGGGCAAGGACAATACCGCGCGCAGTGTCGTCCTGAGTCGGTGAAGGCTCATCTGCTCCACGGCCAGAGGAATCTGTCCCCGGGAAGCCCTTCTCCATCTCTTTCATCTAAAGGCCTTAGCCAGGAACCCGAGGTCTCTTCATTGCCACAACGTACAGAGCAGAGCTGCCCTTCATTTCAGGGTTTCAAACCAAAAAAACACCACCAGTGCTCTAATTAGCAGCTCTGCCGACTTCTTCTGGACTGTGAAGGATTGAGGAGTCAGAGCCAACCTTTGATTTAAAATCAAGAGGGTTACAGCCTGGCCTTCCTTTGAGAAACAGTGATTTCCGCACTCCGGTACTCATTAGGAAGAAAGCTTTTACCGCCATACATATGCTTTATTAAAAGGCTGAACTTTTTAATAGACGAGAAGTTACACCCAGATGTTCAGTTCCACCCCTTCTTTCTCTATGCCCACCAGAGATCCGTGGGGAGGGGGAAGCAATGCCTCTGCTGCACCATTTCCCCAGTTCATTGCAAGGAGGTTTTATGCAGAGAAAAGCCGATGCTGAGATGAAGGTTACTTTGCTGGTTATATAAGGGCTCGGGCTTTTTTTTTTTTTTTTTTTTTTTTTGACTCCTCTGTTACCAAGGCTTTTCAAAAATCCACAATAGGCCCAATTTAGCCCGACCCTACACCGAGTGCCTTGCAGCGTCTGTAAGAGCAATTAAGAAGCACTATTCCCAAAGCTGTCTTCTCCTCAATTATGTCGGCAAACAAAGAGGCGTGACTGTGTAAGACCCTCTCTATTAAACAAACCAGGCCTACTTATTTTTGCTTTGATCAGGGGAATGAAGTCAGCAGGGAACAAGGAAGGCAAAGCAGCACACTCTCTCTTGGACTTCTGAAGTTTACAAACGAAAAAGAGAGAAAGAAAATAATGATGGTGTGGAACTTGAAATTCAACCCGTCCCTTGTGCAGAGCACCGGGTATGCCACACAGGGCAGTGGGGCCTCGGGTTCCTGGGACTGGAAACTGGGCAGCCATTATAGTTAGCATAATAAAAAACAAAGAGAAATTTCCATTGGGAATTTATCTTCCGAAATCCCTCATTTTTCGGAGGAGCTCATACTGGGATAGTCTGGGTTTTGTATCCCTTTCTGTATCAAACGTGGCAAGAAATATCATTAATTGCTGTGCCTCTTTCTCATCACTTAAGAAAGTAAATAAAAGCCAAGGAATTATGATACCTTGAATTGTGCTATTCTTTTTATTGGTATAAATGTATATTTAATATAAAACGACAATGTGTTCCATAAACTAACAGTATGTTCTTTCCTTTCTTCCAGATTTCACTAATTGCCCCTTTGTTTGGTTTAGGTTTTTTTTGGTCGGGTTTTTTTGGGCAAAGGTTTTTGGCTGAGCTTTTGTGCTGAGACAGAATAAATGTTGTCCCGCATCACAGACCCCCCCATCACCTCTGCAGTCTCTGCTGGAAAAGCCGACTTTGCATTTCTCAGCTAATGAAACATTCAGCAGTGTCTGGGCAGGGAGGGTTACTATCAAACTCTCCCTACTGGGAGGTAAAGTATATCACAGTGTTTCTTAAACCAGAAACACAGCATCTGTATTAGCTCCTTTGACATCACTCTTAAAACATACTTGGTCCTACGTGTAACAGCCTAGAAGACAAGAGCTGTGCTAGTTCCTCGGGGTCCCTAGGAAGCAGTCTCAGGAGTTACATTAGCTCCAGCAAAGCTGCACTACATGGAAAACCCGCACGTATCAGTGGGCCAACTTCTCAGCAATTTCTCCAGGATGAATGAACAGGGGACTTGTTCAGGGGATTATTTTTTTAAACATAGATTTAATATTGCAAAAGCGGTAGATGCACAACCATGGAAACAGAAGCTGTTTCCTTATCTGCAGACCTACGTCTTGGTGCATGCAGAGGTACTGATGGCTGGGGAGACAGCAAGCTGAGATTATAGCTCTTCATGTAAAAACTTGCTCGACCATTACTTCATTTTAATCTCCTATTTATTACTGGTTGCATCTGCTTATAAATTAGGACAGTAAGTTGTCTGGAGCTCTTAATGGCACATTTGACTGCTGCTTTGAAAGATCATCTGTACAGTCAACAAAATAATATTAATGGGTCATTACTCCAGTAAAGCAAACCACGGAATGATAACAGCGGTAGCATTAATAGGATGGTGATAATGAACTCTTGGAACTTGTCTAGTGCTTGGTATCAAACCACTTTCCAAAGGAGACCAGTATCTTTTACCCCGTTTTACACCTGGCAAAACTGAGAAAAGGAGCAATATCTGGATTGTCAAATAGTAACAGAAGCAGATGTTTGAAGCTCAGAAAGTGAAATTGATACTTGACACAGGCCATATTCTAGAGTTTTTAATTTACCATCACCTTCTCTTTTTGAGTCTGAGCCTCTGCCAGCTCAGGGGGAGGCTTCTCTGAAGGAGGGGGAAAGGCTGTGGTTGCCCATTGCCACCCTCCTGTCACCCCCATTTGCTAGTTCATGCCGTAGTCTGTCAGCTCTCTAGAAGTATCCTTCATCCCTAGAAGAGCTCATTTCCTAAAGGCATGCTGTGTGTGCTGCTGATTTTTTTAGGGCTTGCCTGGATGGAGATATGTGGGAAAATTAATCCAAAAATCCTCTGTGAACTTGCTCAGAATCAAAGTAGCCTCGAGTGATTTAAGCTAAGCTAATGAAGGCCTGACTGAGCCTATCTGCACAAAGCTTTCGGTGCCATTTGAATCATCCGCTTTATCATATCCTTAATTTTGGATCAACAACATTACAGACAAACCCTCTGAAAATAAAGGAGAAGCACCAGAAGGACAACAGGATGTGGGTAACTATCAACAAGCATTTTCATAGCAACCACTCTACAAAAGCCAAATCTTATAGTTCTGACCAAGGAAGACAAGAAGAGTCTGCATCAGAGACTTGTGAATAATGAAATCGGGATTTTGGCAGTTCAGAAACACGCCAGAAGCTGCTCTGGGTCCGTATTTCTGAGGAAGAACAGAAGAGGGAGTGACTCGATGCAGACACTGCATTAACGTAAGAAACCTGACTTGGACAGAGTGCTGAGGGGAGAGGACATGCAGATGTGGGGAGATGCAAAGTAGTGAGAAAATTAGACTTCCAATAAAGTCACCTACCAGATTTGTCACCACTCTCAGGGAGCAAGTGCAAACTTTGTGACATCTGGTTGAGTTCCTAAAACTCCAGCATCACCATAGATGCAGTGTGAAAATGCATTACATCTACTTTCGACCATCAGATCTATGACTGCCGTTAATTTGAGGAGACTTGCAAACACCTGTTTGAGAACTGCTTTTTGAGCAATTATTCAGGATCCTCAGCTTTCATTGAAAGACCCCTCCGACCCTCGAGGCTGGAGAGAAGCACCTGAAAAAGTAACTCCCTAGGGACCAAAATTAAAAGACAAATAAACTCAGACTTCACCCTTTTCTTTCGACCTTTCCTCAATTTCTCATGAATTTCAGATCAGTCTCAGCATGGTGATTCAGGACCCAGTTCTCCCTTCCCAGTGCTGGAGGATGGGGTCCTGTAGCACATTCCCAGGAGGGAGCCCAGCCTTCCAGGGACCTTCCTCTCCCAGAAGGAGGGCACTGAGCCTGCAGCAGCCGTATTTTTAAAGTATTTTCAAATACTTTAAGAGGTAGGTTTTTCTGCTAATCTGCTCCATTTGAACAGAAGCAGCACAGTCAGTGCTGGAAGCGGACCAATGCCTTGGAGAAATACTTCAGTTTCTCCCAGTTTTGGAACGTAGGCATCATTTTTGATCTGCCCTGTATGCTCTCACTGGATCAACGTATCATCAAACCAGTTCCCTCTGCTGAAACAGGGTCACCTTTCTCCCCACACAGCTAAATGTCCCACCCAGGATCTCATCATCTTATACCACAGATCAGCTCTAATTTTCTTTTCTCTGACACAGAAAACTGCCATCTTACCCTGCTTGTATCCTCTGAGAACACCACTGTAAAGACAATTTTCTTAGCTTCACTTCAGACTATGTCCCTCCCTTCTACATAGCCCTCCTCTCACCTCCCTTCAGCAGCCGCATCAAACCTAAGCAGCTTGGTCCGTATTTTCAAGGCGCTTCACAACTCATATCTGCCTTACCCATCATTTTTCACTGAATTTCAAGAGATCAGCTCTCACCTTCAATCGGCCCCAGTGCCAGATGGAAGCAGCCCCAAATCCTTCCCCCACCCTCCTCAATACAGCTAACTAACGTGAAACAGCAATTCCTCCCTTCTGTGCCAGAGACTGTGGCAGATGGCACCACCCTGTTTACTACAGGATAATCCTTTTTTAAAGGAAGATAAGGAAAAAATAAATACACAGAAAGCTTAATGAGGACTTTGAAATGGAGTTCCTGCATCTTTACACAGACTGGAAGTCCTCCCTAGGGTCACCAGTTGCAGTCCCTGCTATCATATGCGCTGCATTGTATTATCTCTCCATAAACTTACTGAGCTGTGCCTTAAAAGTAGTTGGGGTTATGTTCGTTGCCATTCCTACCAAAAAGCTGTTCCAGCCTCCCTGTCCTGAAGGCTAGAAAACTTCATTTGATTTCCAGTGTGAGTTTATTCATGTTCCTTCTTTCTTACGATAACTCTGTTCTCCAGCACAAATAGTCCGTTTTCTTCCCTAATGTTTTTACAGACATAACCCTGCTAAGCCTTCATTTTGGTATGATCAACAAGCCATGCTCCTTTAGCCTTCTCTTGTAAATCAGGCTCTCCATTCTCCTGATCTCTGTAATACTCCCATCTGCACGCGTCCCTGTTTTAA
Organism: Astur gentilis; assembly: GCF_929443795.1. NCBI lineage: Eukaryota > Metazoa > Chordata > Aves > Accipitriformes > Accipitridae > Astur > Astur gentilis. The sequence continues at coordinate 14,774,359 of NC_064905.1, forward strand.
TTCACATTTTTGAGCATAGATATTCCACAAATGGCTGTATCAAGCGAGGATGTTAACAGGTACTACGTATACAGCCAATACTTTTCCTGATGTAGCATATGTTCTTTTCACAACTCCTCACAAAAGCAGGCATAAAAATTTTGTCCAAAAATTTTGATTCTGTAGAGGTGATGTCAGACTAAAAGGCCTGTACACACTGGTCTCTCTTTTCTCTCCCTTTCTTAAATACAGATACTGTGTTTGCTATTCTTCAGTCACACAGTGCCACCCTTGAGTTGATAGATTTATTAAAAACTCTTACTACCAGATTTGCAATTTCACACATCAATTCATCCAGAACTTTAGGACCAAAAGTTTCCACTGCACACACACACACACACACACACACAACTTGTGGTATGGAAAACTTTAAGCTTTTATTCCACTTAATGGTGAGGCAAACTCTGTTCCCACATGCTCCTTCCCATTAGCCACTGCACTTTTACCCCCATGCAAACTGGTTACCTTGAATTTCTATGTACACACATTGAGATACGGTCCCTGATGTAGTGAGAGAAGATTCTATGCCTACAGTAAAAGTACGATATTGGATTTGTGCTGAAATGTTAAGAAACACATAGGCTGTATTAAGCATTTCAGAAACTTAGCAGGGATATTAAGATGAACAAGTATGTTTTGAAAAAACTCTTTGTAATGCTTGAGGTAGAATAAGCACCATATATCAACTGGGCCTCTAAAACAAAATCTCTCCCAGGATTCCAGTGCATTTCTGCAATAAAGAGAATTTCTGCAATAAAGAGAAGAGAACAATGCTTGTGGCAACCACAGCCTCAGTAATTGCCTGGGGACCTCGTGAGAAACTGAAGCCCAAAAGATGAAGGAAAGAGGGAATACCACAAAAAAAGGCAAAACCAAATATTGCGAGACACCTGAACAACTATTGCACTGCTACAGAAAAAAATGCCGTGTGCTTTCTTTAGAAACAGCATCCTAACACTCTTGCTTTCAACGAAATCAATGGAGAGCACTAGAAGAGTCCATTAGCATCACAGTCAGCTGCCGTGCTATGGATCTGCTCTCTGATATCCATGGGAGCCCTCCAATTCTCCTAGCACAGCCCTCTCTTAAGTCTGTCTAACACAGAAATGGGCCCCACAGCTGAAACACTTCAGGCTCCCTCCAGATAAGGCTTAACTCAAAGCTCTGTAGCTGGTGAAATCGCCTGGCTGCAGGTCCCAAGAGGAGCGGGATGTCCGCTGGATGTCTTAGCAAAAGTCCGGAGAGGCAACTGGTGTTCAGGGGAGCACGAACAGACGCAAGGAAGGAGCGGTGGAGGATGAAGCATTTAAAAGGCAAGTGTTGTGAGCATGTGGGGTACCAAAAAAATCGATTCATCTTCTTCCTATTCCACCCATGGCAAATCACGCCATAAGCTAACACCCAGCTGGTCTAGGTGCGAAACACAGATTATGCCTTTTCCCTGCCTCTCCCCTGAAGCATAAATACGCGAAGCCGGAGTCACAGGGGCCAAACAAGTCCAAGGGCCAGGCAGAAGGAGCAAGGCGGCCGGTCCTGGACCAAGGCTGGCATGCTGCTGCTAAGCAACACGCAGGCACAACCCGCAGCCCTGCATCGGAAAACCAATCAAGGCAGCATCCCGCTCCCCTTACGTTAAATGTCAGTTTACAAATTGAAGTGGCAGATCACAAACCATTCCCCTCTGCAGCGATGCGGTCTCATCCTCGACCCATCTCCCTGCACCCGGCTCGTACAAGCTGATTCTGCGTGCCCTGGGAGCACACCTCTGCTAAATCACTCCCCAAGTCTCCGAAGTACAATGTTGTTTTATAGTCGCTGTCAAACCAAAACGTTTCATGTTAATTTCTTACAACCTACTCCACTGTTTGCTTCGCTCCTATTTGATATTTATTCCCCTGTCAAACGTGCATTTATTTGCTGACATTTTTATTAAATTAGACTGCAATAAATCTGTCTGCATTTACGTTTATATCCCTTCATGCTCAAGTATGCACAGGACCCCGAAGTAAGTTGCATACATTAAATGTATGGCCAAATGCTCATAAGCATTTCACAGAGGGTAAATAAAGTCAATGTACTGGTAATCAAAAATGATAATGACCCAACCTGGCCAGACTGGAAGGGGACCACTGGAAGCAATGTTTTTGTTGAAGTGGGCAATCTTCTCTCTCCTGAGCAGAAGGGAAGATTCTGGGAACAGCCCCGCGTCCAGACTGTGAAAATTCACGTTTTTTATTTCCTTGTAGACATCTATCCTTGTAGGGTAGAGAATTTCTTGAGACCCATGTCAGCAGATTTTTTTCAGAGTAAAAAATAGCTTTTAAATGGTTGCACATTACAAAATGTTGCTGTAAGATAAAATATTAATGAAATTCCCGCATGCAGTTAGTGGTCAAATGCTACCCAGCTCTTAACAGAGGATTTAAAAACATCCTTAGCTCACGAAGCACTGGGTAAATACAACTGTGCATGGGAAAAGTGAGGCATAGAGGAGTGTGATTTGCCTGATGTCACCCATCAGGCTGTCACCAGTCAGGAAGAAAGATCAGGCCAGCTAAATGCTGTCTGGAAAAACCTGAGGGACCAGATCAGCTGGCTCACATTTGTGTCATTTGAAGATTCTTCCCAAAACTTTTGTGCAAAAGAGTATTTTTATGTAGTATCTTTTTATCATAGCTGCAATAGGGAGAAGAATAAGTTAAAAATTCACAACAGCAAGGTCACTCAAGGTTGAGGCTTTTCCTCAGCTCTCTCCTGCTGTCCCTTGTTGTATCGGTCATGCCTGATATTATGCAGCACACGTGCCCTGCAATTCATAGACGTAATGGTGGCATGCTAAAGAGGGTTCTAACGCCTTATTTCTCCCTCCATGCCATTCACACCGAACTTGATAAAAGGAATGCAGCGGAATTCAGAGCAGCTCCTCCAACTTCAGAGGACTCTGAACACAGGAAATTTTTGCTAAATTACAATGTCTCAAAATTGGCAACAGCACACTGATTATGTCTCATTGTGACTGTGATGTCCTTGGCGATGGAGCTGGGAGACCGCAAAGTGAATATAATGCTCCTATATGTGACTCTAATGACTGATGATGCTCTGCTGTGGGGTAGCTATTTTGAAATAACTGAGAATGACGACAAAGAATATTGCCTTTGTCTTTTTGCTTCAGAAAAACTTTACGTGTAACTAAGGAGTACAACACAGTATTGCCAGCCACATACGCTGCTAATAGGGAAATTTGCAGCCCCATCAAGTAGTTTGTGCTAATCTGCCCTATATATAGTCCTGCAAGGTGGGCTGAATGCACAAAGGGAGGAAAGGTGGGTGCCCGCTCCTGGGCAGGACGTTCTCACGTGCAGGATGAAATCTCAGGACACAGGGACAGCCAACAAGAGTTGCAGACCACACAATCAAATTAATAACTTAAATTAAATGTAGCATTTTTTAAATTGGGTGCCAGAGGCTTTCCTCACCCCGGTTGCCCCGTGTCATTCTGATAGCTCAACGCAACCGTCGCACTGAATAAAACAAGTGCTGATCCCACAGAGGGATGAACTGAATGCTTTGGTGACACGCAGCAAATGCAGTTATGTTTTTTTCGAGACCTGACCTAGTATAGCTGCTTGCCAATCCTTTGTGCCACAGAGAAGTGCCAATGTGCTGAGGAGTATCTTGTGTTTTGTGACCCTCCTCAGAGCCAGCGTACGCACAGGGGACACACAAAGAGTGTCCCACATTAGACAGGGATGATGGACTTCCACTCCTTCCTTAACTACCATCTGACAGAGCATGAAGGACTTCGGTACAGACAAATGCCGCTGTCAGTTGAATGGAAAACACCGTGTGTCAGCAATCATCCTGTGGATGGGAGAGGTGAAGAATAACTCACAGAGGAAAATGCAGAGGGAGGCTGAATGCAGATGCCCCCACCACGGTCTTCTGCGGGAAGCTCCAGGTCTCCTCCGAGCCTCCCCCTCCTGTGCCCATCCCAGCCCACCAGGAGGAGACCCGCAGACCTGAGCCATCACCATCGAGACCAGTTTGCAGATCCAGCCTGGCTGTGGGACCACCGAGCGCTGCAGGAGGCGGCACTGAGCGCGCTGCCCATTACACACGAGCTGACTATTTTGATTTTTACACACTGTCTGAACAAGTTAATTTAAACTTGTGCAGGTCAGTCTCCAGAGATCGAAGACTGACATAAAAGGGGCACAGAAATCTTTTTCTGATCTGCCAGAACAGCAGGTCCTGAGAAGTCCAAGTGCTGCGCTGGCAGCGTATTACTGTTTGCCTTTGAGGGATGGGAAAATCGGAAAAGAGGAAATCGGTTAACTTCGAGATAACGCAGCTGATTTGGAGAAGTGCCACCATGAAACCTTTGCTTTGATGGTCAGTCGGACTCCTGAAGATATTGGACTGAGCAAATTTTGTTTTAATCCATCCTGAGGGATTGTAAAGTTAAGGTATTGTTCTGAAAATGAGCTCCTCGCTCAAACCCCCATGCAGACTTGATTACCATGCTGGCCTTTCTCTTCTGGCAGTCGCGGTTTATTAATCTTCTCCCCTCCCATTACTGCAGGAGCCAATGGAGAACAGGAATTTAATGACAGGCCTGAGTAAATCCTTGTGAAAATCTTCCCCTATGAAGACAGCAAGTCAGTGCCCACAGCATCTAATCTCCTGCTCGTGAACTCACAGAGAAAATGGTGCAGAGAAGGCGATGTTTTCCTGACACCTTGGGAACCAAGTTAGGTGGGGTACAGAAATCTGTGTCCTGTCCACCCAACAACAAGCCAGAGGGTCTCCTTGAAGCAGCAGCGACTGATCACACCTAAAGGCTGTTCCAATATGCTACTAAGAAGGCAAACGAGTGGTTTTCAGTGCACCAGAAGCCTGCCTTTTTGCTCCTGCCTTACATCGTCCCTTCAAATGGAATCTGTTTTGAAGCTCAGTTTGCGTGTTCTTAACACATTTCATAGTATTGCAGCTTTCTGGGCAAAATTCATTCCTCGCATGGGGTGAAGGCCGTGCCCAAGACCTGTTTCCACCTCAGCCTAGAGGGCTGGGCTTTTCACAGCTCTAAATGGTGATGACAGGTCTGGTGGTCAAGCTCTGAGGAATCTAGCGGAGGCAATTTAAAAAGTTAGTGCTCCCAGCGGTCCGCTCTCCCCAGAAAAATTAGAGGCAAACATGCGCCTGCATTTCAATGGCTTGAGCGTAGAGGTTGGCATATTAATGCGAGCCCATCGTCAGCCACAGCTTCCCCCGAAGCGCTGAACTTGGCGCTGAAGCGGCTGTGTGGCTCTGGCTCCTGGGCAGCAGCCGGGCAGGGGGGACAGATCTTTGCTAACCCCATCACTCGAGCCCATCTCTCCGTGCCCTCAGCCTCCTGCCACCCTCGCAGCACACAGGGAATTTGCATTCGTGGTGTTCGTTACTTCTGCGGGAGTTCTTGGTCGGGCTACTTTGAGAGAGAGGTTTGGCGGGGGTGCAAGGAGCGAGCCGGGCGCTGTCGAAAATCCAGGGGCTCCGGGTGCCTCCCGAGCGGCAACCGCAACCTCCCTCGTGCAGAAGAGGAGCCGGGACACGCGGCAGCACGTGGCCGGTGGGAGCCCGTGTGCGCGTCTGCGTGCAAACCATCGCGTGGGAAAGCCCGGCCACAGGGGTGATTTTCTGCGTGGAAATTTGCATCTACCAAAGCGAACGGCCGTCCCAGCTTCTCCTTCCTCAGGCCTGCTTTTGTGTTTCAGATGAGTGGGTTTTGCCTCGTTTCCTGCAGCTGAGCATTGCTTTTCCTCAGGAACACTGGGGAACAATTAAAGCAATGAGAAAATGGTAAAAATAACACAAACCCAGCATATTCCTCATGACGCTGACAGCCAGAATGCTGTTCAGTATGGCAGAGAGCAGAAACATTAACACGTTTAATAACCAAACAGGTGAGCGCGATCTGTACTTTAAAGCACTAGCAACCACGGTCTCTTTGCTAGAAATATTTCAGAAAGCCAGAATACCTCCATGGCCCTGTGAACGTACTTAACAGCGCTCAGTAACTTGGCACTGGGGATGACAATTACTGTATTTTTTATACTGTTTCATTTGAGGCAGCACTGCGGTACAAAAACATTCAAACATCGCTAGGTTAAAATTCGTGTTTTCCCAGTGGTAATTAGTACAAGAAAATCAGGCTAAACATATTAGTTTGAGTTGGCTTTTTCATTCTCTTCCTGTAGTTTTACACTTCACAGTTGCAATAATTGTAGCCCTTATGAACAATTATGTAAAATTATGTAAAATGCAATATGATCAAGGTATTAGACTATTATTATCCCAGCTGCAAACACATGAATCATTACTACAGAGGACCTAAAACCCCCAGAATTTTCTGTCAGTTTGAGTTTAGGGGACTTTTTTTGTCTTCTCGATGTTCATGACAATTAAATCATACCTTGATAAATATAAAAGGAAAAAAATCCAGCATAGTTATTATGAGTCCTCATTAGGAAGCAAAAGAGTGGTTTGCGTGAGTTGTGCTTGTTTTGCCACTTAGTTAATTGACTGCCTTCTTACTTAGCTGGAGAGTCCTTTCTGAAGCAGGTATCCAGGCAGGGCTGGGAGGGATGTGTGGGGTATCTTTGGGGATCTGCCTGGTGGGGAGAAAAATTTGGCAGACTGCGAGAAGGCTTGGCTTGATGTTTTTTGAGTTATCTGTCGAATGGATGACAGTTACAGATACGTCACAAATGACAGAAGGATCCTGAAGAACTTTAGGTCTGAATGAAGACAGGAATTTCCCTCTCTGCTTGAGTCTGTCTCTTCGCTTTCTGTGGTGCAGTGATGCATGTTATCTCTTGGGCATAAAAAACAGATTTTTTTTTATTTTTAATACATTTTTGTGCATGTGTATAAACCCCCTGTATTTTAAAAATGGGTCTCCTTTTTTTGAAAAGGTAAAAAACCATCATATTAATACAAAGCTACATCCTAGTCCTCCAACCTGACCTTACAATCCATGGGACCATCGACAGCTGAGGAGTCTCAGCATTACCGGTCAGATCCCGGGACGTGTACTGATTTCCCTCTGTGCTGAAGGATAACTATTCCCACTGATTTTGGAGGAGTTAAACTAGTATGCTGGGGGAAGGAACACCACAACCCGTTTCTTTCCTTTCTATTTGCTATGGATGTGTATGGTGATTTGAATGTAAGACAAAACTCTGGAGATTGCTCAGGAAATTCTCAGGTAATCCACTCTCTCCTAAATCTTACAAGAACCATGAAGATCATATTACACTGTTACAGAAATTGACAGAGCCTTAAATTAGGGGTAAAAGTCAAAGGGCTGAGCCAGCTTCTACAGAAATTACATACCGTTGGCTTTTTTTCCTGAAAAGAGGGGGAAACAGAACAGAGATAAAGAACTAACAAATATGTGAAGAAGAGTCTAGTGTACTGAAAATTGAATAACCACCATGAATTGGTCAAAAGAATATGACAATTATTTAGATACAGGTCCAGAATAAAGAAATTCTTGCCTTCGATGGTAAAGCTAGTGGGCTGAATTTATCTTTCACCCCATTGCTCCTATAGCCCATCCCTCTTCTTCCTGATACTACCTGCACCGCAGTAAAACGTACTGATTTGCTGACACCACTTATTGCCATCCAACACCTGTGTCACAAAAACTGGACAATTACTTCATTCAAGAAGAAGAAACCAGACCCAAGATAAAAACAGATAAAGTGGCAAGAGGGAAACAAGACAACGATTTGTCAGGGAAAGGACACCACAAACGTTCCCCTCCTCTAGTTCAAAATACAACAGTCACTCCCTAACGGGTCGTTATGGAGAGCTGGGGCTTTTAAGGAAATTGCTGGGAAAAACTAATGCCTCTTCTTCCCATTCACAGAACGAGGTGCCGATGCCGAGTCTTTCAATGACAAACATAGGCACTGACAGCAGGACTGAAATAATTCTTTAATCTAAAGGAAGAGCACTCAATATCTACATTTGGAGCAGAAAGCCGTCTCCTGTTTTAGCTTATTGCCTACGGGGAACAGTGATAGGGTTGCTTTGTATCTGGAGCCTGGCTGCAGATGCCCAAGTTTGCAGTAATTATGTAACTGGCGAAGCCAAGCCTGTTAAACTTTAGATCAGCATTAATAAACGCAAGAGAAAGCTATCTACCTAATTGTCTGGAAAAAAACTATGCCCCCCATTTGCAAGAATGAGACAATATTAATTGTTGCTCAATAGCACAAGGTTGTTGTTCAAGAGACTTGTTGTGCCCTTTTTTTTCCTTGAAAAGGAGAATAAACAAAAATAAAGAAATGCGTGCAGGGAGGAGAAGCGAATATAACTAGAAGTGAAATGCTAATGTTATTTCATTAAATGATTTGTGGAGAATGTGATAAAAGATCGACATTTTCAAAGAATAATTTCTTTAAATACCTTGTGCTCAAGATTCCCCTCTAGGCAACTTTTCATCTTTCTTCATTAAAAAAATAGCATTAAATTTTATTAAAGAGTCCCAATTAAGCTGGTAACTTGCTTCAAAGAGCATCCAGGCTTAGGGGGATATGTTAAACGTTAACAGCAATGGGAAGATTCACCCGTAAAGCTGATTTTAAAAACAGCATCTTTCTGACTGGTACAATTTGGCTTGCACACCCTTAAGGCATTCTCCCAAACCTAACTGATGCTTATTTTGGGAAGCAGCACATAAATGCTTGGATTTAAGGTCAAGTAGATGGCAAAGTTGGCTGTAACAAATGCAAACTTTTCTTGATAGCTTTGGGAGATGGCAAAAGACAACTTTTTTTCTAAAATGAACATTTTTCTTAGATCCCAAATTGATCTTATATTGAGGGTGGCATCAGTCACACCTGAAGCAAACCCTGTGAATTTAGCTTTAATGCCATCTACCCTGACAAGCTGTGTATTTTGCCTCCTTTTTCAAATGTAATTGGCAATAAGTACGTCAGCTCAAAAATATACATTCAGTCTTGAATGGAGCCAGGTCAGAGGAAGAAAGATGTCAGTCCCACCTGCCTTAATTCTCATGGTCAAAACCAATAGGAAAGCGGACACATCTTTTTGTTTTCAGATAAATACTCAGAGTATGAAGTTTTTTAAAAAAAGACAGATGCTACCAATGGCCCTTGCAGCCAGCGCATGGGAAAGGGGCTGCGTGGGTGCAGGGTGCTCCTGGGAGGGGTGAGAAGCTCTCTGGGGACAGGGTCAAAGCTGCAGTAACATCGTCAAAGCTGCAGTAACATCTAATGCTGACAAGGGCTGAAAGCTGCCTTCGATCCTAAATGGCATGAACCGACCGCATGGCCTGGCCAAATATTCTTTTGCTGATGCCTGCCTGTGGGGAAAGGATGACCGACTCGCCACCTTCATCACTTTATGTTCTGGGGAGGAAGAGCAAGATATGAAGACAAATATTGCAAACCCATTCAGAAGATATAGTAAGCTCCAGTCTGAACTCAATGGAAAACCTGAGGGAAAAAATGGAAGGGGAAAAATTCAGAGAAAACCCCTTGTTAGAAATCTTGGACTGTAAGAATAGATAAATAGGACAGGGAGAAAAAACTGCAGCACTCCCAGGTCCCTGCTGATCCCAGGGGAAACAGAGGATGGGAACAGAAGTGAAGGACAGGTCTTGCACTTGAGAAAACCACCTTAAATCCAGGCTTCTCCCACCCTGTGGAAAACCACACTCTTGTTCCCATGGCAGATCTTCTTTCTGAGCAATGCTGCACAAGGAGACTATTTATGCAGCCATACAAATGTCACATTCATATTTAGACATTGATATAGTCCTTTGCTTTACATTCACATCCTGCATTTCCTTCACTTCTAATCGAATGCTAATTTCACATTCATTCTTCATAGCCAGATTTAGACAAGGCACCCGGTGGTGCATACTTAGGGGGGGGGTTATTATTATTATTTATTTTTTATCAGCGTATGTCATTCCCAGGTAAAGGATGCACTGTCTGCAATGTAATTATGTATGCTGGATAACGCTTGCATTGACTGGGAGGCATATAAGTCAACTGCATATTGTATTGTGTATTATTTTATATTTATTATTTGCTGTCAAAGTGTTTTTGAAAACCAATGCTTATGAGCTGCATATACTTTGCCATAAATATGGGGTCTCCTGGAGAAGGTACAGGCATCAGGATAAATTTAATTTGACAATTCTGTCAGAGGTAACCTCCACTTCTTTCCAATCTGCCACTTGCAACAAACAAGTCAAACTGGTGTTGAATGCAGAGGAAAAGAGCTGGAGGGACTCAGTAGTAAATATTACAGTGGGAAGATACAGGAAGGCTTGTTTCATGAGGTCAGTAAGGTGCACAGCAAGACTACATTTTCCTAAGAAAATGATTAATAGCACCCCTGAGATAATGCCTCCACTTTTTCAGCTCTTTTTTTCCTGTTTAATTCCTCTTACAGGAGTCAGGTTTAAAATGATACCTTTCTTCCTCTTTCAATGAGACAGCACATCTCACAAGGGAAAAATCAATTCTGAGTGGGAATTGTGTATATTGCAACATTTATATACAATAACTCTGCCCTCCTCTCCATTGTACACATCTCCATCAGTGACAAATAATGAGCCAATTTGCAGTGGGTGCAATGTGACAGCAGCTTTGCTTATTCTGCCCCAAGGCTGGCTGAACAATATCACCTTGTCGCAGGCACCAGCAGGCTGCTGCAAAGTTTTTATCAGTCCAGTACGTACAGGGGGCTTAGCAGTGGAAGAAGAGCAGAACAAGGCTCCCTGGAAGTGGTCTTAAATGTTTTACTACCGCAATTCCGATTGATGTCATAGCTTTTCACACTACATTACTTCTTTTCCGTGTGGTGTGCCTTCTCGCTCCCCTCACTAAGAGCTGGCGCTGCTGTCCGAGGGACTCTGGGCTGTGTCAGAGCCTCTGTGCTGAGCCTGATGGATCTGAGCTGATCGGTAACCACAGAGGACTTGCTTCTTCAGCTTCACTTCCTTGCCCTTCTATGCCTACACACATACATTGTTTGAATAAAAAAAAAAATAAAATCAGAACTGATATTTAAAATTCAGGTGCCACGAGCGCACACGTTCTGGATTGAGAAGCAGGGAGATCTTATTTGATCGAGACCAAAAAGCCCAGGAACACCCTTTCATCTTCTCCTGCAAAACTGTTCATACTACAGCTCATCTACCCTGGTTCAGTGCACAGAAAGCGACAGGGACCAGGACATACCCTGTGTGATAGCACAGCTTCTGGCAGGGGGTGGCTGGAGGAAAAAGCAATTATATTTTATGTTCTATCTTCCCCTCTGTATTCGTTTCATTATCCTATAAACCTTCACAGGGAATAATCAAAAGAGGTTCACTGGCTGCACAGCAAGTATGCTGACGTCAAACTTGCTTGAACTTGCAACTTTACCTTAACTATTGTATCAAGACAACACATTGACCTGCTCTCCAAGTCGATTAGATAAATCTTGAACACAACTGTTAATCACACTCCTTATTCCAGCTTATCTTTCACCAAAGATAGAGCACAGTTGCTTGGCTGTTTATCATAGTGTTGGCATAGTATTATCTGCCTTGAAACTTCAAAATTCCCCCTGCCCAGAGGTGTGACAATTAATAGGCATCAGAACCACATTTTTATAGAGAAAGTACTAATTTTGCCAAACAGGAGGGTCTTTCTAAGCAGACTTTTTTAAAAGGCACTATTATGCTTATTTTGCACAGATCTCTTGCAAGCACTTGCTTGCTGTATCCCGGTTCAGGTAGTTTTCATAGAATGATCAGGACTCAATTCCTAGATTTGTGAACAATTACGAATTATCTCCATTTCTCAATTCTAGGGAACCCCTTGCATTAAACACAAGTTGACTCCCAGAAATCCTTCAAAGCTTTTCTCCGTAAAAGAAAGGAAAAGGGAATTTAAGAATTAAAAATGAGCCACTGTTTCCAGCCACAATAATTGAAATCCTTTTAATACTCCCAGGAGATTTAACAACAAGAAAAAATCACTTTTGTGAAGGACATGGTGACAGAAGGAACTGAAAATTATGTGGACCTTCAGTGCCTGGGGAATGAAACATAATATTAAAGAAGTAGGCATCTACCTCATATGGTGGAATGTGCTTTATATTTATCAGTTTCTGGCTTTTTGTTGGCGTCGAAGGAAGAACCCATCATTAACCTCAGGCAGTATCTTTTAATTCACCTGAGGTCCAGACGTGGCCCCTGGATGCTTTCATGATGATCCTTAGCAAGACCAGTCCCGGGAAGCAAAACCACGGTAAGATGTGATGTTTCTGCCTGAAGGCCACTTGGGAGCTGGACGGGAAAGCAAAGCAGGTGGCAGAGTGGCAGTAATTCTCCAAAGCCTGAAGAAAACCTTGCAGCAGAAACATCACCTTTCATGCTAGTCCCCTCCCGTCACAACACCTCCAGTTTTCTAATGTACATTTCCCTTACCGTAATTTTATTTTGCTATCTGCATAGCTATGAAAACACAGGTCCGGATTTGCGTTACCTGTTTTTTTAAGTGATATCTATAATTGACTTCAGGAGCACAACAGCGTTCACTGAGTGAATTGATTTAAAATTGCTGTAATAATACTGCAAAATTCCTTTATTAGTGCTGGAGTACATCAAGGAGGATCAGTTAGATTGCCATCTAGGATAATAAATACTTAGAGGCAAATGCAAGCAGCCCACAAAAAGCAGCAATTTTACAACTGCTTTTCTCTTTTATTCTACTTCTCCAACAGCCACTAGCCCATCATCACCATAAATTAGACGGTACCTGTAGGAGCCATCTGAAGGGATCTGTTTGTCATATCTATTGCGAGTGTGCGAAGAACACGAGGGAGAGAAGAGATGAGAGGAAACAGTAACACCAGTGAAATGAACTGAGCTGGTAATTCCTTGTTACATGCTAATGTTGGGAAGAAGGGACTAATTCTCTTTCTGTTTATATCAGCATAAATTCAGAATCACTCCAGTGACTCAGGGAGCAAGTCTGGATGCAAAGCTGAATGGTCAGGCCTTAAATCCCATTCACAGGACCCAATCCAAGAGATCCTTCCAAAGGATCTCGGGCCATCTTTGCACTGACCTCAAAGGGATTTGGACCAGACCCATTTTCTCACAAAGCGGGTGGAACGAGGATTAGACGCCTCACACGGTGTGTATGCAGGCAGTCCTGCCTGGCTGGTCGGCTGAGATCAGCCCACAGAGTATTTAAAAACAAAACATTCGTTGCCTGAAGATTGTGTGCCACAATCGCTACATGAACCAATAAACAAAGCTGACACCAGGAAAAAGTTACTATTATAGCCTTTCTTATGCTTTAATTTTTCTCTTCTAGATGAAATATTTCAAGAATATTTTACTGAATCTTTCCCATGAGAATTAAGGCTGGGTTTAGCTGTATTATTTTGGGTGCCCTGGTTGGTCCAGACTGTTCACAGAGCTATCACAGAGGCTGTCAAAGCCACTGTGTTTCCCTGAGCTTCCAAACTAAAATACAACATATCACACGCACCTAAATTACAGATCCTGTACTCAGATCATACACAACAACTGAAAAAAAAAATCACACGTTAGTATAATTAATGCAATTATAGCCAGCAAATTTCAGATTCACTGGTGACTCAAACCTCAAACAAAGAAGGATTTTCAGAAATAGATAAATCCCATGGGATCCGTTTGCTCCTAGAATTCAGGGTTTATCGATACCTACCACATCCCTGGTAAGTAAACCGTGTCAGGTACCTATATTGCAGTGATAATTGGTGGGAGTATGCTGGTCTGTCTGAGGGGGGCTACCCTACCTCATTCACTAAAGGAGACTTATTGCTATAGCAACAACTGCATCCTATGATTTGCCTGCTACAAACACCCACAGAAAATATTCTGAAACGATCCATGCAAAAAACAACTGTTACCTTGACCTGGTGCGATTAATGTGTTCACATCTGAATTATTTCTGCCACAGGTTAAGCATTCTGAATTCAGCTGACTCATATGCAAAAAGAAGAAGTCCCACCATGCTTCGGATTAAGGAGAGGAACCCTTGTTTTGAGCTCTTACTATCCTCTGTGCCATGCCTGAACTTCCCCAGAGTAGGAAATGGGAAAGAGAGTGAGAGTTTGGTCGAGCTGGTGGGAGAGACATTCAGGAGAGCGAAAGGAGCACGGCTTTTCCACTTGGGGCTTGATCATGGAGCACAGCCATCCCTTCCTGACATTACTTCTGCCTTAACTTTTCCTTGCCCGGGGCTTAGAAGTCACAGTGACAAGACGTGACCCTTCTGTTTGGAAGGGTTGGGTGATTTCATAGAATCATTTGCTGCTCTCCTACTCAAAATTAAAAAAAAAAAAAAAAAAAAAAAAAAAGTTGAGGCTGTCCTAATTATCAGTAGCCTGGTCCCAGAGTGTGAGGTGACCCAGAGCAGGGTTGCTCAGCTTAAGCACTACATTCCCCAGTTTTGCTGTCTGTGTTATCATGCAGAAGGTGTCCTAACAGAAAAGCAGCCTGAAGCCAGATATTAAGGTGTACCATAAAAGTGTTTGTCAAATGATCTTAAGGAGAAAAATGAAAAGATATAACTCCTCCTTCTGCCTCTTCCCTCTCTCCCATATGGTGTCCCAGTGCAAGAAAAAAGAAAGTAAAGCTTGGAAGAAAGGATGGGGCAGGATGGGGCATTCCAGTTTGGTATGGCATATTCCCCAGGAGGGAGAAAACAGACCCCTTACAATGCAGAGTAACAAGATTTTGCTTTATTTTTAAACTTACCTGTAGATTAAGAAAGGAAGAAAGGTAGGGTAGCCTGTTTGGGAGCAAAGTTGAGAGGAAAGATCTGTGCTACAGAAGGCATTTTATCTTTTTATCATATTCTCTTGATCTTGCAGATCTCTCTTTTTAAGTACTTCCTTTTCATGTCTCCTCAAGTCTACTGACAACTGAGTTGAATGAACCAGCAACCATTTATTCTACTCCTAAAGGAGTGATGATAATGAAATTCAAGGAGCAAAAGATGCCAGCGTCACCAATTCTGACCCAAGCAGAAGAAGCATCTTCCAGTGACCAGGAAAGCTCTTTTAAAAGCAGCACGTAATGGGCAGTGTGGCAGCATCCTGATGATCCCGTGGAAATGTCCCATATATTGCTTTTTACTCCACATCTCTAGCATCAGAGCACTCAAGTAATAATGTCCCTGTCTCAGCCGAGAAACTCAGTGTTTCCCAATTGGAGTTTGTGTATTTCTGAGACTTTACGTTTGAGGCAACTACCACGAGTGAGGATAAAAGCAACAGTAGTGTCTCTACGGAGGGATTCACAACCAAACTGTACAAACTGTTTCTGAATAAAGAACTGTCTTTACCCTCCCACTAAAAGGCTTTTTACTAACTGAGCATCTTTCAAACCCTGTTTAAAAACAGAATTGTCATTTCAGCACAGAAACTAAAAATGTCTTACAGACTTGCTTCCTTTCCATGCAAATAAACACTTAGCAAGAGAAGGAACTTCACGTACTAAAGTCTGAAAGTTGTCAACTGCTGCAAGAAATTCCTCCTTGCACTACTGCTATTTAAAACAGCATGGCACCAATTTGTGATATGAATGATCTGTTGCAGTGAATCTGATTCAGTGCCTCATAACGGCAAATGCATCACTCTGACCCATCTGTTCTATGGACATAATCTTAATTGCAAACATAGGGTCACATCCCAATAAATCAGCAGTGCTGCAGCGAAGGTGCCTACGTTTACGCCAGTTGAACATTTACTCAGTACTGCCTACAATCATTGCTCAATAGAATTTAGGGACAAAAAGAACAAGGAGATTGCTATCAAGCCCTTTTTCCTTACAGTGACTCATTATATTTATTGACCCTAAAGCTCTGCATGGGCAAAATCCAGGTCCTATTCCTATAAAACCCAAAAATTCCATGGACCACAACTTCACCCACACATATGGCATAAGACAACAGAGATGTTTGGGGTGAATGGCAGGTCACAAAAACGCAAAGGAGAAATAGGTATCAACTCCCAGAAGAAATGCTATAGGATCTGTCCCAGGCTTGCAGAGCTGAGTGTACAGAATCTGAGCATCTTTAGTCTCAAAATAAAGGTAAATTATTAGAAAGGATAGAAAGGAGAAAGCATCTCCATGTTTCCCTCTTCCCCAAATGGCACAGACACAGATGATCTCATTAGCTCATCTGTGTAATTTACACTTCTAATATGGCTGGGGAATAAAACAAATATTCAGAAATAAGCAACAGGACAGGGACAGAAGAGGGGGAAACCTCACAGCCCTCTCTCATCTAAGATCCTTCTTTCCTTGCCAAATGTTATATTCCCTTCCTGGGAACCCCTCCAAGTTTGTGTCTCCAGATGCCACATTGCAGCAGGCTGCCTGGAATCCCTTCTGCCCACCTCCACATCACTCACGCTGAACAGGCAGGGCAAACACAGGGTGGAGAGAGCGTTTTATCCTTATTTATTTCCGGATGGAAAATCAAGCCATGGAAATAGCCAACAAAGAAAAACAAAAAAAGAAAAAAGAACCTTAACCATCTTGAAAACAGTCGTCTTTGGGAAAAAAAAGGGAAATACAAGTCACAGGTTGAAATTTGGAAGTATTGGCACCTGAGCTGTGTTTTCTGCTGTTAACCTAGGGTTCTGGTAGGTGACTTACAGTCAAAAGAGAAGATTAGTATGAGCATGAGGGAAACCCTCATTACAAGCAAATGTGAACACAATGACCAAAACCATGTGCAACTGGAGCCCAGTGGGTTTCATTCTGACTATTTGGGCATCCAAGCTAACTGTCAGCATTCATTTGAGCCGGGACCACATAACTGTAAGGCTCCTGTCAGGGCACCTATCTTAAATATATAACTTCAGGTGAAGGAATTTCCTACTGGAAGTACCTGCCATCTATGGAGGAAGCTTAGGCAGAGATCTAAGAGCTGGCACCTAACATATGAACGGGTGAAGTTAAACGAGGTGAACCCCTCTCCTCTGCAGCGGCAAGAGCTGAACCATCGGTACGTCACTCTCCACCTCTCTCTTTTCCTAATCTAACTGACTCTTGCTCAGTTTGGGGCCTGAGCTTAGGTAGGCTGGAGCTGAGCCTAGGAGCTGGTAGCTTCCTGGAAGCAAAGTAACGGGATCCACAGTTACCAAGGAAACTGTTGATCTTTAGTATTTTTGACACTTAAAAAATGCACTTGATTTAAATACAGATAAATCTGGTCGAAGAAGTAAATGCAACCAGACCTAATTAGAGACATGAACTGGCATAACACAAGGCTTTCCCAATTCACAGCCTCCTTTCATCCTCTTCCTACATATCTCCAAAGACCACTGCTATCCCATCTATGTCCCCCTACCTAATTTTCATTTTAAAATGTGCTTTAATGGCTGCAAGTAGGTCTGCAGTCCAGAAATAGAAGTCTCAAAGTGCAGAGGGCATTATGTTCCTATCCACCTCACAGGGCAGGCTGAAGCAGAGTCCAGACCCAAATTACCTGAGCATTAGAAGAAACCCCTATGCAGTATTTCATTCTAGTCCCCTTTTGGATGCTATTTTACAACACCCAGCTGGCCTTCAGTCCCAGTAAGAAACACTTACACCTGATTCTCTCCATCCCTCTCTATTTTTCTCTCTCCTGTTCTTCCCTTGCACGAAGAATGCCTGGTAAAAATTTATTGTGGGTGGGATTTCAGGGCACGCATCCCATTAAATTTAATGGGAACTGAGCATCTAAATCCCTTAGGCAGCTTGAAAATTTCAGCCTCTATTACAAATGCTCTTCTCATTATAACAAGATTTGTACATGACAGCTCGAGAGCCCTGACTCCTCTATTAGTGATGTGGTTCTGTATCGTGCTGCTCACAGCACCCGGTGTAGGCTGCCTTGCTCACAGCTCATCTTGTCACAAGCTCTGCAGCTAACACGAGACCAGAAAGCAGCCTGTAATTTTATTATGATTGGTGAACTTTCTTGTAGGGGGTTTTCCACAAGAGACGGGTAATGCCGAGTAAACCTGCCTTTGTTATGATTATTTGAGAATCATTTAATTTCAATTGTTATCATCAACTTCTGATGTGCAGCACACAGTAGGATGGACGTGGCCATGTTGTACAGCTGTATCATGATATCAGAGAGAAGTGTTTTTCAAGGGTCATTGTAGACTTTGCTGGGCTGTCAGAATTGCCAGATTCCACCACATTAAATTTTTCATCAGCATACTGCTTAATTTACTGGAATTATAATTTACCAAGAGGGCATGACTGGAAAGACAATGGCTTTTTAAAATTTCACGTTCATCCTGCAGGTCTTCGTCAGTAAGGTGTTTAGCCGTGTTGGTGTTAATCACACCTGACAGGGCAACCGTTCTCCTTCTCATCAGAGATTTTCCCGTCCCTTTTCATGTCACTCTGGCCCTACTGTGCCGTGGGATGAAAGGGGCTAGAAAACCTTTAGGAAAACCAGGGAAAAGCAAATAGCAGTTGCACTGTCGTGATAAAACCTTACGTTCTTGTACGTGCAGTGTGGAGGATGGGACTGTTGGAAAGGTATAATTTCTCCATAATAAACTAGGGTTACTCAGCACCTTGTTTTTTGCTACAATTGTTCTTCTGAGGTGTCATATGTACCTATCTTCTTCTCACAAGTTGCTACATGTGGCTGCGTTCTGGACTCCAAATCTGTTAAGATATGCTGGTGCCTCCTCTTACTTGAAGGTTTTCATTCTCAGAAAAGTCAGTGAAAGTTTAGACACTTAAAAACCTTGGGATAGCTGAGCCCATATTCATAGTGTGAGGGACAGCTTTTATAATTGATTTTTTCTGTCTTTCTTTACTCATTACTGCTACAGCTGAGATTGGAGCCAAGGACTTCAGGACTCTCTTTGTACTGTTACAAAATTATTGGAATAAATTGTATTAGGACATTTGGTCATGTTCCTGTCCAGCAGCAGTGGTCACAACAAAGGGCTGGGTGTGCGCTTTGCTGCATTTTATGCACTGCTTTGATAGCAGCTTACCTCCCCTCACCCAGATACTAAATGCACAACCCTTCATTGCTTTCCTTACGGCTTGTGCAGTTTTAATAGTTCTTCCCATAATTCAGGAATTAGGAAATGGCACCCTTGCACCAGCTCAGGTGTACAAACAAAAATAGTTTCTATACATTAAGACATCACTGCCTCTGCCTCCTCAACTTACCCAGCTTCGGGGGAGGGGGGGGGGGGGGGGGAGAAGGAAAATTATGTGTCTGTCTCCTCCATGCTACAGTACAGATTTAGGCAGTGAGCCCGCTGGGCTTTCTGCACATAGGACCAGAATACGCATACTTCAGTACTTCTCATGTAAAGCTCAATCTTCTTCCCTTGCACTAGGACATACCTTTCTTTGCATTTATTTTCCAGTTTTCAAGGAAGGCTCCTGGGGAAACAGGAGCTCTTTCACTCCACTACTCCCAGGGAAAAAAAGGAGCTATCCTTTAAGGGATGCCAATCCTTTTTCCAGGGGTCTTCTGGAGTTGCTACTGCAAGAGGCTTTAGAAAGAAGCAGACAGATTTGCTCTACTCCTGCAGCATATCTGACTTGCAAGGTAAGGCAGGAGGAAGGCTGGGAGAGGGCTGAGACAAATATTAGCCAGGCTCTTCGAAAACACGCTTGCTAACGCCAGTGATAAAAATACACCAAAACTTCATCTTTCCGTTATTAAAACGCATGTAGGTGAGGGGCACAAGCCAAAGCCAGCTCATACTGGTACCTGCACACACACTATACAAAATTGGGTAGGCAAACTAGCTGAGGATCGCTGCGCAAGAGAGCTGTGCTGGTATGGCTCCTCGCCGAGCTAACGAACCCGCACCTCATCAGTGCTGCGCGGCTGCCCCGCAGCAGTGCGGTCTCCTGTCGTTTCCTCCATGAGCATCTTTCAAGAAAGATCTAAGCAAACTGTGCTGGGATTAACAGGTGAACAGGCACCAAGCTCTGGAGCCAAATGCAACCATCCTGCATGAGAACCGAAAATGTTTAGGCACTTTGCATTGCAGCTTATCCTTGGCCCTGGGTGTTGGCCAAATTTGTCCTTCTGTTGACGATAGAGGGACACCCCGTACCCACAGCAATCTCTGTAGGTCTCAGCTGCGTTGGTCAGGAGCTGTGGTTCTCACTGTAAGGGCCAGAGCTGTGCTGACCTCGCTGCTGCCATTCACCGGGTTGTCTGCACAGAAGTACTGGACAAAGGTAAAAAAAAAAGCATCTAGATATTGCTGCCACACAGGAAAAATTGTAATTTTAAGCAAACCTGGATTAGGTTGTTTAACATGAGTTAAACTTTGCCTTTTTAGCAAGAGTGAGCTTAAAAAACTACAAAATCCTTGCTTACATCTTTTACTTTAACTAGACAGATGATTATTTTTATCTGCAGCTACCATACAACATTTATTTAGGCAATACCATCCATGGACTTCAGATGGGAGTTCTGTCTCCAATAAACAACAAAATGGCTCTCCAGCTACATTAATATTAGACTGTCACTAGTTAGATAAGGCTGATAAATTGGCACTTCTATGCCAGCAAGGGACAATCTCTGGCCAGCACTGTTTGGTTTAAAAAGCAGGGACTAGTCTTCATCAGGAAATACATGAGCAGCAGTTTGGGGGAAAGGAGCCCAGAGAAAGTGGTAAGGTTAAAGGTACGGAAGGCAAGTAAAGATGTTAAAGCCCATTCAGGTGAATGTTCAGGCAGAACAAGATGTTCTGAGCATGCAAAAGTCTGGGATCCTCTACTAGCATACTACAGAGAGCTGAGACGCATTTTAGGGGAGTTAAGCAAGGTCAAACGGATCTACAGCTAGGCATTTCCACTGGTCCCAAGATCCACACAGAATCTTAGGACAGCCCAAATTCTTTGTGTGCAAAACTATCCCTCAAGGTTGTGCCTGGGAACACAGCAGCAGGTCATCTGAAGCAGCTTTCTGTGCAAAACCTCTTTTTGTTTTAGCAGCTTGGGGGAAAGTCAAAACCTTCTCCATGATGTGTACATGGCTTCACAGATTGCATGACAAAATTCCAAGTAATTAAAGAGCTGATAAAATTGGTGTTTAAAGAGCCAGTATCTCTTCAGGACACTTCAGATAAGCCCATCATTGCGTCTTCAGAACAATGATGTCTACTTTGAAGACAGAGATGAAAAACAAGATGAGTCACTGTTACATCTGATATGATATGAACAGTAATCTGTACGATGTTATTGGAGATATGAATGATACCGGAGTTGTGGTTACAGAAATTGTAGTAGGAAGGCTTTAACGTTCCAGATGGAAATTGGAGAACAAATGTTACTTGTTACAGTGGGCCTCAGGTACTTGACTGTGGTTACCAACATATTTCTTTGCTTGCATGGACTCTGAGTAAACAAAATGCTTAATACTCGGCTTTAGGGGACTAATAAATTCAGATAGGAACCTTGCTTATAACAAGTAATTTTGTTACAAGTGAATCAACATGAGTTTATTTTCTCCAAACTAAAAGCAAATTTAAAGAAAAAGTCTGTAAGTAATGTTTTTCCAAAAAGGTAAATTGAAAATTTAAGAGTACTATTTAGAGGAATTATCTGAAATGAAGAGCTTAGTAACCAAAATGCAGGAGCACTGAATATCTTGAAGTTATAGATTCAGCCATCACCTGGAAATGATACATGAAATAATTCTTCTCTTCTTCCCAACACTGGGGGCAACACTGACAGATTTAGCCTCAGCATATGATGAAAGTTTACAGGCCAACGAGAAAAAGTCCAACAGAGAACCACAAGAATAACCAAAGTTCTCAAAAAGCCTGAGAAAAGCATAAGGCTAAGTCTCAAGGGGCTTAAATAAAAGCAAAGGAGATTTTAGTTAGAGATTAAGGAAAACTCTCTAGCATGAAACTAGTGAAATGCTGGGCTAAACTCTTAGGTGATGAAAATCCCCATGCAGCAGGTTTTGAAGAACAGATCAGACAGACAGCCACTAGGAGCAGTTAATTACATGTTCACCTCCTCTGAGGCAGAGAGATGGATTAGGCGATCTCCCAAGGTCCCTTCCACTCTTATAATTCCTCTTTCGTCTATGTAGCATCTCCCGCTTTTTCACTTCTTTAATGAAGCAGAGGAAGGAGACAGTGCAAGGGAGTCTTTCAGATGCTTAGCCAGCAGGATGAAGGACACAGCGAGCAAAGCAAACTGAAGTCCAGAGGAAAATTAACTTCTGACAGATCTTTGGTAAGAGAAGAGAGAATATATATGTTGCATCCTATCCTGACTGTCCTTAACGTTTCCCCTGAGCTGGATCACTCCTGGCCCATCTTTGAGGAAATGAGTCCACAGCTTAAGGGCAACTTGGAGCTGGTTTGAACCACAATACAAATAAAATAGCCCTACGCATAACTTTTTCTTATCCTTCTGCTCTTTGGCTTTTCCCCTGATTCTTAATGCCGGATATTTTCTCTGCTGTATTCCACACAAGCGTCACTCCTCATGAAAACAGAAAGAAAAAATATAGGGCAGTTGGTATAATCTACTTTCTTAAAATTAGTAATTACCATGGCGAGTATAGTGCATTTTCAATGCAGTCTCTGGTGTTACTAGACTAATTCATTCACATCATGCTATTATTGGGCCTTAAATCTCTGTTTCTCAGGCTGTTTGTTAAAAATAAAGTGCTTCAGCATAAAAGGCAGTCAAACAACTGGGATGATTCGGCCCACTCGGGGTACTATGCATTTCTTCTCTGCTCCATCAGTACCTCTGAACTGTAGTTCCCAAAGCAACCAAGCCTCAGTCTTCAACTACAGTTTTACATCTGCCAGGGAAAGGGATCAGAGCTTTATGCTGATTTGTGTACTCGGTAATCCTTATTCCACAGCTGCTTGTTTCCACAAGAGGGCAGAGGATGAAGTTTGCGGTGTGTTGACTCCTACAGCGTTATATATGACTGCACAGCAACTACTTGCCATAAAGTGGTGTCAGCCACGTGTTATTCCCCTATATCACCACAGTATTCGTTACCTACAGTGTTATGATGATGTACGGCATGTTGGATCACTTCTGTGGCTGATGTGCCATATATTGCAGCCCCCAGCCTAGAGCTTGCAACATTGCTCCGTGCATTTTGACTCTGCAGCCTCAACGGAGGTCCAGACTGTCCAGAATGGAAGTACCAGGCACAGTGAAGTACTTGCCAGAGATCTGTGCAGTCATCAGTTCCCCTGTTCCTGCCCCACAGCTACTAGTACATGCAGCAAGATAGGAGCTAATAGCTAGATTTTATTATGAAATGCTTTCTTACTTGTTCCCCTAAAATAAATAAAAATAAAATGCAAGCAATCCTATTTTCAGCAAGAGAAAAAGCTGCTGTCATGCTGGTACGGTGTATAATGGAATACAGTAGCACTGTATTTCATTATGATTCAGTGTGTTTTCATGTTAGTTGCCAAGGATTCAATGGCTTAACGTGAATTCTAAAATAAGATTAGCATTCCAAATAAAATACTTTTGAAATACGTGTATTGCCCATTTCATTCTAATGAGCTTCAGTAAATGCACAGTACCGCTTGTGGGTATAATTTTAATTCAGGAGGGACACAACTAAATACAGCCATTTGGGACCAATGTCATATCTGAGCACATAAAAGCAAGAGGCACAGACATTTGGGTCAGCAAATCTGCTTTGCAATGGGCTCCACAGCCATCAGAGCCACAGCATTGGAGGCCTGGCCAAAGACAGACAGCACAGCTGTACATTTCCTCAGCCTTCAACTTTCATGGGACTTCCCAGGACAAGAGTTTGCATGTGATGCTCCATCTCATATAAGGAGTGGTGTAAAATGGGGTAATGTTCCCCCACAACCTGCTCAAGTAACACAGAGTAGGAAGGAACCACGCATCCAAATTTCACTGTAACCACTCAATCTAGTAGGTTCTAAACAGTCTTTAAAAGAATCAACAGATTCATCTTCTTCCACACTCTGGAGCTTTGACCACCACTCCATCATCCAAACATCACCAGTAGCTCCAACACTCCTCTTACTTCATTCATCTCAATTACTGCAGCAACTAATCAGGTCTACATCATTTGCCTTTTTCTACCTTGAGATGTATTTTATTGGTCAATCGTCCTCTTGGGTCAGTGAGGCTGGAAACAGCCAAGAAACTGGGCTTGGACACAAGTGAAAAATCAGTATCCAACAGAGCAAGTTCTTCTGGTCCTTCATAGATACGTAGAACACTTACATGGTATTTTGGCAATACAGACGAAAAAATGACATGGCACAAACCCACTGCTAAGAAAATAACCGCAAAAAAGAGGATTAAATTGTATTACAGGATCTCTTCTGGTCCAAGCTTAAGGCTGCATCTACCTCCAGACCGCAGATGGGTGAGGAGACACCTGAACCAGCACAGCCCAGGAGGGAGCCTCGTGCATCCCGCTGGGAAGTCTGTGCGTTGCTGGAGGAGCTTCTCAGCAGGAGGAATTGCCCCCCCAGGAGCACCATGCTGCTGCAGCGGGCACTGTCATGCCCCCCCACCACCCCCCAGCCTCCCTGCACACAACCAGCACCTTCCAAAATCCTCCTCCTGGCGCCTAGGTTAAAACCGTGACGGTTCAGCGCCGCAGGGTCTGCGATACGCTGAGCACGCCCGCCCACGGAACACGGGGACCCGCTAAGGGCTGAGCCCTGTCCCCTCCCCAGGAGAGACGGAGAGAGTTGGTCCAGGTGGGAATCACCCCCCGCCTAGCACGACCACACACGCTAGCAAATCCTCAAACCTGTTCTCTGGTCATCTCTTTTAGCTTTGCCGGTGGTCCTCCGTTTTGGGACTACGCTGGCGCTGGGGCACGGCAATGAGAGCAGTTGTTTGTAGCAGCCACACAAAGGGTGAAACTTCTCGTTTACCCCCTGCTCCAAGCCCAGCTGCGACGCTGTCAAGGCTCTCCTCTCGGCATCCCGCAAAGCACCAAAACAACCCCAAGAACAAACGGGCTCTGAAGTTTGTGAGAAAGTCTCATCCCTTGCACGGCACGGCACTGCTAGCACCTGCGGGTCTCGCCTCTCCTCCAGCGCTCTGCAATGTCACATCCTTGCTAAACAGTAAGAAAAACCTTTCAAAATTCAGCCCATAGTGGGACCACCCATGGTAAGAAAAATGACTAATGCCCAGAGTTATGAAGTAGCCATGACTTTCTGACAACCTTACTCCCAAAGGACCCTTTTTGTATTCCTCTGCTGTTTTCTTTTTCTCTCCTCATTTATTAAGACTGTATAAAATGCTTACTGAGTGGACTTCAGGTCCAAAGCTGAAGGATGATGTATTTCTAGCTAACGGCCTTTGTAAAGAACTAGCTAGAAAAGAGGTGGTAGCATTAAGAAGCGAGATAGCTCTGTAATTAGCGGGAGTCATATGGGAACAGAAAACTGATATACCGGGGCCAGGAAAATTCTGGAAAGAGAGCAAGTGGGGAAGACAATATGCAAAGGAAAAAGAGAAGTAGCATGGAGGCTGGTGGGTGAAGAAAAAGGATCCGGAGAGACCTCGGTGATGTGCAATATCCAGGAACCGGAGCGAAGGATGACGGTGCGTGCTGTCGCCTGTGTCCGGGGAGGGAGAAGAGAAAGGGCCCGACCAGCCGTGACTTCTGGAAACCATAAACCAACAGGCATCTCTAGTGCCCTCCCATAACTCAGTTAGTCACTCGATCTCTTACAGGAGGGGACAATAAATTGAAGTGCCTTATCACTGAGCTTATGATAGAGCAGAAAATACTGCGACATTAACTCCGCTAGCTACTTCCACCCCTGGAATGAGAAATCCAGGCAATGCTTCATTGCTGGTGTGGGGTTCCTGGACTGTGACAAGCTTGGGTGTTAACTCAAGGAAGCTTCAATGGGGTACTTAGGAGCGATCACTACAGAGATAAGAAAATGTAAATTCAAAAGTCTGAGTCCTGGTATAAATAAGAGAAGGATTTTGACCTGTATATTTTAGACAGAGAAAACTACTCATGACAGCTCCACAGTTCTCCACGCTCACTGACAGCCCTCTGGCCAGACAGAACACAAGCATTTTCTTAAGCTACACAAAATACTATCTGCCCCAAACGTTACTGCGCATTCGTAACCGTATCGAACCTATATAGGGTAAGAAAAGCGGCCTGGCCGCAATCAGTAATTATGGCAGACTATGATCTCGTTTGGCTCTCTGGCCACACTATGCAATGGACACTGTTTAATTAGAATTAAGTTGACTCATCCTACAGTACCGGAAAACAAATTAGAAACTTGTCTAGATTACTGTAGATATGCACCCAGACATGAGATAATTAGGCTGCGGAAAGGCACCCTGCCGCACGTTTCAGGCTGTTCTGCCACTTTTCCCTTGTCACCCAAGGACACGCAGACAAATGCTGAGATTCGCATCCCCTTTAAAATGGCCTTACGCAAGATGTTGTACACATAGTGTGGAAAAAAAGCAGGTGCGCACAAGTTCTTGGTATGAGAAGTTATTAAAATAAATACTGAGGGAGAAAATAAATGTGTTTTATAAGAAGACATATTTTAACACAGCAATTTATTAACTGAGCCTACAGAACAGATCCGATTGATCCAATGACAGGGTGTCAATAGTCTGTTATTTTGTGCGGTAATAATTATGTTTCCCTCTGCTTTAGCCTACCTTGCACTTAATGGAAGCTTACAGATTCTGGAGAAAAGTGAGTTCAGATTACTCTGATTTCTACTTTCTGGTAATTTTAAAATGTTTTCCTACAGTGAATTTGCTTGTTGAAAAACACTGCCTTGAACAGCTAAAAGTATTTTCTAAAAACGGGCTTCTTTCAGAAACTGAAACGGTTCGTTGTTATAAATTGGTATCTAATGTCTTCAGGGTACTTATAACTACAAAGGCTAGACCTAATCTGTCATTTTACAGATTTTTTTCAAGTTAAGCATTAGAAAGAATTAACTAGAAATTTCAGAATAGTTATTGGTTTTCACTCTTTTTTCTGGGGAGCTGTCACAAAAATAAAATATTTTCATTCGTGTTATTTTTCTCATTAATATTAAAAAAAAAATCTCTGAAATAAACATCAAAAGTTATATCTTCTCTTTTTAGTTTTGGTGGGAAAAGAACTTTCAACCACCTCTGGGGAAGCCATCTGTCTTGTTCAATATAAAGCATGGACAGGAGGAGTAAGATGAGCAGGAGAGGTTTTATCATACGGTGAGTTCTACTTGTCCATTCTTTAGTCTCCCACATTATCCACAGACTTCTTGAACTAATTAACCGATAACACAATTTATCCTTAGAGTAACTTTACTAGCATTATATATGGGATTGTATTCAGCCCAACTGTGCAACACCGAGATGCACATTAGCTCCCTTAGATTTGGTTTGAGAAAGATATACTCTTATTACACCGATAGATATACTCTTATTATACTGACATATACCCAAACATCTTTTCTTCCCAGAACAACTATAAAATAACCACTCTTTCCAAAGGCCTCACTGGGAATTTGGAGAGGTGTGTTCCCAAAGTATTGCATTTCTATGGTCATTAAAATTAAAGGGTATTTTTCCAGTTGACTACAGCAGAAGGTGAGGCAGAACTTCCAACCTGGACATGGCCAGGATGCCATTCTCTCTCTTCTGTCTAACCACGGTTCCTTCACTGTTCTAAGGTAAATGCGGTATTCTCCCTCTCTTCTAAATTTCATAATGATGTACTACAGCACCGAAGGGCTGGAATATTGCACGCCAAAACTGGCTGCTGGAAATGTTCTTTTAAATGTTTTGAGGCAGAATCTATTATTCAAGCAAAAAGCACTTCAGTGTTTTACTTGATGTGGAAACATCTTATTTTAGCCAGAACAAGCAAAACTGTCTAGTTTCCATTATCATGTAAGCCATCACCAGGGTTCAACTCTGGAGCATAATTACTAGTATATGAGCTGTGGTACCTGTGATTTTGCAGATATAGACCAGCCCCTCCAAGATTTTATGAGGTGTTATTCCAAATCAAAAGCCAGGGAAGCATGAAGACTGAAAGCCTCCAAGTCCATCTTTAGTTTAAAAAGGTATCTGAATATTCAACGTTTGAACATTTGATCACCTGCTGGTATAGTACCAAGTTTGCAGAGCTCTGTGGAAAATTTAACCAAATCCTTTTGATCTAGCTATTTTGTACTTGTGGTTCTGGCTGCAGCTTACGCCAGAGCAGGGATCGTATTTGGTGGACAATTCAGAACGGTGGCTGAAAGTGCTTTGTCCTCGCCTCGTCCTAAAGCATGACGAGTGCTCGCACAGCAAGAACAGCTCCTCAACCAAAACTGCTTTGGCCACAGCGCTCAAGCTCCAACCTTGAGAAACAGTGTAAAGAGCGTCTGTGCTGTCCTGCCTTCAGCTGTGGTTAGGAATGCAGAGGAAATCAGTAATTCCTGGAGCTGGAGAAGATTCAGTGCTTTGCTCCTTTACGCCCGCTCCCAAAAGAGTTATAGTGAGTGTCCAAGTCTGGCTTGGTTTATTGCTCAGCTGTGGTCCACAGAGAGGCTTTTAAAACAATTCTGCTTCCACCTGCTCCTTAGACTTTCCTAGCATGAGTCTTTCGAAGACAGAGTCTGTGCTGCCTTTTCCTCTTAGCTTTCTCTGTATATTGGTTTAGGCACCTGCTGCTAAGACCTCCCTTGTTCTTTTGCTGGAGAATCCTTGACTTTGAAGGGTAAGAAAAACAGCCTGCTACCAAGGACACTGAAGAAATCCGCAGTGCTTTTTTGGTGCTTTGGTAGGTAAAACTGACCTACATATCACAAACAGCAGGAGGAGAAAAATGCAAATACCTCTCCCTGTATAAAAAATTATTCAACACAACAGAAAACTAAGGGATCTGAAAGGTGAGGCATGATTTATAAGGGAAGATGGGGGAATATTCTCCTTCCACTTCCCCAGCTGTGGATATCTGATGTGCACAGCTGTGTCCTCTTTTTCACTGTTTGAACTGCTGTCTCTACCGCACAAGTCCCCTGACTTCTTTTTCCTCCTAAAATCTTCGCTTCAGCTGGCTGTTTCTTATTAAGCTTCCCCCAGAGATATATGTATTTTTAAGATACTAAAATAAAGAAAGAAAACCTAAAAGAGGCTATGTGTCTGTGCACAGGCATGTGTGTGTGGCAAAGCCTGTCTCAGAACTAGTCTTTCCTTTTCCCCTTTGTTTTTTAATGTTTGCATAGGGGAAAAAAAAAAAAAAGCCCTTTCCCATTTCAGAGGCTTATAGCTCTGAACAAATGTTGCAATTATGCTTCTCAAAAGCAGATAAGTGACAGGTGAAAAAAATTAAACTCACTTAGGCAATGCAGGTTCAGAATATCTGTAATGAACTGCAATTACTTCAGTGAGTCCCCTTTTGGCTCAAAAGCCCAGAAATCATGTTCATTTGAGCTTTTCCTGTGTTTTTTCAATGCGCTGTAGTTAAGCTCCAGTTTGTGACATCTCTCAAGTCAGCTAGATTTTTAACTTACATGTCTGCTATAAAGGATGCAGCCAATGCTGTACAGTTGGTCAACAAGACAGCTCGTTCATACCTTTGCATCATTGGTACTAGTCAGCTGGAAACATAGAAAAAAATCTCAGGAATATGCGGGATACTCTGGATTCCTCTCCAGAGGCCAGTACCAATTCACATAGCACAGGGTCAGATCTTTGCAATACTTTTAAGTGATTCAAGTTCATGCACAAAAGATGGCTTTTATTTCTGAGCCACTGCTGGGACAATTACAAGCAGCTCCAAGCAAATATTTCAATCCTCCCCATCCACGCCAGCCCTGCAGGAGCGATTTTGAGTCTGCACAGTGTGACCAGCCAGGTTTCCCAGTGTGGTACCACTATGCCCCAACCAACGGTGCTGAGGAGGCAGAGAAGGTCCCTCTGCTTTTCCTGCAACTCCCTTCAAAAGCAGCCCCAGAGGGGCCAAGACATTGCCGTGCAAAACCTGCAGACCTTTGAAGACAGGGTGCTGTGCGAAGGCAAAGTATATATCACTGTCTAAGCATCAGCCAGAGGGTAGATTTTGCTCTGGTAAAGGCAGAAAAGCAGTTGCTGATGAGCCTGTACCAGTTCCCTCTCCTGCTCCTTTTTATTGCAAGTCACTGAGAATAAACATGGTGAAGCGGTTTAAAATAGCCTTTAATTATCTCTCAAGCACTTCCATTATGCAATTTAGCCAAGGCACTGTGATTCTGCCTATTTTGCTTTCCCATACTCTATTACCCATGAGTCCAGAGAGCTTTTCTTTCAGCCTTCCTTCTATCCCCTTTCCCCCTTCCCCCTTATTTCCTCTAGAATGAAAATTCCAAGAGGACTGCGACTATGCAAGACCTCTGGAAGCTGCGTTCCCAGGAATTCAAGGCAACGCTGCATCCCTGCAAGTCCAGCATTGGAGAATTTTAAGCTCTGTTAATGGGTCAAGTGACTGATAAGCTCACTTTACCATCCCAGCAGACAAGTTTGCACCCTAAGCTAAAATCACAGGCACAGCCATGATTCAACTCCCAGGCTCTGCTTCCACCTGTGAACTGAGATACGCTGTCATAATTGTTCCAGCGGGAAAAGTTTGACATGCAGGGCTGACTTCAATCAAAGTTTTTACATCCTTCATATAAAATATTAAATATTTCAAACTCATATATTTATAAACATAATTAGTCTACAACAGTATTCCATACGATCAACTTGTAAAAGTTTTAAAGTTAACTACAGATGATACTTAAGTGATGCAAACCATTGTAACCTGATAATAAAAAGATTAGTTATAGAGCTATAAAAATGTTATGCCAGGTTTTTACAGCTAACCATTAATATTATAAAATGTAGTTATGTTTTTATGCTTTGTTGGCTGACAAAAACAACCAGAATCTGAAGGAGACCATGAACTTTCTTTAATATCTATTAAAGGGTCTATTAAAGGTCTTAAATTGACCCATTCAGAGAAACACCTTCTTAAAGGCTATAAAATACTCCTGCAGTCTATAGTACTCCTTATAAATAGGTTAGTAATCAGCAGAGACCTCAAAGTCAAAATGCACTACCTCCATTTGGTATGTAGTTGCTACAGTTCAAAAGAAAATAGGATCTGACATCAGGAACAAAAGAAGATCTTTTGTGTATTTTTTTAAATAAATTTAGAACAGCTTTCAACAGTCAGAAGTAAAACACACCAAGCTCACTGGGTGGAGGTTTGCACTGGTGTGGAGGATGGATAGGTAGGTACGACATTTACCGAACAACAGTAGGAAAGGTAAATAGACACGAAACCACTGGAAATTATGACTTTTTTAAGGTTGTGTGGACATATTGACAGGCATCAGGATTTGCACACACAGGAGCCCTCAGGAAAGCAAATCCCAGTTAACTTTTGAAATTGATCCCTTTAATGTATTAACCAGAATTATGGCCAGTTTAAGCTCTGATTAGGAATGGCTGTACTGGAATTCATCTTATTCTCTTTGGAGGTGAATTACACCAAATTTATTCAAAGCCACTCACAACCGTGGGTTAAAAGCCCACATGGAGCTTTACTGGATTTAGCTAATTCACAGGTGTAACTATTTTGGACAAAGTCTGAGCATCTCTGTGTAGCCAAGGGCTCATCAGCGGGTGGTGGTGCTTCCCACGCTGCCCACCCTGGCCTCTCTTCCTTTTTGCTACTGCACATCTAACTTGCATTTTACTTTTCCTGGAGTATTCACAGGAAACTTATGGAGCCCCCAAGCCTACAATCTGCATTTTTCTGCACTATTAATAACAATGCGCTGAAGCAATGAAAGACCTATTGATGCCCTGATGGATTGTGAGAAAAAGGAAAGTGATTTTTTTTAAAGCTGCATTTTAAATCAGCTCATTACACATATTGTTTTATTTTATTTTGCACTGCATGACATCAGCATTCTCTATTTGCTATTCATTGGAGGTTAAAACGTCCAAATGGATCCTGCTTCCAGGCCTACGGTCCAAGTTGTGATTTGGTTAAGCAAGATTGGCCAGATTTTCTCCTGGAAAAAATCCATTCAAAATCAGGAAAATTATTCATCCCAGCAGATAATTTGGCTTGGAAATGATATCTTCTTTTAAAGTAATTTAGCAGAAGCCTGTGCAAATCCAAGCAAATTTCTACTAACTATGAGAGTTTGAATATAAAATCAAAATAAAATCTGCATTTTTCCCAAAAGGCTCCTTATTTTTATTTGCATCAAACCCCTAAAGATATCTGTTACATGTAACCTAGTTGATGGTTATTTTCCCATTCTTTTGTTTTGCAGGGGTTTGGGGTTTTTTCCCCCTGAAGAAGTCCAAGACTGGAAAATTGACAGAGGCAGGCCTGAGCAAATGACAGTTTCCTCATTATTTTATCCTGTCCAGCTTAGAAAGACGATTCTGGAAGTTAGAGAAAAACCCATTTAAGGGTGGGGAGCCTGCATCAAGCATGCAGCTGGGATGGGTTGGAAAAGGGATGGGTCGGGGATGGCACGGGCAGACTCGTCGGAAGGCATGACCTGGTGCTGGTGTCCAGCAACAGCGTATCTGCAGAGCTCTTGGGGAGGAGGACGAGGGGAAGCACAGAATTTAATAACTTCAAAAGTCTTTGTATTAAGCAGGGATTGGAGCACGGTATTGCGGAATCAAATCCTGAAGCAGTGTCAGGAAGCTGTTATACTCGGAGAAAATCCTTCCAATCTCTTAAGTCAGAAGATCCTCTGTTTTATTTTACCCCTTGATTTTGAGCTAGTTCAAGGTTTCAGATGGAGGAAATTGTGGGGACTGGATTAAGTAGCATGCTTGGCTTTTCCTCGTAAACCGTGAGCATTAGATGTTCAACATACGAATGTTTTCTAGTCAGAGCTATCTGCAGGTTCAAAATGCTGGTAATTGGTGAGTCTAAACTGTTGATAACAAATAAAATTTTACTTTGAACAAAAAACTAAAAAGCCTTTATCTTGAGGAGTCCAGGAATAGAGCCAGAACCACATGGCTTAATAGATTTCACAAGTCAGCCCCATCAGGGGACGGGAAGTTATTATACCTGGATTATATCGCGCTAAGAGATCCTGCTGTAATCTCTACTAGAAAAACCTCACCAAACCAGATGACAGTTAACATATGTTCAGTTCCAGGGACTGCAAACACCTACCTCTGTGCATGGTATATGTAACAGGAGAAGACCAGCCTGCAATTAATGTCACAGAAAAGGAAATCTTCTTCTTGCAGTCACCGTCCTGTCAGGTGCATCCCAAGCGCTGAACACAAGAGGACTGAAATCCTCCACGCCTGCTGCCACCATCAGCTGACATTTGTCACCGATAAGATCTGAAGACAGAAGATCCAAAATGCAGCTGAGTCCCAGAGGACCACAACCGTCAGGACAAGTTTACAAAGTAGGAACGAATCTGTGATGCACGGTCAGAAGATGCACTGATAAATACCAAGACTGGCCATACACTTGCCATGAGCATCACATAGATGAACACACAAACCTGTTGTCATTTGAACAAAAAAAATCAATAACTTTAAGCTTACACCCTGCTTTATCTGCTTTTACTCTTAGGGGTGTGTGATATAAATACAACTGCACAAGAGAAAAACTGCAACATATACGACAGTGAATGAATATTGGTCATTCCACAAAACATATCCTCATGGCACTAATCAGATGACTTTATATCTTCTCCTGATGCCTATACCAGTCCGTCTGCAGTAGATCTCCATCTGAAGCCAAGGGGGTTATCCAGAATAACACACCCAAACTAGAAACTTAAATATTCCCATTTCTCATACAGCTATGCTTAAGAGAAAAGCTCTGATAGTTCATGTTTCATATCCCTGCTGCCTTTTCTTTTTTTCCAGCTTTCATGTTTCTTGAGATAAGTATTTTTTGTCACTCTCCTTAGAATGAATTACATGTGGTAAATATAGTCAAGTATGCTCTGATCTTGGCTTGGAGAAAACTTCCTGGCTTGGTTAAAAAAAAAAACCAAAACACAACAACTTTTAAAAGCTTATACTTTAAGATTTAAGGTGAATATAAACAGCAGGCTGGCTCCTAATCTTGAGCTTTATTGCAGTGCAGACATGACTGAAATTATCTTTAGAAATGAGATTTCAGTTCCTGAGCTCCTTTAAAAAATGTTACTCCCTTGCCTGTGCGCAGTATATCTGCCACGGTGATGGAGACATTTTCAACCGGCGTGAAGGCACGGAGCTGCTTGGGAAGCTGAGGCTGGGCTGCTTCATTTGGGGGCTAATC
Source organism: Astur gentilis (assembly GCF_929443795.1). Classification (NCBI taxonomy): domain Eukaryota; kingdom Metazoa; phylum Chordata; class Aves; order Accipitriformes; family Accipitridae; genus Astur; species Astur gentilis. Next base: position 14,808,786 of record NC_064905.1, read on the forward strand.
ACGGAAGGAAGAGGCTGGGAGCTGTGTGCTCAGGGCATCCCAGAAGTTAAGTCCTAAACCCACTTTGTGTTTGCAAATGAGACGTTTACAAACAATAATGAAAACTTGCAATGTTTACTCGCCTCCCTTTGCAGAGGAGGCGGCTCAGGCGCGGGAGGGCTGTCATTTCTGATTACCAGGGAAGGGTCTGCAGAAGCTCTGGCCTCTCCACTCCTGCTCTAAGCACCTCGACCAGGCTGCAGACAGTCTAACAGAAGCGAATAAAAGGCTGTATCCGCTTCCTTCAATCCTGGCACTGTACAAAAGGAGCAGCACTGGTTTTCTGTACTCCTCCGATGACACCGATGGGAAATACCTTCATAAATCTTTTCAAGCTCAGTCTTTGTTAAGTGCTGTCCCTTTAATTCAGCATTTCTGCAGCATTTAGTTTCATCTTTTCATACTCTGCTTTATTTTAATGCTAATTAGCTTCACTAAGGTATAGATAGATCTCCCTCCCTCCAACTTTCTTTTTTTTGTTTTATTTTGTTTTCCAAGGCACCAGTCTTCCCTTCCCTTGGATTTTTATAAAGCACAAAATCATCTGCATGAAAGTACTTCCAGTATTTCACTGGAAAAAAGTTATTTACTGTTGCGTCCAAGAATGAGAGTGGTTTCTTATTCTCAAAGCGCAGGCATGAAACACCCCTGAGTCTGCCCCTGCCACAGCAGAACATATGCCACTTTTAATCAAACTAACTGCTTCTCTGTCTATTAATCTAAACTCCCAAACCAATCTAGGGATGAGAGGGAGGAAAATAAAAAAAAAAAAAACCAAAAAAAAACCAAAAAAACAAAAACCAAAACCAAAACAAAATCCTGACAACAAGTCTACTGTCTCATCTAATAAAATTGCAGTAAGCTGCCCAATCGAAAGTCTCCAGAAAAAAGCAGTCACTGGGGATTCACTGGGGAAGATGACCTTTGCCTACTGCCTCCAAAAGATGACTGGTGACACTGGCTCTGTGGCTCTCTGAAGATGGAGGTGGCTCCTTTTAGACTTTGCTTCACGCAGTTATTTCTTCCTCTTTGGCTCGCAAGGTCGCTTTCAGCAGCTTCTTTTAAAGCTGCTTCTTAATTCTACTTGCAGCTGAAGGTAGCTGGGTTTTCAGAGACAAAACCAGAACTTCGAGGAGCCCTGGGAGAGGCTGTACAGAGCACGTGGGAGAAACCTGCTGAAAACGAGCCAAGTTTCTTCTTCAAATATTACATGCAGTTCCAGAGTCTTCACTGCAATTCACGTGCCTGTATTAAAGAAGTGAGCCTGAGTTTGCAAAATGTCTCTAATTTGTCTAGTTTCAACAAACTCCCTTAGGTCCTTTCCAAGCTTCAACAAGGACCATATTCTCCAGGGGTAGGGTGGAAAACGCGGTGGGACTTTACAATGCCCTAAAATTGTGATTGATCTTCCCCCTCATTGTCCATTAGCTCCTGCAATGATTCAGGATGTTACAGGCTGAGGCATTAACAGCTGTAAGTGTTCATTAAAAGCACTGGGCCCCATGCTGGAACCAACATAAGGGAACAGCGTGTAGCACCACATCAACGCCTATTTAGTTTTACAGTCCTATCAGACCTACCCAGTACAATGGTGCATCCCAGCAGAATGAACTGAAACGTCTCATTGAGTTAACGCTTATCTGCGTGCTCTGAGCTCACCTTTCAAGAAAGCACTGTTCAACAGACAGAGCCCGGCTGCTCTGCATGCAAACGCACTCTGTTATTCAACACGTCGCTTTAGAGAGGTTGCACACAGCTGGTTGCATGTAGGCAGCTGCCAGGAAAACTTTGCTGTTGAAGAGAAAGATTTGCAGCGGTCCCAGCAGTGGGGGCAGAAGAATCACGTGCCCTGGACATCCCTTGCGAAGTATGGGGAGCAATTCCAGCCCCCGGACAGCGAGGTATGGAAGCGATCAGCGGAGACATCCATGCATTTTGCAGTTCGTGAGCAGTAAGAGATTACAATGATTAACAAGGACATTGGAGCTGTTCATAGGGTGAACTCACACCCTCGGACAGTGAGAAATTATTGTTATTAGCTAGTCAGAATGATTAAAATTTCACAGGGCGAACTGAGATCCATGGACAGGGAGATGTAATGATTAAGTGGGTCATGTCCACCACCTCGTCAGGGGGAGGCTCAGATTCATGGGCAGCAAGACGGTTATTAACATGGCGACATCAATAGTTATTAACCTGGCTGCATCAGCGTTGTTCACAGAATGAACTTCGCTTCATGGGGGGAGACAGGGAGAAAACGATTAACAAAAGAACTTAGCAGTGCTCTCAGGGTGAATTAAGATGTATGGACAGAAACAGGATTAATGCAAATACATCAGCGTTGACCGCAATGTGACCAGACTCACAGGCAGAAGACTCAGATTAACACGGTCTTGTCATGTCAACTTGCTAGATGGCTCCTCGTTAGGAGGGCTTGGGCAGCGACCGTGCCTCCAGAATTCAAGGTTAAATGTTACCCAACGTGGCAACCGGTGAAATCAAGCCAAAAGGGGAAGCAACTATCTAGTCTAGACAGACCCTCACATCTGTACAAATGTTTGGATGTCTGTTGGCCGGTGCCAAATACATCAATTAGTCTGCAGAGAAGCAACGTTAGAAACCATGTCATCTGTCTGGTCTCCAATGCAAAAGGCTTACGGGTTTTCACAAAGGGTTAATGAAACTCAAGATTCAAGACAAGTTTCGGTACTTTGCAAACTTCCTATATTAGCATAGAGGCAACAAGTAAGAGCCACATATATATAGCCACAGCCTTTACGCTCCCATATAGTACAGTATGGCATAAAGTGTCCGGAAGTTACAGAGGCAGTGCCAGGCACACAAAATCTACATTCAGCTACTGATAAAACCGATTAAACTGATAACCTTGCAGACTAAACCTCTTTTTGCACAGGACAGATACAGCAACTTAATTGATTATCACCTAGCTGGGTTCTGCAGCTTAAAGACACTGGCATAGCTGGGATTTGGGGCGATGAACGGGGGAAACAGTGACTTTCTCTACAACTGCAATACTTCCCTGTCTAGGGGAAACTTGGGTCTGTGCCCCAGTTTCTGCAAAGCTGGGGTCCAGTTTAGAACAGTCAATACCAACATGTCACAACTGTCTGGTCTACGTGACACTTCTCTGACCCCTTGGGCATACTTAAGAAATGTGGATGATGCATTTTAAATGCATTGGTAATGTGGTAATGTCAGAAACAGCAAGGCAGAGAGCAAGAGCTGCTACTAAACACCCAGAAAGAGATTTTCCTGGACATTGTCTTTTGGCTGCTCTGACTACTAGTCAAACTCTTATTTCAGTATTTCAGCCAATTGTATACCAAATTGCATCCTAAGGCCTGCAAATAGCCTACCTACCCTTAGTTAAGAATAGAGGGCAATGATCTCAGAGATGGAAAACTATTACACACTCGTATTTTGAGACCAGAAGGAAAGCTAAGAAAACAAAGTCAGCAGGAGATTCAAGTGTCAGGAAAAGCTGTCTCCTATGGGTTGGGTACAATGCAATTCTGTGTACAAACAGCTAGCTAATTATTTCTTCTGCATATCAGCTAAGGCTGACCTGATTAAAATCATAAATCAGCCAATGCCTCTGTTTTTATGCTGCGAGAATCCATGTCTGTGTTTGCATATTAATTAAGATATGCTAAGTAATCAAAAATGTTTGCTAGGAAAAAGAAAATAGATTGTAACCTGAGAAGCAAACACAGGAGCATGGTACACCAACTTTTCAAAAAACTTCCTCTGTTTACATTGTACCCTTTGAAATTATGAGCAGTTTCCAACCACCTGTGATATCCTTCCATCAGGTTTTAAGGGAAAACGTCTCTGTCATTTGTATCTCACGACTTGTTTCCACTTGGTGGGAAAATAGCATGAAAGCTGCTGTCAGGCTAGAAAGCTGCATAACTTTATAAGCTCCAGCATATTTTTTGGCTGTTCTTCCCCATGTGCTATGCAATATCAGATTAATGTCACTGTTCAGCAAAGCTTAGAGTATTGATGTTGAAACATTAAAGCTATTTCATCAATACCAGGTTTGGAAAGAGGTCATTTATGGTCATTAGAATAGAAGAGCATTTATTCTGGACATCAGAGAAATCCCCATGGGTCCTAGAGATCATGCTGCAATCCCCATAATTCCATTAATATAACGGCCTCTTTCTTCTTTATTAGGATTTTACGGCTAAGTAGGATGTAAGGAAAACTATCAAGTCAGTGGAGTCCAGCACCCTACGGTCGCTCTTGTCACAGAGTCCATATGCTGTTCTCTGCGGTTTTGCTGTGTGAGAAACAACGTTCATTAACTGATATTGCTGAACCTTTTCTCTTAGCAGCTACAGGACACTACGGGGCTAATATCTCCAGCAGGATGCTAAAATACCCTGCCCCAGTTACAGTGTACAAAGCGGCAGCAAATGCCCTACTTTATTTTATCCTCACGTTATGCTAATTTGACAAGGAGCACTTTGGGTTTGGGGCATTTTTTCCCCATAGTGTTGTGATTCAGAGCTCAGAGGGCTGAAACTGGGATCACGTCCCCATCAGAGCAGTGCCTGCAGCCCCCTCGCAAGGCGTGAAAATGTTTCTCACCAGGAATTTAGAAGCATCTTTTACCAGCCCAAAGGGATGGGCTGGAAAATCTGCTGCCATCCACACCCTGAATGTGGACACTTTGGTCTCCCGCTTTTTTTGCCCCATTTTTACATCAACACAGAGACATCACTAGACCTGCAACCTCTTGGCCTCTTTCTCTTCTCTGCCTCCCACAGCAACAGGTGAAATTACAGTGTCAACTAAGCCATACAAAACTGCCAGTCAACTGGGTTATGCTCCAGGGCCCATTTACAGTGATATGCCCAAAAGAGATTTATGCAAAATGTTCTGCTAATTTAGGCAGCAGGCATATATACTGCATCTGTCTGTCTGCAAGCAAGCAAGAGGAGCTGCTACATTTGGATGATATTGCTGCAAAAGCAACACCACAAAGACAGATGGGTTGAGCCGGCAGCAAGTATCTAATCCCCAAAAGCAATGATTTCCCAACTAAAAGACAAGCACCCACCCTCTCGATGGAATAACCTGACGAGACTCGGCTGGCTGTCCTCACGGCACACAATTGCTGTGATAACACTGTCCTGCAGGGCAATTTTGGACTGACTAATGACATTGCTTCTGCACAGGGTGAGGCTCTTTGTTTAGAAATGGGCTTGATTCTGCCAGGAGATTTCAGATAGAAAAAGTCCTGTGAAGATCAAAAGGAATAAATTTCAGGTTTGGAATACAGCCATCTCACTTATTACAAAAATGCCCAACTCTCTGGTACAACATTGCAATCGGTTTCTTGTAAGACGAGTCCAAACCAAAGGACTTCACCAAAGGAAATGCCATTGTCTGTTCTGTACAGACATAAAATTAGCACCTTGATGAGAGCTTTACCCATAAAATAAAAGTGTTTAAATCTTGTAAATTCCTTAATGCTTTTCCCCCTAGCATGGGTCCTTAAATTGCCCTGCAGAGAGCACTATTTCTATTCTTCAATTCCTGCCCTTAAAAGTTTCACTAAGGCAAGCAGGGAACAGAACCAATAAAAATGGCAGATAAAATATCAGACACACTCCTGTAGCAAGTTTAGAAACCTGCAATCTGTTCAAGGACGTTTTGTGCCCAGGAAAAAAAAAAGATAGAGAAAGAGACAGACTAAATTCATCAGTTAATTATTCACTGTGAATTATTTACTCAGAAGCGGTTAATTAAGAAACACTTTTAACGTGAAAATTTTCTGTCCCTTACCCCTGAAAATTACGCTATGTTTGAAATCTTCCCAAAAGCACAATTCCGAGGGGGGTGCTGGAGGACCTAAGCCCCATGGCTGGTGTTTCTATCTGGCCAGATGTGAGCTGGCTCTGGGATAAAAACTGAACAAATACAATAGTGTAGCAAAGGGGCTGAGCTAAGGTGGTTAGACCCCCAAACGCAGGCGTCAATCTTGCCACGTTCAAGGTTAGAGCTGGTTTATACTTGAGCAGGTCGGACCTTAAGCAGGGAGATACAGTTACACCTGAATCTGCTGGGTTAAAGGTACCTGAAGTTTCTTAGAAGAGGAAAGACCTTGTTATACCTGGTGCATAAGATCTCCGCCAGCTATTCCTTGCTTAGAGCTGTGAATTGCTCTTGCAGCACAAATTAACTGCAGCCGCAGCAGTCGACAACCTAGACTAAAGGCAATTGTACCAAATTTTTGCATGCTTTAACAAGAAGCCTCTAGTTACTCCACACCCGTGGTTTATATCACTTTCCTTAGTCTACTCCCTGAAAACATTTTGCATTGCCTCTTGCTTAATTTTAAGCAACTATCTGACCTCAGCATCACTTCTCCCTGGGAAGACAAAGCAAGGAAAGCTCGTGAGCAAGGAAAATTCTGCGTGGGAAGAGATCAGAGTTTTCTGGAGTGCTTTTCACATAGTGAGAGATGGAAAACACCTGTGTGCCCTGGTACACACACAAGCATTGCAGCAGCACAGGGACTGTGCGTGCAGGCATTAACCCAGCTGTGCACATAGCCAGGGGAATGCCTCCACACAGACGTGTGAGAGCAAGACCTCTCCTGGGTCATAATTTTGCTCTCTTTGCCTACACTTTCAATATTCAGTAATTTAATTCCCGGTAGGAATGATATTTGCAGACTGCGATAAGATGACATTATTTCTAAATTACGGATTGTTGCTTCTGCCAAGTTTTCTCCTCCTTATGCTTTTCCACCATGTGTTTGTTATACAGTGACTGTACTTTATCACTTAGAGAACAAAGTTGTAAGGCTTCCTTCAAAGCTTCTCCGCAAAAAGGAAAACGCATTATTTTATTAACTTATCCTGAAAATATTATTCTAAGCAGAGCATGTCTCATGGCTGCAGTATGGATCCTATTGATCTCCATCTTTCCCAGGTAGATAACATACACCATGGATTTCACATACATGAAAAAGGGCAGAGCTCTTAAACCCTTGGAGCAAGATCCAAAACCCCCCGTCCCTCTATTAAAAAAAGAGAACAGCAGTTTATTCTAATTTAGCTGGGGAGTGGATGCCTTTGGTCTTATTCAGAAGCCAGAAGCTCAGTGCAAATGTTGTGGATGATAAGTTAAGTGGCCTGTATTTTACATCTGGTGAGAACAGATGAACATCATAGTCCCTTCAGGAATGGAGGGAAAAAAAAAAAAAAAAAAATCTATCTAAGGATGAAAAGTTGCATATTTTCTTTTGTAATATTTTGCATTTTGGTTTCACCAGTCACTGAAGAAGGTTGCATAGTCAGTATGTGAACTAGCTTTATGACATCCAAAAAACAACTTTCCCTGAACGTTTCCTCTTGGTGGCCATCCGGTACATCACTTTGGTACATCTTCTTGTGCCTGTCAGCAGCAAATAATCTTGGTTGGCAGATTAATTGAATAATGTACACTGCAATCAATTTTTCATAATTCCTCATTTATGCTATAATTTATAGAAATGTTGTATGAATCCCTGGGACTTTCAGCATGGATTTTGGATTGTAATGGTCACAACAGTACAAACTGACAATGCCAAAAATTATTATGGATTTCACAATCAGATTTCTGTGACTGTTCTAGACAAATATTTACTTCCTGGATGTAATTTCATTAGTAAAGCTTGAGCACAGAAACATTTACAGAAAACAAACACAAAGGATGACAATGACAGCTGAATCAAGACCACTGATTTCAAACAAATGTGAAATGATGTCTTCTAGTCTTAGAGTTTTTGCTGCTCTAATAAGGAGTTGTGGCTCTTCGTATTTGTGTCACACATACACAGATTAACACAGGGTCAAGCTGATAGTCTAATTCTTAGCGTAATTTATATTCTCACATAATCTTTGCAAAATGTTTGCTTTTCTCATCTTTTTTAAGGACAAGAGGCCTGAAGAAATTACTTGTGTCTGGTAAAAATAGTTTGTCTCAGTAGGGATGATGTTAATCGCTAGATAGCATAATGCCTTTCATAACTTTCAAATTAAATATTAAGCATTTTAACAACATTTTGGCTATTCTGTCACAACCACCCTACTGTAGGTCATAGTAGGGCATCTGTCTTCAAATATTGCAAGCTGTTTATTGCTGATCATCCTCTAAAAGACTGATTACTGCATTAAACTTGAACATAAAACTGCTGGTATTTCTCTACAATCTACACAGCTGGAGAAATTAATCTATTCTGGTTTATGATGAAGGGAAACGAAGAGCTACAGCAGAGCTATAAAGAGACTTTGTGGTGGACAACGCAAAAAAGCGAGCATTTTTCTGTTTTGCTTTTGCTTCCACCTAAATGTGCTTGTGCTAAACTCATACACTGTTCTGTCTTTTGTCCCAAGGTTCCCTTTGTGGTATCTAAAATACACAGGAAAGGTGAGTTGTCTTAATAGGTGGCACCACCTAGATGATGCCAAACAGCTTCTTTTAGTTGTTTGCTAGTTCCCTTGCAGCTTCTATTTTGTCCCTATCATTATACTATTTAAGCACCAAACAATGACACACAAAATAATAGAAATTTGATCACATACAGTTACTACATACTGTCGCAGTGCTGAACAGCCCAATGCAAAGATGAATACATTTCTTGTGAAGCTGCTCATGCTAAGGTTTATGATTTATCATTGCAACAGGTGTTATCTGTTAAATGTTTTCCTTTTCTTGCAGGCTCCCATTTAAGGAATGAAAGACAATTCGTACAGTATGTTTCAGTCTGACGCAACTGCCAGCCAGAATTTGCGAAGTGATGAGCCATATCTGATGTGAAGCTTTCTTCTACTTAAAATCTCCCTTATTTCAGGAAAACACCTAAACATTCACATGTTCACATACTACTTGCTGCTTTTTTTGGCAATTATTACTGATTTGCACCAACTGCATTTTTTTTACATGGTCACTGCACTAATAGTACTTTTTCATTCCTTCAAATTAGCGACAACTGCTCTACTGGACTCAAACCCTATTCTGGTCTAAGCTCTGGCACCAAAGTATAAGCAACTAATCCTTTCTCCATACTTTCTGCATATTTGTACCTGAGATGATATACAAACACTATATATTTACCAAGGGCTACTCCTGATGGCCTTTACAAACATCCTGAATTTAAGCAGCAGTCTGTGTCAGTAAGTATTATGCACATCAAACACTCTTGGAGCAAAAGAAAAAAAAAATATTCTTTACCAACTTCATGCCTGTATTCTGTGACTGTGACACAAGGAAGCGTAAATCTACCAGAGCCACAGGAGATCTTGCTCAAGTTTCTTTTATTTAGATCCGCTAAAGATAACGTTAAGTAGGCAAATTACTTTGATTTCCCTAAGAAATTGTAATAAATAATGCGCATTAGGAATAAAAACACTGCCAAAATTTACTAAGACTTTTTTTTCGGGAATAAATGGCTCTGTCTTATTGCCTTAAAAATAAATGCACAAACAGTTAAACATCTGAAGTTTCTGTGGCATGAGATCTAATGGTATAGAAGAATGAAAAGTTATTTCTCTCTGCTGGCTACACACTAGACACAAATCTAAGAAATGGTGTTTATGTCTTGAAGGAGTGTTAAAAATCATATTTTCTTTTACTCATATGCTTACAGAATGCTTAAATGCTTACAGAAGCGGACAGTAAGTATTGTCCAGAGCAAAAAGGCAACATGTAAATTTTCTCTTTATCTTATTTCCTTGCAGAACCTCAGTCCTGAATGTCATCATTCTTTCCTATTTCAGTCCCATACCACCATGTTTTTTTAAGAACACACCTTTGGTCTGCCTGGAATAAATTCATGTAATCTGAACGTGGCTTCCCCCTTTCCTCTTGCCTGACTGCAACGTTTGGGGGCTGCCTGGTGCCGAGGGGCGATCGCTGGAGAGGGACATGGCCCAGGAGCTGGACAAGCATTTGCAGTGAGAAGACTCTGGTGGAAAAGGTTCTTGAAGGACGCTTCGTGAAGGACACTTCAGAAACTTGTTCGCGTCCCTTTCTCCTCCCAGGCAAACTACCGCCTACAGCCCAACAGCTTGGGCAAACTCACAGCACCTCTTCCGCAGCCGTGGAGGCAGATTTCAAGAGCTGGAGGTGCTTACGGCCAGTTGGCAATTAATTTGAAACAGATCCTGTAAATCTGTTGTTTTAAAGTTTGGTAGCTAATTTGCATCCAGAGGCTACAATATCCCTGATCACAGTATTGTGACAGTTTCCTCTTAAAATCCCTGAAGCTTTAATTGAAAATAATCAGCGGTGGAAGTTGTTCTAACAGTCCACATTCACTGACGTAAACAAACACAAGACTTGAAAGCTGTGAACGCTTCTGTTTGCATCTGCGGCTCTTTCACCAAAAGGCATGTTGTTGATTTCATTTATTCCAAACACAGCATAAATGAATGCTTAATTTGGAAGCCTATAAATAATGAGCATGCTCAATTACAGCAGCAGCATCTAGAAGCAGGCTTGAAATGATGTTCCTGAGTCACTAATGCTATTAAGAATTTCTATATGCTAAGCCCCAGACATATACACTCAGAAGTTCACGGGGAAGTGTATTCCACCCACTTGAGGACAGCCCCCACTGTAGTTCAGGCACTAATACCTCTCAACAGCACAAAGCGCCTTTATGAATTATCCTCATTACTACAATAATCCTTCACTGGTTCCCAGCAACGATGTTAAACACAAGGTGAATTTAGTGCAATAGGAAGTGGCAAAGGAAGAACGACGCCTTTATCAATTTTCTTACACCTGCCAGAACATAGTAAAGATCTGGCGGGTATTTGGCTAATTTAAAACATTTTGTGTGATCAATAACAGCGAGAGATACACAGCTTGTTACTGCTGTCCTGCATGACAGGCACCTGAAACACACTCCTTTCCTGACGTCTTTCTCAGGAAGAGACAAGTGGTTCTGGCAAACTGTCTGAGACAGGCGGGCACATAGCTGACACGAGATTCACGTCCTTTTCTCTTTGCAATCTCTCTGGACCCATGAGATGACAGAATGTCACATACAGAAACCAAGAAGGCTTGACATATAGGGCAGGACCAATGTGTACCTCTCAGCTCACGGTCTCTTTCCGATTTCTACTAGATTCACCTTTCCTCATTGCAAATTGCACAATTAGATATGACTCCTCAGCAGAGATGAACGTACCACCGGCTCATTTTCCCATGCTCCGGTATCTACCAAAATGCCTGGAAGTTGACCTCGTGCTACTGGGCTTGACTGATCCCTTCACCCAAGCCAGTGGCGGACATCCCGCTCACCAAAAGGAGACTGGCACTGGAGAGAGGAACGGGACATACTCCCAGCAAGCTGCAACAGCATCAGCTGTCTCCAAATCCAACTGCAATTGGGCAAGTAAGTTCTCAAAAAGTACTTCACGGTTAACTCAGCCATCCTGAGGAGGGGACAGGCACAGGGAATGGGACCACAGCAGAGCTCAGCATCTTGAAAGATGCAAATTCCTCAATTTTTGGTAATTACTTGGTTGACTAAGAGGCTTCCACTGAGAAACTTTGGGGATTTTAAGAGGAAACTGTCACAATGCTGTGAACGGGTATTATCTGTGCACACTGCAGTAAGAGATGGAGGACACAGACATCCTGTGCTCTAACAAGTCCTCCTTCTGCAGGTATAATTTCTACACCACCACGTACATTTTCTAAATTTAATCTACAAACACACTTCCGTTTATTAGGCCAGCAGTGGGTTTTTTCCCCTCCTCTTGCCACAAGCCTAGCCTTAGGCCGGCTACTGCAGACGGGGCGGCTGTCACGTTTCAGCCAGGTCTCCGACTACCTTTGCTTCCAAGAGATTGGCAATAGCACAGGGGACACGCTGTTAAAATTGTTCCCTTTTCTTCCCCATGCCCTTACTCCCAAAAAGCAGGTCAGCCAGCACTTCTGCCAAAGATTTAATTGTACTTTCTCAGGACTGGATGCATTTCAGGCCCCCAGTATCTGCCCTGCTTGCTACACTGATTAACGCTGAACACAAATCCTTTGATTCTTAGTTGCTTATTCCTCACCCCTTGACCTCTTTCCATTTTGCCCTCTTGTAATGAGGCAGTAAACAGGTATTTACTCACATTCCTGATTTTTAAACTTCTGCAACCTACTTTTTAACACACAGATCAGCAGCAGCTTAGAATTATTTTAGGGAGGACATACAAATGCTTCCTTTTTCTCCTCTGGACACACACAACCACCTCCTGTGGCTCAGAGACCCACAGTACAGCAGATGCCAGATGGCACCCAGGCTTTGAACAAAAGACACCAAGTTTCTTTGAGGAGATAAAACTAATGACTTCCCCATGACATTTGAAGACCATCATGGGGACATGGCAGAGGAGAGGAGAGCGCTACAAAGGAGCAGCAGACCTGTGATCCACCTTAGCCTACATAAATAAATAAATATATAAACAAAAACACCTACAAAGGATTTCCTCTCCCAGCCTGGTACAGCTTGCGTATCCTTTCATGAGCTGAAGGGCAGAGATGAAAATCCTTCTTCTCTCCGATACCTTATCCCTTTTGGCTGAGCATCTTTGCATTTCAAGACATAGCGGGTGAAGACAGGTAAAAGTCAAATTTGTTATCTGGGGGAGATAGGAAAGCAGACAGAGAAATAAAAGGAAGGAGGGGTAAGACCAAGGAGTTGAATGAGACCCTTCTTCTCCCAGGATTGCCCGAGGGTGGGCAGGCAGCGGGGAGGAAACGTGGAGAGCGCGACTCCAAAAGTCAAAGGGAATGACTGGGAATGACTGACGACCCTGCAGAACTGAAGTAATCACAGTAGACAGGGCTGTCATATTTTATGTGTGCAGAGGTTTTCAATTTGGGAAGATCTCTTGCCAGTCATGTTTTTAAAGGCATTCCAAAACAGCACTGCCCTGACCTTGGAGGTTGCTTACACAGAGCTCTCTCAAAGCACCTCCAGAGAAAACCAAAACCTCATTTTTTTTTTTTACTTTTGTGATATTGCCATATCAGAAAGGCAAGTCTGGGGTAATACTTAATGGTTACAGGTTTTCAAGCAGTCTTTTAATTAAAATTTAATAGGACATTTATAGTCTCTAACATCGAATTAATGAAATGGCTTCAAATGCAAATCCTGGATGGTAAAAATTCCTCAACATTAATGTCTCTGGATCTGCTAGCCAAAATGCAGTGAAAATATTTTTAATCATCTGTACAGGTCGCTACTTATCTAAGATATAAAGAATAATTTTTAAAATTCAAAGGCATTTGTAACAGAAATTTACAGAGCTGTAACAGATGGTTTCTTCATGTTCAAGGAAGAGTGTAATCTGTGTTTAGTTCCACTAGATCTCCAAATTCCTTAGACTGAGTTCTGACACCATACCTCCTTTCTGTAGTAAGGATTGATCACTGACCCCCCCAAAGCTTATAGTCTGAGGACAATGAATCTCAAAAGAGATTTGGGAAATTCTTACACAGTCCCAGTAACCTGACAGTCCACCTGAGAAGGGGTTTTGCAGTCCTGGGCTGGGGGGGGAAGCCACGCACACCCACACTTAATGTAAAAGCCTCAAGGTAACAGGGTGTTTTTCTGTGTGTATCCAGGATGTGCAAATAAACGAGACAGAAGATGCATATGGATCTTGGAAATTTCTCTATAGGTGAGGCTGCATTGGATCCAGTAAGCTGAAGGCTAAGGCCTGATATCTTGGCAGCATGCAAAACAATAACAAACTTCCCCGTCACTGGTTTTCCTTTGGAGTGCAGAGCATGTAAGCGGGATCCAACTTACTTACCAGTATTAAAGAAAACAAAAGAAAATTGCGATTCCAGGAGGAAATTGTGTGGTGCCATTCTTCAGCTGTGAACTGAGCACTCATAACTTTCATTGCCGACAATCCATAAAATTCGCTGTCAAGCACGCAGTGTCCAGAAGGCATAAGAAGTGTCAAGAAATGCTTTATGCTGTTGCTAACACACTACAAAAGGCTTGATCACTAGATTAAACTAGAGAACAGGCTGGCACTCTCTGGAAAGAAATTTGGATGAGACGGTAACGGTAGCGAGAAGGGCGGCTTTGATTTGTGTAAAATAGGATGGATTGAAAAGGGCGTCCACAGACTGCGGTTCTCACAATCAAGGGATCCAGACAGACAGATGGACCGAGCAGGAGCTGCAACTGATTGCTTCCAGCCAGTTGCCTGATGGAGGGGCTCTGGCTGTCAAAAATAGAGAGAGATAACAAAGGTCATGTTTCCCAGCACTCCGTTCCAGCCTTGTCCCTCAAATAGATGCAGCGGGTCGAAGCACTTTTCCTTGCTGATCTGTGATTTGAACAAGTACAGCCTCAGGACAACTTTAGCTTGTGCTTGGGTGCCCATAAACCCAAGAAGCTGTAAGGGCAGACAGAAATTGCTGGAGGACGCATGTGTGTTTTTCCTACAACTGTGTCCTTTGTTTCTTCTGTATCTGGGAAGAAGGGAAAACGTGCAGCCCTGCATCACCCAGTGCTTCCCCTTGGCCCAAAGAAATCCTGGCAATGTGTCAGCTTCACATTACGGGAATGGCATCAAAGATCTGCAGTGCAATGGAGAACAAGGCCTCCAGCTGGGAAGGATGTGTCACTGGGCAAGTCAGCCAGGATGGAGCACATTCACTGGGGAGGATTTTAAGGGAAGTGGTAAAATGAGGACAGAATAACTGGGACAATGTTGGCAATGTTTTAGTGCTTTGCAAAAGCTCCAGGGAGAGACAAGAGAATACTTCTGATGAAACGAGAACCTTGAAACATGAACGAAACAAAATGATCCATCTTTGGAGGCTAAAAGCATCTTTTTTTTTCTCAAATCTGGTTCGAACCAAAATAACACCAAGCTAGAACCAGAAAACGTTGCATATCTTTCAGGAAATATTACCTTGATGTATCCAGAATAGATAAAAGAAACGCAATTAAACTTGAAAACTCTGAAACTCTCAGATAAAATATTTTTGAATGCTAAATGGAATTTGTGAAGTTCCATTGCCTTAACCTCCGCTAATAAGCTGCTCAATAAACTTCATGGAAACATATTTTATGTACTGATAGCATCTCAAAGTATGAAAGGTTTTGCAGTTGTTCAGCAATCAGTTACCAGCTGGATTATGGTCCACTAATGCTGTTAGATTTCTGCAAGACAGAAGGCAGCTTTTCAACCATTTGTTATTTTAATGATGAGGAATCTCACCATAAGCCTTGTTAAAACTTCATTTAATCCATTACAAAAGAAACAAAGACATTTAGAAGTGAACATAAAAAAAATCTCAATCTATCAGAGCAGAAATTATAGGGTCTAGGGAAGCTTTTAAGGAGCATCCATGGAATAAAATGGCCCTGCTAATTAAAGAACTGTATCTTTTCAGGTTTGACATTTAGGGACCGTCTTCAACAGGGACTGAACTACTCTGCACAATAGCACTTGTAATGACAAAGACAAAAAGGGACAACCTTTACAAAGTCGCAACCAAATCACTCCATCTATTCCAAATACCACCTGAACATTTGCAAGGCTGGTTTTTACTGAGTTTTCTTCCAAAAACATCTCAGAGGAAACAGAGGGTGCAACCTCCCTGCCCCTAGATCATGGGGAAATTTGTCACTGCAGAGATGACTTCTTTGGTTCAGTAGCAGTTCTAGGACAGAACCCAGTGAGAGGTAAATGTGCTTCAGAAACTTGACTGTCCTGCTGGGAGAGGTGGGATATGAAATCAGTTCAATGAATTTCATCATGTACAGCCCATGAAACTACGACTGCCTAATTTTTGCTAAGCCTAGGAATATGACATCCAAGGCAAGCAGGCGATAGCTGTGCTCCTTTGCCACTGCTCTTTTAATTTGCAAAGTACTCTTGCAGATCTGGAAAAGGCATTTCCATGGGGTCTTCTAAAGAGAAGCAATCATGACCTGGACTCCCTGGTCCTTCTCTAGCATGTCTCATTCCAGATCTGCCATGTTGCCTCCTATATACCAACTGAGAAAAAACACACAGTGACTAGAATACTTTCTTTTTATAATCTCCAGAAAGTATCCGATGCAATATATTACCTGAATGAACATTTATATTATGGGTAATACATTAAAGGTAGAAAATGGCCATTTCTGAGTGCACAAAAACATGCATTTTCCAAAGGACTGAACACTATCTTCAGCCCTTCAATTACCTTTACAATTCTATACCTGCAGAGCAACATGCCAAAAATCTGCAATTAGTAGTTCAACAAACAAGTCTAGTTTTGCACTTATAGGTGCAGGTGAAATGTTTATCCTCAAGAAGTGAGGCTGCTTACTGAAAAACATACTGAAATGCTGTAATCTCAATTCCCCAAGATTTCCTGGAGCAGCAATGTCATTCACAGCACAGCTTTTTGTGTTCTTGAGAGAACAACGTGTTATTCCAACTCCTGTGATTATCACTTCCTACGCCAGCTCTAATGAAGTTCCCAATTGCTATTATAAGTTAGGCAAAACTTCCCTTGAGATCTTTTTTCCTTCAAGGATTTCCCCGGAATTGAGCTTATTGGCTAAGCCACCCACTAAACTGGGAGAAAGTTCAGGACTGGCTGCCAGATCTTGATCCCATTTAAATCAATGATAAGGAAGAGGGAATGATCTATCTTATCTATCTGCTTTCTTCTCTTTGTTTGAGGGAGAAGGAAAACATCAGCTAAAGTTATACCTATCTTGAAGGTCCAAGTACCAAGAAATTATAAGTAAATAAATATGTTTTTCATTTTGAATACAGCACATTAAATGTTAAATATCCCAATTCTCTGTATAAAAAGAAATTGTGTTGCTTTGGATTCTTCTGAAATGTTTGATGTAAAAATATTCTCCAGCTCCCACATTCTTCCATACCAAACCAGAAGTTTACCAGATGTCCAGCTCTTTTGAGACCTTCTGTCTTCAGTTTGGTTTCCTGAAGAAACAAGGCTTATGCAAACATGCTGTTTGTCCCCTTCCAGTAACTTTTGAAACAAGCTTCAGAAGTTGTTTCTCAAAGAATTACTTTTTAAAGTTCCTTTCCCCCCAAGCTTGTAAAATATTAACATTTGAAATCATTTTACATAATATCACTCTTGCAAGAAACTGCTGAAATGGTAAATTAAGTGCCATCTAGACTGGCTAAGGAGTTTTTGATAAGAGAGTGATTTTGAATGAAAAAATGGATACTTAATTCAAAGTCAATTAAAAATGGAATTATAAAGTATCTAGATGAGAATCACATAATGGATATCAGCACAAAGTCTATAAAGGAAAATCAAGCCTGAAATTCTTCCAAAGGGTCAGCAAAGTCTTGAAAACCAACTTCACCGAAAACTTTGACTTTTTTAAAGCCTTTCCTGAAGCTTTTGATAAGACTTCATTAATGAAACTAAGCAGTCATGGACTCAGCAACAGGAATGAGTTCTGAATCTTAACTAAGATTCTAGTCTCTTAACTAAAGCACAAGATTTAAGAAATGGCCATTTTTCATTGTAGCATAATATTAATAGGAGTTGTCCCTATCTTCTATAAAAAGACTGGCTAGATACAATTTCTAGAATGTATGATTTTATGGATCAGATTCTGCTCTTTGTTTACCACAATAAATGGAAATAATTTTTAAGGAACTAAATCTGTTTACTGCCAATTTAATCAGGAATAAATTTTAAACCCAGAGAGTCCAGCAGAAGATCAAGCAAGAGAAGGTGAAACTTAGAAGCCTTTGTGAAACCATATGTCACTTCAGTATGACAGAGCACTCAGGGTGCCTGCTGAATAATGTGTGCTTATATGTAAATATTTTCTTTGAAACCATCAAAATCCATCTCAAAAAGTAGTTGAGGTTAGTAATAACTGACCATTTTCCTTTCCCCAAGATTGCATACTATGTTCTTAAAGGATCCCATCGTCACAGTCAATTAAGCATGTCCAAAGATGCCCACCAACACAGCCCACCTGCTACGAACTGGACAGGGATAAAAACACGCAGCTCCTCTCTGTTACTTAACTGATCTACAAATGTCAGATCAAGCCCTTGTTCTTCCAGCTGCTGGGAAGAAAAATGGTCTAAACTAATTTTCATTTAAATTTCTTAATGCACTGCACCAGTTGTTTGTCACATCCTGACATGCTGTCATGTTGTTTTACAACATGATGTATTGTAACATGATATGAAGTGAACATATTTCATTCAGAGAAATGCACTAATGCCTTCAGACTCTTGAGGAGTAGACAGGTAGTTGCATTATTTCTTAGCACCTGATCTAGATTTATTAGAAAGGTGGAAACATAAAGCAAACTACCTACATTGCTTTCAAACTATTCTGGAAAGCATCGCCACATTCACCTTATGCACTCTAGAGGTGCGGCACGCTCATCCCCATGCCACTGAATGCAAAAAGTGCTCAACTATGCTAGGTATTGCACCAACTTTTTGCAATGTGGAGTCAATTTCTGTTTAGAAGAAACAAAAAATAAACTCTCTTGAAGGCTTTGTAAAGTTTCTAACTCATCTTCCTTCCTGGAAGACGAGAAGGTTTATTTTATTCGCACAAGCCCTTTTATACATATGTAGTGGAAGGAGTTACTCGTATTTACAATGACAGTAGTATGTTATACTACAGAAGTTGTCCTATTTTCATTAAAAGAAACTTCAAGAGAAGTCCCTAAACTTCAAGGGAAGGGGCCTATATTTTTCCAAGAACCCCCAAATAAATCCTTGAAGTCCAGGTGAAACTTTACAGTTGATCTATCCACAATCTATCTGATGACCAGAAGGGGCTGCCCTGTCTCTCTGCCTGCTTGCTCTCTAACAGCTCCTACCCTTCACTTCTCCAGGGTTAGCTGCACACTGCATTGGCTCAGTTTGCTACTCTGATTGAAAGCTAAACTTTTTTCGCAGGGCTCGTTTTCAGTTAGATCAGTGGACAGATACAACTCACCATGAGACGGCACAAACGTTAAAGCTAGAGGAAAAGGAGAAGGAAATACATGGTTAGCAGCATGGGAAGGAAGGAGGACTACTCCTTCATTGCTATCTACTGCAGAAACTGAAATTCATAAGCACAAGACTGAAATTATATATATTTTATTCCCAAGTATTACCAAGGGAAATTACATGCATTGTGTGCATCATCTTCAACTTTAAAGAGTGCATTTGTGAACGATAGTTCAAATTTCAGCCAATCACTATTGTAGCCATTTCCAATGTCTGTGATTCAGTAACTGGAGCCATCTGTCATCGGTGCTGTTAAGCAGAAAGCTGACAGGTATTGAAAGAATATTCTTTTACTCTTGCCACAAATAATATTTAAGACTCGCAAATAGGATTCTTAAAATACCCACTGAGCTTTGACTGTAGTCTGAGGAAAGCCATGGTAGAAGCAACACTCCTCAAGTTGTACAGCCCACAACACGGCTTCCCACTTAACCCAGGAAGATTAATTCCACAACGCTTAATTGATTAACTAGATCAATTACACATGGTCCAGGGGATCTCTGGATCTTTAACATGCACAGTTTCACTGAAGTAGACAATGACTTCCAGATAGATATCAAAAAGATTTGCTTCAACGACTACCCCCAGCCCTGCTAATAGCAATGTTTATGAAGGTGGCCAGTCAGTGGAAGGCTCTTGAAGCGCTACATAAAACACCCCATCACTCTCCTGTTCCCAAAACCATTACAATGTAATCCAAAACAAGTGGATTAATTGTGCTGATAGATATAACACAATATAACTTTATATCTTGGAAACAATATCAAGCAATACTGAAAGAGGTACTCCCCATGACTAATGAGCCACCGCCTAATCAGTGCATCCTGCTGGGCAGGAGATCAGCATGAAATGCTAAAGGCAGACCTCTGAAGGCAAGAGGAGAGGCCTTCTAAATTCACTTCACAAAGAAGCTAAAGAAGTAAGACCCAGGAGGTTCCTTTGCAAGAAGGGAGAATTTCACAGTTGATATTCGCACCAGTGCAGGGGGGTAAAAGAGGTGAAACATGACAAAACTTTACCAGCAGAACGCATTTAACTTTTGTTCACACAAACAATGCTAGGGGCGGGCTCTGGAGGGAGCACAAAGCAATACCATACCCAAAGCCAATCCTCTAAGCAAGTACCCTACGCATTAGCATTCCTTCAGCCACACACCTGCCACGTGCTTACTGAGCCATAGGAACTCAAGCCCTATACCGTGACCTTTCAGACCAGTGTCTTACTGGGGCTGTCTGAAAAGCGTAACGGCATAACCAGAAAAGTTAGCTGCATCTCTTAGACACAAAGGGAAGAATAACTCCGTCTCCGCCTCAGCTGCTCTCTCACACAGTTGTCCCTTCCAATCCAGAAAGGCAGATTTCTTCGGCTGAGAGCACTTGACAGAGTTGCCAACCACCCCGACCGCGCAGACTACTAGTTTGGTGACATATTCTTGCCATCACCTGCAGAAATGCCCTGTTTCCCCAGCAGCGGCTGCAGGATTTGACTGTAGCTGACAGTAGACTGTAACATCTAATGGACTTGTGCAGAGTGTCTGAACGCCTAAGGACTTCTGTCATGCGTCAGTGCCACTTATGTTAAGAGATCCGTTAGGAGTGCAATGATCTAAAGAAAGGTCAGCTGTCACAACTAATGCCAGAAGTGTCACCTTTGCTCAAAACGATTTTGCACCAAACTCCCTCGCTAACTAGATGGCGCTGATAACCTCGTCTTAAAGCCAAAGACATGCCCCATTAGGCTGGCACCCATGTACAGATGACATTTGCCGTAACGTGAGGGCTAAGCCTTTTTCGAATGCGCCTTTAACAAAGTCCAACGGCAGCGTCACCATCCCTGATGCTTCTTTTGGGAAGTGCTTGGACTTCTTTGGTCTTGCACCAGAGCTGTGTTACCAGCGCGCTCTGCACCTGAACCAGCAAAGCACTACAGGAGGTATTTTGTGAGTTTCTAGACAGAAAACAAGAAATCCTACTTCTCTGGCTCCTGTTGCTCAGTCTCCCATAAGAAACAATAGCTCTGCCCACACTCAGGACAGAGGAACAAGATGCAGTAAGCATAGCAAATTAAATCAGAAATAACTGCAAAAAAGTTAGCTGAGTTACAGCACGGAAAACAGGATTAGAGGCAAGGCAGAATCACCACTTTGGAATTACTGTTCTGGTGGATGGACTCGCATGCCTGAGGTAATCTGACTCAGTCTGAAGCTTGCTTCTCCGGGACTACACTCCACTGAAAACTGCTCTGAGGTTTGGAAAGCGCTAATGCATAATTGATTCATTCTCAGCTGATGGAGCCAAGGTGTTAATGACAAAACACGACTGCCGTGTTAAACTTGCAGGGTCAAATTCCATCTTGACTGCTATCAGTACAAAAACTGCAACTGACCTCAGTGAAGCAGCTATGATTTGATCGTTAACTGTTACACTCTTTTATATTACACGTTATAAAAGCGTCCATGTTTCATAGTCACTATGCAACTATCTGCTACTCTAAAGTCCTGGCATTTCGTAATGCCTGACATGCACCAAAATAATTAGCTTCAGGAGAGATGAAGTTACTGTTTGTGCCTAGTTACTGCTTTGTTTGGATTATTTAGGCAGTAACACTTGCATAATAGCTAACGTGGCTCATCTATTTGAGTAACAGTGAAACAAAGATTTAAATAAGTTATTTTAAACCACAATAGTGGATTGTTAAGTAGCCAGGGAATGCTGACATATCACTTCTATATTTTCAGTCCTTTGAACTAATTCTGTAAATTATAAAAATAAAGTCAAGGCCTGGGTGCCTTGTCAGAACAGACTGCGTCTATATTGAACTGTGCTGTTTTGTAATAGGGATTGAATATGGTTTAATCTTGTCAAGTAGGTTTTATTATGGTGCACTCCAGACAAGTGACGTTGACACACTTGAACGAGAGATGGCATTAACTGTGATCATCACCCAGTTGCTGGCTGAATTACACCAGAACTCCCATTTTCTTTACAGGACTGTCAACGTGGGAAGCTGACCTGTAGTTTATCAGCAATGGCATGTGGCAAAAGTTTGAAATAAAAAATAATTTAAAAAAAAATTGTGATTCTCAGGCACAAGGAAGAACACGCGCTGTGCCAAAACTGACAGCCTAGTTGGAACAAGACTACAGGAACAGAAGTTAATGAAGGGAGCACAAGAGAAGAACACTTGTTATTTTGCAGATATCTGGATAACTCCATGCTGATTTCCAGGACTGTTCCACAAGCCTCTTTAGCCCTGGTTTTCCTCTTTTGTTATTCATGATGAAGGTAAATTGCAATACATCTAATAGGAACATATGCGAGTAATGAAGGTGTTTGGGCCCTAAGCCTTGATTTGGTGGCTTCGAGACTCTGCAATCTGTAGTCTTTTCCCTGCACATCAGCAAGGAGGTCTGAGTCTTGGTGCACACCAAGAAAGTGAAAGACCACATCTTCCCCAGAAGCAATGGGCTCAGGTGCAGGAAAAGAAACTCCAAACAATTTTATACCTATGGAAATAACTGTTTTGGCCAGCAATTTTGTACCTTGTGCTCAAAACTATGCATTTAGACAGTATGTTCTAGCAAAGCTGGACAGCCCAGTAAAACCAGATTGCTTGTTTCTGCTAAGCTTAGGGACAGAATTTTCACTGCTTTGAGAGTCTGTCAAAGCGAATGTAAAAAAGTTCCTCAAACCTAAAGAACTTAAACATACAGGGGGAAGTTTCGTGGTTCTAAATTTTTGGCTGTTTTCCTACCACTGGGGGGGGGGGGGGGAAGTTAAAAAAAAAAAAAAACACCAAACCCTCTCTACGCTTTTATGTAGTCACCTTCATTCACCACTAAACTCATTCAATATCAAACTCTTCCACACATACATCTCTTCTCTATCAAAAAAATTATAGTGCAGTTGCTCAGAAGCGGTGGTATTTGATGATTTTTACTACTGAAAATACGTATTTCATGAAACAGCCCCCAAAACACCCTGTGAAAGTTGGCAATTTTTATTGAATTCTGTAACACTTTTTCAAAAGGCAAATTTCAGTGGCAGAAATCAATGTTTCTGAAGGTGGATCATTAAGGACTAGAAAACGTACACTTCTATTCATAAATGATCCGGAAAAAGAGATGAATAGAGAAAAGACAAAGTTTGCAGGTGATACAAAATCATTCAGGATAATCAAATCTAAAGTGGACCATGAACTATTGCATAAGGAACTTGCAGTACTCAGCAACTGGATGATAAAATGGTAGATGAAATCCAGTTTTGCTGAAGAAAGCATTGCATGCTGGGAAAAATAACTATACATGCAAATCAATAGGCTCTACATTAGCTATTGCCATTCAGTGTATGGATGCTGGAGCCTTTCGTTAGTTCCCACTGAAAATCAGATCAATCCTCAACAGTAATCAAAATGGCTAGTAAAATATCAGGAATTATTAGGAAAGGTTTAAAGAAAAAAATGTAAGCCATCATTAGTGCACCTGGGTGAGGCAAAAGAGGACAAATAGTTTCCAAAGGGGCACATGTGCTGTTATGGCAGAAAGGTCTAGCAGGACCAATAAACACAATGACCCAAAAGCACCAGGGTTGGGTCCTAGGCAGCAGAAGATGGGAGGAGAAGGATTGCTCTACACATGCTCTGCTGCCTATATCCCTTTCCTAAGTAACCGTTCTTATTATTCTCTTCACTGCTGGCAGGAGGACCTGGGGCCACATGGACCCTTCCCTCCCAGGTATGGCCAATGTCACAAAATGAGAGAAGCCTCAAAATGTGTCAGCAAAAAGTGGAAAGTAGAAACCTATTAGCTGTCTGTAGTTCAAAGCCATCAAAGAAGCCTGTTCTGAATTGAGCGGAAGGTGCTGGTGCTTGGCAATTCTGACATAAAACCGTTACTTCTCCATTGCTACCAAAAGGTGTTTTGTTGGAGGGGTGGGACAGGAGCAGTTTGTCTTTTCAGCTCTTCAGAGATATACATTCAAATATGTTTGAGGTTACTGGAAGTGGAAAACCAGATTTCATTCTTGATTGATTTTTTCAGTAGATGGAAATGCTCCTTTAATTGTTTTTTAGTATTTGACCTTTCTATTTTGTTTGGTTAATCTTCATGGCGATGAAATGGCATTCATGATATTCACACAGGGTAACTAGGCTAGGGTTGAAGGCTAGAGCGTGAATGCTGATTTTTCTACAGTGTTCTGCTGCTGTGGACACCCTAGGAATGAAAACAGATTGAAAAAAAGCCTCAGCTTTTGGTGCTTCTGAGAGACCAATTAAATTTAGTTTCCATATAGCCCATGATTACTCAGGGAACAGGGAGTGTCTGTTCAGGACATCTATGGAAAGCCATCTTTTTGGACCATGCCAGAGCTGCTGAAGCGGAACACAAAAGGGAAAACACCCCAAATAATAATTTCCTTGGCTAATATTATCAAATCTTTCAAGTTATATGAAGATTATCAACTCTCCCAACAACGTGACAGTTTCACGAACATCCTTGTGAGACAGGGTGCAAAGGGCAGAACACCTTCACTGCCAGTAATGGTAGGACTGCAGCCAGGTCCTCCGCTCTCTGCCTGACAGCTTAGCACAGTGTTTTTGCCTCGTCTCACGTTGACTTCACACGTGTGGCTAAAACACCCTGTCTGCCTTTGCCTGAATTTCCAGGCTGTTCTGGGTACCTCTGAGGGATGAAGGACATGTCCTACCTTGAACCTGGGAAGATTTCAGCCAGAAAAATGGCAAATATTTTGCTTCACATAAGAAAACCTCCCACCCCATAAGGGGAAGCATTTGATGGGAATCACACGTACCGAGACACACACACACACTTAAAAACTAATTTGCAACAGGTGCAGATTCTTATAAAGGTCTTCCATTTTGCAGGCAGCAGCTTTGCTTGACTATCTGTTCTTAGTAGGCAGCTACACAGCACTGAAAAGAGCCATCATCCCAGCTGGCTGTGTGGGCCTGCAGGTGCCTGACACGACCCTGGTTTGTCCCATGGTCCAAAGATTTCCTTCATGACTATAAGCTTTAGAGACCTTACATCAAACACAAATTTAGCCCATGTAGTAGAGGTCATCAGCCTGAGAAGAAAAAGGCAAAACACCAGCCACTCCAGTCTGATTTGGGCTAAGAGTTTCCTCATTGGTTATCTGTCAGCTTCTGGTACCCCACAGTGATGGAATTTTAAGTCCTAAAGATCTTGTGCCATTTTTTTAGGTTTTCCTGCAGCCTTTTGTGAAGAAATCAGCTTGATTTCAGAGGAAACAATCCTCTTTGCTGCCTCTGCCCACAGAGAGGACAAAAACCAGGTTGCAGTCATTTGGCACCTTCATTACCCCTTTGTGCATAAGGTCAAAACTACTGCAGAAATATCAGTTGTCTGAGCTGGCCCTCAGAACCACCTTGCTGGGCTGAATAGTGCTCCCGATCGAGCAATATCAAGGACCTCCATGCAAAGTCTCCGATCATCGCCTGGAACAGTTACGGTATATAGTCACCGCCTGATGCTGCTGCTCGCTCACAGCATGCAACAGTCCCACCTCAGGCAAACACCATGGTGAGATGGAGCCCTCCCACCCGCCTTTGTCTTTTGCAACAGCAGAGCTCTGGGATTTGTTAAACCAAACTTGCAGAGTGGTTTGGCCCCATTACGCAAGGAGGAGGCATAAGAAAAAAAAAGAAGGAGAGAGAGACAGAGTTCCTTAGGAATCAACATGTTCAATGATCCCTTCAAACCACCACAAACCTCATTTACTAAGCCCCACAGGCTCTCATTAAATTTCTTTGTCAAAATATTTGCCTTTATAAATTCACCCAGTGGTATGTTGTTCTGCATTTTAGCCAGCCAAAATGCTAGTGGGGCATTGAGCAACTGCTGAGATTTTATTTGCACCCAATTTTAAGCACCTTTCGGTCAGTAGCTCTGCTCTGCTCCTGTGAATAACCACCATATAGTAACTAATTTAACCTACTAAGGTTAAATTTCCCCAGTTCCTTTTTTCTCAACTACTTAGCAAATCAATTCTTTTTGAGAGACCTCAGTACACAAGAGGATAACAATTTTGTGCCACTGTGGTTTGGCAGAACGGAGTCAGGCATGGTTGGGGTAGAAAATTACTTTCTGTACTTTCAAAACATCGGAAAGAAATAAGCGAAAGAAATCCAGCAGAAAGTGATATTTTATGTAGATGCACATACCTGTCAACCACTCCTGTTTTGTACCATCTACAAACTCGCCAAGGGTGCACTCTGTCCCATCATCCAGGTCAGTAATGAAGATGTTAAAGAGCATTGGCCCCAGTATCTGCCCCCAGGGTGCGCAGCTAGTGACTGGCCTCCAGCTGGACTTTGTGCTGCTGATCACAACTATTTGAGCTGAGCAGTTCAGCCAGTTTTCCATCCACCTCATTGTCCACACTTCATCAGTTTGTCAATTAGGATGTCAGGGGAGACAGTGTTGAAAGCCTTGTTAATGTCTAGATAAACAACATCCACTGAGCTCGTCGTTTCATCATAGAAGGCTATCAGGTTGACGAGACATGACTTCCCCTTTGTAAACCCATACTGACTACTCCCGATCACCATCTGCTTAAATGCCCCCTTACCTCATCCTCCTCCAGCAAGGATAAGTCTTCCTTGCTCCAGACTTTCCCACTGGTCTCAGGAGCCTGGGATTCCTGAGGATAAATCTTACGAGCAAAGACCAAGGTGAAGACGGCACTGAGAATCTCAGCCTTTCCCATGTCTTTTGCCACCAGGTCCCTAGATGGATTTATTTCTCTTTCACTAAGAACAAGCAGCAAAACATTGCTGCAATGCTTCAGCAATGTGTTTGTCTTCCTGCAGCCATCATGATAACTTAAACCTCGGTGTTGCCATGAACTCCTTGTGGACACGACATCCTTGTACACAGACCACTGCAAACTCAGAGCTCCAGTGCATTTCTTCTTGTACTGAAGAGAACATCTAGGAAAGCCTGCAGCTTTGAAACTTGACAAGGACATGCTAACTGCTTGGGTTGGTTTGAGTCCCTTGTCTAACCCAAATGGAATAGACAAGAAGGGGATCTGAAGTGCATGCTTCCCTTTCTTTGAGAAATGAAAAGTATCAACAGGGCAAAAGTACACCAAAAGGGATTTGCTTTTGTCTTTGCCTTCTCATTTTGTCCTGAAATGGTGCGGAGGCCACAGAGGAAGAGAAATAAAGAGAGGAGAAAGTCAGGCTTTACTTTCAGCTACTTCTGCTTTACGGAGGCAGCAGCTCCCCAGGTTTCAGCAGACTCACTCTCAAGTTATGCCAGGGTAACAGCTCTTTGGATAGAAGTTACTTCTGGGTCCATGTGCCCTGAGTAGAAGCAGCTATAACACGTGACACACCATGCTGAGCCCTCAGGTTTCCCCCAGAGTCCCACCAGGATCTCCGACACTTGCTACAGCTGAGGGAGAAGGCAGTAAAATGAAGCGAGACAGCCAGGGATTCCCTCAGCATTTGGGAGCCTGAGGGGAGTACAGCACCAGCTGGAAGGTCAGGTAGCTCCCTCGCCACACATCAGTGACGTTGCCCGGCGCCGAGAAGGTGCACGGCGCAGGGACGCAGTGCTCGGGTGGCCTCCAGCCTCTGGAGCTGCTTTTACGCCAGCTGTTTCTGCTGGAGCAACACGGATCAAAGCCAAGTGACAGAAAACTGTACCATCTTCTCTCACAAGGAGCCTTTTGCCCCACTTTCCCCAAATTTGGCAGAGGTGCAGGAATCTCATAGGTATTAAGTTCCTTTGAATTATGTGGAAATCTACTGTAGTAGAGAAACTATTAATGACATTTTTAAGTACAAAAAAAAATCCTGCCGTCTTCTTTCTCTCTGCCCTATATTCTCTTCTACATGCATCCCTTCTCCCCAGCACACTTCTTTAATCAATCCTGATCTGTCAGTCTAGTGCACCTAATTTTGTCTTCAGGGTGCACTCCTATCAGTAAGGCATCAGAAGCTCATAGATACAGAAAACAAACTGATAGATGCCATGTGTTTCAAAAACCATCCCCTCACACACTTCTTCAAAAGCCCAGGATACTAAAATGCACAAAAAATTGATAGGGTACCAAAAATCAACTCTAATATGTTTGAATCATCTGATGATTTTAATTGAATGGTCTGTATCTTCAGGCAATTTCATTATTCTCCCAAGAGCTGGGAAGCTAAATGAAAGACAAACCTCGTTAACCTCTGACCATGAAAATCAATAATTTTCAATAAAATTTAAGCTAATTTGTTTCCAAAGGATCTCACATCTTGACTCTAGTATCACGTGTTCCAGAGCTAATCAGCTATGGGATATTATATTTTTCCAAATCATTTTTACCAACTTAGCTACAAAGCCTTTAATTTTACCTAAAACTACAGGAATCCTGGCACATATATGAAAGACAGCTACTCTCAAGATCATGTGGTGGTATGAGCAAACAGTACCCGGCTTGCCCTGTATTCATAGCTACTCTAGAGTGACAGTGCAAACACATCAAAGAGTGCTACTCTTATTTTTAGTTCTGTTTAGGGTCATTGATTTTTCTTCAATCACAAAATTTATTTCTACAAGTTCATGTTACACAGTTTATCTCACTGAATTCTGCAGCCACTGAATGCAAAAGTACATTCCTGTTTTAAATAAAAGTGCCAACCTTTCCAACACAACACTGGAAAAAAGGTGGATATGGGCTTATTTCTGTGGATGCACCAAAAGCAAAGGGTGAAACAAATGCTTAATATTTCTTCTAGCTCACCTTCTGCCAACAGAGAACAGCAGCAACTGTGGTACTCTGCTAATGAAGTTCTTAAGCTATTAGATTCCTCCAAGTGGCAGAGAGAGGATATTTGTATAGATCCCTGGTATACAACAGGAGGAAATCCATTCCTTACCTCAGTGGAGCATAAAATACAGAAATTTCAGACCAGAAGTTTATGTTCTGCAGAAAGAGCAAATATAACATTGCTGGAGCCTGGCAAATATTGGAAAGAAAAGCGGAACAGTGAAGGGAAGAATCAAGCAGTCCCTCGCAAATACAATGCACAAATCCACACTGGAATTCTACCAAGGTTATGGGAACAAGACCAGCTTACGACAGAGCTATCACCACAAATACAAAACATGATATTTCTAACTCCTGGGCTAGGTTGGACACTAGATTATTAGGCTTCAAAAACAACATTTATGAAGAAAATATTAGCAATAGGAACATTTCCAGGTCATTGGGGAACAAGATCCTCCAACGGCTCTCTTTGAGAAGGGAGCTTCTGGAAATTTGTCGAGCACATCAAGAAAAGGGAATAAGTGGGAAGAAAAGAAGGCTCAGTGGAACATAATATCAACTCTCAGAGAACACATTATGCACGTGTATAGCCAGTCTAGGAGATTGGATGACTGAGTATTCAAAGTCCAGCCTCGAGATTTGCAGACACTGGCAGGTCTGAAAGCAGTAAGCCCAAAATGCTTCACACCAGAGACCTCCACATCGCACGGTCAGACATAGAGCCACAGCATCCCCAAAAGCAATGCCTTTTCTGGATGTACAAAAATCTTTGCAAAGGGACCGAAGAACTTAAAGCAGCAAATAAAATATTCAGTTCTACAAGAAGAAGTTTTAATGGAAATGACGACATTGATAGCATTTAGGTTTTGCTCGTCGCTGAGCAAAAACTCTCACCACCATTCAGGAGTGCTCTCGTAGGGCAAGGCAGCCAGCCCCAGCCTTCCTCCTCCGGAATGTCCCCTCCTCTGGAGGGAAGACCAGTCCTTCTTGACCACTTCAGTCTTGGCTGCTCTGTGCAGAGCTCAGGGGGAGGTGCCGAATGTGGTAATGTGGCAAAGGAGATGTCGTGCCATAGAAACGGGACCAAAATGCCCATTTCCATTAAAACTCATTTCACACCAGCCAGCCTTTACCGCACGGCTGCTTTATCTCCACTGAATTCCTTCTGCCGAAGAAGTCCCTAACCTAACTTACACCCTTGTTTAAGTGAGACACTTCCCTGGGTTAATCAGCCCAGTAAGAATATTTCTTTTGCTGACTTCGAGAACCTTGGTGGAAGAAAAACAAATAAATTAAATTAAAGGTCAGGGAAAGTTGCAGCCACCTTACAGCAAATTCCTCCAAACACAGCTGAGCATTTTGCAGAACCTTAATGAGAAACAATCAGCTCGCTACTCTGACAGCTCAGTTTAGGGAGTAAAACACTGACTATCATGTAGCTCAGTAATGTAGACAGCAAAAGCTACATGATGAGATCCCGCTTTTGGTGACTCAGCACAAGAGACTCAGGAAAGTGCACAGCTTGCAGAACAGCAGGGAAACCACACCCCAGCTCAACTTCCTAAAAGTCATAAAAGAAGCTGACAATAG
The DNA here is from genome assembly GCF_929443795.1 of Astur gentilis. Taxonomy (NCBI): domain Eukaryota; kingdom Metazoa; phylum Chordata; class Aves; order Accipitriformes; family Accipitridae; genus Astur; species Astur gentilis. The sequence goes on from NC_064905.1 coordinate 14,839,282, forward strand.
AACGCTTTTCTTACTGCTTTCAAGCGAAAGTTGTCAAAAAATTTAGGCTACACGTGCTAAAAATTATGATGAAGGGGTATCCTGCAGGGAAGGATCGCTGATCTTCCATAGCAAAGAGTATTGATCATTAGGCAGAAGAAAACAATGAACTCTCAGAAGTAAAATTAAATATAATCGGTCACTGTTCAATATTAGATAAGAAAAATCAAAGATACTAGACATTGTATTTAGATTAGATATAAGACTTTTCTACTGTTAGATGAAAAAAATCAAAGAACAGTTCAGTTGGATTTGCCATCAGGAATCTAATTTCCACAAACAGCAAGAAAAGGCTGCATCTTTCAAGAAAAGGTTAAGAATGCTTATCAAAAGTATGCTATGTAACAAGAAAAAATGTCCAATATTTTAGACCTGGACTTCTTGTTCCTTTTCCAAAAGAGCACAACACATGGAGTTACCCAAAGGACAACAGGTTCTTGTTTCTTTCCAGATACCGTGAACACCGGTAATTGCATTCCAGCTTCCCACTGATTTTTCATCTGAGAGGCTTCCCACTTTTCAGATATGAAATGAAAACACTCTCAACACCAGGCAGTGCAGCATATTGAATACCCACATCAAGTCAAATCAAACCAACTGACCTCGCATCATTTTCCCAAATGCTTGTGATGTTTTCATCGCACCATCCCCAGTAGGATTTTTACTGCAAGACTCGTAACAACAGACTGAAATCTTTGGCAGTGGAGCAGTGATTGCATGGCAATTACTCTACAAATATTATCCATAAATGCTCCATATTACAGGAAGCACTTCACTTAAGCTGTGGTTGAGAAACTCAGGCGATATCAAATAATTTTCCCCACTGACAGCTATATCTGCTGCTTAGCAGAAAACAGCTTTCAGTCTGGAAAGTAGAGGCACTTGTCCACCTGATCACTGTAAATCAAGTAGGCCTCTGGTTTTTCTTCCAAAACTTTTGCTCAAGGGACCCCGTGGGCAAAGCGAATTCTTGAGAAGTCATTGGTCTAGAGATTACAGCAGGAACACTATCGCCTGAATATCCAGGATCTATGTTCAGCTGTATACCAAGTGATACAAAGGTTAGCATAATATATTAATGTTTGTAAAACCATTTGACAAGCTATATCCATCTAAGCAGTAGTGTTGTTGCACTCAATTTTGGAGAAGTCGGGTCAAACCACAATGTTGAGCAGCAATAAAAATAATCATGTTGGTTTAGCCTGATGTAGCGCAGTGAGTGCTTCAGTGTGCATAGCCAAAGGTTTCAGTAGCGAATAATAACTTAGAAGCCTTCTTTATTTGATAGCTAATGTCATGTGCTTACATGAGACCCCTTTTGAAGGCTGGTACATATCACTCACTTGCTTTTTAAAAATCTCAGATTAAGCATGCATCCTACACATGCTTATACACACACTCTAAGATTGTTTATGCATTTATAAATCCTCTACTGAAACTCTTTTTCCAAATAAATGGTAAAAACTTGTGCAGTCTAAAAAAGTAACCAGAGAACTGTCTTATTTTAATAGGCATCACAGGCCAGACTTTATTAAGAAATGCAGCTAAAGACAGGAATTTCAAAGTACTAATCACCCAACAAGCAGAGAATTTTTTCTTTTTCTTTTATAGTTGTACCCATTTTGTAATTATTTGAACCCACCAGAAGTAATTTTTCTGGCTCCTTAGGCAAACTGATACATTGCTCACCCGGACCACAATCACTCCTGCATAACCAGCCAGCAGGTACACCCAAAGGGCTTGGGGGGGATGCTGCACGGGAGCACAAACCTGGCGAACCATGTTTCCATCCCGTAGGCACTGGGAGCTTATTCAGACCTTTCTTCTCCACGCTGCTGCGAAAATCTAAATTGGCGCTTCCAGAATCAGATTTACCAGTACAAAACCCTTAACAAAACAAATATTCCTGAGAGTGCTCATCACGAACTAAGGCTTTAGAAGACAATTTCTGCCCTGCAAAGCTGAAGTTGGACAGTCAAACACCAGAAACTTCCAGACATTTCCCTGCAAAGACTGGGAGTTTAAGCTGTATGAAATGAACCTTCATTTAGCTTTATCCCAGCATGACCCTTATTGAGTTCATTAGAAACTAAGCACAGCACGCTCAGGTATCTCCTTAAATACCCTAAACATTTCCCAATGATGGAAACGGATTTCTTATCACATCCTCTGAATTTTAAAATCCCCTATTTAAATTTTGCTTGCTTGCTTTATTTGTTTATTTGTTTTAAGACTACAGGAGCAGCTCACAGAGGCTTTCTGTACGCCTTAGATACTTTTTTATATTAGCAGAGCTGTCAAAAGTCATAGTTTAAAAATTATGGTAATTCCACATAAATGGTATTAATAAAGGAATTAATCTGTTTCTTCCCCATATCATCTTGGAAACCTGGCTGGTTTAGTGCTGCTTGTTTTATTATTGTAACATTTGTGAAGAAGATTTAAGGAGCTAAATATGCACCTGTGGCTGCGTAGCACAATACAGCAAAGTTGCGTCTTAATGTCAGCGTGGCCCAATAGCAGCCCTGCCAAAATTAGCTTCATTTAATTTTAAAGAACAAAGCAGCTGGGCATTCATTTTCTGACACCAGTCTTCCTTCCTACTTGCGAAGAGTCTACTCTGCTTACTGTCAGCTTATTAGCTTTAAAAACAATTATGCATAGAAATTTGTGATTGTGTATGGGAAAAAAAGCCCTAAATATAATTCTTCGTATTTCACCAATTTCTAAAATGCAAGAAGGCTGTTTTTGCAACAGGGCAGCAACTCAGGAAAGTGCTAAACGTGTGGTCGAAGTGTAATCCCTTCCAGCATAGCAATTAAGGTGTTTAAGTGATTTGTTCAATGGGGGTGGACAACCAATTAGAACACAAGTGTACAAATCATGGGACTTGTGATTTTCAATTGAAAATAAAATCAACAACAGGGGATTTTTCCTTCTAAACTTCACATAAAAATACAAATTTATTAGATCTCGTTTAAAGTTATTGAAGACTATCAAAAGAACATTATTCCAGCATTGATTCAAAACCATGGGGTGCACTATCAGCATAATTAAAATGAAAGTATCTTAAGCTATTTTCCTTTCCTGCTTCCGTATTATTGTCTAATTGTTCAGAATGTCTGTTTGTTACAGAGGCAAAGTAATTAAGCACAGCACGTTGCAACAAGGGGGATCATAAAGCCAGAGTTGGCTACATTACCAACACAGATATCAGCATAGGAAAACATTAAGGAAAGGATCGGAATTGTAATTGAAAATAATTGGATGATCCAGTTCATTTGGCTGACATCAGGACCATTTGCGCACTTCAGCACTCTTTAGCCCTGGATGCTAGCCGTTCACCTGTGCTCTTGAAATGGATCTTTTCAAGGGAAAGTCTGGAGCCATGTTAAAGATCTGCCTGCAGTATCTATGGCTTGTCAGAAGGCCTGAGCATTACCATTCAGTGTAAATGGTAAGCGGTCTGATATTTAGGTTGCTACCTACAAAAGAACAAGTCAGACTAAAAATATGTAAAATACAGAAGATTCCAATGAAGACCAATCCAGCATCCCTTGAAATCAATGTAGGTATTTCCCATTAGCAGATGAGGACAGAGATATGTGCAGGGAGACCTACTGTCCTTAGAAGGTTTAGGACAGTTACTCCCCTATTTAAAAGAAAGAATATGTGGTTCCACATTTTTGTTTTGGTTTTTTTTTTTTGTTTTTTTTTGTTTTTTGTTTTTTGTTTTTTGTTTTGTTAACGTAACAATTAAGCTGAGGCCTGCTCGGGAAGCAAGTTTAAGAGCTTAAACTTAATCACTGTCTCTCAGAAACACAAGCACCTCAGATATCTCCAGCTCTCAGCAAGATGTGACTGCACAACTCTCTAATTCTGTAGGTCACAACTTGGCAAAATCAAAACTTACCACTCGGCAAAACTCAAATTTGCAAGTCAGCAATATGGAAACAGCCAAGTCACAACTTCCAAAATCACCGAGTCGTACAGCCTCCAAAAGAGCCTATCGCTTCCTAATGATCATCTCACAAAACTGATAGCTTAACATGGAGAGAGATGTACCTGCTTGCAGAAAACTCTTCACAATTCTGGAAAAATAGAGCTCCATCACTCTTAAACTAATGCCACCAGCCAGAGCCCTGGGAAACTTGCAACTAAAAAGCAAATGTAATGAAAAGAATTGTACACACGGGAAATTCAGAGGGCCATGCAAGTCTCTCCAGCAATGCAAATAACTGCATCCATAATTGACATTTTTAGTCAAAACATAACAAAAGGCCAGTGATACAAGAGGAGGTGTGAAATTACTAGTCTGGGGCTAAATCAGGATGATAGCATCAACTCAGGGAGTAGCAGGGGAAAAGGTAAAATATAAAGTGGGGAAAAAAAAAAAAAAAAAAGGCAAAGAGAGTTTCTAAACAAGTTTTCTTTACAGCCTGGACCTGTGCTCCACAGGACCTGCAGAAGAGCTGTCTGAGGCTCTTTTAGATTCAGATGACAACTTCAGGGCTGTTGGGTGGCCAGGTTTGAAAACTGAACCTGGCACCACTTCTTCTAACATCATCAGCACGTCTGCCCCCGAAAGATGCCGCTCCTGCCGCTCACCAGCCCCGCTCACACCTGGGTGCTCCCTGCCAGCGCCCGTACCGCACCACGGGGCGCACAGGAGAGATCATTAGTGGGGGCCCTTGAGCAATTAAGTCACAGCTGCTGACCTTTCCAAAGTCGGCTTATCAATCTGCAGCGCCCTCCTAAAATCACAAGTGCCGTTTATTGCTAAATAATTTACGTAGTTTCCGAGCAAACTGTCTGCACAGTTTGTATTTATAAAATGAACTCTCCCACATGGACAGGTTTAACACCCCCCTGGGATCTCTTCAAACCGACAGCATTCTACAGTCATGCAAAGGTTAAAATAAGGTTAAGTCAGAGCATTTACATTCAATGAAATACTACGCTGATTCAAATGCCCTTGCCTGAAATTATGCGTCAGCCACGAGAGTGGCAGCCTTCTCTAATTGCTGTAGAAGCAGGCTGGGACCAGCAAGCTCCTGACTTCAAATTCGAGCTCCATCAAACCTCTCTCAGTCCCTGCCACCTTGAAAGGAGTTGGAGATGCTCCCTTCAAGCGAGACAACATGAACTCCCCTCTGTCCTGGGGGGGGGGGGGGAAGCGTATCCTGGTCCATTTTAACAATCCTGAAGGTGGGACTGACCTGCCAGGGACCACAGCTGCTGAGACCTGCTGTCAGCTGGCAGGGAGAGGAATCATAAAGCTCTTCAGCAGGGGTTTTAATGTCTTCTGTAGATTTTTATGAGGTGACAGGGAGGGTTAGAGAGGGCAGGGCAGGGGGGCAGGAGGCGCAAGGGGATTTGGAGCAGGGCAGCGGAGCCGCAGGGAGCAGGGGCTGTAGGTCACAGCAGGGACACAGACACCCCTCGGTGCAACGAGCGCTACTGCCGCTGCCTTCGCCCGACCACGGCACCGAGCAATAAATACTGCGGCTCTTTACGCCAGGACAATGCCACAGTAACAGCAGTTCTGCAACAGCCCCGGGGCAAAAGGATCAGGGCTCCCTGTAATGGCTGGGCTCCAGGTACGAGGTGAGCCACGTTGCACCGCTCTGCAGGCATTAAGAGCTATTTACCACTGACCTCCAGGTTCGGCAAACTCCCAGCCACTAGATCAGAGTCCAGCCACAGAAAGAAAGGCTCAAGGTCAAGGTTTATACCCTGTCCGCACTGTAAACTCGACGCGACCTTGGACGAGTCGCTTGAGTTTCTCATATGTCACAAGCCGTACCTCCAAACAAGTCCTATTTCAGCAGGGAGTGGTGGAAAAAACCCAAAAGCTGAAGGTTTTGCTTAGCAGTTTCCTGAGAAATCACTTATTCAGACATCCAGAAGACTGACAGGCTACTACGCTTTGCTGTTCTCCGTTTCCTCACTATTTCAGATACCACAGCCAACACAGGTGGCTGCTCCCAACTGTGGACCTCTAAGCTTGGAGCTCAGGCGGGCTGTGAGGTATCACCTCAGAGCTGGGGATGGAGGCTCCTGCTCTGATGAGATGATGCTCAGCACCATCTCCACAGAGATAACAGGCTCGACAACCCATGGCAGTATTAAGTATTTCTTTTGTCTCCTGGTAAATCAAGCATTTGCTTTACAAAAGCACCTGAGCATTCACCCTGAAGTTTAAGGAATGTAACATACTCTTCCGGAGTTTTCTAGCCTAGCTCTAATTTCTTTCCTGAAAAAAGTTTCACATTTTTTTAAGTTTCTGATATTTGGTAGGGAATCCAATTATTGCTTAGCATTTTGTTGTTGTTGTTGCTACATTATAAATGTAAGTTCTTTTGAGCTTCAGACAGATGACACATCCCCAGACTCTGGCTGCATTATCCATCAGACACAATGCAGTTTGTTTTTTAATTTTTTTCTTACAGGTTATCCATTATTTTCAGTCTTAAGCAGTCTTAAGCAGATATGCAGGACTCCTTCATTTTAACATTTCTCTCTTTGAGACAGAAATATAAAATTTTTTTTAAGGAAAATAAGTGGGGTTTTAATACCATAGTAACAGAATTAAGCTTATTGGAATCCTCACCTCTCCTTTCATCTCAGCCAAGACATGATTACTACAGATAGCATAGTCAAACCAATTAACTTTGCATGAATACAAAAAACCACCTCTTTTCCTGGGCTCTACATATGTGGAGTGATAACATGGGATCATAAGACCGGTAGCAACCACTTGGGTCTTCCAGTTCATCTTCCTGTTGCCGTGGGATTTCTCCTTATTACTCATTTTTCAGGGTCTCGTCTGGTCTAGCTTTAAACATGCCAGACACTGAGCTACTGCCACTTGCCCAGAGAGACTGTATCATAACACAATACATCTCACTGTCAGAAGTTTGGCTGATACTTGAAACAAGTTTTCCTTTGTTTCATTACGTTACACTCCCTTATACTTTCTACCTCTAAATAATTCTTTCCTCCCTGAAGCTCTTATTTTGCAGGTACTTTTAAGACCTTCTTCACTGTTTCCTACCACTTAATTATTCTTTACTCAGATACCACACTGTACAATCCTCATTTTTCTGTGTAATTACATTTATTTGTGCTCATAACTACTTTGTTGCTCTTCTCTCAGCTTTCTATCAGGAATATGCTAACAAACATCGAGGGAGATTTCTGAAACCAGAGGTGCTCTCCACATAACATTGCCTCACTGGTAGAGTGCAGTAAAGCTTAAAAAGCAATAAGAATTCAGAATAAAATCTGAGTTCTAAGGAATTTATTTTTAATATAAAAGGACAGTGGGCTTTTTATTAGAAGACTTTGATTCAAAATTTCTTGGAGATGTATCGGTTTAGACAAGCCCTTAAGTAAGAAAGATTTCCCATGTCCAGTACAGAGCCTGTAGTCAAATCAGACAGATTAAACCACCCCAAAGTGCCCAAAAGCTGGTTTGCCACATTTAAATACCTGCTTCAGATAAGAACTCCACTCAAATGAGATATGACATTTACACCATCTCACCAAAAATACATCTCTACCTTCTAACAGGATTTTTTATTTACTTGACATAAATAAATATTCCTTGATCCAGCAGAGGGATGTAACCTAACCTACCCAACACACTGTCCAGCGAAGGGGATATTTGAACTCATTTCTCTGTTCTGAATCAAGCAGACCTGCAGGCTGGACCCAAACATCAAATCAGCATTTTCACTAACTGGACTCTTGGCTAATCTGGGGTGAGACTTCGTACACAGCAAAAAGGTGCAAGTTAACATCAATGAGACTGAGCACAAAACTCTGGCACTGGAGAGAGTCCCTGCCGCTCAGGGCTGGCTGCGTCCCGAGTTGTGTGAATAATGGCATGGGTAGACATTGCTCCTAAAGCAGGAATTAATAGATTGCTACTCTAAAAAGCCCATAGTGCTGTTGCCTCCCCAAAAGGTGTTGGAATTAACATAAGATTTCAGGATGGTTTTGATAACACCACCAGCAAATTTTTCCTGAGGGCCTTTTTCTGTGAGATTCAACCACCATGGGTCATGAGTGTTTTCTTAAGAGGAAGCCTGCAATTAGCAAAAATAACCCCAAATCCTTTGTTTATTTAGTGTTCATTTTCAGCTGACCAAGGTGCAGAAATGATAACACATGCTTCAGAGACTAAGCGCCAAAAATAGCAAGCAAACTGAGCATTTAAGAACACTCTAGAAGCCATTGGCAAATACTTTAAGATAATAAACCCTGAAAAGCCAGAAATGGATCGTGGTAAGTTCCCCCCTCCCCAAGAAAAAATGTTGAAATCTCTGCTAATAATTCAGCAATGTCTACTTTGAATCCTATCGCTTGCAAAATCAGTGCACTTTCCAAAGAACAGAATATTTTTTTCCTTTGCTTTATTTTTTTTCATCCTCTTGACTTCAGTTCAGGTGATAGCCCACACAATCACAGCTACTTTAGCTACATTAGCTCACTCATGTAATGTCACCTCCTGTTAGTACCAGGGAGTGAAAAAAAAACCCCAAACATGACATGATGTAATTCTACATAGTCCTGCTGAATGTAATGCAAGTTGTCAGAGGATTGTAGTGCTAGGCTTTAAAGGGAAGAAGGAAGATCTATTTGTGAATGTAGTTAGTGAGGAGCATGCCTTAAATGTCTTGGAAGTTTATCCTTCAATAGTCCCCAAGAAATCAGACTCTTCAACATCTATGTGAAACTTTTATGGTCTTCATTTTCCCCATCTTCCCTATTTCTCTTTGACCAAACCAACCACTTCTGTCCTACTTTCACCCAGATCCATTATCTTCTCACAAGGAATTCCAGTCCCTAGCATCAAGGTCCAGAGTACGAGAGGTCCAAACGAGGCACTTCCATAAAGTCGCCCATCTAGGGCACTCCACAGCCATCCCTCACAAGGAAGCCTTGTAAGATAGAGCCTCAGCCACTGGCTGCTCTTCACAAGACAACACCTATTTCACCCTACAGCAAGCTACATATCAGGAAATGAAAAGAAAGCAATCTAAGGAGCAGCTCCCTCTGCCTCTCTCCACAGGGTTACTTTCCCTCTAATGAGACCTCATTTGGAGTAAGGTACTACTCAACAAGGGAAATGGCCAAGTCTCACTGCTTTCTAATTTGAGGCCATATGTTGTGCTGATCACCTGTAGAAAGGTTTGTTTATCCCATGGTGAGGAAACGTGACAGAGTGTAGCCAGAAAAGAGAGAATAAGATGTTTTAATAAACTGGAAACCCCTCTAAGCTAATCAACACCTCAAAAATACGGTCTGTGATGGTAAGTTAAAAACACGAGCTGGGACAATAGTTCTGTCAAATGCTGAGTAAAGTCTCTTAATTGGGAATGCAACATGACTCTTCATACCGTGATCAGTCTCTCAAGAGTAATGAAAACATTTCACCTACTTCTCATCTCAAGACTTTCGAATCAGAATAACAGCAAGAGAATTTGGGGTAAAAATTGAAAAAAAATATTGAAAAACCTTCACGAAAAAAGATTCAGAAAGATGTTTAAATGATAGGCTTAGTTGTGTATTTGCAGACCTTGTTAAAATCTGATGCCAAATATGTAAGCTACTAGTGAGAACTCTCATCTGTCACTTTTGCAGAGAACGCGGGGTACCCCTCAGCAGGGCTGACGTGCTCTGCTCCCCTTGTGCAAACCCAGAGAAGTCACCTGGCAGCAGCCAGCAGCAATTAAAACACATACCGTTTAAGTTCACCTAAGAATACTGTATAATTCCGCTCTAGACAGCCCCAAGTTCACAGCCCAGGCTCAGACTCCTGATTTTGACACCAATCCCCTGGTCTATCCGACAAATTGTTCACACTTTGTGCTGATCTGCAGAACTGTAAACCAGAAATGGGAAAGGAGATTAAACAACTGCTCAGTTCTGAAATGGCTTGGCATTAGAAAAGCATTCAGGAGAGATAATAATGATCAAATACTTTCTATATTCTTCTCCCAGATTTCACAATGTGTAGGATAAAGAGCAAGTAAGTTTCTGTGCTGTGGCCAGGGAGGTCTTTTCACTGCTGAAGGGATTTATACACATGCAAGGTCTTCAGGACCTACCTCCTGCTAAATAGCCTTTTAGCCTGATGGGTATTTTGTACCATGATCATCAGGCCATAATGACACCACCTATTTTAGAGGGGCAAAGCTGTAACCGAGAGCCAGGTAACGTTTGTGGGTGGAGATAACGTAACTTTTAAGACCAGCTCATACAGTTGGAAGTTACACACACACTCTTCTGCAGGGTAAGCAAGCCAAAAGCAATTTGTCTGACTAGAAGTATTGATCAGACCAAAAGAGAGAAGGTAGCTGGGTAACTGAGGAATAGGGGAAAGATGTTAGCACAGGAAAAGATGTCTCCCGATGAAAGGAAGTGATAGGTAATTTATCATCTATGGAATATGGAGAGATCACTGGAGCGAAGGAGAGAAGTCATAACTGATGGCTGTTCGCCTCCTTCCCTTCTAACTATTTTGGCTTTTACGCAAGAGTTCCATCCATGTTCATCACCTTGCCAACCACAACTAAAAGGTTCTTTCATACAGCAAGCAAACAAAAAGAAAATAGAAGTACCTAGCACTCCAACTAATGACAACAGACTGACTGGTACCTATTCCTACCACACGCAATCAGGGTTTTAAATTAAATAGCTCTCACATCACTGATGAAGGTGATAGTAACTGAAATGCTATTTTTTTTTTTAGATCTTTTGTATTCTTATTTCATAACTCCATTGCTGAGATCAGACGTTATCTGGTGATATCAGCTTTGTCAGAATGATGCTACATGTTAATTTTTTCAGTGTAGCACCGCACCCCCCACTTTGGACAGAAGAAGAATTGTCAGTGGCTAAAATATACAGCGGAGATCCCTGCCCTTGCTTGCACTTGTGTGCATCTCATATTCATTTTCAAGTGTCATTCCAGATCGTTGGCAGTCACACCAGCATGTGAGCCGGCTGCTGCCCCAGGGTTGTGAGATGCAGGTATTTGCAAGACTCCTGCAGACTGCAGGCTGGACCAGGAAGCCCTCAGACTGCAGTATGCTGCCTCATGCAATAATATGAATTTGAAATAGTAAGCACTCTCTGAATTGAACCATTTAAATGCTTATACCATATCACAAATACAGAAATACTCACCAACGCCTGATAAAAGTTTACCTATAATGGATACAACATACCAGACATCTTGCAAGACTAAAAAAAAAAAAAACAAAAAAAAAAAAAACAAAACAATCATGGATTTAAATGCTTTCTACAATTTTCTGGCTACTCCAGAATTTCTATGTTAAATAACTCAACAACGATGATGTTAGAGGTGGGTAAGATTTCTGAAAACAAATGGTGATTTCGGGTGCCCGACAGGAGTCCCTGAAAGAGGTGAATGACTTTCATGTGATGCGGTTCCCTCCTCTCTGCAATTGGAGTCTATTAAGCAAAGCACCTCAGGTCACCAATCACCCTTCAAAATCCTGGCTGTTCATCACCACAGCACACATTTCCACAGAGGAAAAGCTTTAGCATCAAAAATATGTAAATAGGCTCAATAAATTTGGTCCTAGGATTTGTTTTTTCAAGTCAGAAAACTAACTATTACTGCCAGCCTCTTTGCAGGGGCTATAAGAGATGATCATTTTCCCTTGTAATGGTTCTGACATAAAGTGTGTATCAAAAACTGCATACTCTTCATATCCATCCAGCTGTGTTGAGCAATAAACATGATAATTATGCAGATAAGGCTTAAATAAATTCCTATACCTAAGGGCAGCCGAATGCTTTTTTAAGCAAAACAATAATTAACCCTCCACAGGGCTGAATGAGCACAGACCTTTGCTCCTTCCCAAGGTGGGAAACCTGCATCTTGGCACCTCCCAGGCACCTGTCATAGATATAAATGGGTCAGTGTACTTCAGAGGAAACAGCTCCAGGGCTGTTCCTTGTGAGGTTCCAAAAAAGGTCAAGAACAACAAGATCTACTAGTTTCTATATCTTGACGCTGGGATTTAAGGTGTGTTTCAGACAAACGTCAAAGGAATTGCAGGTAAAGGGAGAGAAGAGCATAAAATGCCAGTGGAATTGCTCACTGAAAAACAAAGAGGAGGTATGAGCTCGGCAGTAAACGAAGATCCTTGCAGTAAACCGAGAAGCTCAAGGGCTCTGAAGTATGATCAAGCTATTGCAGCGTAATGAGTTACCACACATTGGTTGATCTGCAGTAAATGCTCATATGCACACTCTTAGCTCACAACAAAGATGGAGAAGATGGGTTTATCTTAATCTCTTTCATTAGGTTGAGGCTAATAGGTTTTGCTTTGGATCTGTGACAAGCCAAGCATCTGTATGAACTGCTACTGCTTGAAGAAGCCTGTGAACCATGCTGAGAGTGGCTCTGGTCCGATAGGATAAGCAAGGCCAGCTCCCCATCTTCTTACATGGCCAGTCACCAGCCTATTGCAATGCCTTTGTGGCTGTCTTCACCATCATATGTGACTATTTCAGTCATAAAATCTTTTAATATAGAGACTGCATGGTCCTACAGATGTTATTTTACAAACTGAGTGCTGAATTAAATGGTTTGCCAGACTGTTCCGTAGCAAATGATAGTAATAAATCCTACATGCACACACTTGCCCTTCTTTCCTCATCCTCATCGGCCATTTTTTGGCCTGAGACTGAATATCAAAAGGAGTCCAAAATCATCTCAATCCACATAGCTTCTCGCTTTAAAGTCAGCATAAGGAACACGGGAATTGTCATACTGGTTTATGGGCACTTGAGGTATAACGCAGTGCCTGTCAGTCACCAGCTGCAGGTGTGTAGAGGAAAGGTCTAAAGTTATCCTTCCGTGGTGAGGAACTGGGAGGAGTTACCAGTGTCAGATTTTTTCTGCATTGCTGTGCTTACCAGTCAGTGCATTTTCCTTCTACAATGTTTCCCAGTGGCTTTTGGAAGTCATTAAAATTTTTATCCCCACCAAACGACACGGTAACAAACTCCACAGTTCAGTTATGCACTATTGTGGAAATAATGCTTCTTCTGAGTTTGTAACCTGCTGTGAGATTCAGATGCTCCCTAATTCCCTTATTGTGCAAACCAGTGAATAATCATGCTTTTGCATTGCTTCCCCACTCCTGGCTTGACAGCTGGCTGCTGCAGCACTGCCCCACTGCAGCTTCGCCTGGTGGGACAGTGCTGGTGACAAGTGACAGATGGTACTTGCTCTAAGCTGGGTCTGCTCTTGACTCTCTGAGAATATGGAGCTGTGGTTCACATTTAACAAACCTCCATGATCAGTCCTGCTGGAGGTGCAAGAATTTCTCTCTTCTCTATGGGAAGGAAAAAAAAAAAAAAAAAAAAAGAAAAGCCAGACCCGGGTCTCCCTGTGGTTCACCCATGGCAACTCCGCTGCAATCTGCCACTCTCATTTTTGTTTGTAATACCCCTGATGGTGCTGAGCAGAGAAGGACAGAGACTTGACCAGACCCTCTCTCTGCATTTTAGAGGCTTACCTATAAAGTTCCAGCATAGGCATAATCATCTTAGACTTAAGACGTTTAAAACCATCTGGAAAGTTTCCTGCTCCCCATTACATTCACCGACTCTCTTTCAAAAGCCTGTTTCTGCAGACCCCCCATTGACTTCATCTGTTCTAAGAAGAAAGGACGTCTCTGAAGCCATGTCACTGAGTGAGGAGCCCAGATCGCAGGGGAGGCTGGAAGCCCAGCACAGCCTCCTTTGAGAAGCCTAGGCACGATTATGATGATTTCTGAAGGGGGCTAGCTGTCCTGAAGAGTGCCATGCTGAGACAATGAGTGAAATCCCCTTGAAATCCATTTTTCAAAGCCTGATGGTTCTGTCTCAGCCTGCAGGGATGAATCAGACATCCCAGTGGGCTCCTGGGACACAAAGGGAGAAGTGCCTCAGGTAGTCCATGTGCGAGTCAGTCTATACCTGTAACCATCTGCAAAAGAAATGCTTAGTACTAGTGTCATCTTTACAGCTATTCTGGGGTTTTTTCCCTTAGACAGGTGTCCTGGGGCTTGGTGCTTCTCCCCAGCTGGGTCTCTGAGGTTTCACAAACTTTCTTCCCTGACATATAAGAATCTAGAATTTAGACAATTCCACTTGAGAGAAAACTGAGGTATCCAGGAAAAAAAAAAAAAAAAAAAAAAAAAAAAAAGGCAAAAAGCAGTCTTTTATCAGCTTCCCAACAAGCAGAGAAGAGCAATTCCCCTGCATGGACAAGAATATTCCCTACACCCCCGTGGAAATATCTTTAACAGGAATAGGACACCTACGGACTTCAGAAGCAGAGCTGAAACAAGCCTATGAACCCTTAAGAAAAACAAAAACAAAAAAACACCAACCCAAACCCTTCCTCCAGGACCCAATTCAGCAGGAAAAGGAAAGACTGGATGAAAGAATAACTTCAGGTAGAAGAACTCAGACCAGAGAACGTACTGTCAAGGTCTGACCTCCCGCTGCGTTGGGATCAACACTGCCCAACTCTGGCAAGTAGTATGTTGAGTTCACGTACACAGCTGGAAACTGTTAACTGATACAAAACAGAAGCCCAGCCAACAGCCTGCAAGTCCCATCTTTTTTCCGTAGACTCACTGGTCTCCTGCATCTCACTTTGGGTTTCAATCCCCTGCTACAGGGCATCCTTTCCCCTCTCACTGCCCCGTACGATTTCACGGCACTCAGACAGACAACTTGCTGCCAAAGCACATTACTTAGCAATTTTCTGCATTAAGCTACCCTGTGCTCATCTCCCTGGACTCAGGCCATCCTCCAATGTCTCCCAGCAGCTTTGAGTCATATGCTCCCACCATCTGACCCCCTGGACTCCTCTCCTCCACCAGGAGAGGCAGGTTAAGCCTGAAGCCAAGTGGAGTTGAACTCCAGCCCTTTCAAAGGCTTGCGCTGCCCAGCAACAGATGGTGGAGTGCAACTTCTAACCAGCAGGAAAATTATGTTTTCCTCTCACCAACTGGAATATCAATAAAAATCTGTACATATTTTCCAATTCCAGTATGAAAGCTGATGCCATTTTTCAGTTCAGAGATTCAGTCTTTGTAATGCCACCAGAGCAAGAACCCTAAGAAATACCACTCAGTTTCCCTTTTGGTGCCTTAAAAGAAGGAATAGCAAAGACCATGCTGGGTGACTTTGCAGCAAGTTCAAAATTTCTACTTAGGGAGGTGGGTCTTACTGCTTGTTATCTCCATAGTGATAATAATGAAATCACTGTTGCAATATAAGGAATAAAAACTGTCAACTAGTGATACAAAGAACTAACTTTTCAGTAAGGAAATAGAATCTATTCTGAGAATATTCTCTTCAGGGATGTTAATTTGGAAGTTTTTTTACTTCTAGTCACAATCATTCCTACATTCTCAGAAAAACAACCATGCTCAGCCTATACTCTGTGAGTCACAGGGAGGTACCATTTAGTCCAATGGTTAATTATTACTGCTTGCTATTTTTAGGGCATTTTATAAAAAAATAAATAATGTACGCACCTTTGTAATTGTAATGCGATGGTAGGAGCTGGTTTTGTATCAGACCAGTGTTTTGCAGCGTCGGCCTTCAGACTGCATTCATAATTCCCCCTGTATTACAGCCACTTCCAGAACAGCTTTGGGATTCCCTGGTACTCTGTTCATTATACATTTTAAAATAACTTCTACTCTCTAAAGTAGAAGCCAGAAGCTACTGTAACTTAGCAACATGACAAAGTGCCAAGAGTGGCAAAAGAAACCCCTAAGACCCACCTGCTCCCTTGTTGCTCTTATTTATTTGCCAAAAGTTTGTTATTTACTGATAAGCAAAGCAAACAATGCATTACCGTGACACGTATGTTCCACATTTACCCACCAATTTTATTGTTGACAAAGAAGTTCATAAGCAAGCAAGAAATTAATAAAGCCCTGTATACACAAGTGAAAGTTGATAAGATCAGTAATATCGTCTGTCAACCAAGTTAATATAACCAACTTGCTAATTGCATAAGAAATACTGAGAAGTAAATGAAAGCCATTTGCTTTGAAGAAACTTAATTCCCTACAATAAAATTTGAGTATGGCTATAGCAGTCTAAACATTTCCTTTTATGTGGTATCTATCAAAACATATGACCTGTTTTCTTCTGATTATTTGATCTGCAAAACTATAACATAAGATGGCTTGTTCAGAGCTGCATCTGAAGTCCAGAAGAGGAAATCAGTGATAAAAATGAGAAAAAGCCAGAGATTTTTGCACACCAAATTTATTTTTTGTACATTAATTAATAATTACGCCTCAGATTTTTTTTCAAGTGAGCTATTTCTCCTGCTGAGCCTTGCATTTTAGGCCATGGGAAGCTGCATCTTCATTCTCAGGGGCAAAATTTTTATAAAATATGAACCCAAAGACAGACTTCTTAAATGAGATTTTATTTTTCCTGATTTCTAAATGAGAACTACTATAAGCTTACATTCAAAAAAAATTAAAAACTTTAGACAGACATTAAAGCACAGAATTGGAAGTTGAATTTTTGGCTCCTTTATTTCTTGTCTTTCTTTCTTATTCTTTTTGTAAAACTTTCCCTTAAAAAAAATGCCAATCTTGTATCCAATTCCACCTACCAACCAAGAGGCCATGCAAGGCTGAAAATGCAATCAGAGCTTTGGTAAGTGATAAATTGTCTTTTACACTGGTAATTAGGTTGGAGACAGCACTGACTTATTTCTCAAAAGACCACAACAAATGACCAGTAAATGGCAGAGGCGTCTATAAAAAGGCTTCTGCTTAGGAAGTAGAAGGCTCTTCCACCTTATGCTCTCTTTAACAAATCTATCCGTGTGTGCCATAATCGCACACGATGATGGTTACGGCCCTGGCACACATTTTTCAGAGCCTTTCACGCAAAGGCTCACGTTTCTCGGCTCTGGGCTGCCCCATTCGGACGGCATCAGCACAGCAAGGGGGCTGGGAGGCAGAGCTACAGACCCCACCAGCATGTGGGACCCTCGCCTGGCGTGGACCTCATGGTTTTGGCTGCCAGCCTGCCCTTCTTGCTCTGAATATCCCAAAGCAGGGGAGAGATTAATTAGAGCAGCCCAGAGGCTGCCTAGATCAATGCACGACCTAGAGAGCAAACACCGTCCCTTTCCCACTTGGGTCTTGGGCTTAGTAATACTAAAGAATCCGTCTTAGGTCTGGAAATCAAATCAATCTTGCATGCACTTGGAGACGCCGCCATTCAGAAGCGTTTTGCTGCTTTGAATAACGCACAATAACTCTACACAAATTTATTCTGGTATCACAGGATCTCAATCAAGTTCTGTGGCATAGTCAGCCTCCCCTTGAAGCAAAACATACTGGGTGGTGCTGGGTCTGCGTGCCGTCTGTCACAGCACAGGACCAGACACCTTTTAAGACCAGCTCCTACACAATGAACGCTGCAAGGTACGATGGGTTCCTTTATCTCCAACCTAACAGGCATCTTTATCTAAGCTGTGCTGACAACGGTCTCAAGGCAGGCATTTAGAAAAATCTCACCATTTTCTTTCAGTCATTCACTCTGTTTTGGCACGAGCAAGCCCAGCTGCTTCTGAAGGACAGAAGGAAGAGAAAGCAGCAGCACCCACGGCTCAGCCTTCTCCCTGGGAACCAGGAGACCCTCTGGATCCTCTGGTTGGTTTGTGTCCCTTCCATTTGGTCTCAGCCAAGTCATGCAGATTGCCTTGTTCCTGAGCTGATGACCCCATTAGAAAACTAGACAGTGTCATGGAAAAGAGCTGTAGCCCTATGAGGAGCTCTGCATGCAGCACCTTCCTTGTCCTCCTGACGTTCTCCAGCAACAAGAAACCTTGTTGATCTCTCAACACAGCAATCTCCATAGCCTTTCAGAGAGAGAGAACGCTACAGCAAAACATCCTTCCTCAGACTTTTCCGTGCATGGCCTTATCTTCTTTCAGTCCAAGTTACTCCTCCCGAGAAGCAAACAGTAACCCTTGCTTCGAGCTCAAGTGATCAGACCGATGGAGGCTCCGAAAAAATTCCTGCCTCTACAAGTCGTTGCTAACCTCCTGCCTCAAAACGTACCCCTGGTAAACCGTAGGAGTGCTCATATACATGCTGTGTAGCCGCAGGCTAGTCATTTAACCTCTTAAAAGAGGTTAGAAACCTCAAGTTTAAAAAAAAATAAACCATCTACTCAAGAAGTTAAATGACTAGCCTGCAGCTACACAGCAAAGGTGAGTACCAGAGGTGCACCTTCTACCAGAAGCTTACTAACACAGAAAACTGATTTTTGATAATCGAAACATGTAAATATGCTTCATGGATCCACTGGTTCATGACCCGGAAACACAATCAACTCACTTCTATGACCAATCATTAGTTAAAACAACCCATGTTTTTCCTGTGCACGCAAAAATACAGAGTCTCATAAACAGATTGTGCTGCAGTTTTCTTTTTCTAGTTTTGCTTTGTTTTCCCCCTCCTGTATAGGACACCTTAATAATGTGCAGCAAAAAGGACCTTAAACCTCCAGCAGAGAAGACACCTTTATCTTGCCTTAATTTGTACTGCTTGTATCAGAACAGCATTTCCAAGATTTAGATGAGGAGATATAAATGTAATCTCTCTGGAGTTAAACTAAGCTACCTGTGGGCCTGATGTTCTCATGGTTTGCCTGAGGAAAACAAATCTTTCATCCTTATCTATGTATTTCTTTGCTAATTAAAATGCATGGACTACTTTAAATAATATTTACCCAAAGGGGCTTCAGCAGTGCTCTTTCACCATTTAAAAAAAAAAAAACACCAAAAAACAAACCAGCAGTGGGAAGGTTTTAAAGATGCCACATGCAGCAGCCACTCATTAATATTCCTGAAGAGTAATATCATCAAAGCAGGATATTAACACTACAGGTCTACCTATACAAAACAATTGCCAATCTAAACACACGACAACAAGTGAAATCAGAAGCAGTCAGAGATAGATACAGAGAATGTACTTAGATCTTGTCAGCTGTTGCGGAGAGCTAAGTAATTCTATGTCACAATTTGCATTTTTCCCTGGGTATTCCCAACAGTATGCAGAAAACCCTGCAGCAGTGAGACAAAATTATCCAAAGCAAACTGGGAAGGTTTGCAGTGCTGCTAGTGATGATTCTGTTATACTCTAAATTCAATTAGAAAGGTAGGCAGCTAAAATAGCAGCACCTTGCTGATGAGGCAAATCTTTCCCCGGCTGAAGGATAAAACAGTATTTCTGAACTCTCTTCATGCAAAAGATTTTACAAAGCCTGACGACAACAAACCAAAGTACAAGTTCTCCTAATATCTTTTGCTTCTGAAGGCCTCAGATCAGCCCAGGAACATTAATTATGGGTGTGGACCTGCAATTACAAACAAATGAGTAGTCAGATTTTTCTGATTTTCTGCTTATCAGCCAGCTTGCCTTCATGGTGTTTTAAGATAATGCATTTTAGTCTGTTTGCAATAGATTAGGGCCATGCATGTGGTCAGTTAATTCAGTACAGCTAACAAGCAGGAAATTATGAAGCACAAGAACTCGTGTGCTTGCAGTATCGTCAACTCTGTAAAATGGCGAGTGCCATGAAAAAGTCAGCTTTTGTCACAGGTTGCCCTTCATTACTCTTACTTTTACTCTTATACCCATTTTACTGATGGGCAGACTGAGACGACAACAGGTTACTGAAACAAGGCTATGCAGCACATCAGCAGAGATGTAGAGACTAGAAAGCTGCATTCCTGCAAATCTCTCCTGGGCTTTTCCCTATAAACAGAAGCACTCCCCCTTCTTTTAGCAGACAGCACATTTTTAGCAGGCTTGCTTTACAGTCGACCAGTTAGGAACTCTTCCATGTTAAGCAGCCTTCAGAGACGGATAAGCTTGAAAATAAGATGATGGCTAATTCTGAAAGGTCTATATTTAAGTCAGAAGAACAGAGTATAATTATTTCTGAAATAATTTTTGAAGATGAGATTCCTCTGGGATAGATACCCACTACATGCGCGGCTCTAAAATGAGTGATATCATCCTTATTATGATATATCACCCTTACTACATTGCAGTGCCCTTGTACCTAGCACTCACATATCCTTTCTCTCAGACACTGAACAAACCCATCTCAGAAAACCAAGTCCTGCCCCCAGACCTTCTGTTCAAGGGTACTACATGAACTGAGGGAATACGTCCATATTTTAATACCGTGCCTCTGCCTCGTGTCATGCTCTCCTGGAAGGAAAGCAACCTTGGACAACCTTGGGATCCTGCAAATTGAGAGCAAACCAACCAGCAACGGAAAACTTCTGCCTGGACAGGGGGAATTTTAAAATGCTAGAATTGAAATCATGTTATGTGCAAGTAACAGAAGAGCAGATATCTGATAGGGCTTCACTTTTAAAAAATGGAATCCATTTTTGGAGCCAGAATTAACTGACAGCATATATGCAGCCACTTCAGCTGTTTACCAAGTGACTGGTGCATACAAATCAAGGGTGTTCAATGTCTAAATGCTAATGTCTTCATAGACTATGCAAGCGCAAATTTGCACCTACAAGAACTGGAAGCCACTTCCTTTAAACTTTAACAAATGTGGCTGAGAGAAAGGAAGGAGAGAAAGGCAACATGAATATTTCAGGATGTGCATCTTGAAAGCTTTGGTGCAGCTGCACAGCTCCAATTAAATTCAATAGGAGACACATCTAAAACCCTGAGCAATGCTTTGAAAAGTCTAAGGGTTTGATGTCAGAGTATGACTTTCACAGTCAATTGCTTTTGTTCAGCAGAAGCCTTCACAGAAGAATGAAGCACAGTCTCTCTTACAGAAAGAGAAGGCTGAAGAAAGCAGGAAGGGGGGAAGGAAGTTCAGAGTAGATACTGGCATGAAGATTTGTCCAGCACAGTGTCTAAGGGGCCACGTTGACATTATTTGTAATGGAAATGATTCAGAGAGGTCAGGCTTTGGCTTTTCCATTACCCAACATCAGAGATGGTTCAGAAACAATTTCCATTTTCTTTGAACCAGCAAAGCCCAATCAGATGAAGGAAGCTCCTGGATAAAAGGATCATCCACTGATCCAATTCTAATCAGCACAATGATAATTCTCCTACCTCCAGCAGGATTAATATGATTCTTTAAATAAACAATTTGGTTCATCTTTGGAAGCACTCAGGGAGCCCAGATGTCTTTGGACATGCACGTGTTAGTGCTTCACTGTGGGTCAAGGGTGTGCTTTTGAAGACTCTCTCCTGGTTATCTCCACTTGCTGGGCTTTGGTTCCCATCACAGCATGTACTTGGAGCACCCCATTTTAATTTGGGATAAAATTAGACTGGAAGATGCATTCCAGGAGTTCACCTACTGCCCTCCAGCAAAAGACAAGCAGCAGACCAGCCAGACTACAGCTACCTGAAGTAAATCCTCTGAAATGTGTGCAGGGAGGGGCCTGGACCTTCAGCACCATTTTGCTCTACAGATGTGTTCCTGTTAAGACGTGTTACTTGTTAATGTGGGCATAGCCTTTGTGGCCTCTTGAGTGTGGTCACATACGTGTCCGTAGTCAGAAACTTTATATTAAAAAGCATTGCAGATGCTAGAAATTCATCTTACTTTTGTATATGACAAGTTAGTCTACTGATTGCTGTGTTGATTTTTAAAAGTCCAATTATAAAAGACCATTTAAACTAAACTGTTTCTAGAAGAAATCACATAAACTGGCATATTCCTCTCAACCTCAGATGTGATACGTGACAACTTTTTGTCTCAATATTTTTGCTCTGAAAATGTTTTCTCTTCCCATCATTTTTAGTAATTTATGCTATTTCATGGCACGTCTGTAGCATCGTATCTACATATCATTATTTCAAGTTGTCATGTCACATTCCACAAGACTACTGCTGCCGTGTCAAATCATCACGGAGCAGAGCAGAGCAGTCGCTTTTCTTTATCATTAAGGGCAGCTGCTACTCTGTACAGATTGAAACATCAATATACTGCGGAAGGGTTCCAGGCTACTGAAAACAGTTGCTCCTGAAATTAGTACACCAAATGCTTATCTTTTTTTCTTGTTCAAAGCGTTAACCTGTATCACTTCAACACAAACAGGAGGCATTTTGTTCAAAGAAACAAAGTGAAGGGGTTTCAAATACCCAGAGTCTAGTTTATGATTGTCTAAACAGACAAAAAGAATCTGAGAGAAGGTCATATTTTTAGATACCTTTTGTATCCAAAAGTACATGCAGAGATCACAGAACTATTAAATGTTGTCGCAGAGGAAGCCTTTGACATATCTGGAAATTTAAACTTGCGTCATTTGCATCCCACTTCAGTGCTTTAACCACAAACCATTCATCCTGGCACAGCAATGAACTAGATGAAGAAAAAAGAGGAAAAGAGAGAAGTCAGTAAGATTCCACACACTGGAGTAATTGTTTATATTTCCATTTTTTTTCCCTGCCAATTGCTCAAGTGGAGTTAAAGAAAATAGGATTCAGAAAATAAATCTCTTTGTAGATATTGTCAAAAGGATCATAAATTCCAATTCCCTTAGAAACCTTAGTCTTGGAGCCTTAATTCAGATGAAAATATAGTTGAGGTCGATGCTTGGGAAAAAAGAAAAGGAGGATTGCTGCTGAGAAGAGGTGCTCGCGTACATGCAGGCAGTTTCCAGGTTCTTTTGGAAGTTAAAGGTGGCGAGATAAAAGCTCTTGCCCTCCCTGATATGATTGCTTATGTTGTCTGTCAGAGTCTAAGAGAATTTGCAGACACCAAACATTTTAGATTATTTCCCTTTCACCTTTTGAGTGAATAAAGATGTCAGAAGAGATCAAATACATTATATTATGCTGTAAAGGTAATGCAATGACTAAGAGTCACTGTGCAAAATAAGCAGTGCTGGGACTCCGTGAAGCACCATGTGCTTAGTCCCATTCAACAGCGACATGCTGGAGCGTACACACCACTTCTCCCAAAGTATTACAGGCTTCAGTGTGGCTGAAGGATTGGGGAAGGGCTATAATACCCTCTATTGCACATCCCATTCAAAAGCTGAGCAATAGCAGCAGCTGTGACTGGAAGACAAGACATACCAAAAGCTGCAGACAGAAAAATATTAAGAAAGATCTGAAGTTGCTTTTGTTTACAGGAGCAAACAGGCTAGAAATGCATAGCTTAAGTTTACCTTTGCTTTCCTGCTTTTCCATGCCAAACATATACAACGAACAGAGGATGGGAAAAATCAAGTTTATGGCCACAGTCTCAACCAACAACTTCTCAAAAGAATTCAAATTCAGTTTTACATTAAGTGCACTGCAGTACTTTGATCACAAGTTCACAAGGGCATGGAGGTCGTTTGCATATAAAAATAAACAAGCAAACAAAACAGAAGGAAGCTCAGGAAAACAGGAATTTGGGATTAAAAAAAAAAAAAGACAGAGTGATCAGAAGGTGGAAAAGTATCTTTCACAAATAGCTTGACCTCTCCCTTTTTATTCTCCCACTCCAAGTTCAAAATGTGGGCCAAACACCATCAGAGTAACAGACACTAATACTTTATAAGACACTCCTCTTGGTTACTCGAGGAAAAAAAAAAAAGGAAGGGGGGGGGGACACACACCTTTCCTCTCCAACAAGGATTCACACCCAGCAGCTGATCACTCCAAAGGAGCTGATCACCCGGAGCAGCATCACCCCCTGCCAGGGGTCTCTGGATACCAGCTCTCCTTTGCCCAGAGGCTGGGACATCCCAGTGGGATCCAGCATGGGTGCTGCCATTCTCAAACAGAGACACATGCCAACCTGTTTGAGCCCTAAAACTACTGGAAGACATTTTAGGAACATCAGCAACATTACCAGGAGATTCCTCTGCTAGAAAAAAAATTCAAGAGCTACATGGGCTGGGTAGCAAGAGAGATGACCCTGCTTCAGCCTTTTTTCTGATTGGATTAGAAAAAACTGATTAAAAGTCAGCCTTACACATCAGCTTAAGGTAACCTGCTTTAGCACTTTCTTTCTCAGCAGACAGCAACTCTACCTTTGAAGATAACCATTCATGCATAAAATTACTAATAGAGACCATCTATCTGACGAATGTCTGTTCCTTAATAATTTATATCACTTGATCTATTTTCAAAGGTTAGCCTTACATTAAAATTACAGTTCTGAATAGGTCATCCTGTTACTTAAAGATAAATTACTCCACCTCTTCACATTATAGTGTTGTGTTTTGATAATGACAGGCTTTTTATTCCCATGCTTTCCTCTCCCTTCTCAGGAGCAGCACAGCAAAGTATTAGCACGACATACCTTGCCCATGCCTTCCTGTAGTCCCATTTTGATTCTTTTTGACTGAGGCAGTCTAAACATCTCTAGCTTACAATCTTTTACCTGCTTTTAGCAGAGACTTAGGAAAGACTCAGCACTCCAGGATGAAAAGATGAATCAATGATGCATGATAGGTCTACACTAAACTCTAAGCTTTGTCATGCTGTGTGTGAACTAAAAAGCTGCATAACCAATACCATTAAATTCATTGTAATTAAAGGATAATTTCTGCTCTCCTCTGGATAGATAAAGCAATAAAATGACAATGTTTAAAGAGGAAATGCCAGTGTAATGTTCATGCATTTAACAACTACCCAGGAGATATGCATTGTAAATATACTTATAACAGAGAAGTTCCTACTGTTTTATGTATGGAAGCATTTTGTAGTGGTAATTTCATACCACTGAAGTAATCTGGAAAGTTACTGGACCACAAAAAACTTCGCTTTTTTTTTTTTTTTTTTTTTTTTTAAACACCTGGTATAGGTTTTTTCCTATGATAGTGAAGAATTGCCATAACAGTTTGTCACATCTCTTATTACAAATGCATCTCTGAATTACTGAGGGTGAGAAGCTCTTCTCAGGCAACACAGACATCTGCACACCAGATTAGGGCACCAGTCTGTTAGCTCTGCAGCAGCAGGATGAAAGGAAAAAGCAATGTTTGGAGTCTGTGGACCTTCTGTATTAGCTGCACGAGTATGGGTCTCCAGGAGCAGCATCCAGCACTGAAGGAGAGCAGTGACATCCCTCCCAGTACAGAGCTGCTCTCTCTGAGAAAAGGACAGAGTCCCATCCTGCACAGAGACCATCCAGACAGAGAAATTGAGACAGAAAGCAGTCATTCTGGGGAACTGTCAGGTCTTATGTAGCATGCAGCAATCCTGAGGGATTTCCCTAAGTGATGCTCCAGATGCAATAGCTCAAGTGGAATAACTAGCCTTTGCTTTGCAGATAAAAATGAAATAAGAATATGCATGACCCCTTGGAATCACAAACTCAGAGGTCCACTGCGTTTCTCGTGAAGCCAACGCGGTTAATGAAATTGTCTCTATTTTTCCTGGCCCGTGTACCACGTTCTCCCGAGAGTTAATCAGGACAAGCTTAGAAATTATACATGCACTTCAAATACATTTTCCTGCGGCCCCTTCTGAAGTAAATGCATGCATGGATAGAAAATATGTATATGAAGAGTAAGAAGTCAGCACCTCCAACACAGATAATACACAAACAAGCATCCCCACCATCAGGTTCCAAGCGCAATTACCAGCAGTTATCCAGAGGCAAATTATTCATAATGATTGGTGATAAACGAATCAGTTATGCATAAAGAGACCAACCAACTCCAGCTACAAAGGTCCAAAATCCCTTTTGTAGATGCTAGCCAGTAGAGAAGAACCCAGTCCACACATATGAACAGCTATCAGGGTCTCAGGACACGGGAGCTTTCATCAGCATAGCCTATTTAATGTGTAATGCAACATGGGATTTTTAGAAAATTTTGACACTGCTGCGTGTAATGACAAGACAACCCCTCTAATACTCGGCAGTCTGCCCTTTACCTCCACAGGGCGTAAGAGAAAGTGCCGACTTTCTCTTCTTGCAGCATTTGGCTCCTGCCTGACTGCGCACGTGGCAGGAGCTCTGCATCTCCTCCCCACGCAGCTCTCACTTTGAGCGGCGCATTACTCTGGTTGCACCCAGTACCCCAGGAACAAAGTGCTTTGTGTTTCAAAGACAGCAAACACAGTTAGTGCAGAACTACAAATGTGTTATTTCGGACCCTGGGCAACAAATGATTTACAAAGAAACAAAGGAGGCTTCGGATAGCCCTAGAGAGAATATCGAAGGTAGACCAAGAGAAAGAACAGAGGAAGCATGTATTTCTCTTTTTTTCAGCTAACTAGATATGAAAGGCTGCAAAACTGGGTGTATCCCATTGCCAGTCAGCACATCAGCTCTTCCATGTATCACCAAAGACAAAAAAAGAGGTTCCCAAAGCCTCCCTTTTACTGTAGTGGGTCTACTCCAACACGAGGGGTTCGGAAGAGGCAAGAACGCTGTAGGACAGCGCAGCCCACAGGGCAGGGCTGCACTGGCACAGGAGATACTTCTACTCCATTGGCAAATCTGAAGCGTCATATTCAGTCCACCCATTATTATTTGCATGTAGATGGTTGTGACATGTAATTCTTTCAGGGCTTGTAAAGCATGGAAAACCCTACATTGTGTCATGTCTTCACCACAAACCAGGCTGAGATGAAGGAGGAAAACGTTTTAAATTAATTGATGTGGATTACCCCAGATCAACTTTCCCAGCAGTGAACTAATGCAAACTTTCTTAAGTACAGGCCTTTCAGCAAACTGTGACTGATACCTCCACCTTTCTTACTCCAGCATTTAGTCCCCTTCTTGTCGTGGAAGGATAGAGTAGCTACAGGTTAAAAACAAACAAACAAAAAAAACCCCACAACAACCAACCAACCAAAAAAAAAAACCCAACCCCAAAAAGTAACCAAACCAAACAACAAAAAAACCAAACCAACATACTGTAAAAGCATCTCCAACACATGCCTTAGCTTCTCCTTGCTGATCTACTCAGTAAGATCTGGACAAGACAAAGCCTGATGCCTGCAATCCTCCCAGTCCAGGTGGAGTCCCACTTCTCAGCCAGCAAACCCGTATTTCCTGGATCTAGAGCCTATTCTGATTCTTCCAGCTTGAGGCCTCATTGGCCTTTTCTTTGCCATGGCTCTTGCTGGGCGATTATCTACGTTTGCTCGCTTATTCTGTGATCATCCAGAGGCCACACAGTAGGATCATTGTTGCTTTAACATGCACCAAATCCAATCAGTTCTAGTGCTGGAGCTGGCAGGGCAGGCTCTCATTTCTTTGTTACCCTCGCAAATGCCAAGGCACTGAGAAGCCAGTGCTGTCTGAACGCACCCAGAGCCAATTACATTAGCCTTCTGCCAACCTGGGGCCTTGTCTGCTCCCAGGCATTAATTCTTGTTTTGCTGCAATGCATGACCAAAGTTTCAAGTCTCTTGGCCAATTTATTACAATTAGTCTTTCTGCAATGTATTTGGTTGTCTTTGTAATTATCGCTCCGATTCTGCGGTTCTGGGAACTGCTCTGGGCACTCCTCTGCTTCTCCAGTTCCCTCACTTTGATGCAGAGGCAAATACCAACTTTTCCACCCCCATCCCCTCCTGTACAAGTAAATTGAGTAAACTGAAGCAATCACCGCAGTGCTCGTGGCATGGAAGGTGGGAGATAAATTGACAGGCTGACAAATGTACAGCTAAGTTAGTTTCTTCACTTTGGGAAGTTTATTTGCAATAGCTTTCATTTGATCAAATCACCTTTACTTGCTTTGTCTGTCCATTTTCTGTTCATCATCTCAAGTAACTGAGTAGCCCAGCGCTATTCTGTTCTGCAGAGCAATTAGGAAAACAACCATACAGGGTATTTTCCCACAGAGCTTGCCAGGTCGCTGCCCGAGTGCCCCCACATGGGTAATCCTCTCCGAGCTGTGGGACCCATCTGGACGATGGCCAGAAGTCACCATCAAAGGAAGCAATTCACTGAACTCTTCCACTCAGATCTATTAGCATCTAGATCTACTTTCCATGAAAAGTGGTGGGAACCGTGTTAGGGCATCAGTCCCACTGGGAGACATGTAGGAAGGATGAATTTATAGAGTTTAAAGAAGGAAGGGAAAAGCCTTCAGAAGGCTCCCCTTGAGGCTGACAGTTGGCGTAGGCTGCCTTAGGGCTGCAAGTTAAGGATTTGTGAGGACCAAGCTCCCATTGGTTCACCGTTTAGCAATCCCTTTTTCTTTCTCTGCGGAAGACAAAAATCTGGATGACTTCCGAGGGGAACCTCAGCAGGACCTCCTTGGTCGACAGCAAGGCCAGCACAGGCCAACTGCCCTGGAGACAGGTTTGGGAAATCTAGTTTCCCTGAAGTTTCACTAAAAGATGGTGGCCTGAACCACACAAAACCCTGATGCTGACCCAGTTTTACCAAGAACAGATTTCATTAGCTCCAGTACAGAAGTATTATTGCCTACATTACTTAAGTCAAGATATATAGAGTACCAAAAATGCTCTGAGGCACTGCCAAGCATTACATTTAATTAAGCATAAATTACAGATGTGCAGGGTATTTTGGCTGTACCTATTCCTATGCTTGATCCTTTCCTCAACCTTAGAACGAGCATGTTACTAGAACAACCTTAGTTACCAGCCACCCTAAGAAGTTACGCTGCAAACTCATCGATCATAAGAATTATTTCCCCTGTGGCACTTGGAGTTGCAGATCTAACTCTATTAAGTCTGTAGTTACCCCAAGCAGTGTCACAGAACCGTATGGCCCTGACAGACAGGTGATCCTCAAAGCCCTCTAACAAGCATCAGCGCGCATCGTGCCACATTGCTTTTATTTCGGGTACGCATCATTTCATGGCTGCACGTCACATACAAGTTGCTGGGGAAAGGGCCATGTTCACGTTTGGGATCTGTTTGTTTCTCTGAGGCTGTTTTGATGCAACTGTCTCAGCCATTTCACCTTCAACTGGCCCCCTTTCCACAGATGACCAGTCATCCAAAACACCGGAGAGATTTTAAGCCTCCTTGATCTCAGGGAGGTGGATGAAAAAAGACATGATGCAGGCAAATGTCACATTTGTGTCACTGACTGAAACATTGCTGCCAGGATACATTATTCAGTATCTAACAGACCTACTGATACAACCCGGAGCTGAACTCTCCTCAAAAGATCAGCCATCCGTGGCTTTCCCGCAGCAGGTGGAGAGATTTACTGCTGCAACCCTGGGGTAGGAGAAAGGAATACCCACCCCTGCGTGCCCACACAGCCCATGGAAATGCGTTATACTATGAGCAACACGTCCACTTTTTGCTTCATAGAGAATTCTCCATAGCGATTCTCTGTAGTGCCCTAGCTGTATAGATAAGGGACCCCCAGCTTCAGGCACTGAAATAAACTAAGTTGGCCTCCTACTCTGCTTGCACGTCTAGGCTATCAGCCAACAGAAAACACTAGACCATATGATTTATTTTCCCACTAATGTGTTATTACTTGATACTAACAAGGAGAGAACAGAAGAAATGCTACCAGCTCACACCTCCAATCCTGGTCTTACTTCAGTGTCATCACATGGGGTTGGAGAGAGCACCAGGGCAGTAGCTGTTCCCCAAGCAGCCCTGCCCTGTGCTCTGAATCTGCAAGTACAGATACAGCGGGATGCAATCACGTCCCATCACATGCACAGCCTCACCTCCCATCCAACCGAGAGAAAAGATACTGGCAGGTTCTTGTCAGGTTTTGCCCTCCTTATTCCTCTTAACTGGCTTTGTTCTAGAATCCATTTTGGGGGTAATGGGAAGGAAAATTGAGTTAGACCTTTTTAAAGAGTTTGTTAATGAATTTACTCGTGAAAGACTTCAAGGGCTGAGTTTTCCATCAAACACCAGCACAGGCTTCGTTAACCAATATTCACCTATGACTTTTACCAGAAAAGCCAAGATGCTACTTTCCTGTTGCTTCAGTACCTTTTTACACATCTTAGCCATGTACTGCCCCTAGAGAGTATCAGACCATCTCCCCCATTAATTAGATCAACAACAGTGAAGACCCCAGCACAGCTTACTTAAATCCTGAACTTCTCACGCTTCAACACAACTACTTTGCAACTGCAAGACACAATAGGCCAAAGCCAAAGTTCTCCATTCCACCACAGTTTTCAAGAATGTCTAGAGATACAGAAATATCCACTGCTGTTTGCTCATTTTGAAAGTTAAACTAAAAACCATGCTACAACCAATCTGTATTAGGCATAAAAAAATTCTTTCTAATGTCTTCCAAAACAAAGACTGTTAACTCTGGGAAAGGCAGGCCACGTGATGTGTTACAGAGGACTTTGGGGGCTGCAAACTCAACTCCTGTGTCATGGTGAGGCCAAAAGGCAAGAATACGGTCATAAAGGCATAGAAAGCCATACAACAGACGTGCGGCTCCAGAGATCAGAGCCCGCATCCCTTTTACTTAAACACAAACATCTCTCACAATGTTACAGCTAGAGCTCCAACCACACAAAAAGTTGTATTACCAGATTCTCAGCCCAAATACTGCTGGGTCTGCTCTGGCCACAAAGTACAGGGGAAGGCAATTCTATTTTTTGTTCTTTGCTTGTTGCCTCTGTCCCATTACAAAGCTGGAGCTGTCGCTGAGGCATGAGACAGCCCAGCTCAGACCCTAAGATCACAGGAGAGCGAGCATAAAGCATGCTATTTAAGCAATAATGTTGTAAAAACCCATGTGGTGGGTTGACCCTGGCTGGATGCCAGGTGCCCACCAAAGCCACCCTATCACTCCCCCTCCGCAACTGGACAGCGGAGAGAAAATATAACGAAAGGTTCTTGGGTCAAGACAAGGACAGGGAGGGATCGCTCACCAATTATGGTCACGGCCAAAAGACAGGCTTAACTTGGGGAAATCCAAAATCAATTTAATTTACTGCCAATCAAATCAAAACAGGATAGTGAGAAGTAAAACCAAATCTTAAAACACCTTCCCCCCCCCCACCTCCCTTCTTCCCGAGCTCAACTCCACTGTCAATTTTCTCTACCTCTTCCCCTCCAGTAGCGCAGTGGGACGGGGAATGCGTGTTCTGGTCAGTTCATCACACCTTGTCTCTGCTGCTCCTTCCTCCTCAGGGGGAGGACTCCTCACACTCTTCCCCTGCTCCAGTGTGGGGTCTGTCCCACAGGAGACAGTCCTCCACGAACTTCTCCAACGTGGGTCTTTCCCACGGGCTGCAGTTCTTCACAAACTGCTCCAGCGTGGTCCCTTCCACGGGCTGCAGTCCTTCGGGCACAGACTGTTCCAGCGTGGGTCCCTCACAGGGCCAGAAGTCCTGCCAGAAAACCTGTTCCAGTGTGGGCTCCTCTCTCCACAGATCCGCAGGTCCTGCCAGGAGCCTGCTCCTGCACGGGCTTCCCACGGGGTCACAGCCTCCTTTGGGCACCCACCTGCTCCGGCGTAGGGTCCTCCCCGGGCTGCAGGTGGAGATCTGCTCCCCCGTGGAGCTCCCTGGGCTGCAGGGGGACAGCCTGCCTCACCAGGGTCTTCCCCACGGGCTGCAGGGGAATCTCTGCTCCGGCGCCTGGAGCATCTCCTCCCCTCCTTCTGCACTGACCTGGGGTCTGCAGGGTTGTTGCTCTCACACGTTCTCACTCCTCTCTCCGGCTGCAGCTGTACAGGTTTTTTTGCCCCTTCTTAAATATGTTATCCCAGAGGCACTACCACCGTCACCGAGGCACGACCAACCACCACCCGCCTTGGCCAGCAGTGGGTTCATCTTAGAGCTGGATTGCATTGGCTCTATTGGACCAAGGGAAGCTTCTAGCAGCTTCTCACAGAAACCCCTCCTGTAGCCCTCCTGCTACCAAAACCTTGCCACACAAACCCAATACAAAGACAAAAAGCAAAGAAAACCAGATCAGACTTCTGTGGCTGAGGGATTAGCTCGGAGCATCTCTGCAGAAGAAGAGTCTCCTAAGGAGGGATTTGTTTCACCGGAGTCCCCTGTGCCTTACCAGAAATGAACGTGTCAGCAGAAGTCCCCCAGTGCTCAACACTGACCAGCTCAGCACAATACTCATTCATTACTGAGGTTTCACACAAGCATATGCTCATTTTAAAGCCCATAAAGTTCCTCTTGGGAGGTGGACGGTGGAAGATATGATCTCTGATACCATAATAACAAGAGGATGTGGGAATCGGACAGAAGTCACCTCCTTTGTCTTATTTAAGGGAGGCAGGAAAAGAGGTGCCCTCCTCCCAACACCCCCCAGCAAAACCCTTAGAGTACTGGTACCACCGGTGTGCTTGATCCGCACACCCTGCCTATACAGGAGTGAAAGAGCAGCCCAAGGAGCAGCTGCAGCAGACAAGAGCACTTAGAGGAGAGTCCCAAGTGAGCTCTCCACCATCTAACTCTGCCTTCTGAGATTGGGGGATTTTGCATCCTGTCACCTGGAGGAGATTCAGACACAGGGTGCCCCAGCAGCTGTGAGCACTAGGGAAGCCAGAGATGGAAAATAAAGTGGAAACTCATCTTCCCTTTGCAGCAGCCTAAATGTTACAGAGGTAGCAGGAGGTTACGTCTGCATTTTTGTCAGCAGAGCTGTCTGCCGATCAAAACACAGAGCCAGACACAGCCCTTCTAAGTTACCTTTCCTGCCATCCTACTTACCCACTGTGTGATCAGAATAGATCATATGACAGATGATTAATGATGGCAGTAATTAAGAAGGTGGCTGATTTTCACATACAAAGTCCTTGCTACTCCCTTCTGGACCTCAGCTTCTCCTGCGGTCGGGTAACTCCTTATAATCCCTGCAGCAGTGATTTATCTTTCTATCAGTGAATGCATCAGACGCCTCACTTCTTGCTGCCTGGGGATTGCAGCCCTCCATCCTAATCAAGAACTTGCAGGGCAGACAAGGTGCTCAGATTTGATGTCTGAAACTTAAGTTGTTGGGGAAAAGGGTTGGTACAGGGGGTAGAAATGTCAGGGCAGGCTGAAGTGAAATGAAGTTTTGCAAACCTTTTAAGCGATGAATAGAATATTCTAAATAATTAAGGTTTTGGCCAATCCAAAATATCACCTTTAAACAGATTTTTTAAATTTTTATCTTATTTGGGGGTTATTAAGCACTTTTTGTTCAATCTGTTACGTTAAAAGATGATACTTCAAGAAGTATCCAAGGTTTACTCTGATCTTGTAAGAAATAAAGCAAATTTCAGGAAGTTGTTGAAACCAATGGTGAAGTCATGCAGTAGTCCAGATGGTTGTGAAGCCCAGAAGAATAGAGCAAGCAGCAGGGAGTGGCAGGAGGTCCATGGAGAGTAAGTGGGATAGTGCTTGCTGCCCGAGAGCCCTTCAGATGGATTCTGCTGGACTGACCCCCCTACTCTTCCCAGGGACTCGTCCATGACCAATGGCAGAACCAAACCGGGAATGAGGTGCCAAGCAATGAGCTAATGCCTCAAAGTCATCCAAGAATGAGAAAAGGCTGGATGGGACACAAGAACTCATGGCACGTAGGACACAGCCATAACGACATGATGTGAAAGATGCAAAAAGACAAATCTGAAAGCTTTGGCAATCTTTCCTCCATCAGGCAAACAAACAGGTATTGGCATCTATGTCTGCTCAGGCTTTACCGAGTGAATAATTGATGTATTTCCCTTTAGTTTTATTCAAAAGTGACTTTGAAGTTCCAATCTCCAACATTGCCTGATATTCTTAAGGATTAGAAGTTGATAATGGTGACTTATAATCAACAAAGAGTCCACATTAGCAGAGACTTGGGGAGAAAAAAAAAGTGAGCAAGAAAGAGTGAAAGGAAAAACAAAAGGCAACTCTAATAACTGTTGCAGGAACTAGACAGACATTTCCCTCACACTGAGCTGTCAGGAAGTAAAAACATATTGTGGCAGGCTGTAGTTTACCTATGCTTGTGTGCAGGCATCAGAGGCTCAGTGGGACTAATTATGAAAATATGATTATAATAGATTAGTAATTCTGTCAATCAGGCACATGCATCTGGTAACAAAAAAGCAATGGGTAAAAATGCCACAGGACAGGAGAATTTAATGCTGTGGGTTAGTACCAAATGCATGTCTCATGGGAGAAAAAGAGATTTGAGTTATGGTGAGGGAAAATTGCTGGGATTGTATATTAATAAGAAAATGTGTATCAGATCTATGGCTCAGAAAAGCATTAAAACCAGGTGTAAAGCCATTTTTTACCCTTTCTCTCTAAAGATGGCTTTGACTTACCTGGAAGGGGTACGATTTCAAGCTGCGCTAAAAGTTTGCAGGCAGAATTGGCAAACATCAGCATTAGATGGGCCTGCTCAATCACAGGAAAGGGTAACATCTCAGCCACCAAGGACATTTCATTCATCTCTAAAATCACATTCTAGAATCAAAGAACAAGAAAACCCAGGGAAGACACTGCAATTTTGGGTAAAGAACATGGGTTTAAAACTGAAGAAGAAGAAAGTGCCTTTGAATCTGTTTCCGTAATGGGGATCCTTCCCTCTACTCCCCCACCCGTGGGAGGTTTGCTATTTAGGACCCTGCAGGAGAGCTGGACTATGGTCAGGATGTCTCAGGGAAGGCAACTGAGGAGGTGCCCCCTGTCTCCTCTTCTGTATAAAACCACCAGAAAGTAATTTATTCTGTACAACAATGTGAACCTTGTAAATAACTGCAAGCATTTTGAACTTCATTCTCTGCTTTACAGCTCTGCCAATATGAGCCCTAGTAACCTGGGCAACTCTTGGCATATTAATATGTTTTATTACAATTTTTGTTCCTTGTTTGCTCGGGGGGGTTGACGCAGCTCCTGTGTTTATGGGCCAGTCTGGAAGGCACACGTTCCTCCAGAGGAAGCAGCAATCTCCTGGCTCAGCCTCCACAAGCTGAAGGGAGCCAAACGCAGCTGGGATCAGATCCGTCTGCAGCTCCCTGGGAGGCTTGGGAGCACTGTCATCTGGAAAATTAGGATGCTGCAGCTTCCCTGGCTTTCTCCTTCACAGCGGGGAGGAGGTTGGAGGGGGCTGGGGGACTAAGGAGGACCAGCTTGTCAGTCTACAGTGCTAGATAACTGCCGAAGCATTGTTGCTGGCCTGATGATAAAAATATCATCTCTTTCTTACAGCTGATATAAACCCAGCCAATTAAAGTCCTTCTCCTAATCCCAGATGGTTGCCTCAGGTACTGGCACCAAAGCTGAAGGATGAAGAATTTGTACAGAAAAATGGACTGGAAACGTTGACCATAGAGCGGGGCTGTGACAAGACACTGAAAACAGATCAAATGAAGACAAAAATATCTGTGTATTCTTGGCCTTTCCTTTGATCTGTCGCTGTTGCATCTTCTTTGCAGGTGCTTCAGGCTAGGTCTTGGACGCACCATACCACTAACTGATGGAACAGAAAAGGAAAACACAAACACTAAACTGAAACACAGAGAATAACTCAGAATAGTTTTGCATTCAGAGGAAAGGACAAAAGAAATATCCAGGCCCCCTCTTCTGCTATCACCTCAGTTTTCCTCAAGTACAAGTGGGTTTTGTTCATTGGAATTGCTCTGAATTATTCCAGTCTAACCCTGGACTCAGGTGTTGGGTATGAGCCTGCCAGAAGCACCTCTGCTATGGTGGAGCAGAAGAGAGAAGACAGAAAGGAGGCAAGCCAACATGAACAGTCCTCAGCCAAATATATAATAAAAAGTGTATATTCAAATGGAACCAGCTTAATTTTGAATATAATTTCCATCCTACAGCCTAGCAGATAGAGACAGACTTTATACTGGTAAAAGGCACAATACAAAAGCCAACAAAATCAGAAAGTATGTCTGGCCCACAAAGGGGTGTGCTCCTGGCCCCAACCTAAAGCACTGAGAAGCAGGGAGTGCCATCAGGAAAAGAAAAAAAGATAAGGT
The DNA here is from genome assembly GCF_929443795.1 of Astur gentilis. Taxonomy (NCBI): domain Eukaryota; kingdom Metazoa; phylum Chordata; class Aves; order Accipitriformes; family Accipitridae; genus Astur; species Astur gentilis. The sequence continues at coordinate 14,875,267 of NC_064905.1, forward strand.
GGCAATAAAGAGATAAAATCCCAAATAAGTGAGAATAAAATCCATCTGGCTGGCCTGGGACTTCTCTCCCCCTTCAGCCAAGGGACTGAGAGCAATTTTGCCCCATTGTTTGTACAACAAAAAGCTGATAAAGTGATGCAGAGGCTTCCCTGCAACAACCTCACTGAAAACCTATTTGAAAACAAAGACTGCAGAGAAAGAAAAGGAACCAAGGCACAGCGAGATGAACCCTGAGCGCATGGTCTTCTCCTTGCTATGAATACCTTCTTTCACCACTTTGTGCTTCAAAAATATCCCATTGCTTCAGCAGCAACAGACTGAACATCAGCTCAACAGCTTCCTTGTGAGTTCCTTCCCAGCTAGCACAAATCAATGGATTTTCAAAAGCAAGAATACACAGAACTTTAGCATCTACAGTTCTGAGCCAATTTGGGGGGCATCAGTTCCAATTTCAGCTTGGTTTTATGTAAAAGTGGGTAAGCAATAAGCACGGGCGTGCTGTTGCTCTTCTAGGCTAACTTCCTTCCATAAACAAGTTTCTCCCTGCTGAGCATTTTCAGAACCTGCTACTTATTATTTCTCCCTAAATGAGCAGCTGAGGGCCCCCACATGAGCGGTACCATGATTACAAGGACTTTCCCTGAGCTTTGGTTTCAGATTAATTCACAAAACAGATTCTTTCTGCAGAAGTGGAATGGCTGCTGATGAAGGAAAAAGAAATAAATTATTAATCCAGCTCTGTTTGAGACATCACTGTTGTTCAGAGGAAGAGCCAACAAAGGGACCATGTAAGCAAGAATAAGCTGTGGCAAAACTTATTAAATGTGATTGTTTGGTAAAATGCCATCATGCTGATAAGGGCGTTTTGGACGACGCTGCCAGCTGAATACAGTTCATGCATGGTGCCCTCAAGTCCCCTGTATTTTATGTCAGAGACAAGCTTTCAAGAATCCTCGCTAGCTTTTTGAAGCCATGGTGGGGTGTTTGTCACAGCCGTGCTGTCCCTGCAGTTGCTCAGTGTGCCTTTACACTGCCACTAAGTCACAACCTATCAATAGCCCAGCATTGATTTGATTTTCAGGATCTCATGTTTCACTGCAAGTCACCGAAATAGACCCAATAAAGTCATTTTGACTTGAAACAGCCTGTGTTGCAAGTGGATGCACCTGCAATAGCTGCCGATAAGTCGTTAAAACCATTGAACAAGTCATTCTTAAGACAGCAGCTTTATAGTTGATTTTAATAACCTGCATAGTTTAAAGCCTTGGCTTTGCATGTCCACCATGCAAACATGCTCTGGACTTTTACCTAATACAAGCAGAGAAGGCAATTTAGTCCAGGTGGAAGCTGATGAGGCAAGTGCATGAAAGCAACAGGATGATGTTCCCGGTTAGGAATCCTCCTCTTTAGGAGGTGCAGGCACATCCTAAAGGGATAACTAAGGGCTAGTCTCTGATATTAGGATCACTTTGATTAAGATGCACTGCTGCAGAGTCTAAATTTTAGACAACAAAGTTTAAAACTACTAATTTTCACGATACTTTCAGAAAAGAGGATTCTCTGCACTTCAGGCTTCCTCTCTCCACTGGCAATATGGCTGCATGCACTTTGCATTGGATTATTTAGCCAAATCCAGGACTCTAGAAATGATAGAGCAGTAGGACATAAATAGGACTGATCTTGATAATATCACATATTTCATTGTCCTGCTGAAAAGATAAATGCAGCGTGTTACTTGCACAGGCTCTCTCATGTGTCTAATGAGACTATTTTCATGTACTCGGTGGCAGGCACAAGTGAGCTGTGATGGAAGAAGCCAATTTTGGGAAGGACATTGGATATTAATCAGCAGGTGTTCTCACTCCATGGATGTGTTCTCTGCTGAAAGGCACAAGTCCACTCAGAGACCTGCCGCACCACAAAATCCCTGCAGCTATTGAGAAATGCAAGCCAGAGGCCAGTTGATTAGAAAGGCAGTACAGCAGAACTGATTTCGGGTCTCCGTCTTACATTTCAAGCTAGCAGTATTTAAAACCGAGCTTTAAAGGGAAACAGGCTTAGACAACAGTAAACAGACATATGCGACAGCAATCGTGTAGCAAAGGACACTAGCACTGCTGTAGAGCTGGGGTTGTGCTCTGCCAGCTCCCATGGGACACTCGCCACATGTGCTCAGAAACTCCAGGGTACGTGTCTCAGCTGTGGGCCAGCACCTCCATCAGATCTGAAATCCAGACTGGGAACACGATGCTGCATCCCAGGGTTTGACACGGTAAGGCAACACTTGCCACCCCTGAAGAATTTTCCCCTTTGAAGTCAATGAGGAATTTCCACCAACGTTAAAGGATTCTTAAATGAGTTCCAAAGCTGTCATCTCCATTTTATTTTTTTCCTCTGCCTCTGTGGTAGAAAGGGATCTAGTAGCAGCATTCACCACAAGTCCGATTTACCAGGCACAAGGAGAAAAATGTACCATAGAGCAACAGAGCTTGTCCAGCAAGTGTTGGACTTCTAAAGGGCTCCTCTACATCAGGAATGTTGTTGTTCATAACTACGCTGATGGTCCAACTACTTCCATGTTTTTTAGGAAACAACAGACTTAAGAACTCTTGATCTTTGACTTTCTTAAAGGCAAATGGCAATAACAAAAAAAAGAAATATTCTAATGCAGAGACAACATAGGAAATATTACAAGGAAAAATCACTGGCAATCAATAACTAAACCCCAGCCCCTCGCTATGCTTTTTTCTAAAAGTATGTCACCATACTTTTACTATTTTCCTATGTATCACATTTCTCTATCTCAGCAAACTGGAGCTTTGCTAATATTTCATTACCCCTGTGAACACAGCTACTGCTATATAAACAACAACAATACTGTTTCTCAAGGACAAATAAATGTATTTTGATCATATCTGAAGGAGAAGGGGGGGGAAATAATCTTTGCTCTGAGATAAAGCAAAGAAAATAGCATAAAAGAAAGGTACATAATCAGGTAATATATGAGCAAATGAAAGAGGTTTTATTACAGAAATGGCTTTCCTTCCTTGAAGAAGTGTTTGTGTGCCCAAATCAGTCTGTTTTTCCAGCTCTGTGCAGTCTACTCAAACCTATCCCTTCCTCTATGACCTCTCCTGGCATCTACCACATTCAGAGGGTTCCTAACATTTACCTCCCTACCGTGTTGTTTGCAGATTGCAGCATTCCCCATTAAAAGGTAAGGTTTCCAATTGCTCGTATTCATAAGACTCATTTTCATTAGGTAGTATCTTTCATATCCCCTCTCTACTTCTTTCCTGTGTAACTAATTCCTACAAAGCATATGGGGCCTGTTTGGTTCAAACACTGACTCTGCCAAGGTCAGAGACCTCCTATGCTCAGCAGCACTGGGTGTCAATTCTTTTTCATCCCCTCCTCTCCCACTAGAAATAAGAAACAGGGAAAAACTTATTCTCTCTCATTTTTTAAACAGTTTCATTCAGCTAGAGCTCAGCTAGAGCTCTGCTACCACCTTTCAAATGATGGCAACTGCTGGTAATTGAAAAAAAAGTGGAAGAGTTTATGACTCCAGTTGAGAGCAATAGCCCCTTATTTACAGGGCTACAGATTCTACTATATCCCTACATACCGTGAGCGGTGCTCCGCACTTCCCTTTTTCCTAGGAAAATGGGACCACTCACAGACTAAAGGAGAACCCATCATAAGATGCATGGCAGACTCTGCCTGCAGTTTGTCAAGGCACAGTAAGAAAAAGATTTTATTGGTATCGTTCTATTTCCAGTTAAGTTCCATAAAATCAATCTCTGGGAAGTTCCAGTAGCTGATGTCTGCATTTACAGGCTGATGCAGTGAGCGGGCATAGCTTGAAATAGATAGCTGTAAAAAGAGATAGCAGCAATGCAAATTGGACGGAATAAGAAAATTATACTCTGAATCGTACAACTGTAAAAACAGCAAAGGCAGAGCAAGTAAAACTGAGACATCTTTACTTAAACCATGGTTTGTAAATATCATGGAACCAGGTAGAGTGAGAGTGCAGCACTGGAGAAGCAGCAGCCTTCCTTCTAGGAACTTGTTACATGCTTTTATAACTTAATTTGTATCCAGAGACAACATAAGCCCCAAACTATACAAAAATGCTTATGTATGCAAAGCTCTGTAACTGCATGTAAAAATTGTAAACTTAAATTTTTATAGATGAGTCTGGGGTTTTGATAAAAAAAAAAAAAAGAAAAAGAAAAAGGTCTTTTCAAGTCTCCAGGTGCAATTTACTATGCATTTACTATGCATTCCACAAATTCACTTGTTCAGTTCAAATTGGACCTCAATCCTTTTGCTTTCTTTGTGGATACAGAACGGGATCCAAACCTGCTGCAAGTTTCAATGTACCATCCCTGCTGAGTAGGCATCACTACAAAGCGTTGATAACTCAACCTTTCCCTTTAAACATGAAACAGAGTTTTGAGTCAGGACCTGTGGGCTTTTTAATAGTTTAGATCCCATTTTAGCTGCTGCCTAAAGCATAATGCCTGGAGCATAAACAAGAGGGCAAAAATCGAAGTCAGAGTTATTCTGCTAACTCTAATTGTATTTATATTTCAACTAACTCAAATCAAAACACAGGGAATTTGAAATAAAAGCTATGATTCCCAGGACACCGCATGGCCCAAAAAGGAGATGTAGCAGGCAGATTGTGCCTGCTGCTGCCGTGGGGCTGAGCGGGACCATAAGCGAGGCTGCACGCGAGATGAGCATGTGTTTGACCTTTGAAGTAATTCCCTCCTCGTGAAAGCCAAAAAGTGGCTTAATACTCACAAAAAGTGCTCTTTGAAATAGATAACAGCGAATTTCGGGAGCAGAACTGGGAAACAGCCATGTAACTTAGAGCAGCGATGGTTTGGGTGGGTCAGAAATGAAGAAAATTCACCCACAAAACCAGCTGTTGTTCTGCTTTCCTTTTCCTCAAGCCCATTCCCATCCAAGAGGGCTCGGTGGTTTGGTGCCCGGCTCCAAATGTGCTTTGAGCTCAGCTCTGCCCTGACCCCAGTCTTCGCCCATGCTCAGCAGGACCCTCCAGAGGGATTCCAGCTCAGAAGGTCCCCAGGTCCCCAACCCTAACCCTCCTCCTCGTGCAAAATCCCCACAAAGCCAACCGCCCGCAGCTCCCGACGGAGGCGGGGAGGAGAGCGTGCCGGATTTTGGAAGAAGGGAGTGCAGATGTGGGCACAGCTGCATGCCTGGCCCTGCGCTGGCTGTCCTTAACTGGCTTGCTTTGCTCCATCTCCTCCCCAGGATTTATGGTCCTTTCTCATTCAAAGCTTTCAATCACCACCTGGAGACCTGTGCAATACAGGCTGAGAAAGGGCATCGGGAAGGGACTGTACGTGCGCTGCAAAAGACAACGAGCTGCCTGCACGTGTCACACGTGACATCTCGGAAAGAAAGCAAGCTCCTGGCTTACATAGAGATACGTCCCTTCCTAACAGTAGGAGAGGTGAATTTTGATCACGTAATTCCTGGTTCTTAGGGAACCTCACTCCAGGACGCTCATCTTTCCTGACTGCGGCACGAGTCCCAGGTAGCCAACAGGCAGGTGCCGGCAACTTTAGATATCACCTTAGAGATATCTACTGCTCCATGCAGTCCTTAAACAGAGTTATTTTTCTTCGGTCCCTTAAGTTTTTGCTTTTTAGCCCCTTATTCCATTAAGCAGCTGCCTCTGTTTTAACAGAAATAAAATAGTTTTCAAACTTTTTCAAACAGCTCCATTTTTTAACCTCCTCCCAATTATACTGACCACTATTGGTTTTATTTATTTCTCTAATATCTCTCCAGTACTGTAGCATGCAGAAACACAAACTTTACTTCAGCTCTTTCCACAGTACCATATTAATCTCTCAAAACTCATTGCACCATCCAAACAATTCTCTTTAAAGGAATGATTCTGAAGTTTCATTTAATATTAGAAACACCATTTGATATCTTTTTTTTTTTTTTTTAATGGTAAGTTTTTTACAAGCACCTGGCAGAGGAGGACATACCAGCAAACATCTGTACTCAAAACGCAGCAAACATTGACAGTGCCATTGACTTTGTGTATATAGCTATACTGCTAGCAAGCGTAGAACATAATGGAATAAATGCCACTTGCTGCATTTTTATATGCCAATCGATACATGTATTTTTGTCAACGAGACAGAAAGTCTCTCTACCTTTGGTGCTGCACCTGGTACAAGCCATCTAGACAGGCAGAAAGACATGCTGGGAGGTAACTGAGGTTGAGACTAGGATGCTCCTACTGTGCTGGCACAGCTGCTATAGCTTTCCACCTTAAAAAAAGCAAAGCAACCTTCTGGCTGAGCTTGCAAAAGCTGGGCTAAGATTTTTTCTAGGGCAGAGACCAACTGCTATTGCCCAGCATATAGCTGCTTTCAAACTACTTTCACAAAACCCTAGGTCCTTCTCCAGGTTCTGCTGCTGTTAACACGGTAACTTCAAGTGTTCCAACTGCCCAGCTGTCAGTGACAGGTTGGGGGAACAAAACAAAAAAAAAACAACTAAAAAAAAAAGTAAGTAAATCTTAGCCCCTGTCATAAAGTTGGAAAAAGTTAAGTACCTGTGGCTACTGAGAAGTTCCAAGTTTATCAATGTATTTTCTCTTGCAATATTTAGCAGGATGAATTTTTAACAACAGAAAACTCTCCTTACAAAATAAGTCTATCCCTAATGACTCACAACTTGCAGAGGTGAGCAGAGAGCAATCTTTTATACTGAAATTTTAACATTCCTTCAGGGGATTCACAACAAATTGTTTTCCAGGTCAATTCAGGCCCCCAATCTGTCTAATTCATAAAAAGTCCCATCTCTGACAGATGACTGCATTAAAGTTACCTTGCTAATCAGGTCAGAGGCGGCAAAATAATCCCTTTAAAAATCACCACCACCAAAAACCACAACGCAAATCTGCCTGGAGCTTCTAAACAACCTCGAGGAAGAAAGTGCCCAGAGAGCATCAGAATAAAAATATTATGAGAAACTTCAGAGTACTATAGAGTAAACCCACACTTTCCTTCTCCCCACAGGCAAGGACTTGCCATAGCATCAGTTTGCAAAGGCACCTGTCTTTTACACCCAAAGCATACAAAAGAAAGGGCACCTAAATGACCACTGGATGTCTCTAATAATTTGCATTTAGATAGACAGTAGCTTCCAGCAATTTCCTTTTTCTTGGAGAAATGAGGAAGAGGAGAAGCAAAAAAAAAAATCAAAAAGGAAGAGCAGATATGGTGGTTCACTTGACATTTATTCTGAATAATCATAATGCAGAAGCACCCACATCCTCCATTGCTGATCTAACAGCCGCAAATAGATCCATGGAAATTTTTGAATGTACAAGCCCAGCTGTCTTCAGTCATCACAGAGTACAAAGCACTCAGCATGCACCCTGCTTCTGTTCTGTTAAAGCAAATACGCATCTTGAAATAATAGATTTGCTTCTAAGAAAATAAATGCACACGTGTCCTTAATGCAACCTTTTTGTTTTTATACTTGTTCCAAAAAATGATGTTACATCCTGTCTGGGCTAAATCTGGGCATATAATCTGTGAACAGATAGTGTTTTCACAAACAACATGACAAATAGATAGTTATACACAAAGGCAAGAGCATTCTGAGGTTTTACAAGACAAATAACCCAAAGCTGTAAACACTTTTGAAAAATAATTAGCTCATCAGTCTGCTTGGGTCCCTGGATCTTTTCACAAGTCTGCAATAACATGAAGTCAACCTCACCTCCAGCTACTTTGGGTTTTCTAGCGCTCTGGAGGAACCTTTTTGCATTTGTTAATATTTATATTCCTGCATTGAGTAGCAGCTCCATTATGGAGCTGGGCTCCATTGAGCTGGCTGGCCTGCATGTGGATACCCATGAAAGAAAGAAACAGCCCGTACTTAAAGTGCTGGTGATCTTGATTTGTTTACAGCTATTTTCTATGGCCAGAAAGGGAAACAATTGTCTGAGCTGAACGCATGGTCAGCAAGCAGCAACTCTTAGTCACATTAAGATGTTTCTACTCTTCAGCTAAATGTTGAAAGGGCATGTTTAAAAGGAGACTGTGAAAGTTGCTGCCAAAACCATAGAGCAGGAGATGCTAACTAAAGTGCCAAAGGTGACACCAGCTCTCAGGAATGAGGGGTCCATCAGCTCTGTGGCTCGAGCAAACACATCTTGCTTCCAGAGAGGTGTTCCTGCACAGCCCAGGTACTCAGATAAGAGCTCACAAACCCTGGACACTGGCTGCATGTGTATCCCTCTTCTAGTCAAGCCAGACTGACAGCCAACTGGAAAATGCTTTTTTACAGTCTAAACAGCCATAGAAGATATCACTAAATGTCACTCCATTAACAAACTTCATTTCAATCACTCTCTGTTGCAATGGATTTTTATTCCATTAAGCTCAGTGTACTCTATCCACCCCTAGAAAAAAGCACATGTGATAATGTTTAGTAGAGCAGCCATTAATCTACATTTCTGGCACTGCTCTGGAGGTCTGAACAGCAGAGAACACAGTCGTACGTATACAGTGGTTTCCTAAAGCCTCTAGCCAGTTGCAGTTGGTTTTGGGGGTTTTGGCTGGGTTAACTCTTATTTGCTGTCCCTACTGTTCATTTTCCTGGCTTCTAAAACCGCTGTTGTAAGCAACCAAAGAAGCAGCAGAGTCCAAACGATAACTAGCCTTCACCTGCTATCTTCTCTCTGCAACAGCATTACACAGTAAAGCTTCAGGCATGTAAATAATAGCACTGCTAAGTCAGAGATGCTCCTTCATTGGCTACAAGCAAGGATTACGAAATCTCAGATGGAAGGATCAGACGTCGCTTCTTAGTCTACATGTGAGAGACAAATAGATGCATGAACAAATGAAGCAGCAAACCAACTGGGACGATGTTAGGCAGGTGACTCATGCAACCATCAGCCCTTCAGCAAGGCAGAAGACCTCTCTGTAAAATGAATTCCCTCCTGGATTATTGCCTCCCAAAGCAATAACACAAATCCACCTAACATTTAAGCAAAGGGATATTGGATTTGACAGAGCAACAACGATCATGTTTGTCTACAGAGTTATAAGGTCACTGCTGAAGACCCAGCTGAGAAAAGCAGGTGCATGTGGAAAGGGGCCAGATATCACAGAGTAGCTAGAAGAGATTAACCTTTGAAGAAAACAAAAGATATTAAGAAATCATCAAGGCAGAAGCAGTCCCACAGGAACCAGCAGTTAGTTCACTTTTCATTGCTAATAAGAGATACAGTAAAAGGCTGCATTGTTCTGCAGTTGTTTGTTGGGATTTTGTTTTGTGGATTTTTTTCTAAACATGAAGATCAACTGACAGATCACACAGTCCAAACACCACGAAGCAGACACCATACAGAATAAAACTTCCTTTGAAGCAGAAATCAAGCAAACGGTCCAGGTTCAAAGACCTCCAAATCCCATTCTCCAGTCCCACCCAGTGCCAAGCACTTCCAGACATGCCACTGCACCTTCCTAAGGAGATACTGACACCTCTCTGGAGGTGTGTTACCGAGACAGACCCCAAAGAATTAAATTTCCAGAGAAACCCTCCCAGTGAGATAACTACAGCAGAACATACACAAATTCAATTCTAGGTATCAAATGCAATGGGGTAGCATCTGTTCTTGGATGATGTTTTGTGTTGCCACATTCACGGGATGGGATTTGGAGTGCAATACACTCTGCTGCCCCATCACAAGACTTTTCCTTTCGAGATGTAATCAAACTAAATAAAACATCTTTCAGAAAACAGTGAACAGAAACTAACCTGCTAACTTATTTTTTATTCAGTTCGACTTTCTTTCTGTTTGTACAAGTCTTCATGGGTCAAGATTAATGTACCACACATACTGCATGAGCATCTACTGATATCACAAAATTGAAGCTAATATGCTACCTCTCTCACTGCTGCACAGAATACCTAAGCCACTTAAAGCAAAGAGCAGCTCATATTCAGAGCTTACCTCTGGAAAAGTGCCAGACCAAGTATCCTAACAGGGGAAGGGGATCAAGAGACTTCCCTCTGGCTCACTCAAGCCTTGCTCCGCAAACACTCACTTTCCAGCTTCCCCAGCTGGTGGAGCAACCAGCCAACCCAAAAATCTCGCATTCAGTCACAAGGCAGTTTGGATGTGGATGCCTTGGCACCCAAGAACATCTCTCAGAATAATTGGTTCTGCAGTGCAGAAAAACCTTTCTGCCCTGAGCCAAGCGAAGTACTATAGTCAGCTCTTCACTGGAGTACACCATCCTAACATCGCAACACCACCTGCTAGGTACACAGACCCGGGGTTGAGACACTCAGAGAGGTTGCTGGACTGCACAGCCCTTTCTCCTGACTGCAGGGCAGCTGGTTCACAGCTAAGGATGCTGCTCAGACCTTGCCCTAAGAGCCGTCCCTTCCCCCAGATCGACCCATGCTGGAGGCAGTGTCAGGCTGCAGTGACACAGGCAAAATTCACAATTCACCTCCTCCACCACCAAAACAATTGTCAGCCCGAGAAGTCCCTCAGAAAGAGGTTTTTAAGCCTGTTGGATTTCAGAGATCTGCAGAAATCTGATACACAAAGCAAATGAGTTTACACAGAATATTTGTTTTTGCATTTAAAATACTGACCTTATAAATAATATATACAAGTGCTCTCAGCTAGTGTATTGGTACAGAGTACATTAAACTGCATACGGATGAACTGCAATAAATAACACCCTTCTCAAAAGGGCGCTGGAAGCCATTTGACAAGCAAGACGACCTAAACCCAAATGGCCTTTCAGGACGGGGCACCATGATGTGAGGCTGATGGCCACAACATGACTGGTAAAACAGACGAAGACGTGTCCAGCTGAATCACTTGGGTTGGGTTCCCAGGCTCTCAAAAAACTGGCAGGTTCAACATCGTAGGCAGGGGGGGGGGGGGGGGGGGGGGGGGAAGTATGTACATATACACATGCATTAATTCAGTCTGGTTGCTCATCTCACTACAATAACAACACGTCACACAAACAGTGAAGCCACAAGAGATCATCTGCCGGAGCGACCAGACACCGGAGTCGCCTTCACAAGGCAAGCTGGCAATTGCGTCAGGAGAATCAAATTATCAACAGGGCACTAGCAGTGTAGGAAAGAAAAAGGAAAATGGATTTCACTCCATTTAGCAAAGCCCAAACTGGACACGAACAGGGAGAGGAACAGAGTCCAGCCCCTGGACTGTTAAATCCATTCGGTACAATTCTCCAGCAGGTTCTGCTGCTTTCACTGACAGTACTCCAGGTTTGGAGATCATCCTCTGAGCTGCAGCTCTGCCACCACAGTGGTCGTGCTGCAGTGGCTAATCCCAAATTAACACTGTTAGCATCACTCAGCACCTTACAAGCCTCACGCAAACATTGCTTCACCTTCTCAGAGACAGGTAACCACAGGACCTCCAGCACCAAGTTGAAAAATTGCATTATCTAGCACTGTGCAGTCTCGGGAGTAAAGCTCAGGAAATTCCTGTGCCACTGAATGCTCTTCAGGCTCTTTTTTTCCCTCCTCCAGCCTGGAAGGACTGAATTAAGAGCTGCAACAGCAGCCACAGGTCTCTCAAAAGATTCTCTACAAAAAACCAGGAGACGGCATAAAGCAGGCAAGCAAGGATTAGTTATGCTCATTTGGGGAGACTTTCTTAATCCTGAGAAGAGGTAGCAGAGCTGCACAAAGAAGCAGACAAAAGAATCAAAATGCCATTCTAATGGATTAGTAAAGAGCACCTCTTACCTGCAAAGTCAGCCCATTCCAACATGATTTCAGTAAACTGTTTTCCACTCAAATTCTGCTTTTCTCCTCTCTTCGGTCATGTTCCTTTTATACTGTGTTGGCTGCCTTCATTTTTTATTTATTGTACTTCACCCCCATTATGATTTTTCTCAGCAAAGTTTTTAGCCGATTGCAGCAATCACATCTCTCCTGACCTGCTGCTAGGAATTGATGGACAGCAGTGCTCATTATTTTACAGGTGCCCTCCGTTTGGAGAAGCTGCACCATTTACAATACAAAGGAGAACGTGGTGGTGGCAAAGGAATTTTTGTCTGAGCCAGAACCTGTTACTAAAATTTTCAATGTTTAATCCATGCACTCTGTGTAAGAAGATCAGGAGTGATCTCCGTATATACATGCCTACATCCATGCAAAAATATTAGATCATAGTGTCTGTTAGTGTAAGCAGACGTGGGTCCCTCATGCCCACGACTTCTGCTCCAGAATCATCTCTGAGCATATCAGACAGCCACTGCAACTGGGTTACAATGGTGGTGAATTTAAGCCCACAGTTTTACACCTGGGTTGCGTCTAGCCCAATTGCCTGCATTTCCAAAGAGGTTTTGAGCCAATTTCTAAAGCTCTGAGCTTTATTCTTTACATCTGCACGTATTTGCTCATGCCACCGTATTTCGTGCTTCCATTCCTACAAAAACCTGCGCTTCGGAGCACAAGCTGCACCCGCGGACACAAAATGGGGAGCACGGCCACCAGCACAGGGCCTGGGGGGGGCAGGAACGTGGGCACAAATCACAACAGAAAGGACCACGGAGGCGTGCAGCACTGGGATAACATTGTCCCCACAATGCTGTAGGATTTCAAAAACCAAATTTGGTATATTTTAGAGCTGGAAGCCAATCACCACTGAAAAGACCAGTCAGACTTGTTTTAGCAGGAGCCTGGCATCCACCACAGAGGACAGCAACAAAGGTAAAAAGAGAAATAAAGATCCTCAGGGACCTGGAAGACTAAAGGAAATAATGAGGCACTTGCTTTGGAGCCTGAAAATTGTATAATACAGTGTTTGCTTAAATGAGCAGATTGCAAGTAAAAATGTGACATGGTACCTTCGTTTACATATAGCAGGGGTTTCCAGGAAACTTCTGCCTGCCTTCGGATAGTCACAAGTAAAAGGAGCACTGGGAGATAATTTTAGAATAAAAAGGGTAAATAAAGAGGAGTCCAGCTGCACTGTACAAAGGAGCACAGTGAGACACCCATTAGAGGGTATGGCTCTCCCCCTAGACAGAAGCAAAACATATGTCATGCACTAATATTTTAGAACTATTTCTTACTAACCACACAGTTAGGGTATTAAATATACATTTCTGTGTCACAGCAGAAACAGACACAAATAGGAGTATGGTAATACTTCAGTATGATGTTCCAGGCTTAGAAGTCACTTACAGTAGAATGAAATCTATTCAGTATTTATTTTCCACAGGTTCAAGTCAACAGTCCTAAGCAGATGGCTGCCTTTAGCATAAAATGAGCACCTGAGGAGGGAAGGGGAAGCAAGTAACTCCAACCAGCCATCTGTTTCTTAATTTTAAAGCAAAGGGCACAAAGAACTTTGAGGCACTACCAGCTATATCCATGCTGTGCCATAGCCTCCCAATTACTCAATTGTCAGCATCAGTTAATTCCTCTATTGTTGCGATGTGATGCTTTCCCACTCAACGCCTGAGCTCCATAAATGATTGTGCCATGTGTCACTGCTAGCTTCTCCAGAGAAAGTGTTCCCCCAAGCCAAAATACTTCATTTGCAAATCACACCTGAGCAGAAGTTGATAGGAAAAGCTGGCTCCATCTGTACTTACAGTATCTCTTTGGCTTCAGCAGGACATAACCAAGTACTTAAAAGCTTCACAAACCAGACCCTTGGAGCAACACGTATGCTTCTTTTAAACGAATATATGTATTAACCTTGCTCCAGACAGTAAATGTTTATACATTACCAGTTATTTATGAAAGTTTTTGCTCTGCATAATTTACAAAGGACAAAGCTGTCTATTTCCAAGCCACAGACACTTGCTCTTCCTTTTAAAATTTTGATGTCTCCTCTGGGAGGGAATCACACATGACTTCATACATGGGTGCTCTGTCCTCGAACGCCCACAGCCCACCGCAGCCTAAACTACTGCTTTAGAAAGACAAAGAATGATTTGGAAAGTTTCTTGCATTAGCGTTTTTTTCTTAAAAAGAAATATATGAAAGACAGAGCAATGCCAATCTCCCACCCGATGTTCATGTTTCCTTTGCACTCAAGCTGACCAATTTTGCTGAAAATCTTTTGGCACTCAGGTTTTTGACCATGCAAACTCCAGTTACTACACCAGAGGGGTAAGACTGTGAAGAACCTAGATTAAAAATTTGACTCTCTTTCCTAACATTGTAATGTTGCCTTTTAGGGAGGTTTAAATGGCCTATAACTTGCCCAGACACCTTATGTTATGCTTCTACAGTTTTACTTGAACAATTGCACCTCTTTTGAAAGCACCAGCTTGAAATGAGATGTCCACGTCCTCAAGAGACCTCCACAACTCCTACCCACCCGAAGGTTTGCCTACAAGAAGAGGTTGTCCTGCTTTAACTCTTCCAGTAGAATTACTCCAGAATACCTGCTCTCCAATATAACTACACCTGCTTAACAATGTAAATGTGAATGCAATTTTACTAGCGTAAAGACGTTTCATAGTGGCGTAAATACTCCTGCACAGGAAAAGAAATGAGTAAGACTAGTGAAAGTTCTGTCTTACCCATCTAATTGCCTCCACGCTACAGACAGTATCAGTATAGCTTGTTTGGTTTTAGAAAGCTTGTTTATAAATATTAGGCCTAAATATAGATACAAAATTAAAGTATCCATGCCGGACAATTTTGTATGGCTTCAAAAGAAGAAAAAGGTCTGTAAATATATTTAAATACGATATGCAATCTGTTCATAATAAGTGTTAAAAAGCCAGTAAAACTCAATTGACAAGAAATTATGGCACTGACTGAGACTAATGAAAGAACAAGGAAAAGGAGCAATTTTTCAATTTCTTACTAAGTAAATAAAATACTGAGAATAAAAACCTTACAACTAAGAAAGTAAAATCAAAAGAACATAAATTTCAATCATTTAAGAGGGAGGTTATCCCAAGTAGCCTGAAAAATACCAGGTGCTAATTTCTAACAAGCGGAGACACATATTGTGCATGTGAAATTCATGAAAACATGACAGCAGGGATCAAATATGCAGCAATTTGAATGACAGAGATTCCCTTGTTCAACTCTCCACAGTCCTGTTGTCATCGCCTATCTGACAAGAAGATCAGAAAGGAAGACAATGGTGACCTAAGGGGGCCTTTTTTTGCCTCTTGTCAAGGTAAAAGTTCCTCAGAGAATCCATCAAAACATTAAATTCATCTTTAATCTCCTGGGGAAAAAGAAAAATGGCAAGTAGTAAAACAAACAAACAAGTTAAAATTCAACTAAGTCATTTCTCCTCTTCTCCAGCAAAGACCCCGTTGTCCGTGGATTATTTAAGTTAACTGACAGATAGTTTTATCAAAGCCTTGTCTACAGGAAAAGAAAAGAATAATGCAACTTTAAATGCTGCTAACTGCAAGAAGGTCATAAAGATTTATGGTTTACCCTCCTGTAAATACCATTCTTTATAACTGATCCCCAGGAGATTTACTGAATGCTCAATAACCTTTCTCTGGTGGATGCAAGCAAAATCATCACCACCATCTCGAAACCCAGTTTATTCAGCAAGCCAAGGGCACTGTGTCTGCAAATTGACCTCAACAGCGCCGTTCCTTCTCTGCCCCTTCTGCAAGTTGGTAGTAATGAAGATGCTGATGCGATGGAGAATCCTCACAGTCAGGGTTGAACTTTAAATGTACTTGGAAAGAGTTCTTTGAGCCAAATGTCACTGGGCTGGCCTTGTGGGCCCAGCACGGAAGATGAAGTGTGTACACTGGGCTCTGCAGGATTACTGCTAGAGACACTCTTTCACCTTCAGCTAAAAAGAAAAACCTAAATATTTGCACTGAACTAGTCAGTGCCTTGGCAAATGGAAACGGGAGCCACATCTGCTGTTAAATTATTTGTAGTTTTCTCAACTTCTGTGTTACCAGGGATCCCATTACTAGAAAAAGCAGATAAGCAAATGGGAAAGTGTTCAAGATAAGTAAAGTTTCTAGATATGTTAGCAGAAGCCTGCTTAAAGGAGCTTTACAAACTGGTCCCAAATTCTGTGCACAGTGGATATAAGAAAAATTAGGACAGTGTACAAGACAAATGATTTTTTTCAATCAGTCATTAGAGCTTTGTACCCCTGTGCAGTCCCAAACACCACAATTGCCCAGTCCCAGATCCCGAATAACGGCAAATCTCTGTCTCCAAAGATGCATCCTAGTATCTTTATGAAGCCACCTGCGGTGCAGCCAACCTGCGGGAAAACAAGGCACGCTCTGACACAACACACAGCACAACAAAAGCATTATTGGGCACAGCAGCGGGAAGTTCTCAGGCTCGGCAGTTTTAGCATCGCAAAAAGAACCGGTGAGCACCATGGCCGATGCACACACAAGCGCGCCTGCAGCCCGGACCACCTGAAGAGCTGTTGCCTGCACAGCGGTCCAAATTCTGGACACTGCTGCAAGCTGTGTTCTTCCTGCTTAGAGATACGCTCGAGGGAGACCTGGTCCCCTTAGCTGGGATCTACAATTTAAACTGTATTTAAAACTAGGGGGCTGACTGCTGGGTACAATTCTACATCTCTATTAAATTTTATTAATGCAAGGAACGTGGGATAACAGTGCTTCTCGTCCCATGCAATCCCTCCTCAAGACTTAATCTCACCCTGCAGCAGCTGTCCATGCAAAGGGGAGCTGTACAGAGAGCACAAGCCTCCTGGCGGAGGATCACAATCTTCTTTCTCCCACGCTCTCCCTTTTCTTGCACGAAAAGAAAAAGTATCGGCACAGCTGACAGACAACGGGGATATCATGAGAACGTCTGGCTCTCACAGGCATTTGCAGCCAGGGTTCAGCCTTATCTCCCCCTGTGAAGTAAGAGTGGCTTGCACACGCTGCCAGGAGGAGCCTGATAGTGGGCAATTGAGCTTTAAATCTCTGACCTACCTGATCTGTACTAGCGGGTTTCTTGCCCCCCCTCCTATTCTCCAAATGTATTCTTTTCAATGAGCTTTTGGAAAAGGCAGAAATTAGACCCCACCCACACTATTGAAATACCTCCATACTTTCACGGCAGTTTTAAGCAGAGAGTTGGAAGCAGTCCCCCAGGCCTGGACCTAAACCGTCCCAATGCTGAAGATGACTGATCTGGGGTTACAGCTGTTACCCGCTTAATGCAAGTCTTATGCCTCACAAAGTTCCCAAGACAGATGCAAATGGATCCAAAGCTTTAGGGGGCTAAGATCTGGTATACTGGTTTCTAACCCATCACTAACTTAGAGCAAAATTAAATCCCACCTGTAAGTATCCATCTGTCATTTCCAGCCACCCAGCACCAAATAGAATATTTAAGGAGTGATTTATGATTCCATTTACTTTACATACCTCAAAATGAAGCATGCAAATAGCCAAATATTTTAAAGTAACCAGTGAGCAGTTCCCAAGCGTCTGAAAACATCTGCATCTCCCTCACCCACACACAAGAGATTCCAAGTTTTTAAGCAAGAAAATTAGGTTTTAAATTATGCTATTTTCAGAGAAATTACGCCTTGAAGGAGATAACTTGGCCTTTGCAAAACACCCAGCTCCCCTGGGTGACTCTTGGAAAGGTTGGCAGAGGAGTTATTCTTCCACCCACCCTCCAAAAAACATTAAATTGCACAGATAAAAAAAAAATTAATAAAAAGGTCAAAGTTGTCTGAAGTTTAGTCAACCACCTATGATAAGCAGTGGTCCTGGGGAGTGGGCATACCACTGACCTTTGGCAACAGAGGAGTCAGTAAGTGGCACCTAATGACAGAGGAGATATTGCAAAGGCCTCCAAGCATGAAAATATACGTGTATACACTACTCAGCCTGCACATTCACTCACACTTGTTTATTATTTCCACTGATCTCTCCACCACAGGATGAGGGGAAATCCCTAGTGTTGCTAATGATCTAGTTCATGCACTGAATAAGTCAATCTAGATCAGGGCAGCAAAGATTAATGGAGCCTTTGCTGTGGGAGTTTTGCTTCTGTTCACAGGGCATACTGAAAACATTCTCAACAGCAACTTCGTACAAATAAAAATTATTCCTATCATCCTGAACTGAGGTGACAAAGGAAGCAAGAAACCTACAAAACCTCTTTCTTTGCTAATTAGGAATACTTACAGTAGATCTTTTAAGGAGAGAAAAATGTTTCTTCCATTGAGAACCCTTAGGGATTCTTTTCTTATTTCTATCTTCCCAAGAAAGAGTACACTGGAAGGTCAGTGGAGAACCAGAGGATCTGTGTTTTTTCAGCTGGCAGAAAAGGTCAGAGCAGTACATAAGTGCCTACCCTGACGGACTCCAGGCAGTTACAAGGCCATAAGAAGCCCTATAAATAACCAGTATATTTGCCCTTTCTTTGCATATTTCCTGGAATAAGGTGTTGAAAGCATTCCCAAAGACTTGATGGAAAGCAGTGCATCAGAGCAGCAAGCAGTGCTGCTCCCCTCCTGCGGCATCACGCACAGAAGGACACCTCAACTGTCACAGACTCCCAAAGTCTCGGTTTTCATCCTGCGATCATGTAGCTGGACTCCCTGGGTCCTGGGACTCCAGCTGGCACTGGAGTTCACCGGGATCCTTTGCACAACCCAACACCCAGGCTTTGGGGAGCCCTGCCTCCTTACGGCTTTGACCAGATTTTACATCCTCCAAGCAATTGCTGCACTCTCTTGCTGGGTCCCAGGAGGGAGTTTTGAAACACAACGTCACGGGTGAAGCCTTTTGAAAGTTACAACATGGAGCATCAGACTCTCATGCCTCTGTTGGCTATAATTTCCCAGATTTTTTTAATTCCTGGCGATGTGAGTGATGTCAGAGCAGCCTGTTGCTTGAGAGGCTTTGTTAGACTTCAGAGGCTTGACTTCATCCAGAAAGTACCGCCCGAGTCTCCTCTAGTCCAGCAGCACTACTTGCAAATGTTGTAATCATGTGCCTTGCCTACAGCAAAGCTTGCTGGGGATCTCCAGCCTTCACTCTTTTTTCTGATCTGCACTGTATTCTGGTGCCACAGCAGAGATGTTCTCTTGCAGAGGAGTTGTACTATGCCCTGAGATTACTTGATCCCAAGTCAAGAGCACAAACACTGAAACGCAGTGACCTGATGTGCTTTGTTATGCTTAGTATCACATCTGCAGGGGACGTGATTCGAGAGGAGGATGCTCAGCCTAGCTCTGTTATGTACCCTGAGATAATCAATAGAACTTGAGGAAAAAAATATTGATTCCATGTTAAAAAAAAAAAAAAACCACAAACAAAAAAACAAACCAAAAACCAAAAAAAAAAAGAAAAAAAAAGAATACAAGGCTTTTGTTAGGAAGCAGGCAGGGACAGAGAAGTGAGCATACAGGGAGAGCACGACTTGCTTTCTTCCTCTTGTTGCAGCTTTCCTGAACTCCAGAGAAATGAGAAGAGCCACTTTGCATTCTACTATGGTCGGGAATTCACAAAGCTAAATTATATCACTCGGCTACACTGGTTGTTACTAAAGAAAGATGATAAACAAATAACATCCTGAGAGTGCTCAGGAATAAAGAGGCCAGTGCTATTGTTCAGAGAGATGGAACAGAAAACATGAGAGAGGCAACAAGGAGAGAAGCTATTATTCTGTACAAACCCAGTGAATGCTTAAAAAAATAGCATTCGCGTTTGCTCAAACAGTTCGTCCAGTGCCAACACACCAGGTTTCAGAGGGTCAGTTCTGATCTTCATGAAATGCAGCAAATTGTAGCCATTTGTATAGAATGTGACAGGCTTTAAGAGAAGAGGCTAATACCCTCAATCTTTAATGCTACCAGTGAGTCAACAACAGATATAGTGCAGCTTTCCATGGACTGCATTTGGCTCACACCACTCTGTGGATGCTACCATTTAGAAAGGAGGAAAGTACAGCAGAAGACTGTGTTTCAGTTTGAATCAAGCCTGTCAGTGTTAAATAGGAAATCTGGGTCTGGGGTGGATTCTCAGGATAGCCATCTGGAGCACACATCTGGAGAGAAGTTAACCAGTGGCTGCATGCCACTATAATCATTCCTCCCTCAAGTACTGCAAATGGAGCATCAAAGCAGAAAGCAGGTGGTTCTTCCAGGAGGTAAATGAACCACAGAGAAGGGTCAGAAAGTGTGACACACATTTGATGAGGATTTTTTTTTCCTGCTCATAAAAATTGTCAGAACAAATTACCCATTGGATGTTATACCAGGTTACTACATGCCCAACATCTCCGTGCTTGTGCTTTGCAGACAGTGGAAGTTCAGTGAAAAGTTTCCCTCAAAGAGGCATTAACTTAGAGAGTATAAACAGGCATTTAGTTTCTCACATGAGTACAGATCTACCATACTCCAATACCGAGAGACTTCATCTCATGCCGTGGACAATACTACTAATTTGGGGACAGCAAATTCAGGAACTTGTGAAATCTCTCAAGGATTTCAAAAGTTTTCTCATTCTGCATCAAGGTATTCCTAAAACCCCTGATAAAAAAGGAGAACACCTGCATGAGATGCAAGCAATGCGAGTTCCGCTCCTGCTCTGAGCCTCTTTCACACCCACGAGTGCCTGCTGGCTGCTGCCTGGTTTGGGGAGGACTCCACCTGTCCCATGGCAGTGGTCTTGCATTGCATAAATGCGATGTTAATGCAGAGCAGGAGTTTGAACTGCACCTTTACCAAGCAAGAGCCCTGATACAGAAGCCAGCTGCTGTTGTTGAGTAGGTCTGGTCTTGGTCAAAAAGAGATTAGAAGTGAGAAACTTTTTTCTCAGGAAAACTGTGGAAGTTTTGTGAATGCTTAAGTGGTTTCTCCAAAAAGGTTTTTCTTTTTCTTTTCTTCTCTCAAAAAATACTGATAACGTAAAATGAAATGTTTTTCCAAGAATTTGCAGGTGGAGCCTCGATACTTGAAGACGACCATTCACTCACGAATCTCAAAATGTTTGAGCCTCACCTACATCTGGAGGCAAGCGTTATCTATACTTCTTCAGCACCATACACATGGTGAAGTGGGAGAAGAGGTGCAGACCCAGATGGAGAATCCCAAAGTCTGCAGCTCTGGGCAGAAGACCCACTACATATACATAAATAACTGAAGACAGCAGAGATATTTTCTCCAGGGCTTCCCAGACCTCTTTGGCCTGATGTGTTGAACTTGTCCCAGGCCTTTTTGGAGAAGGTAACACCCCTGCCTACCTTGGCAAGCAAGGCAAAGGAAAGGGCTCCTTCTCTCATCTCTTGGCCCAGAAGACAAAAATTTAAGGGCATCTCTCAAATCTTATTCTTGTTATTGTGCCTGGATCCAAAGTGCAGGAATAAAGACCAGTGTTGATATTAGGAACTATGAAAAGATTGAATCAGTCTAGAGTTCATCTTGGTACGAACAATGACTTAAAAAAATCAGTGCTCTGAAGATTTTGACATGTTGGTGACCTTTCAGCTTATCCTGTAAGTGATTTCAGTCTGGGGAGTTTGCTCCTCACAAGAGCTCCCGCCCATATTCTGTGCCGAGATAAACTGCAGTTTTAACTGCAGCTGGCCCAACATTTACAGAAACTACTACCGGACACGGACAGAATATATAAACCAAAGTGGCAGCCTGAACCTCTGAATTTTTAATGGGAACACTCCCTCGGAGGCATGTAGGAATCAGAAAGAGGTGGTCCATGGCCATAGATTTTTCTTGTAGTCGATATTAAAAATGCAACTGTGGGATTTGAGGGATTTGCAATGAGATAGGAAGTTTCTTCCTTATCAGTTCAGCCCTGGCCTGGACCAAGAGAGTTCAGAAAGTTGCTACCATTTCATGCTCAATGCAAAAGAAGGCAAAGCCTTCACGTGTTTCTCAGCAGACAGTCTCCACACAACTTTGGAAATAAAACCAGCAAGTTTGCACGCAACAGCAACATCAGGAACATTCACGTCCAAGCAGGGGAGCCGCAGGGGACTGACCAGCTCGTCAGGTCAGTGATGTGCCCAACTCGTGCCTATCTGTTCCCCTACAGAAGAAACACTGATGAACTTTCTTGGCAGGCACACAGTGACTCCTTATCTACAGATTGACAATGACGAGTTTTGTGTCTGGCCAAGGCTAGACCGATACCCGCTCCCAACAAGGCTGCTGAAAGGCAGCTGGCTATTTTTATGCCATACTGCAACCATCTACTGCCCAAGTGGTTTAGGTGGAACTCGCAGTAACTGCTGCATTTGGGGTCGTCTTTCACTTTTAGCCTAATACCAATTGCCTGGGTATTTTTAGAGGCTCTTTAATAGAAACACTGGCTTGCACAGCAGGCTATGTTAAAGAAGTACTCGTTGTCCAGCAGATAAAATTAACACCAGAAGAAAAAGAAGAGGAGAGGATGGTAGCTCAGATCTCTCACTTGCAGTGAGATCTGCATTACCACAACCAGGCCTTTGGATTAATTTATCTCATACTGAGTCACTCACGTTAACCTAAGTTAAAGATAATACTAGTGACTGGGTTTCAGGTCTTTGAATTTGGGTTTTCTTTTCATTTTCTTCTATTTCTTTAAAACCACTTTAAAAAGAGGTTATTCTTCTGAAATCGCTTTTAAGAATTGAAATGTAAAAAGGATTAAGAGAGGCAGGTCTCCTGCCTGCACTGCGATTCACTGAGCCCACACAAACACAAATAATGAATAAAGCAGGCGCTACCAGACACGCTGGCTGGGCAAAGCCCCCAGAGAGGGCCCAGCCACACATCTGCAGAAGCCAGCAGAGGTAGGGAACAGTTGCTGCTGCAGTACCTGCACTATCATTAAATTGAAACCCTTCTTTCAAGCACCTTTTTTTTTTTTTTCCTCTTTTCCTCCTCTACCCCTCTCAGCAGATGATAGCAACAGAGGAACATTCACAGTTACTGGATGCAAATCACCCAGCCTCTGAACTACCAGCCTGCTCAGGCAGCAATGCCATTTGATGCTTGAGTACATGACTGCAACCCTCACATTCCAAAAATCGTATACCTGGATCTAACCAGACATGTCCTTCCCTACACAGCCATCTTTTAGCTCCGATAAGACTGAAAAATTCCAGTTACGTCACCGCACAGTCAGGCCTACAGAACATGCAAATCACAGCCGACACTTCTTGGTCACATCCGACCAATTGCACGTGCGTTTTACCCACCACCTGTTCTCGTATTTTCACATTTTTTTCCCTGAACAGGACACAAGATCATTAAACTCACATCTCATTTGGGTTACCAGATCTGTTTTGAAAATCCAGCCACTTTAGGAAGCTGTGTAAATAGGAGGCGAGTTTCACAGAAAATCTAGTCCTGCAATATTTACACGAGGTCATACAGAGAAACAAATTCAGCTCTTGCTTCTGAGAGCTGTACTCAACTCTCCAGAGTCCTTTCCTCCTAGCCATTAAACCAACTTTCTTTTCCTGAGATTCTCCTCTTTCAAAAGCAGTTCCCTAAGGCATGTGCCACAACACATAAAGCACCCTGACAAACGCCATCAATTTAATTCATATTAAAGGTAATGAAAGTTAAATAATAGATGGTACCCACAGTATTTGCACATCTGTAAAGTTCTGCCACATTGCTGGGGGGGTGGGGGAGGAAGAAAAAAAAAAAAAAGCCCTATATTTCTTATGCAGAAAAGATGGACAATTAGCTCTTTAAAACAAAAGCCTCTCTTCATTAACTGGAGACCGAGTCATTTGTTGACATTTATCTACTGCGATTCTCTAGAGCAGAATAATGAATGTACCAGAACACAGGCTGCTCGTGCCCAGCCACGTACCTGCGAGGGCCCAGCAGACTCACAGCGCGACAGTCGATATCGCGGGCAGATCTACCGACAGCTCCCAGGGGCCAGACCGGTGGAAGGCAGCCTCCCTTCCCCTGCCAAGCAACACGGCCAGGCTTCAGCACACCTCCGTGTTTTATGATACCTCCTGCCGCACGCTATGCTGACGGGCCAGAGAAAGCCGGTACAAAACGTTCCCTGCCCTGCGCTTAGCAGATGGCAGGACTGGCAATTACACAGCCAAGACCCAGCCAACGCAGCACCGAGCATCGCGCTGCGTATCGACGGCGCCGGGTGCTCTGGGGAGGACCGAAGCGGCGCGACAGCCCCGATACCAACGCCGCAGTCCACCAGGCACCTTTAAAACTGCTGGCACAGCCTAGAAAACAAGTCACGTCTGGAGTTGGGTGCCGGATTTGAGAGAGAAGGGGCCAGTCCTTGCGAGAGACGAGCTAACTTGGTGCTCCGCTCCAGCAACAGCCCCTCAGCGGAAAGCACAGCCTGACTTGTCGGGACCGGCTGGAAGGCAGCTGCTGCCATGAGAGCCGAGAAAGTTTGTCTCCTTGTACGGAGGCAAAGCAGTTGGTTGTGGAAGGTAGAAAGAAAAAGAAGCCTTCCAGTGCTGCAATTCTCCCTTCTCTTGTTTGCTCCCGGATTTCAGACTTTTGCAGGTGGCTACCTGGACAGACACAGTATTAAGACCGCAGACTTGCACAACGCATTTTCCTCTTTCCAGAGAGGGGCCGTTGAGTGAAGTGCCAACACCAATTCATCACTACAGAGTTGCTCAAATCCTCTCCTTTCCGCTGCCAGCTGGGGCTGAGCGCTCTGGGTAAAATGCCAGCAGTCGAAAGGTTAATAGCAATGGGACTGCAATTCAAGCTTGCAGAGATAAATGAAGGTAGAGTGCAAGAAAAAGAGGGGGAGAGGATCCTTGTTGTGATTTCATGGCAGTCTTTTGCTTCTATCATCATCATCATCTGAAAAGCACGCTTATCGAATTCACTCTCCAGCAGGCCCCTAGGAGAAAGAGCAGAAGACAAAATGTCCCTGAAACTCACCCGGTCTGGCAAAAAGCGGCACCGTGTCTATTGCTGCAACACATCAGCCGCCCCAAACACACCCTTAGCTGAGCCTTGTAGCACGGAATTGGCTTCGCTGGAAAAACTGAACAACTCATTGCATGCTAGAGACCATATACATCATCTCGGCGCTGGATACGGGAAAATATACCGCTGTGGACTCAATAGAGATTGAAGTGATTCACTCGCAGAGCTGCAGAGGCACAGTTTACTGCTCCAGAGCACGGAGGGCTCAGTCTGCATCCAGAGACTCCAGAGTCCCCAAACCAGCCTTGATGCTTCCCGCATCTAACGTGGGCACGAGTTACTCCACTAACCTCAAAGCTGCAAGCACAAGGAGATGCTGCAGGACTTGCTTATAACAGCTAATTGGAATATTTTAATACAAACTTCATGGGCAGTTTGAAACCCACCAATAAAAAAAAAAAAAAATCCCAACCCTCACTCTAGTTGCTGATGTTCAGGAGGCTATTTTTCACCCCTGTTTTCATTTTATCATTTCACAGCTGATGTTCGCACTTATCTAAAACAAAACATTTTTTATTTTGATAAACTCCTGTGACTGAGCCAAGCAGTAAAAACTGGCAATGAAGAATAAAAGAGAAACGGGAGAAAAATGCAATGCCAAAAAGAACAAGAAGGATGGTCTTTTAATGTAATACTTGCAAAATTCAGAAAGCTTTTTAACATATGTATTTTTCAGAAAAAAAAGATTTTATTGAAACTTAACACATAATGAAGAATTATGATTAGTTCTATTTCAGTTATTAGAGAATAAAGCTAGAAAGAATGTATTTAGACCCCCATCAGTCAAGAACCTACTATTTGAGCTGCAATTCAACAAAATATTTAAGAGAATAATATGAACCACATAACCAATTCTATTAATTTCAGGCCAGGATTTTTTTTTTTGTCAGATGCCTTCAGGTCTTCTTCTATCTGTTTCTCATTTTTAAAAGCAGCAGAAGGTTTTTGCTGGGGGGAGGGGGATATAACCCAAGCCTTGCAAAGAAATTATACAGGCAGGTCTGACTCGCCACGTACTTACAATTAAAGATGCAGTTCTTAGATACCGCTGGCAAACTTTTTAAAAAACAAATATATGAAACAATTTTTTTTATTTGTAAGTAATGACAAATTACAACACTAAATGAATTATTTATGGTATCCTAGGTATAAGAAATCAACTTTGTTGCTTCACTGATTTCAAAACCAGTCCTGCACTCTATATCCTGTAAAAAACATATCTTCCCACAGTCCCTGCAAAAGATTTATATATCAAGTTTCTCATTTTCCTGCAGCAAACAAATTCTGAAATGAAATATATTTTTAAAACATATTTCTCATCTCTAACAGGAAAGTGGAGGTAACACCAGAATGGCATTTTGGAATATAAGCAGTTTTTAAGACAAAAGATTTGAATTAAAAAATAAATTAAAAAATAAATAAAAAAAAAGAGAGGAGACCAGTGAGTCTGAAAAGAGTTCTGCACAACTCTGTCACAAATGTTATTGCATACCACAAGCCAACTAAAATGTTTTCTTCCATTCTTCCTGTGATTTCTTTTTAAAAAAATTTCATATACCACCTCACAAGCATCCATTTGCATTATTTATAACAGCAACTTGCAACCACAAACGAGGGCACATAATTCATTTATATTTCACATCATTAAGAGGGGTATTATAACTGCAAACAGTAAATAGGAAATATAATAGCATTCAGCTTTTTCATGCCCAGTGAACTAACAGGTATTGAAACTTTGTGAGAGTCTAAGTAAATTAGAAACTTTTTTTTTTACTAGGACAGATTTGAACTGTGTGGAAAACATGAGTTACACAAAACAACAAGAATTGGCAAAGGGTGCATGCACCAAGCACATCAATTCTATTTAAATATCCCCCAACAAGATTTTTTTTTTTTTTTTAAATTGACATAACTTTCTCTGTGAAACTCCCAACTGAAGTGCCTGAACTCCAGCCTAAGCTAAGCAGCCCAAGCCCCCCTGCAATGGCAAAAACCCTGCAAGAAATAACCATCTCTGCTTGAACTCAGAGAGAGATGTGGGAGCTCAGGATCGGGCTGGATCAGGCCCAACTTTGATGAGGTGAATAGCTGCAAAATTCAGTTTATAAGTACCCCCACTTTATTTAAAAGTTTTAGAGAAACTGCTGGCCCCAAATCCTGCATACAGCTCCCACGAATAGTGACAGACTCCCATTTACACAAGTAAGACTATAATGAGCATCAGCCTTTTAGCTTCGAGCAGACAACATTTGATAGTCCAAGGGCTGAGGAGATCCGTTCAGATACAAACCCACCTAATTCCATCTACTTCAAATTTCTGTCTACTTTTAAGGAAGGGTCAGGAACTGAAACTTTGCAGCTGAGAAGCAAGAGAAAGCATTAGTCCCCTGGCATGTTTTATTACCCCAAACTGGAGAAGACATGCTATCAGAGACCACATCAGGAAGCTCAAATCAGCCAAACCCACCAGAGTCAGTGATGTCCAGCTACCACAGCAACATCTGCCCAGCCCAGAGGGGACGGGCTTTTCAAAGGCCGGGAAGCCACGTGAGCAACAAAACATTTATCAATCACCGACTTCTTTGGCAGACCTCTGGGGAAACAGAGCAGCAGGTTGTGAAAAGCCAATAGTCTTCAGGAGAGTCCTGAGGAGCTGAACTCATTTGACTGTGGCTCCCACGTAGGTATTTATGCACAGTACGACAGTGGAACAAAAAAATATAATGAGGTACCGAGAGAATGACTCCAAAAAGTCACCCCATCTAGCTTGGCACCGATGGTTTTGCTGGGATTAAAAACTGTCAGATCACAAATCAAGTTTTATCAGAAATAGTAAGCATAAACAGGGAGGCATATCCTGGGCTCTGTAGAAGTCAGCTGATTCTGGTTTCCACAAGGCAGTCACAGCACCTGGGAAAATGCAGCAAAAATCCATACCCCTGGTATGAAATGCACCAAAAGCATCACCAAAGCAGAGTTTTGCAATGATGCCAAATTCCAGCAAATCTCCTAGGACGTGGGTGCCTAATTCCGAGCTATCACTTCAAAAGGCTCAGCCTAAACTTGGATGCATCACAGACATCAAGGACAAAAAGCTGTAAGGCAACATTGGCAACAAATAACCTAGTGAGTGTGTCGGAACACACAGCAGAAACAGCAGTGAGGGTGCAGAAGAGGAGAGCAGAATTGCCTCTGCTCCGTCAGAGGTACCACAGGCCACTACTGGGACACAAAGCCAGCCCAGGGAAGGGACAGGACCCCCGCCTTTCCGAACCGTTCCTTCCCTTCCATAACGTATGGGCAAAGAAAGGACGTATTGATGGAAAACACGGAAACACTTTTACACACAAGTGTGGCAGTGGGGCTAACTCAAAGAACTGCGTCACACTTCTACCTGGCCTTAGCATTTGGGGCTGACCACGGAAATTCCTCATGCCTCGATTTACCCATTGGGTTGGTTACCCACCAGCACCGCAGCAGAGACGAGCATGGTCTCCAGCAGTCTTACTCCCAAGTCCAGTCCCATCATAAAGCTCTTCTGATCTCAATACAAATGGGCTCTTGCCTACTTGCATTGCTAGAAACCAAGCAAAGAAAATATTCACAGTAGTGCTACGGCTCTGAAGACCTCTGTGCCAAAGAAGAAAAGCTCACTTATTTCAGAGCCATTTGTATGCAGATGCTTTTTCCGATTTGCTTTTGAAACGCGGATCCTGAATTCAGCATTCCTACTGCAGGGGAAGCATAAAGCAATTGCAGAAAGAGGGAATGCAGCTGACCACAGCAATACAACAATTATATTGCAAGAAGAAATCAGGGGAAATGCATATAACACTGCAACGTTAACACAGCAATTACTCCTGAAATCCAAGTCCCAGCAAAAACGCTGGCTCCTTTAAGCAAGTATTGAAGGAGTCAAAATTCATTACACTTCATACTTCTCTTTTTGCACTTATTTTCCAATGCATTAAAGGAAGGAGTGCGAGAATGTTACACTTCATTTCAAGCATCCTTGATCTTTACTTCACTGTTTGTCTCATTTGTTCTCAAAGCTGTTTCTGTTTCCCCAAGACAGTCACAGCACCTGGGAGAAAGCAACAAAAACCAGGGAAAGGACTAAAGGCTTTACACTGATTTCCAGGGTAGTCTCTCCTCTCCTGTACACAAGCTGCAGTTACAATATACAGTACAGTTTATTCTCAGGAGGGGTAACCCACACTTCTGTGATTAAGCCTGAAACATCTTCAGATTCCTGTAAAGCTTACAGCCTAAGCCCGTGGCAGACAAAGGGTGTCTAAACTCTTTTCTGTGGACTACCTGCTTCAGAAACACAAAGTACTGAAAACCCACACAGCACTGAAACCTTGTTATTACGCTTTTTCCTAAAGGTCTAGAATGGCCGACTCCAAGAGCTCACGTATAGGCCAGAAAATCAGGAGGTTAAAGTCATGGTATTTTGTATGTTTGAAAAAAACAGCAAAAAAATACACACAATGTTCTTTTTATTCCCTGTTGTTTGAATCTGAAGTACCGCATCATAATTCTTTGCTCTTGAAATACCTTTTTTTTTTTCCTTTGCGAAGGAACAGTCTTGCACAATCACAGGTGTCTCAAACATTACCAAATATCCCAAGGTATTTGATAAAATCACACATTAGCAAGTGTGATTACAGGTCATTTCATCCTGCCTCCCTGATTTTTTTGCCTCTCATCCATTAGATGTCAAGTATACTGTGTATCACACAAGCACAACACCTGCTAAATCAATCCAGAAGCCTATTTTCAAAGTGACCACACTAAATCCCCCTTACGAGGAAGAACTGGGGAACAGAGCACTTTGAGCAGTACTGAAATTTCCTGCTGCCTTCCACCTTGCCTCTCTGCCCAGCCTTGTCGATAGGCTCTCTTTGCACAGAGCAGCTCATGGGGATGGAAAGGATTTCAAAAATGGCATGGGCTCTGTGCTTCTGTACGCTCCTAATCCTGTCATGGGTGACTGGGACCTGTTCTTTTGGGATGACTAGTGAAGTCTGAAGGCTGCTCTCATTTGTGCTGCAACAGCCCAAAGCTGCAGCCAAGGATTAGCCTTGTATTAGCTGTACTGGTTAGTTACTTTTTTTTCCTTTCACCGTATCTTTTTTGCCCTGTTTCACCTGAAGGAGGGGAAAATAATATTCACAAAAGCTAATATTTAACTCTGACACCTGGGATACACTTGGGGGTGACTTACACCATCATTTGGGCCAAATTGCATCTGCAATGCAGGTAACAACAGTTGTACCATCTGGCCCGTAGCACGCACGCTAGCATATAAACATTGATATAATCAAAAATAATTATAAGCTGAAGTTTTCAAAGCCAACTAGCAGTGTCTGGAAACGCTCAATAAAAATGAATTCTTGGGTTCCTCTCTGCAGCGCTGGTTTCCCAAGATGTAAATTCAATCACTGGATTCTGAACAGGACTTATACAAGGCTAGGATGTTTTTAAGGGACATCCATGTGAAAAAAAACCCTAACAAGGAGCACATCTGCTTCCCAACAAGCCTGGGAAACAGTGCTCCCAGCTACATCCAAGCATAAGTGAGCTACTGCAACCCTCTAACTGCAGATCACAAACGGCAACCCAAGCGTACACTGCTCCAAGTCCCCAGAAAAACACACAAAACCATACAAACCATGACATTCAATACCATCTCTCCAGAGCCACCATCACAGAGCAGAGCAACAGCATGGATCAGAGCAGGGCTTTGCAAAGTTGTAGCGAGCGCAACGCAACAGTTTCTGTAACCTGTGCTGGGGCTGCCTATTCACAGCTGAAGTGTTAAGAGCTGAGCACTGTCATTAGAAGAGGGGAAAGAGGCCTGATTGTTTCTTTCTTTGTGTACCACAGTACAAAAATTGCCTTTCCAGACAGCAGAGGATGTGGGGATGGCTCCCTGGGTTCCCCTAAAGGTCTTGGTCTTCAACGTCTGCTTTTAAATTGGTTCTGTGCATGACTGTCATGCAAAATCCTTTCCTCGCATCCTCCGTTCATTCCCCTCTGCTTTCTCTGTCCCCACAAACTGCACTGATTCTCCCCGCAGCCAAGAAAGGGGGCGGGGGGGGGGGGGGCCTGGCCAAAGCATTTCTCATGTTGGTTAGAGAATAGTTGCTTAAAAGCCAGGGCTAGGTGACACTGTCCCAGGAGTTCAGCTTCCTTTCTCTAGTATTCCCAACTGATGCCCAGCTGGGTTTTAAAACAGGCTGGAGACTTGTTTTTAGCAATGCAGCAAAGTAGGACTGTGCCAAGCCTCCTCCTCTCCCCATTTCAGGGGAGGATGTCAGTTGGAAGCACAAGGAGGCACTTGCTGTACCATGGTGGTTACCCAACTCTGCCCAAGCCATTTATTTGACTTCCAGAACCAGGACGAACTAGACTGGCTTAACAAAGCTCAGAGTAGGGGCAGGTCTGGTGACTTCAGGTTATCCAGAAGTAGCCAGAGGTACTCAGTTTGCCCCCACACCTTGTGCAAAAGCTGACACTGAGTCAGTTTTGCCATTAGAGGCAACCCCTGCCTTCAGCACTGCCCCACAGGCATCGCCAGCATCCCTGCGGGCCAGAGCTCAGCTAAATGTAAGCCCTGGGCTCCTCTCCCTTCAGTAGCTAGCCAAGATCCAAACCGAGGAGTGAAAGCTCACCCCAAAGCTGCCTAGCTAGAGCCTGGCAGATTATCAGGTTTGCCTCCCGTGTCTTTCATGCTCCACTCATCTCTACTTGTTAACAGGACGACCTTGCACCTACCTCCGCTTCTTGCAGATACTGGAAAGGGCTGGCTGCAACCCATTGCTAGGCAAAAAATGGCCCCAATTTATACCGAGACAAGAGGCATAGATCTGCCCTGCTGTCAGTTTTTCTATTTGGTGTAACTGGCAGTTGGAGTAGAAGTCGTACAAAGAAGGCCAAGTCATAAATAGTTTTCTAGTGATTTACTGGAAAACCCATGAGCCAAATTCATTCATGTGGAGAGGAAAAAAAAAGGCACCTATTGACTCAACTATATATTGGCAGACTGATGCAAAGTACTGAGCTTTCTCTCTATCAGCCTGAGAAAGTGCAGTTATGAGATGCTAGCCACTGCACTAGCCTCCTTCCTCCCAACCTTTCCTAGTCTGGAGTATGCTGTGCACAGCCTGGCAGTACAGAGCAGCCATGAACTTGAACTAAAACTCTGTTTCTAAGATGTGCCTGACATTTTTTTAATCTTCAAAACTTTAAGAAAGGTTTTCTTCTCGATTTTATCAACAGGCACCAAGAGTAGAGGCAAGATGAGCAGAGTAAAGAATAAACGAATTGAAATCTTGTGGAGTCCCAAAGAATATATCTAACCCTGGGTTCAACTGTAAGAAATATCTAGGGGGCCAAATTTGTTACTACTTCATACCCAGTGGAGTAAGAGTGGTAAACACATGCTCCAGTGCCAATTGGATGAGAAACGCTGCCAGATCAGATGCAAAGGAACATTTTGAGCCTGCCTTGCATTGCTGTGAATGATAAACCAAGGTGCAAAAGAGTGTAAAAATCAGGCTCTAGGAGTCTTCTTCAGATGCACAAAGAATTCGCCAGAAGTGAAAAGGTTTAAAACTTAAAGCGCAGAGCTCCTGGGAATGTAGTTGTTTTGTCTATAGAAGAACAGAGCTGTCAGAAGCTAATATGTTTTCAATTTGTGAAATCCATGCTATTGGAGCAATCCTCACTGGGTACCTTTTATTTACTTCTTCCTTGGCAAAGTCCAATTACTGAGATGCTCCATGAGTGATGCTCCTGGCCATCCCAGGTGACAGCCAGCTCTGCTGGTGAAAGCAGCAGCTTTTGGGGCTTTTGTGGATGGATCCATTTTATCCTTCTATGTTTGTCCAAAGAAAAGAAAAGCACTAAATGTCCTGGGAGAAATCATGCTTAAGTAAGCTTTCTACATAGAAAAACTGCAACCGAGCTATTATTTAGAAACACTTCCTTAACAATACACCCACAAACAACATTGAGATTGCTAATGTGCCCCAGGACGGCTCAAGCTCCAGTGCAGTCTCCTAGGTTTTCCAGGAGATTCCTGCTCCTTCCCTTTCTTGTCTTTCTCTCTCTCTTTTCTCATACAGCAGAAACGACTGACACAGAAAAGGAGACCCGCCTCACCTAAAGCTGCACAGAGCAGTAGTGATTTGGCACCGAGAAGCACAGTGGCTACTTGACCCCCATGGCAATCGTCAGGCTACTTTAGCATTTACAGCTTCGTTTTGTTATTTGAGCTGTTCAGAAAAATTACTCCAAAAAAATAAATTCTCTGCCTTCCCAGACCACCGAGCTGACTCTTCCTTCCTCCCCAGCACCTTGTTTTGTCCA
This sequence comes from Astur gentilis, assembly GCF_929443795.1. Classification (NCBI taxonomy): domain Eukaryota; kingdom Metazoa; phylum Chordata; class Aves; order Accipitriformes; family Accipitridae; genus Astur; species Astur gentilis. The sequence goes on from NC_064905.1 coordinate 14,908,616, forward strand.
CAGCTCATCCTACCAGCAAAGACGTGTTCAGAAACAGAATCGAGTCTCCGTGGCACTGGCGACGCACATAATTCACAGCTGCCGAGCAGAAACTTCTCCTGCCACAGCTCCTCTGATCTCTGCGAGGTCACGTCGGCCGTGTGCCTGCAAACCATTTAACATGGGGATTGCTAGAAGAGAGCATTAGTACTTGTCCCACTGTGACCCAGGTCACATCTACGAGCTCTCCCTGGCCTTAGGTCTCTGCTGAAGAAGAGATGCACAGGGGTCACACTAAGTGCGTTAGCCAGCTGGGAGGAATTGGAGAGCCCCTGCCCTGCTATGACAGGGAAGGGGAAGGAAAGGAAGGGGGTCTCTGGGAGGACTGAAACTGGCTGCCAAGCTCCAACATCAACCGTGGGGCTGCAGGGACCAATCTGACCTCCGCTGCAGCCCTGAGCCCTGCCCCACCTTGCAGACAGAGCTCCAAAAGCCAAACTTTATACAAGAAGCCCTGGCAGCAACTCATTTCCAAAAACCGGAGTGCCTGTGCAAATCTCAGCAGAACAGTAGGATGGGGAGAGCCGTCCGAGTGTCACTTTTTCCTTCGCTCTTGGCAGACCTGGAGATCTGTTCTGCAGGGGAGGTTCATTGCCTCAAGCAGATGTGAAGGGACCCCAGCGCGCAAGAGAAAGCAACCCCAGGCCACAGTAGATGCTAAGGGCATCTCCTCCTCATTTAAGAAGAAAGGCTAATGCTGAGAAAGTTTAGAGAAACTTGTGGTTTAAAGTGTCTGTTTTCTACTAGCCACAGCTGCTCTGGCCCAAAGATCAATCAGCCGAGATGTTCCTCCCCTCCCTGACAAAAGGAAGTACAAATGAAGGGGAGGATTTGGTCTTCAGCTCATCATCCCTTCCTACCTGCCCTGAATCCCCTTTTCTAGAGATAACCATCTTTATCACTTCCCTCTAGTCAAAGCTATGTTAAAAATACACACACACAACATCTGGTGCCTTTTCTGAGCACTTACACTTCAGAAGGATGCTTTTTGAGAAACCACAACATTGGCTTTATTCCCAGCTATCAGTCTTTTATCTCCTTTTTACTTTCAATAGCCCTGTCATATATACAGGATTTTTTGATCTCTAGATGCAAGCAGAGCTGCATGCTAACAGGGACCAGCAAGAAACAAGGGTGAGAAAAAAAAAAAAAAGAAAAAAAAATACTCCTGGAAGGCAAGAGAGGCACGATGAACTCCAGTATACCTTAGAGGTTTAAAAGTGAACTGTGGTTGAACCCAAATATTTGATTTTTCCAGAAACAGTGAGGTATATGAAAGACTGCTCCTCAAAGCCACATTCATTCAGCACATGAACCCATTTCTGTGACAGCAGCTCACTCGGAAAGGTCCTCCCCTAAATAGCTCTCGGAAACCTCCAATTTGGACACAGACAAGACCTGGTAGATGCTTCTAAGCCACCTTCCTGAACAGCTACCACCATCAGCCCTGCTCTCCAGAGCTCACTGCTAGTTCTTCCCCACCGCTGTCGCGTCCCTTTCTCAGCTATTTTAGCGATAAGGATCCTGATGAGGAGAGCATTGTGGGAGCCCGATCCTGTCCCCTTTAATACCTGAGCACGTGCAGCTCACTTCTCTTGAGTTCCCCGTGGAGATAAAGGGTATTATTCAATAACTCCTACTTACCTATTTGATGAAAACATAAATGAGATCATTTCAGATCCTATTTGATGCAAGTGAAATTTGAATCCAAACAGGCGAACATTTACACTTAAACGTCTCTTTTGAGAACTATCTCCGGCTGTCTAAGGACAGAGAGGATAGCATGTGACCTGTAAATGTATGGGAAATGAGTCAATATGACCGACATTGTGAATACAAAGCACATATTGCAGCTGATGAGACTTTATTTCAAGGCACTATTTGAGGCCAGGTTTTGCTGTGGTATGCATTCAGAGTTAGTAGCTTATTTTGGAGATCGTTCCACCGACATAAAACACGTAAACTAAGGACCTAACAACAGATTGCATCTTCAAATCTAAAATATATCTACATATTTAAACATATATATTTTAAATGCATCCCTCTTTCATTTCAGCAACTCTGGGAAGAAAAGAGAGCGGAATAAAAGCCCTGAAATCCTTTACTAGAGTTTGCAACAAGCTCAGCTTGAGCACTAACAATTCAAACTTCATCAACTTGAAATGCCAGTGTGATTGCAACTGCTCCAGGCAGTCACCCACTCCATCGGGTTGGTGGACCAGAGATGACACAGCGTTGTACCGTTCCCAACTCCCACTCATCCTTGCCATTAAAGGGAGCTAGTGCTATTTCTGTGAGAGCTGCATTTAGAAATCCTAAATTGCTGGCCATCTTATGCTAGCGACTGCACAAGCATTGTTAGTTTGGTTATTATCTGCTACCTGGAAGCTGGTGCAACTGTCACCCACTTACCAGGCGACAGGAATGGACCAGTGCTGCCAAAATGCATTCCATCACCAGGCACAAGCCACATCTAAAAGCTTCAACCTGCTTTTCATATTCTCACCATACACGTGCAGCAATCCATTTACTTAGGAAAAAAAATTAGGGTTTTCATCAAATCCATAATTAGCTTAGTCTTCTAATACTGTTTAGTGAAAGGCAGGCAGTGGTTTACTTCTAAAAAAAACTTTTAGTGATTTAATATTTAAAATGTTGATATTTTTGTTGCACAGGTTGATGGGAAAACCATTAATAATTCTGCATGCACCTTATTAGAAAGGCTACCCACATCCCAGCTCAGACAGAGCATAGCCTGATAAAAAGGCTTAATACATAAATGCTTGTTTGTGTTTGGAAAGTTCCTGGAGCTTAGCCAAACATTCAGTGTGCTGAGGAAACACAGAGAGACAAGGGTCTGCTTTTAAAGCAATGCTTGTCTGCAGCTCTGTATTATCCTGAGTGACATTTTGTCCGAGTACAGTAATAACACACGTCCTTGCCCACCGCTGAAAGCAAAAGCCAGATTTTAATACCTGATGGAAACATTCTTGCTTTTGGGAGCATCCAGGCCTGGGAAAAAACATTCTGCTTCTAAAAATTCTGATTTCTTCAACATATAAACGAGCCGGTTTGCAACAACAAAAGCCTCTCAGATAGCGGGTGTAATCTCCAAGCTGCTGCCGTGTCAGTCTTTTAGCAACACCTATAACTTATACAGAGCTGTTTTGCCACATATTGCAAGGAGGCAGAGCACTTATTGCTCCAACCGACAAACAGGGAGCCTGGAAGCGCGGAGCAGGGCAGTGACTTTTGCCCAAGCTCATCCAGCAGGTCAGGACCTGGAAGACCTCCAGCCTCCCGAGTCCCAGCAGACCCGAGGCGCAGGGTTACACAGCTGAGCGACGTGCAAGGCGACCACTCTCATCCCGACCCAGGGAGAAACCGCAAGCACATGGTTTACACGTGTTTGGCTTTTACCGAAGTCAGTGAGATGCAAGCACAGAAGGAAGGTGGACCGACCTGCTGAGCTAAGCTCACGGGCACATCCAAACAACGTACCAGGCAATCTCACCAAAATACGGCGTCTATTTTTTATCCTGCTTCCTTTGCCCCTCCGATCAAAGAATGCAAGCGTTGAGCCAGCAAGAGACAAGTCTCAGAAGAAACCCCGAGCTGGAATTATCTATCAGTCAGAGCCCTGCCACCAATAAACTCCTGGAAAGTAATAATTTTCTCCTGAGGGTGATAGGCAGGGTGTCTCTGGCAAGTGACAGCAAACTCACTGCTTCCCATTGTAAAAAAGCTACCCTAAAAAACATGCTTATGCCTGCCTGAATAGTTGTGTGTGAAAGGCCAGACTATGGTAAATGCTTCCTATTGCAAGTAGCTTCTTTCAATACCACGGATAAGAGTGCTACATTCATTGCCAGAGTGCTCCCTTTGAGGACCAGAGCACTGCGTGATGAATCTGACCCCGAGGAGCAGCTCCAAGCTGGCCTCTCCCATTTAACGGGTCTGAATTTCCTTAATGGCTCTCTCTAGAGTATGGTAGGAGAGCGATGGAGCGGGGAGCAACAGGTCTGTAAAATCAGGAGTGGAAAGGTAGCGAGAGGGCAGCTACTCCCAACTTAATAAATAGGGGTGAGGGGTGGAATTTGATGAAATGAACAGGCAGCATGTCTAACACAAATTAAACAAAGTGCTTTTTTACACAGTTAATTTATGGAACACCTTGCCACAAGTTATTGCACACGACAATGGTTTTTAAAAGGATTTAGTAAGGGACTAGACAAAGTCATGAAGATGTAGTACCTAAGGGTATGGCTTGAAAGCCTCTAAACCAGCAATTGCCAAAATCTGGAAAGGTTTATCTGAGACAGGCTCGACATCTATTTATTTCTCATGCCTTTTTCTACACATCTGCCACTAGACAGGCTTTGGCTGACCAGGTGATGGCTATTTCCCTGTCATCCCTAGCAGCGAGCAGGGGCAGAGGACAGCGCGGAGATAAGCCATTGCAAGGGAAGATTGCAGGAGCCAACCCTTCACGCACAGCATTGGCCTCCAGACCGCAGGACCACCAACCCATTTTCTCCTAGATCACTGCTGAGGAGCTTTCTTTGCTTTTCAAAGAGAGGGGCTTTAATTTTGCCTGCCCATGGAGTCATTTTCCCATATGTACGTGCCCAAAGGCCAGTCCTACCATGGCTGGTAACGTGACTACAGACAGGTCAGAGCTGTCCTCCAGTGGTTTTCATACCACTGCTTAGATTATCCTTATTAAGTGAGAGAAGATATTTTAAGGTCTTTTTCTCTTCTCATTAAAGCCTCTGTCACAGGAATTACTTGTCACCACAGGTTTAATCTTCTGCAGAGTCCAGCTTCCACGTGTTTGCATTCGTGAGATGAGGGACAGGACATGAGGAGGAAATTGGACCAAATTAACCTGCTCCCATGACAATCCACAATAATAACAAAAGTGGAAAATGGCAGAGAATTAAACTGTTCTTGACAAAAACTGTAATGACCTCCAAGAATGCCTCTAAAGTAACTGTCCAAGTAATAGTTTCCAAGTGTAATTTCAAGGATATGCTATGCAAACTCCCCTTGCAGAATTTCAAGCTACTGGTTAACAAGGCTGAAAAAGGAATGAATGAGAGGAAGAAGTAATCAATACTAGAATTAGCAATGTGGTAATCTGAAACAGGGTGATTTGGTTAAATAAGAACAGGTAGATTGGATCAGGAAAACTCTAAAGTAAAACAAGAGAGTTTAAATCTCATTTGGTTTTAGCACTGGGAAAGAAAACACTCGGAAAAAAGTTGTACAACAGGGTTCCCTGCTCTTTTTCAAACTCAAAATAATAATTGAGGGGGAAAAAAAAAAAAACCCTAGCCAAAAAAAAACCCCAACAAGCAAAGCAAACTGATTTTAGATAGGATAGCCTTAATTATTCAATCCCCAAATAGAGAGATAGCATCAATCAAAGTCAGGGCAGAATTAGAACAAAAGGCCATCTGAGGCTGGGCCAATCCTCTGAATAAAAAGGATGTCCAAAATAAAAGTATTTCCACTGAGTGAAGAACAGAGGCTGTATGCTGTATTTTCCCTTTTAAAGCTGGCCGAGGTAGCCAGGGCTATGTTTTCCAGGGATTAATAAAGGAGAGAGAAAGAAAAACCTTGTTATTGTCCTTGTAACAATGGCTGCAGCACTATCTAAATGCTTCTGTTCAGAATCAATATTTCTGAAAATGGTGTCAGTTGCCCTCATGTCAAAGAAGAAATTCAAGAGGTTGTCCCTGAATCATAAAAAGAGACTGAAACATCGTCTTCAGGATAATGCTGTGTTCTGACACACCAGCCACAGGCCACATCTAGGTAATATAAAAGCACCCTGGCAATATCAATGCACAACTGATCGCGGTTCAGGGGCAGTAGAAATAGAAGTTATTCCTTCAGATAAAACCCAGTAGTGATACAGCGTTGTCATAATACACCTCCTTAATCTAGTCAAACTCTATAACAAAGAAAGAAAGTAATCCTTAGAGGATTTCCACTAAGTATAAACAATAAGATATTACCAAAGGACTTAATACCACTATACTGACAAAAATCTCTGAAATGTAGTGCGACTGAGAGTCACAAATTCCAGTTCAGTACAGTGAGCACTTCATGTGGGATTCAGCTGTCCAAATACCTGCAGCATGACTATTTACATATGAAAATTCATTTAGACTCCATACGTGAAGAGCTAGGTACTTCTGGAGGGAAATCCTTTTCATTCCATTAGTGATGGATAGACCAAACCAGCATTGCAGATGACAAACGCTAAGGATAAATCCCATTATTTTTTTTAGTCTAAAAAAAGCTGGAAACTAGCTCTGTGGCAAAAATACAGAGTTTTCTTCAAAATTTGTATAAAACAAAAAGCTAAGAAAGCCTCAGTACCAATTCAAAAAAAAATACAGCATTGAGTTGGTCACTGAGTCACTCTTGTCACACAGAGTGAACCAAATCCTTTTTTCAGACAACGTTCTCCAGTGTCACGAGGAGCGAGCCCAAGGGCATTGCATAGAAGGGGTATTGGCCAAACTTCCATTTCTTTCTTTAGATACATCTCAGTCCCCCACATGGACAATTAATCTTCAGTTTAGGAGTAAGAGTCAGTCTATGGAGCGCAGTCGCAGTCAAAGCTATCATTGCCAAATGAAAGTTGTGGGTAGATGACTTTGTGTTAGATCCCTGGTTTTAAATTGTTCCTTTGATAAAAGTTGCCTTTGAGGCAAAAAAAAACGACTTGGTATGAAGACACACAAGCAAGCAAATGTCTGAAAGGCACTTGGATCTTGGCGATAACATCGCAAGACAAACCCTTGGACCAAAACCAGGTCAGACCATACCATAAAATAAAGGAGAGGGAGAGGCATAAAATGCAGTTAAGACTTAGAAATTGTTTAACATGTCAGTGGATGAGTTCAGTATCTGTTTCTGTACTCCTCCCAATTTGTTGAAGCTGATTTTGGTAACAGTGCAAGGGAGAAAAGCCCTGCAATTTAAATAGACCTTTCTGACTGTCAGTTAGATTGATTACAGTTTTCTGCAAACAATACATTTTTAAATAGTTCTTTGTAGAGTTTATTTTACTCCCAACATTTTCCCTATTATAAAAACCTCATAACGAACGCAATCACATTTCTATTCACTGCCTCTCCAAAGTCTTCCTCCCTCCCTTTTCTCTGGCCACCTGTTAGCTCGCTCTTCTCTAAATTTAACTCCCTTAGCTTTGTTTGGTAACCTTTTCCTCATGCCCTCATTATCCGAATTCTGCTCCTGCTGTGGTAAAGCTGGTGGGGGGCTGGACCTGGGTTGTTATTTTGGAAATGGGCGGGGAAGGAGGTAATGAATCAGTCCATCAGGAGAGGTTTATTTACGGTTGTTTTTTCCTTAAAAAAAAAAAACCAAGATGAAAAACCCAAGGTCTCTACCACCTTTTACAAAAAGTTCACAGCACAAAGATAACATTGGAATGTATTAGAACATCTCAAAATACAGCTCATTTCTGGTTATCTATTAGTTTGCCTGAGTAGTAAGAAGGCACTGGATAATCCTTTACAGCTGTGAAAGGTAAAGCATATTGGAACTGTGACTCATTTGTTCAACACTTGCTCAGTGTTAATACAAGCAACCGTGGAGAACCTGTGGACAGCACAGAGGCACAGTCCCATGGTTGCCCGAGGCCTCTGCACATAGCAGGTAACACAGTCCCATCCTCAGCTGGCTGCTGCTTCTTACCCCCATCTAACTCGGTGCACTGCTTATTCAGCAGTAATTCCCCTCCTATCTGTCATAACACGGTATTGAAGCAACTGCCTCCTTAAGGATGCTCAAGGTAACGCCCTTCTTCCTATTCCATCCCACTGACCACAAAGGTTCCTCACTGATCCTTGGCCAAGGCAGACCTTAATGCTGACTTAAGAGTCTCTCCACAAATTGGTGATGATATCCAGCCACCCTTCAGCAGGGACACGTATTAAATATATTGTTCAGAGAAAAAAAGGGAAGACTTGCAGAATGAAAAGGCAGGGAAGCGAGGACAAGGCAGGTCTAACTGGAGACCTTTGTCATCGGTCACTTCCCAAAAAGAATAACAAATAGAGTGAATCCACACCACTGAGCAAAGAATACATTGCTCGTAATATTACAGTTTGTCTTGCGTTTCACTTGCAGCACCTTTGCCCAAACTTTGCCGCATAAAATGCACCTCTGTCGGAGTATCCCATTGACCCACTACACACAAACCCACCCCCACCCCCCCCCCCAACCCTTTGGAGATGGAGAGAAGCTCCAGGCATAGCACGGGTCAGCTATCCTGACCATCAGGGATGCAGGAGAAAACTGTAGGTAGCATGATCCCAACGGAAGGAATAATTGCAGCCTTTCCCCACATTGTGTTCAGTGTATATCCTGTTCTGCCAGCCCTGCCCAACGCACTCTTCTACAAACTCCTCGACTGCCCCAATAAATCTAACCTTGAGCTAGTACAATTTCAAGACTCTATGGAAACAAGCTGATACGCATAAACACCACACAGCTAATGCACAGTGAGGTTACTAAATGAATGAATTTGGATGCAAGTAGGAAAATAAAAGCTATATTTCACCTACAGAGAGAGCCCAGAAAACCCTGCTCCCACAAAGCACATAGTGATTTTGAAAATATAGTGAGCTTGTGTTGGGACACAGAGGGGAGATATTTTTAAAATGCCAAAGTCGCTGGCATGGCACCAGGCGTTGGTTTAATTTCATTCTCATACTTCCTCAGAGCCAAAATGAGTCATCTTCCCCATGAAATATGAATCTGTACACAACGCTAGCTGTTAATTACCTTTCCTGTCTCCATTAAAGAGTGAAGTGACAGTTTCAACCTCTCCCTGGGCGAGCATTGTGTTCTCTCGCTGTCTCCATCCCTCGCCAACAAATCTGCTGCTACAACTCAAGTGGCACTTGAGATATTCAGTCTAGCATTTCAACAACAGTATAATAACTGATAATTCGACAACAAGAAGCCATCTTTAGAAAACTCAAGCCACTTGTAACCGCAGCAGAAACAAATAGAGGTATTTCTTCACCAGGCCAGCCTATAGAGCAGCTCATTTGGCCCCAGACAGCATTGATCACTCCAAGGCCGGGAGCAGTCATCTCCAAAACGCTGCTGTTTTAGCACATTGGCTCCAGCAAATCAGGGGGTTTATCCTTCATTTATTTACATGGCTATACTACTGTGTACATAATGTTTTGAGAATAACAGGACTCAAAGGAGGTGATATCTGGCTACAGAGAGAGTGATTGCTCCAGGCATCCCCAGCCAAAATACCACTCTCCAGCCCTGAGGAGGTCACCTCTATAGCTACGCTGTCACCTCGGTGACCAGGATACATTCCTGCTATCACTCTTATCTCCCAACTCTACTGACATCAGGCAGTTCACCAAAATTTCACAAGTAGCTCAGGTACCTTTCATCTTCGCACAGTTCATTAACTGGAAGGAATGTAAGTGTTACACAGTTGTCACCAATAAACAGTCAAAAAACCTGAACCTTCCATATTCCAAAAATTACAGTTGCTTCAGAAGAGACAAGCAAAAACCTAGTTCTTCTCGGTCTCTGGGCTTTCAGTTATATGGGAGACTCTCTGGTTGTGCTCTCAAGACTTCATGTGTGATCATGAAGTGCAGAAAATTTTTTTTTCAGTACAAAAGAATGCATTTTTGAAACACCCTTTTGAAGAGCTTTATAGATAAAGTGAAATAGCACAAGATTTAGAATATAATTATAGAAGGGGGAAGAAAAAAAATCAGGCAATACTGAGGTTGTTATTCATTTACATTTGTAGCAGAAATTCACTCCTATGCAAAGATGAATCAAGATCCATACAAGGCTTAGCCCAGTAAGCCCTTGGGATTCAAATAGATTAGCGTACTCATGCTGAGCCTTCTCAGAAGGGCAAACCTCACCTTTGCGTGCATTGCAGCAGTTAAAGAAACAAAAATTTGCAGGAACTGAAAACATTGGAATTTGAAAGCCTTTAAAGGCAGCAGGGAAAAAAAACTAATATTCACTTCCATTTCTGGCCATAAGTGCAATGTTTTACCCAGCCAGAACAACCTTCACCCAAAACCCCAGAGCAACTTGCTAACCCTAATCAGGTCTCACTGGACACCTCTACATTAGATAACACGGCTAATGCATCTCAGGTACAGGAGAAGATCGATGTGTTCACAGCAAGGTATTGGATCATTTGCTTGTACCATGCCACAGGTCATTCTCTTAGATCAGGCTGAAGGCCACCATAACCAACCAATTTTTTTTTTCTTAAACCAGCTGTACCCGATTTATTTATTCAGATGAATACGTAAATACAAACATCAGCATTGATATCTTTGTAGCATCTTTCCCACTGAAGAACCAAGGGCGCATTTTATCAGGATACCCACTACTGCAATAAGCCCTTTTTCTTCTGAATTTATTACTTCATCATAGTATGTTGTGTATTGAGCAGAACAGCTCCAACTGAAACCACTTCATTACTCATCTACTCTGTGGCTTTTGGGGGAAAGCTCTGAAATTATTAAAAATAAATACACAAGAAGACTAGCATTATTTCTCAGAGGCAGGGAAATTCCAGTTACCACCCATGTCTTATCTTAGAAACTAATGAGTGCAAGAAAATAAGAAAGGAAATTCTTGATCATTAGAGTAATTTCATGAGGGTATCTAAAGAACAATGCAGAAGACTGAATTTCAGCCTTGCAAGCTCAATCATAGAAAATTCATCTACGTGAAACACACGGCCTACTTTCCTGCTGCCGTTTTTTTTTTTTTTCATAAAATAGTTTAAAGCTAGTTATTCATTTCAGTGAACTTTTCATAGGGTTGTTCATCACATTTTACCATTGTGGCAAGTGACTAATGACCTTGAAAAAAAAAAAAGTAGCCATATGAGCATTAGCAGAATAATATATACTCCAGATTAAGGAGGGAATGTTCAGCTTTTGCTTAGTGAGGTATGTAGCTTGCTCGACAAAGAATGATTTATAGGGAAAGCAACAAGAAAACTCATGATTTTGAGATACAGAGCAGGCATAAGCAAAGCTGCAGCTCAGTGCAAGCAGAATCCTAGCCAGCCACCACAGAAATACTAATACACTTTTGTGGTTGAGCTCACTGAGCCTGTACCTATCTTGTTTAATTCCTTGAATTCAGGGCCATTGTGAATAACAGGCTTTGTTTCATTTTCTTCCCACAGACTGGGGAAGAAATGGGAACAGTCATAGCTAAACAGGGTAAAACTAGGATCTACTGTTTTCCTTCCAAACAAAGGAGGAATTATTCCTTAGTGAGTAGCTGAAGGCACAAGATGCATTGCTACAGACTCCCAGCAGTGTGGCCTGTTCATGGACAGCTACCTCATAACTCTCACTGGTTAGGATTTTTTCCCTGAAACGCGAGTCATCTCTCAATCTCTTTAAAAAAAAAACTTAATGCTGCTAACACTAGCTTTCTAACTCCAGGTATTCTTATTCAGATAAATAACAATACTCCCTTCCTGAAACTTTGGGGGGGATGGGAGGGGCGTTGTGATGAGCTCCGATGGATATATGAGAGGAGCTGTGTGCAGGGAAAACAAAACCAAACAAAAGCCAAAAAAACCCCAAACACCACCACAACCCACAAAAAGAAATGGTAGAACAGCCCTATTTTCAGCCTGAGTCTCATCTCAGTCATGCTTTAATGCAATGTAACCGCTGCCCAATTTGATTCTTTACACAGTCCCAGCAGATGACAACATGTTACAAAACCTGAAGGTACCACATGCAGCTGAAAGTGCCCAAGCAGACTCACCCCAGATAGCCCCTGGTCAGGACAATCCAATGGGGGGAACTGAACAGAAACAGAAGAAAAACATAGGACCTCTAAGGATGCCTCTTTTCATCCTGTTTCTATTCAGAGAGCTCATGACTTCAACATAGGAGCAAGAACTATTTTTTCTTTCAATTTCACAAGATTTCATAGGTAGATTAAAGTTCTTCTGTAGTAATTCTCTCTGCATTTGATCTGGCTTATTTGTTTTAATATCACTAGAGTCAAAAGAGGATGCACGTCATCTATTTTAATGGGCTTGATTTTTCTCACTTTTACTTTTTACAAGAGCAACCAGCTAAAAGATAAAAGGTAACACTACCGTTCTGAACTGGTAGAATTTTACATCTACTTAGCAATCCTAGAGATACTTCAGTTGCAAGCTAGCCAAGAGCCAGGCTCTTGCTTTTTGGTTGCAACCAAACAACAGCCAAATGCAAAAGGAGTTTTTCCAGGTAAAAGCGTTTTGATGGATGTGTGTATAACTGTTGCACCCTGAAATGCCTTTGGAAACATGAGACACTATGCCAAGAGGTTGGCCACATATAGATTACTGAGCTGGAAAATTATTTTGGACCTAAAGTATCTGTACTTCAATTTTATGGGTAATTAAACCTAACACGCTGCCATTCAGAAAGCAATTAAGTCCAATATCTAAAATGCGGTGTCCCCTACCAGTGAGTGATGGGGAGGAAGCGACAGGATTCACTGTGCTGATTGATCATTTCTGGGAACTCCCCTTGCAGCCTTAGGTCCTCTCATAAAACAGGAATTGGGCAAAACACAGAGGTGGAGCAAGAGGATGTCCTTTGGGCTACATCTTGCACATGTTATCAACTGCACGTCCAGAGTAGGTGCATTAGCTGACTTGGGGAGAGCCTGGAAAGGAGATTTCCTTAGCAAATAGACAGTTTTACCTGGATATTATGGTACTAAGGAGACAGGATTGGCCAAAGATGACAGACCAGGGCTGCAGCGATGATTTCTGTTCTTTGTGGACTTCATGTCAAACACACTGGCCACCCTGGAGGGCTTTTCACTTTTTCTGTTGGCAGAAGACACCAATTCAATCTGGCTAAAGGCATCAAATCCATCAATAGAGGTAACACAGACATTGCAAAATCACCTTGGCGGAGTGCTGTGCTTGGCACGAGGGTCTTGACTCTTAAACACCAGAAACTACCCAACCCTGAGCAACATACCATCCCTGACTTGATGGGGAGCAGCTCCCAGGCCATGCCTGCAGCCCTGGAGGGACGTGAACCAAAGTGGCTGCAGTCCATGACTGGGTGCCCCAAAGCCCCCCCCACATCTTGCAACGATGCGGCAGGAGCTGTAGTGTCCACTCCAAGCCAAGGCACTGCTCTGGGCTCCCTCAGCCCCATACGTTGCACATGGCCTACAGTCCTCGGCCATGTGAAGGTTTGTGCTTGGTTCAGACAATCAAGAAAGGTGGCACGAAGTAACCCAATAGCTCAACACACAAAGGTCAGCTGCCACCAAGGTCAGTGAAAGCCCCAAGTTGAGATCTTCTGAAAAAAGCAGGCAGGCTTATGTCAGAGTACCCATTAATACCACAATATTTGTTTTAAATTCTATTATTAAACATTATTAAATTTAATAACACTGGTGCACTGGGACATAATTGTGATCAAAAGGTTCACCCAAGGTTAGAAAGAAAGTTGGTTGCAAAGTCCTGAAACCAATCTAATCTCTTGCTATGCAGTCCTACACTTTGGGAGGAAGATAATTGTTACTAAAGCTCACCCACGGGTAGTCACCATGAATAAAAACTTAGTAATTGACAGCATGTATAATGCCTATTTTTTCCACATAAGTATGGAACGGGGAGGGAGATCGGTAGGGAAAAAGTAAAATAAACTTACGAAACAATACCTCCATGAATATTGCAACAAATCACATCCCAAAGATGCTATTACAATCATACCGACCTAGCCAAAGCATTGGTCTTCTTGATAGGAAAAGTTAGCACCAAGCAGAGATTTCTTAAAATCTTTTTCTCTTCCTCTGTTGTTTTTTATACTACTATTTGAATTCATCAGCTTGCTGCTTCTTACAGCTTAGTGATAAGCCAGAGTATTACAAATGTTTTCTCCATCTTTGAGAGCAATATGTAATATCATTAGATTTCCACAGTTTGCTTTGGCAGTGATATGTTCAACGGACAAGCTGGTCTCACCGTTGTAGAGATGGGACCGGTTCTGAGTAAGCAAGATAGAAGAGGAGCATTAGCAGAAGCCTATTATCTCAGTTCAATTTTCCCAAAGAGTAACCAAGGCTTCTTCCGCTATAGAGAATAAATGAAAACATTTATCGTCTGATAAAAATTAGTAAGCTGCTCTAACACCTGCCCATACTGGCACGTTTCCTTGCCGATTACAGTGCAATAAGGTGGCTTCAGGCGACGAGCAGCAGCGACAGCCTCAGCAACCGCCGCTCCCAGCACCCGAGGATGTGGCTTGGAGAGCATGGGGGTGAAGATAAAAACCCTGGCACCACTACTGAAAGGATTCATCTAACTGGTGTACAACTCACATTTCTGCAAACAAACACTCGCCACCTTCTTTCGAGCTGGCAATTGCCACATCGCCACTGCCCATTCTGCTTTTGGGCCACCGGTTGCTGCACAGTAATGGCAGCACATCCAAAGTAATGTCACCCCTTCCTGGGCACTTCTGGAAGATGAACTTTCTCAAGGTGACAGGCTTGCAGTCTGTTGTATTGCCTGGCTAGTTTTACACCCTGGCCCATCTACGAGAATATTGACAACATATGAGGGCTGCTAATGGGTCGTATTTCTGCACCAGATCCTCCCGAGCTCCTGCACAGGCTGGCAGTGATGTGTGACACATCAGGAATTTCCCAATTTGTTGACTGTCACAGGTTTGCTTTCACCTTCCTGGAAAATCAGTCCCAGGAGTCGAAAGCCAGATTTTTCGCTCTCTACTTTAATGCCTCTGTTCAGCATGTGCTGGTTAATGACGGTGTGTAATAATCAATAAACAGCTCTTGGCTTTCAGCTGATGGTGCATTACTGCCAGATAGGAAGGGGAAGGTGAGCCATGCAATTTCTGCTAACTGGGGAAGGTTCTCTCTTGTGCATACACAACCCCTAACAACCTCCCATACTTGTCCTGCTGATGTTGTTACCACTTCCCTAACTCTTTGCTGTCAGCATACTGCCGTATTCTGGAATTAAAAAAACGACGGTCACAGTGCCCCCAGTGTTTAATGATACACAAACAGGCAGCGTTTTGGTGGTTTCCAAAAACTACGCCCCAGCACAGAAGCTGCAATGAGGGTGATGGAGGTAGGTTATACCAGAAACCTTTACGCTTACAAAACCTGGGGCCCATGTGAATTTGAATTGGGACCAAGTTGGAGCCTGTGGCAGGAGAACTTTGCTTCACACAGTACGGGTCTGCAGCGCTTCTACTGCAAGAGAACACCAGAGTTCAGCATCTGCTTTCTGTTAGTCTCCTGCCAACTTCATCTGACCTGCTAAGAACACTAAGAATGAAACAGAAATGCTTTTTTTGGTAAAAGCAGGACACGCACACATCAAAATAAAGCATCCTCCCAGCTGCACAAGATAGCAAAGGAAATGGCCTAAGTTTTCATCCCACTCTTATTATCCCATTTCATACCTGCACCTGATACAGAGACACCTATCCCAACTGTCCGACTTCTTTTCATTATGCAGAGGGACAGAAGATGTCACGCTCTGACACCTTGAAGCACTTTGACGTTGTACAGACAGAAGCCGAAGGACGATTAAGTGTTTCTTGCATGAGATCAGCCAATGCCTAAATCCCTTTGGCTCATAACTTCCAAATAACCCCCAGCTGACTCAAGCAAGGTAGTAGGCACATATTGGATACCAAGTTATAAACAAACCCCACACACACTTTTCAGGCTTTAACTCCTCAAGATAGATTATCGCTCACTACCTACATAGTCCACTTGATTCCACATACAGTTATTTTTTCCATCAGTGCTCCAGAGGCAGCAGGACCACCCGGTGGAGAAGCCATCTGAACTGAGTTCCCAACACCAAGGACAGACTGACAGAGCCTGCACCTCCTTCGCGTGATTGAGATGAGATCTGCCTAGACACAGTGCAGTCTCAGCATGCTCCAAGGGGTAGGTTTAAGCTCTGAAACAGGCAGGATCCTGCAACCCCTTCCTGCAAAGCCAACCAGTAATAGTCCCCTTCAGGTCAGTAAGCAGCACTCGTCTCCCTGCGGCATCGGCCAGGGTGAACGGCAGGTACCGAATTCAGCCAGGCTGGCACGATTGCTTTGTGCAGCGCTCGCGCACTGATGATCAATCATTCATAAGCTGGTTTTGCGCCGAGAAGTTCTCAGGGGCTCTTCTGCCTATTGCCAGACCCGTGATGCACCGTGACTGTCACACCGGGTCCTGACGGCACCAGCTGGGTGACGTGCCCTATTGTAGCTGTCACATCTGCTTTGAGGACCTGCCACTTGTGACGCAGCTTGATCCGAGACAGACTGAGGCATTTGCTTTTGGAAATTGCGGACTTCATGCCTCAGTGGGGAAAGAGCCCAAGAAAAAGGAGGAAAGCAGCAGGGGTGGTACAGATTGGGTTTGTTTTACACCCTCGCCCATTAAGAGTGGGTCCAGCCACCACTAAGACTGACCAACTGTCTCCTTGTTAAGAACCAGGTCGAGGAGCAGTCGGGTCTGCAAACTCACACAGAGGCCAGACTCTGCCTGGATGAAACAACAGCGCAAGGTCTTTGCTGCAGGGTGCAGCTTTGAGAGAGGCAGAGGGAACACCAGTCCAAGGTTGCTACTCGTTTGCTTTGGACTCCAGGTATTTCTCCTCTCTTACTGAGGACCCCCAGTCTTACCTGAAAAGCAGGACCATGCTTGAAGTCACCCTTCTGTTATTATAAGTTGAATTGTCAATACTCTGCATGTCAGTGGGCAGAGCTTTTTTTCTTTTTTCTTTCTTAAAAAAACCCAAAACAAAACCAACCAACCAACCAAAAAACCCACAAAACCCCACACCACTCTGAAGTCCCGGTACTGGACTGCAGCTTCTAACAAGCCTAACAAGCTTTCTGGAGCAGACGATGTGATGCAACTGGAGAAGGTGAGAGGACACAGAGGATTCCCATACTGTTTACTCTCACATTATTATGGACAACCGTAGCAACTCAGTAGTTTAGATAAAATGAATTTCACACCTCAGGTCAGCATGGAGTGAATGGCTGCTCCCATCTCCCTCACGCAGTGCAGTGAACCTGGGACAAAGATGCACTGCTGAGATACACCGAGACAAGGGGAATTTTTGCTTCAGTTCCTGCTAAAAAATTAGCAGACGTTGGCCTTATTCGGTAGCATTCCCAGGCTACACTTCCTGTGTTTCTTTTCCCAGCAGGAAAATAAAAAATACAAAAAAAACCCAAAAACCAACCAAACAAAACAACCACCCAGCTGAAATACATCTCACCATTTTCTCTCTTACTATGGCTTCTTCTTCAAACTAGATTCAGCACATGGCATTAAACCCATTTCAGAGCAGCTAAGTGCAATACAAACCATTAACCTGAAGGTGAGAAAAGCCATAGCCCATTCCAATGGGCTATTAGGCGCCCCATGCTGAATGCTTCCACAGCAATTACAGTGTTACATTATTGAACATCACTTCTCCTACGAGAGTTATGCCACGTCATGTTTCTTTAAAATACCAAAGAAAGCCATACCAAAAAAAGGCAGACTACAGCCATGGAGAGGAATACAGTCAAATAGATGCCAGAAGAGAACCAAAGCAAGCAACGAGCCACTTTTCCTCATCACTTCTTGATTAGATTTCTTTCTGTCATTTGCGGATATGGCTCTCCTGTCTACCGCACCACCACCAGCAGTTGTTTTTTGCTGAAGTGAAGAATTCAGGAGAAATGTTAAGTCTTTAAAAAAAAACCCAAAAAACAAAAAAAACACATAGCAAGAACCGAACTGCTCCCAGTTCAGATGGCATATACAGACACCAGCCCCTACTCTGTACCTGCCTGTTGACAAGGGGAAGACTGGTGCACTTCATTGACTTGGCAGCTAGGATCCCTTCACACTGTGGAATACCCCAAGTCTTTGATGCAGCTAGAATAGTCCTATCTGTAGCCCCACGTCACAGGATTACTCATTTTTAGGGTTCAGGATTCCAGACCCAGCTCACGAGAACCACCAGTGTCTGTGTGCAGACGGGCCGTGTCCTGAGGCGCTGGTTGAACATGGTACGACTTCCCTGCAGAGCAGATGCAAGCCCCAACTTGTTAATGGGGCTAAAGTGACCAAAACAGGGCTCTGCAGACAGAGCTCCATGGAAGAGTGAACCTCCAAAAGGCTTGATGTCTCTCAGCTTTCTTCCATCAGCAGAAACCCCTGCTAGAAAAGCTTCCACCTGAGGAAGAGTTCTGAAAGATAGAAATGGGTCATCTTCTCTCCCAAACACTCATGCCTTTCCTGCTCTGGAAAACCACTTAAAAGCATTAGGTGACAAATGTTTTGTTGCCAAGCACTGCAGAAGGCCCATGGGATTTGTCTTCTGACACCTCTTGCTGGTAAATGAACGAGCGGTACAATAACATGACAAGGGATTTAAAAAATTAAGTCTTCCCAGACACTCTCTGGGGGTGCTTTTGCTGTGATATGCAGGCTGGCAGCGCTGCTGCTCACGAGATACCACATTCCCGCATTTCCTTGTTTTACAAGAAATGGATTTCTCCGGTTAGTGAATCTTTAATGTGACAAAAGGAAGGGACACTAGTAGTGCTGGAATGCTTTTCTTGGACACCACAATGCAGAAGGCTGCCTATGGAAGAATGTTCACATTGCTCCTGGACCTGCCTTTACATGACCAATCACTCAAACCAAAACAAAAAAACCCAACCAACCCACACTCCCCCCAAAATCGCTTTCAGAAGGAATAGACAAAGTGTGAAGGTTTTGGCTCTGGACTTTTCATGCTGGGATGTGCTAGGAGGGGACATGAAGTCGGAGGGGATGGACAAGACGGGTCATCTGGGCAGGATGGGACAGGCAGGTCCTGGTCTCTCCCTTCCCAGCTGTTTGAAACATGGCAACGCTTTCCTCAAGAACATGTAGGAGCCCTTCAGCGACAGCCCACAGCACATTTCAGCCTCCACCAGCTGAAGCTGCGTTATCAATGGCCATCTCCTCACTTCCAGTACCTGTCACTGTAAATCATACCCCAGAGCAATGCTTAAGAGAAGGCATCTAAATCACAAAATAAAACAGGTCAGAGCTGCAATTATGATCAGTGAAGCAGGCATCAGTATGTTGTGCATAATTAAAATGACTGTAGGACTTCTCTATAAATATCAGCCAGAAAAGTGTCTCTTTGTGTGTGGGCATAAAAATGAGATGCAGGAAACAGCCTGCTCTGATGTGACGACATGACCTTGGAACAACTTTGTTGCCTCCACACCAGAGTAATTACACCGTTGAAATGTCTGATTGTGTCCCTCTTGCCATCAGCAGCAACCAAGCCTTTGCAGCAATAAATGTGTAACGACTAACAGTTCAGTAAAGATCCAGAGATAGACTAATTTTGCTGTGGGTGTCGCTCCTTGAAGTTCTCTAAAGCTGAAGCTCCAAAAGCAAAGGCTTTTGTTTTCTCCTTTAAAAGTCTGAACTCAGCTTGGAGATGAAATCCACTCAAGATGATAAATGGACACCATGCAAAGCTTGTCTTACACACGTCTTTAAATATTTTACTTACTGCTCATCAATCTTTCCCATCTATGCAGCATTCTCAACTACTTTGCAGTAAGAGAGCCAATTCCTTCAGGGAATTTGGGAAGCAAAATACATTCCCACTCTTCTCAACACTATGATGACAGTAAATATGGAAATGTTAAATGAAGAGTGGTGCTAAAGCAGAGAGCTGCTCCAGATCACTGTGTTATTGCCAGACTGAGCTGTAGGGCAAGGGCTGGCCCTCACTGGTCCCACAGGTCATGGAAAAATCCACGTGGCACATCTTGGATCTCATGAATCCCAGCATTCACACAGTTTCATTGGGAAGAACTCAGAGCCAACAAATCAAGTCTGAAATGCTATGGGCAGGTTCCATTACAAAATTTAACAGGTGAATAACGTCACTATTAATGGGCAACACAAAAGGAGTATCTCTATTACCAGAGACAACCCAAAAGTTTGGCAAGTGACAACATGGATGGTATGTGTTTATTCAAAGCTATGTCAAAACACAAATACTCCCATTGATAATCACTCACCTCCCATTCAATAACCCAGTAATCCCCTTTTGTCCAGCACAATGCCTAGACATATTTTATTGACCCAGTAGTAAACTCATAGGATGTACCGTTCTTTGACTACTAATGACCGGGTATATTTCTCCCTGCAGTCAAGTATTTATCAGGCAGAAAGCAAATATGTGATTCATTGACCCATAATACATTACAGATAAGTAATAATGAAAGACCTATGCATCATTTTTGTCAATGTGCTGAAAAGATTTGCTGAATGCACAGAGGTTGGGGGAAAGGAAAAAAAAAAAATAATCGAAAGTGTTAATCTGCAAGAACAGGGAATAGATATTGAGGAGTAAGCTTACTAGGGGGCTAAAGGGACCCTGCCACCAAGACCAGACTACTAGCACTAGCCGATACATAGCTTGACCTTGTGTCCAAAAATGTAGCGTCACCACACACTCCAAATGAAATGCTCCAAACTATCCCACAACCCAAGATGTGGTTGCAAAATATATACTGAGGGGAGAAAAATGATGAGATTTAAGAAATTCAGGGAAATTTCTGTGGATTTTTCACAAGCTGAATGAGGAAAAGAGTATTGAATAAATTAATCCATATAAATGACTTTCCATATGAAATATTAATATGCTGTCCAGTGTTCAAAAATCAAAAATTAAACAAAATAAAAGCCTGCAATGAACTGAACTGAAACACTGTGAAAAACAGGGGGAAAAAAAGAGGAGGAAATGGTGGTTGTTCTCAAATCACTCAAATATACATCTTCCTTATAAAGAATAATGGTGCATCCAAAATGGTCATTTCCTTAAAATAAGCTATATAAAGCACTAAAAGGAGAAGCACATAATACATGGCATTGTTGCAGCATTGTCAGGTCACCATTTTCTTTTTAAGGTATTATACTGCTTGAGCTTTTGTTGGGAATTCTCCCTAATAAATTCCCTTTTTACATCCCTTTTCAGGACTGTCATTTAAAGGATGCTACAAAAAGATTCGGAGATCTTCTGGAGTAACTACATGGAGCTGGTAACCCTCAGCAGGTCCCTGTCAGATGCCTCACTTGAACAATAACTAGTTTTGGTGAAGGACAGGAGTCAGGGAGTCTAATGAGCCATCTGGATGCTAATGAACTCCAGGTTCAGCTCCTCTAGTGCTCTGGGAAACCCAAGGTGTGACTGGGAGAGCCCCTCCTAGCAGGTAGGATTTAGGCAAACTGAGGAGACAGGAGGACTTCAGCCTGCTGCAGTGGAGGCTGTTGATGGGGCACAGGTATCCTTTAAGAGTTTGTGCCCTGTAGAGGAAAGGATCCCTCTTAAACCATTCCCACTGCCCCGAGTTTAGACCTGAAGGAAACCTATTCTATAGCAAAGCAGATAGGGCATATTCTGTTAGCCTAGGGAATTAATGCTACGGTGTTTGAATTTGTTCTTCTCAGATATACATACATAGGTTGTGCATGCATGTAGATACATCCATATACATGTGTACACATCTCGCACACCTTGACTCCACTTTACAAGCCTGGTTATATATGTGCTCTTGGCCTTCGCTCAGGTCAGCATTGGATGCTCCCCCCGTGCGCACACACGGAGCAGGCAGCCAGTTCTAGCACAACATACGTGCAGCGTTTCAACTCCACTCGTGGTGGGAACAGAGATATAACATCACAGGGAACGGATTAATGCCAGTTTGCAAAATACTAGGCCAATGCCACTGTAACCTAGTGCAGTGCTAAATAAAGCGGAAGAAATGTTCTTAAATCTCAGCCTCCGCAAGGCACGATTTCCAGAGAGCCAACTGGTACGGCTCACGCAGCAGGCTGGCTGAGCCTGGCTGTCTAGCAGCGCTTTCTGCGTTTTACCAGGTCACCTGTCTCCTGTTGCTCAAACTCAGAGAAAAATGAGATCTGTCTGCTAATACATTCCTCTGTCAAAGCCTGTTAACTCCCCATCTGCCCTCCTCCATATCCCTCACCCTTGCAGGAGACAAACTCCATTCAAGGCAAGTAACATAAAGAAAGCTCATTTCCTTTGAACTTATTTACAAGTTTTACCATTAAACTTGCCCACATTATGCAAGCAGCTTGCAATCTTCTCTAATTCTCTGACTTTAATTATATAATTGAACAACCTAAAAACTCATTTTTTCCAGGAAACATTAAACATTACCATCTTAATGAAATTCTTAATGAAATGGTCCCCTCTGCATGCAAATGACTGGCACTGGATTTGCTTATCACACTGATAGACAAAAGGACAAATGCCCTTCCTTTTGTCAACCATCAAGAGCAACAGCCCTTTCTAACAGACACTCCTCCCGGATGGATAATGAGGACAGAAGCACAGACAGGAGGAAGACATAACAGGGAAGGGCGAGGAAGCGGCCAGTGAAGGTCAATAGCGTGAATAAACCAACAACAGATCCACAATCAACGCAAACTTTTTCCTTAAGCTCAGCTAAGTTCAGAGAGGCTCTGCTTCAGCTGAGCTGTAACACCTGGGAAGGGAAGAGCCATAGCTGGGGCTGGATGGATGAAAGAGCCAGCGGTCTCAGCTCTCGGTGTGCTGAGAGTAGGGAAAAAATACTGGCTGTTCTAGATACTTGACTTCTGTGAACTGTTTCAAGATCTGTGGCTCAGTTTTGCCACCTCAAACACCCTCCTTGTGACGCCTTTGTTACCTCAAGCAGCATCTTCGCTCCGGGCCCCCCTGCTGCAGACACGTTTCATCCCCCAGCACACAAGAAGCCGCAGCAGAGCCCCACGCTGGAAGGAGCCCTGCTAGGAGACACGGCCCCACCAACGGCCCCATCCCGGGAGCCTTTGCCCTCCCTCACACGGCTGGACGTACGCCCACCACGTGTCGCAGCGCAGAGGGATGCTGGCACACCAAGCAGCTGTACTGCAGGGACCCGAGACGTCTGCAAGGGTGAAAACTCCAGGACAAACTGCGAAAGAGCAGGGGGGAGGCAGAAACCAGTACTACACTTCTAACATGTCTCCCATCACCTCTCTCACCTCACCAGTCCTCTATCATACCAGCTGTGTGGGAGAGGAGCATCCAACGGTATGGAGGTAACCTCTTTGGTCCCACGTCCTCTTTTGGTGGCTTCCAGTGACACAGCTGCTGCTGCTCTCCACAGCAGACCTTCGAGACATCGCTCCAAAACACAGCCATCGCTCCAAACACAACACCAGATTTAATTTACACGCTGCAGTACTGTCGTCCTAATACAAACCCATCCTGCTCCCTTTGAGCGTTTTCTTGCAGGGTATTTTTAAGCAGCTCATTTCTTGTGTGGTACCAAGCTCTGCCCAGCTGAAGAAATTTTTGTCACGAATATTTCGGGTGCAACCATTCCTTCACTGTCACCATGTGACCTCTAGTTCTTGTTTTTGATACCAGTTCAAAGACACCAGGAATGTCTTTCATTTTTATTCCCATCAAAAACACGTGTAGTTCAAAGACATGACCTTGGTGTCTGTGCTTCTGCAAACACCACCAGCCTCAGTGCTACACCAAAACCCATGTCACTGAATCAGCTTGCTCGAGTCTCTTCTAAATCTAATTCTTTCCAAATCTAATTCTCACAGACCAAGAGCAGAATAGTTTTATTCAATAAGCATTAATTAGTTATTTTTTTTCCACTCTCCTGTTTCACTGCATTTTTAGTGTCCTACCCCTTTAGCCCATATATACTGCTTACCACGCTGCAGCTCCCAGATTCTCCTGATTATTTATTGACCATAAAACTCAAGCCCCAGGTGCCTTTCCCTGATTTACACTCAGATCTGCAATTACGTGGTACACTGTCACAATAAACTTTAAAATAAACAGTTGGGGTTAATAATTTAGAAGGAAAGAAGGAAAACCCAAAGACCTGTCAGTGTCCTGGTACCACCCTAACCAGAAGGTCTGGGGAGGTGGGGGGGGAACCAAACAAAAAAAACCCACCACACAAACACACCAAACCAAAAAAACCTGGAATAGTTAAAGATCCAGCAGCACTTTGGAGATGGGGGTCCAAACCTGACCCTTGTGTGGTCTCCGCTAACAGCATTCTGCTGCCTCAGATTCCTACTACTGTCAGCTAGGCATTTTTTAAGACATGAGGGCAAAATGGTCTTTTCCATTTCAAGGCTAAAAAAATATAAAAATTCGTGACTTGTTTGGTATCATTAGCAGATAAAAGACTTAGTGTTACTTAGGTGATGTGTCTAATACGGGTGAATTTCTTATGCTGCTTTGAAGCAAAAGACTGGGGAGTCTTGCCTGGACAAGTTTCCCCCACCAGTCTTGATTTCTCAGCTAAAAACATCTGCCCACATTTGAAAATAGGTTCTATTTTCTAGCTCTCCATCTTTCCTTAAAGTATTACTTCCCCAGCTACAGCCGTACCCAGCATTGCACCGGGATGTGTCTGTACTGGTAAGAGAAATCCTTTCTAAAACTTTGGTAGGCAAAGAGGTTCTTGAACCTGTGACAGCTTACGATCCTAAACAACAACAGGAATATCCTAACTCACAATTAACAGAGTCTTGGTGCTCAAACAGTCCAACCGAAACCAATTGATATATTTGCCCAGTAGAGTAAGAAAACATTCACAAAGCACAAGGGATCAAAATGTGGCCAGCAAGGCCCAAATCAACTCATTAAAAAAAATAAATGGGAGCAATTCTATGGGCCTCAGTGGGAATTCAATCCAGTGTACAGCTTATAAAGCACTTTCACCAAGTGCCTTTCATTCGAGGCTCTCTACAGGAGAAGTGCATCATTATTTGCTGTAACCCCAGAACCTTCCCCTGTTCTGGTTTGTTTTTCGCTATATGATTCATTTCACTCTCTCAGAGTATTCCCTAGTCGTGCATTTTTGTCCTTGGCATTGTTTTCTGTCCTTTGCATCCTGTGTGCTGTATTCCTCAGCAATTATTTATAGAAGGGACTCGTCCACCCCCAGATCCGTGCCCCCAGCCGTATGTCAGTACAGCTCCAGCTGTTTGTCTCCCAGGAATTCGATCACCTTTCTGCTCACAGGCTGCAGCTCGACACTCATGACAGCTCATCCTCTCTGCAGAAGCAGAGCTCCATCCTCCCGGATACAAAATTTCCATTTAGCCTCCACAACAGCCATTTCCACGTGGAGGTATAAACTCTAAATGGATAAAAGTGTGGTCCTCGGAACCCATTTTTTAGGCTATTAAACCTAGCACAACATTGAAATCCTACCTTACTCTAATATAAAATTTGGCTCTTCATTCATCCCAACAGAAAGCCATATTATTTTTATCACGGTAGCATTTGTGATGACAAAAAAGCAGCTCCAAGTGCTCAAAACCACGGATGCCTGAACACACCAACCCGAACACAGGGACTGACTCAGTCCCACTTCGCTGCAGAGGCTGTGGTTTGTTCTTCTGTCCTGTCCGATTTTGTCTATTACCTCTTCCTTTTCCTTTCCCCTCTATTCTTCCTGATTTGTAAAGGAAGGAACAATTTTTGCCTTCCCCAGTGGGAAGTCTGCATTGCCAGGGTGGGGAAGGGAACCCTTTAGCAATGGGAAGGGGAGGACAGCCAAGTGCCTTGGAGATGCACCAAAAGCGCTGACTCTGCTCCTGAAAACCAGGAACAGCCTCCTGGTCACGCTCCGTAGCTCTGACCAAGAAGGATGCCCTTGCCAAAGAAGGTATATTGATGACAAGTGACCGTCCCATCACCACCCCTCTTGGCAAGAGGTCACTGCAAAACTTCCTCTCCTCTCGCTTGCATTCTTCTCATTGACTCTGCAGAGATTCTGCAGATTACAGCAGAGCAATTGTATTATTCCAGCTAATGGGAACGTAATGTTTCATCACTGACTTCCACAGTCACTTGAATCTATCCTTACCTAATTAATTTTGCAAAACAAAAAGTGACTAGCCAAATAAACTCCACCACAGCTTGACAACCAGTAAAATTATACAAGTTAATGTTTGTTCAGAAAACAGACCAAGAAAGCGTAAGGGGGGCAAAGAAGAAAGGATGAATAAACTACTCTATACATGACTGACTTCTAAATCAGTGCAAAAGTTTGGGAGGGCAGCCATGGCACACTTCGGCATTGCTCTTCAGTTAACAAGAAGAACAGCCACCTGCGTGGGTTGGCACAGCTGTCTGAGCCCAGGTTGGAGCACAAGCGCCTGGACCTTGACCACTGGCATTGCAGGAGTGACTCGGTCACTGCAGAAAGTTTCCTGTCCCGTGGAAAACCACAGACCAGCTGCAGAGGCAACACACATCGGGCATAGCTGCTGGCATCTGCTGCTACCCACACGCAGATGTGCAAACACACAGGAGCGCACAGAGACGTGGCAGAGGTTTGGTAGAATGACGTTTTCGGTAACTCATCAGCAAAGCCTTGAGCTGGAGAAAAAAAAAGGGACAGGACTCACCGCCTCATCCGCACAAAAGCCAAGTTGCTAGTCCTACCTCTTCTCATTTAGAGAGAAGCAGCACGTCCAAAAGCACTCAGAAGTCAGCAAAGAAAACAGGCTTCATTAAAGGGGTAGTTAAAACTATTCCCCAAAACTCTGCCCTGAGCCTCGGATGGGTAAGGCAGATGGTTGCACAATTGCCTATTTCATAAGGTACCACTGTGGGCTTTAAGCGAGAAGCAAAAGGATAACAAATTAGATTATCAATCCAGCAAGTCTTACTCGGATAAAGTGAACTTTTGTCTTAGCGAGGAATGCAGGCTGTCATCTGAAAAGGGCAAAAAAACCCACAACTGACCCACTTTAGCTCTGTAAAAGTGTCACCCCTATCATCCTGCTATTGAAAGGCACAGAGGCTTACGAGTGACAAACTGAGTATAGCCGAGCTACACGGACCTAAGGCAGCCACAGCCCATCTCAGAGAAACAAAATTAAACATTAGCAATGACCCATTTCCTCACTCGGCAGGGACCGGCAGAGCTAATCTGGCACTGGGAGAAAACACGCTGGGGTTTTCCCACACCGAGATCGCTCACTGCCAACGCGCACAACGCTTCCACTAATCCACCTCGCCCCAAAACAGTTGACCGTTTCTGTTTAAAGAAATAAGTGGGGATTAAAAGGAGGAAGCCTGAAATCCAACTGACTTGAAATTAAACTGGCAGAGAAAGCGAGCTGCTGAGAAACAGCAATCTGCTCCGGAAAGAGATGCAGAGCTGCTGTGGGTTGGGGGGGATTGGACAGGGGGTGTAGCAGTTACACCCCAACGACCCCCTCGCCAGTATGGGGGGTTGCTCATTTCTGTTTTGTTGGGGTTTTTTAAAATTTTTTTGTGTGTTTTTTTAAAGTAGAAAAAGCAATTCCCTCCCTGTTCACCTCCGAGGGAACGAGTGTACACGTAACTTTAGCCACACAAACAGATCTTTCACTTGTGCTGCGGCTAAGTGTTTTTACTCAAATAATCTAAACTGCAGTGACAGCTGCTTCAAGTGTTCGCTATCATCCTCTCCCTCTCACTCCCCCTGCCACACTGTTACTTGCCTTGCCTAAATGCGCAGCCATTTGTATCCTGTTTGCTACCAGCCACAGTTGCCCATATTTTCCCTTAAAAAAGAGAAGCCAGCTCCTCAGCCGATGCCGACTGGCAGAGATCTTTGACTGTAATCAGAGCAATGCTCATTTATTGCAGCTGAGTATCTGACCCCAGGACTTCCAGTGCTTGAGCTGTAACAGAAGTAGAATCAGGCCAGGTCATTACATGTTTGGGAGATGTCCAAGACACTTTCAGGTGCTACAGAAAGCAGTGCCAGCAATTCTGCAGTTCATAAGGGTTTTTTCCCCTCTGAATCAAACGGAGTTGATCAATACAATGGGTATGGTGCACAGGGCTCTTATCCCAAAAGCTTGCTCTTTTGATTAACATATGTGCCAAGATCTGGCACAAGGCTTAGTTGCAGGGTTAGGAGTCCAGGGACATACACCGGTCCATTTCACAATTCAAGGCTTACTTGCATTCAGTTTTTTTGTTTTCAGTCCAAAAAGCAAGAGAGACCCCATAAGTCAGACATTACTGCTGCATAGGCCAAGATCCTTAATACGTGTCACTTCTGGCAAACAGAGCTATCTCCAGATCCAAATTTGGACAATTAAGTTAAATTTGAAAGGCAGTTAAAACTACCCAAAAAAATCCAACCAAAGCAAACCAGTGAAACAAGAGAGGTGACACATTTCACACCCGAGCATCCAAAGAAAGGTGGGGGTTTCATTCTCCCTTTCTTCCTTCAGATTGCACAGTTTTATCGTGTTTTTTCCCATTTCTCTGTGAGAAAGACTGCCCAAGACAAGATGAAGAAAGGACACCAGGCACTACCTGATCATATCTTGAACAACCACATTTCCAATAAGAACATGCAGCAATTACATTCAAGACCCTGAAAGACTGCCTTCCTTGATACACATGGTCCAGTCCATAGTAGACTATTCTACAATATCTTTGGGGTTTGCCCAGGGTAGAACCTTTAGGGATAGTAATGATAATCTTCCCCAAACTGTTATGTCTGGCTAGAGGACACTGCATGTTCTGCCTAACCCCATCTACACAGAAGTCAGAAAACCCTCCTTGGAATATTAAAACACTCAAAACTGGCACTTCAACTCTACTTGACTACCCTTACTAGAACAGCCCACTACTATTTACTTAATAAGGTGTTTTGCAAGACAAATGAAGAGCAGCACAGGATGACAGTAACACAGAAACCAGCCTCAAACCAGAGAACTATATCAATATGTCACTGCATACACATACCAGCAAAGAGCCTGACCCTGCAGACACTGACAGCAGTTTTTCCTTACAGGAGAAGAATTTGGCCAAAACGTGACAAATGTAATTAACAGATGAGGAAAGACATGTCCAAGAACACACCCATTTATTTGTGTAGTTATTTTTCCATTAAGATGATGTATTCTGGCATAACTTGCCATACCCACCATTTCTGCCCCTTTCTTTAACACCTCTGCAAGTTTCCCTGCTAGACCAGGAATAGGAATACAGCTCTTTTTCTCAGCAATCTCATTTCTTTCTTAGTTTGTCTATCGCTACTAATGTCTTGGGTTAACTAATTGAATTCAAGTTGCTTAATTGAAACATGTTAAGTGCAGTGCCTGTTTCTAATGCAGCAGGAGGGGGGAAAAAAACCCCAAAACAACAAGTTTCAGAGCTGACTACATTGGCTGGCAGTAATTTTTTTTTACCTTGATGTAGAATAGGATGTGCAGAACAATATTATGGAGACTATTCTAATTTCTACCTAAGAATGAGAGAGAAGATATTCCTTTTGTACAACAACATTTCTGTAAATTTTGTTTAGCTTGCGTGGGATACAGTTAATTACAGTAATTTATCAAACTGGCACAAGGTAGTATTCACACACAAAGTTTTTCCTGCAGTCAGAATCCTTAGTTTTATATGAGACTGGGTTGTGCTAATTGAATTTTCACTTGGGTAGATAAAATCTTTAACAACTCTGGAATAACTAAGTGTTCTTTGTTCAATGATGTGAATCAGAATGATTTACAGCACCTTTCACATAATCATGCTAATTTTGCTTTCATATGATTAATTAAAATAATATGTTCTTTCTTCATAAAATAGAATTAGTGCACCCAAGAAGACAGGTTTTATTGCAAACTTCTTTTTCTGGTAATAAAAGCAATTTTCACGCACCATCTTTTTGGCAAAACTAAGTAAACATGCTTAAGTGGGCAAGAAAACTGCAGCTGGGGTCAGATCCCTTCATGGCGTACCACCACCGGGTTTAGCAGACTGCACCAAAGATGGTTTAGCCCTAATGCTACGAAGCAGCCCATAGCCAGCATGAAACGGGCTTGGACATCCCAAAAGCAAAAGTCCCTTCCCGCTGCCATAGTTTCCTATAGACAGGCTCTCTCTCATCACACGTGGAGCCAAACTGCAGCACGTTCCTGTAACAAAACAGAAACTCAAATGCTAAATTGGATCATGCCTGTGATCGAAGCTCTGGATTCAGCACAAACGTAATCTTTCAGCACCGTTTAAGCACACCTAGAAGGATCAGCTTATCTGACTGGGGTGGTTACGCTGAGTCTGGCCAACAAGTTGAAACAAAAATAAGGCTGACTTAAACGGCCCTAGAGAAATCATCTGGTAAAGCAAAGCTTATGTGCTGACTCCCTGGCTCACTGCCCAACTGTGGGGATGCAAAGCATCAGCGAGCCCTACAACTATTGATGGGTCCAAAGGTCACCTCAGTTGTTCTATGCCAGGTGGCTTTTCATGCAATACTGATATTTCCCAGTGAGACTAACAAGCTCAGAACATCGAACGTTGTTAGCAGCATTGAAGTGTCACACCTCATCACATTGGTGCTGGGTAACAGAAAAGAATCAGCAAAAGGGAGACACAACAATAAAGAAAAACTTATGTGAAACCATGGAATATGTTTTCTATGATCTGTCTTACCACAGAGCCGTGACTCTACTTCTTTGATCAGAGGCTCTGCAGGCACCACTGTATTAAAATTCACTAAAGAAGAATGCAAGCGACTTTCAGGTCTGATCAGCAACGCAAGGAAGCGGGGAAGAAGCATCTTCTGCCATCCACATTCAATTCCACAACTTCCCCTGCACAAGACTTACCCGCTTTTGGTTAAGTGATTACCGAGAGCCACCAGTTAATCTTACGTGGGTGCAGTGACTAATGGTATGAATGAACGATGAATTTTAACAGAGGTACTTGGCAAAGACCTGAAACCAACTAATTGCAGATGACCAAGTTCAACACAGGTTAACTCACCCAGAAGAGAAACCATGCTGAGCCAAAGCGTCAGGCAAAAGCAGCGCACCACGTTATTTTACAGCCTTTAAGGCAAGCAAAGGAGTTTCTGCCTGGTGCTGTAACCTCACAGGTAGACACGCCACAAGCTCCTTGCACTTTAACAGACATGAAAACCAGAACCTAACTGGGGGTCTGTGGCAAGTTCTGTGGCATTTAAGTAAGAATTGGGATTTAAGCAAGAAATTCAAGCAGCGACAGGGACATAAGTGTCTTTGTGCACTTGGTCATCACTGCCCCGGGTGGTCCAGGAACTCTCCAGCTAATCTCTGCCTGGAAGCAATGGAGCAACCTGGAGGCAACGGACCACTTCACAAAGCAGCCACTGACTTCTACAAGAGTGGGGAATTTTGGATGGGGCTGGAGATCACAGAATGGTTTGGGTTGGAAGGGACCTTTGAAGATCATGTAGTCCAACCCCTCTGCCATGGGCAGGGACATCTTTCGCTAGAGATGTCCCTAGGCAGCTCCTGCTGGGAACAGATCAATTGACGGACACCACTCTTCACCTCAGATGAGTGGATTAACCCCCTGGGTGGAGAGCCTGGCAGTCCCCAGCAGTTCCTGCTGCTGAAGTGACCAAACTGTACAGGGGCAACTAAATCGTCAGTAGAAACTGCTCCTGCAAATACAGAAGCGGTCACACAGGACCCACGTGGAGGATGTGAGTGAACTTGACAGGGCCTTGCTTTGTGTGTTGGGTACCAAAGAAAAAACTGTTTTGTAGTTATTTTTTATTGTCTGTTCCAGTTTTTTATTACTGCACCTTGTGTCACGGTTTAACCCCAGCCAGCAACTAAGCACCATGTCACTGCTCGCTCACTTCCCACCCAGCGGGATAGGGAGAGAATTGGGGGAAAAAAGTAAAACTCATGGGCTGAGATAAGAACAGTTTAATAACTAAAATAAAACATAATAATAGTAATGAAAAAGAATATAACAAAAAGAGAGAAATTAGACCCAAGAAAAAGACAAGTGATGCACAATGCAGTTGCTCACCACCCGCTGACTGATGCCCAAGCAGTGATCCACCCCTCCTGGCCAACTCCCCCCAGTTTATATACTGAGCATGACATTCTATGGTATGGAATACCCCTTTGGCTAGTTTGGGTCCTGTCCTGGCCATGCTCCCTCCCAGCTTCTTGGGCACCTGCTTGCTGGCAGAGCATGAGAAACTGAAAGATCCTTAACTTAGGATAAGCACTACTTAGCGACAACTAAAACATCAGTGTGTTATCAACGTTATTCTCACACTAAATCCAAAACACACTGTACCAGCTACTAGGAAGAAAATTAACTCTATCCCAGCCAAAACCAGGACACCTTGGCAGGATTATTTAGATCTTCTCCTTTAGGTAAATACTGATGAAATACCCCAGATAATGAGACCTGTTACAAGAGAGTGGTGAAGTGGATCCCATGAGGGGCTCTGGAGGAGAGGCAGGTGCTCTGGCTGATGGCAAAAAGTGAAGAGGGAACCTCAAGAGATGCTCTAATAGCACCAAAGGGGTAATTGTGCAACCTGATGCATGAGAATGTAGATTCACAACCATCATTACCATTAATGGCAATCATGTGGATGGCTAAACTCCCCACACAGAGCACTGAATATTTACCTCCAAGTGCTCCCTCCTGTCTTATTTCTCTTCAAGCCTGCATCGAGGTGCTGGACAGGAAAAGTTACCCAACTCGAAGTTTCAAACACGCTAAGGTCGTGGTATCACATCTCTGGATCTAAGACTTTCTCTAATGCATGAAACTGTGAAGGAAAGCCTATAGTGTTGCATTTCTTTTACTTTAACCAATTAAAAACATTCAAAACAAGAGAAGTTTACTGTTGTCCGTCACCCAAAGATTTCAAGTCACTTTGCCTAAAGCATCCATGTGTACTAGCAAAAAGAAACCCCTCAACTGTCAAATGTCAGGGAAAACGGATTCAGGTGGCATTGTTTCTTAAAGCAGATATTTCCAACACAAAAAGAGTATAATCCATCCCAGACAGAAAATCAACGCAAAACTTAGAGCCACCCAATTACACCTGACTTTGAGGACTTGCACACTGCATAAGATACCCTGCAATAAAGGAAAATTTCAGCTGCTTATTTAATAATTCCCTTGTAATGGTCAGTTTATTGAGCCAAACCTCCCATTACATTAACATGAAGAGGTTGAGGGTTTCTTCCCCACCCCAAAGCATACCTAAGCATTCAGATGTGAAGTACACCGTAAGACTGAATGGCCAGAGACAGTTTTTTCCTGCTTGGACTTATCTTGGTCATTGGCACTGTCAGAGACAGGACAAAGAAAGGGAACGCAGAGAGGTGCAGCAGAACCCTCCGGCAGTCCAAGAGACACCTACAAGTCCTAGAGTTGGCTAATGACATGCAGTTACCGTGCTGTTCCTCCAAGTAGCTACAAACACGGTGGAGAGCCTGACAAGTTAGGTAGGGCTACACATATGTATGTCTAATCCTTGGAGCTCAGGTATCAAGAAACACCATCATGGTAGAAAACATTTCAAAAAGGTAACCCACCAACCGTACCATACAGAGAAACCTGCATAGAGACATCAATATAAGGAGAGTGAAACTCAGTCAAAGCAATCAGTTGGGGGGCGGGTGGAGTGGAATCAACACTGGACAGATTGAAACAGAACACTAATACTTGACCCTAACATCAATGCTAAAATATAGCTGCAAGTGCTAGGCAGAAAACAGAATGCCTTCTGGAAAGCAACTGTGAAAAATTTAGGCATCAAATAGAAACAGTCCATCAGCAGGTAAAGGAACTCAATAAATCAATCAAGTTTAGGACAAGCTGACTATAGATGGAACAAGCACATCCACTGGTGCGAGAAAACACGAGCACTCCCAAAGAGCTTAGAAAAGGCATCTTCTCAGGAAGGCAGTGCAGAAATGGAAATATTTAAAGCCAGTTCTGATTCCTATAAAAGAGTGAGATGCAGAACAAGCCAGCAAGAAAAAATAAAAGAAAAAGGTTTGCATACATGTCTTTCCGTACCTATCAAAAAGCCTCCAAAGATGACTGTACAGGTTCTCTCCAACAAAATGAGTAGTAAATGTGTAGTAAACCCAGGGATACTTTAGCTGGAAGAAAACCTCTCAGCACTAGAGTAAGTTTGACACTTGCAGGGAGCACGGCCTCCCCTTATTCTAGTAATTTGTGGGCTAAAGTATTACATTAATTTTAAATAATTAGAGAATATCTTTTACCTACGCTGGTGCTTTTTGCACCTGTCTGACCATCACTGGTTTGCAGAAAGACAGCTACCCTACTGGGGTCAATGAAGTATCCCTGACTGTGTTTTAAAGTCATATTTGAGTTCTAGAGCAAACCAACTTTTAAAAAGAAGCAAACGAGCACACCTTACACCTATATGGCTTTTCCAGGAGTTCCAGCAAGCAAGTGGTTAAAGACCAACACATGTGCAAGCCTGCAGCATCTCTAACTACATTAGCAGTCACATTGGGTTTGGTGAAAAAGCTATAAGTTTTATGGAAAGCACATTTATTTTGTTGTGTTAGCACAGAAGACAGTGTCTTCTCAGGAACTGGTCAGAGCCCATGAAGTAAAACAGCTCTTGTGTGATTAAAGGACCATCGCTATGCTCTCTGCTACAACTATCTCTGTATCTCAGCTTGCTTTCTCCAGCAGACAGAAGGGTGTATAGTTATTTAAAAAATTCCTACCTCTACAAATAACTCATTGTACACAGCTGTCTCCAGGGCAAAAAAACGAGCAAAACAGCAAACTGCATGTGACAGGTGACTTAATGCATTTCACAGCGATGCTTAGGGCTGTAGTCAAACTATCTACTATCAGACCCTAATTTAGGTGTCATGACTACCACTCTTCAGCAGCTGATGAGCGAGTTGTTGTCTAGGAGCCCTGGCCAGGTCCCGGTCTTAACCTCTCCACGCTCTCTGGAGCTGATGCGATACAGCAGCTGCCCTTCGATTATGCCTCTTCGATGCTACTGTCCTGAAGGCACAATAAAAGCCCCATCTAGAAAACACGGAGAGAACAGACTAACGGGCTGCCTTTAGCTAGGGGTGGGCTGGACGCCACCAACGGTCGGACAGCGTGGTCCATCTGTCTGTCCGCTCGCTCCTCCACCGCAGTCCCGCTGGAGCCAGAGCAGGCTGTGTGCTCCACACCACCGGCACCTCCTCCAGTGATTGGCTTTTTCTGCTTCTGTAAAACTAATTTGATGACTGAGTTAAACTAATAATTGCCTCATTTCCAAATATGGTCTCCGGGTGCACTTGACTTACAACATGCTTCTCTTGGCAGGTACCAGGGAGATCTAGTTCTATTACTTATGGAATCTGGGCTAATTTAATTAATTTTGGATGGAAAGTGCTCAATTTTGCAGATGGTAGCTGTCTGTTTATTCTGTAGCCAGGGCCACACACAGTTGTTGATACCTTTTCACTTTCCCCTGTGATTCAAGAAATGATAAAGGGCCCAGTTAATAAAGTCACCTTGAAAAGGAGACCTTCTGTTAATGGGAGATGCAAAAGTGGTTCACCATTTGAGAGAATTCTGGTTTCCTTATTTCTATCCTATCACCCACTCACAATATACCTCTTGAAAACAACTGAATTCTGAGGGAATCCATATGTCCACACTTTCACAAAGTCTTTCAAAGCAAGGTAACAATTACAAGCATAATTACAAATGACATCCTGAAACTGTGCCATTTTCCTCTTCCACCGAGCATCGCCTCCAGTTCCACATGCTCCCATCGGAGCTCGCCAGCAGCCCTGCAAGCAGGAACAGGGTGTTTGCATCCTGCGTCAAAAGTCTGGGAACTTGAGTGCTGACAATGCAGAAATAGTACCAGAGTAAATAATAATAATAAATAGTTGTTTCAAAAGTAAGTCTGTGCTGTTCAGACAATTAAATTCAATTTTCCACTCCCCCCAGCCGAGGGAAGAGTCACAGACCTCCACCCAGGAGCATCACACTTGCCTCCTGCGATGCCACCGACATCCAGGGTAGCCTCAAAGTCCGCACTAGGGCTTCTAGCAAGCTCCCTAGGGAAGGCTGCTCCTCTTCTCTCTCTGCCTTAAATTCCCTACAGAAAAGGGCACATATTTTTGTTTCTTGCCCTCCATCTTGGCTACCAAAATCATTTTTTCCTGCAGGCCAAACCAGTGCTCGCTGTAGGTACATACAGAATCCAGTCCTGCAAAAAGAACTGGGGCTCTGATTTCACATGGGATGAGATACCAACATGACACAAGCAAAATAAAATTGAGCCAGTCAGCATTTAATGGTTAATGCCTTGTCAGCATGCTGAAGCAAGGTGGAGAGCGTCATCTCATCCCTACAGCTCACAAGAAATCCTAACAGGCACTTCAGTCCACAGAGCTTAAACCACAACAGTAAAGACGCATCTCAGAGCTTGGGATTTACTGTCAAGGGCAAAGTGGTTGAGTTCTGCTGAACCATGTCTGGCTTTAAACAGCATGGAGAATAAGTAGAATTAGCTCAGCTGCTTTCTCCAGAAAAGGTGCACCAGATCTAGGTCATCGTCAGTGACGGGGAGGAAACCTACCCAGAGAAAATTAGACAGAGGAGGAAGAAGTTAGGAACTGAAGGTGGAATAGTTCTGCAAAAAAACAAAGAGGTAAGAAAGAGCTCTCCAGAGCTTTGATTCATCCTAGAGAGGAATGAAATGGTGGATTCTGATGCCACTGTGAGATGCTGAGTGATTTCAACCCCACTCCCAAACGTGGGTCATTTTCTATTATACCTGGGTAAGACTATCATTCCCATTTAAGTCCATTCTACAGGAACCAAACCAAGATTTGTAAGGTTTTACCCCTCAAACTCTCTCAAAGCACCGAATGGAGGAAATGATGCAAACGGAATGCCACACACAGCACCATGCCCAAGTCTGGCCTTGGAGACTCGGGCATCCCCTCCCGAGGCACTGGGTGAAGTCTGCCATGGTCCGCCAGGGACCGCGTGCACATCAGCAGAGGGAATTTAGGATATCTCCGTGGGTTCTGGTGCCTTCACAGCAGAGTATCTTACCATGAAACCCTTGCAGTAACAGATGATTTTTGCACATAGTGCTTTCCTATTCATTACAGAGTCACAGAATCATAGAATAGTTTGAGTTGGAAGGGACCTTTAAAGGTCATCTAGTCCAACCCCCCCCACCCCTCGCCCTCAGAGTCTTGAGATAAGTGTTCATTCTGGACATTCATTTCTATTAATGAGGCTCAGGACCAGAAAATCGAAAACCAGAAGAATGAACGCACACACCCAGCAGCATCCACGCGCATTGACAACAGCCAGCCTGGTATCTCACAGCTGCCCTTGGGACACAGAGAAGGGCTCAAAAGAGAAAAGCTCAATTTGGCAGCGCTGACATTATAAGGCCTCTAGTACAATATTAAATTAGAGGCTTGGTACTCCCTCTAGGACTGCATACTGTTATTTGTAATACAGTTGAGCTGCACTTAAAATGAGGACTTATGAAACGAATAGACTACCATAAAAAGAATTAATTTTCTGTATTCCAGATCAGAGCTGCGGCACTCAACTGAGTCCTTTGGAAACAAATAACCGAAAAGCAATAAACCTATTAAAAGAATAAACTTTTACTGCACCAAAAGGGTGAAATAGTGACCTGTCACATGAATGGCTCAGTTAAATGAATACATTTTCTCTTTCGCAAATCAAAGCACATTTCCTAGGGAAATGGATCTTTTTTGAACAAATGCTGCTTTTAGGATTAGGCACGTTGGAACTGCAGCTTGACTTTACAACATGACTGTGCATTGAGCAGACTTTTACTAGACCAAAGAAGTTATGGATGTAGTTAGTCAGCAAAAAAATTGAAAGAGGATGATCAGAATAGTCAGGCATTAAAGACCGAGAGAGACTATTCTGCATGCAGAATGCTCTGGAGCTGCAGCTTTCAGCCCGTGGCAGAGTGACCATGTCTGGTACCAAGTGCTTTGGGTGGAGGCACAGACTCTGTTTAAAGGCAAGTGCCCCATTTCCCAGTGATTCTGTTGCTCTCATCTGTTCTTTGACAATGACGACTATAGAGTTTGCACCTATGGTAGGTTGCAGCAAGGGCACGTCCAGTCTATTTAAACCTCTGTCCCTGTTCCCCAAGTTTCACAGCCCGGACTGACCACTTTCATGTTCTGTCCTAGGGACCTCCATCAGGTTACACAGGTCCTGTGCATCAGCTCTTCATCCATTCAGTATTCTCAGCCCCACTGCTCCAAAAGTACATGTACTTAGATAAAAGTCCTATGGTTTGATGGCAAAAAAACGTTTGGCTTTCCTCTAAGCCTGATGCAGACAGGTCAGATATTCATGATCCACCTATGCAGATGAAGGTAGGAGGCTCACGCCTTTAAAAACAAACAAGTCAGACATTTCTAGGAGCTGCAGTCTTCAGAAAAACAACAGGCAAGGACTCAAAATTAAAATGGCAGAACCAGTAATGGTTACGTGTACCCAAAACACCCCTGTGGTGGTGAGATCGAAACCTGGCTCACCCACAGCCCCCACAAAAATTCATCTAGTCTCTCCATTCTTCCATAATGACAAGGTTTTATTTACCTAAAGAAATATGTATCCACATTTTGATGAGCTCTTGCTGCTTTTTAATCTATCACTCAGGGAGCTGCTCTTGCAGGGAGTATTTGACACTGAGCGAGAGGCAGCAGTGCCTGCCAAAACCCAACTTGCCCATTTTTATGGAGGCTGGGTTTGAGCATCCATCAGGCGTGGGGCTCACACAGCCCAGCCAGACACTGCTCTCTGGCCAGTTTGGCAGACATCACAGCACTGTCTCTCACTCAGAGTGGTTTTTCTTCTCTCACTACCCAGATGAAGGAGAAACCCAAGGAGATGGTCCTCCTTCCTCCTCACACTGCTTTTGCACTTCACAGTCGTGCCATTGCCGAGCTCTGCAAAGGCTCCATCTTTTTCTTGCTTTGAATGTGGTAAGGTGCAACATTTTTTATTCCACCTTTAATAACATGGAAACCGGTGTTTAATTTTTAATGTTAGCTTAAAACCCAGGTGGTTGCTAGGCTTTACACATCAGCAAAATCAGTCTCCTTTGGGGTCATTCAGAGAGTTCAGGAGTCTGACACTACTGCCTGCAACTAATCCCTTCCTCCTCCTCTTCCCTCCTCTCTCAAACACCCTTTCAATTTTCCTGGACTAAAGGCAGGGGTAAGGTCAGACGACCGGCAGGACTCCTGGGGTACTGCAGGGGCCATAAACCAACAGGAATTAAAGCAGGATATATATGCCAGGTTATCAAGCCCATTTCCTGGCTGGTGCAGTTTAGCGGCCCACGACCCATTCCCTTGTGCTTTATCTGCAGCTCTTGAATAGAGCTTGCTACTATTCATTTCTGGTCACCAGGACTTTGCAGCTCTGAGTATGTCCTGCAGGCTGGTTTGATCCTACCTGCAAAGGCTGTCTTGTCTAAGGAAAAAAAAAAAAAAAAAAAAATCAGTGTATAAAGGAATAGGTAAGAACATACTCCTGCAGAGATGAGTCCCTGAGGTTTTAGGGTTTCATGCACTACCAGCAAGTTCATTGCACTTGTGAGATGTGTCCATACCACCAGTGTTTTAAAACCTACATTAGAGAACAGACTGCTTTTTCTTCTCTTTGGATTTTCTAAAGGGAAAGATCAAGAGACTGGAATGGAAGGGGGGGGGGCAAAATAGCCATAAATAGGACCAGTTCCAGGAATATCAGCTACTTGTCAGCTCTGCAAAATAGATGTTAATTTATAGAGGAGAAGTATGCAGGTTCCTTCAGAGCCATACGTCAAAGCTTTCTCACTGATACCTGGCTTTATTTGGCCTTCATATTATGGACCAAATTGGATTTCTCTGGTTCTGGATAAACCACGCAAGGGTGATGTACACTGTGATTTATTGCTCTAAGTGCTTAAAATGCCTCCCACTAAATTTGTTGTGACCTTATCACACTATTAAAACCTGAAGTAAATAAGTACACCGAGTAAAGGTTAACAACACACCAAATAAAACAAACAGCAAAGAGGGGATAGGACCTACTCACTCACATCGCTGGCACGCTCCAGGGAATGAAATTGCTGCGTGTTCTGGCAGCACAAGGGAAGAGCCCAGAGGACGTAGAGCCGTAGAGAGATGGCAGAGATAACGAATGGGGTTTAACTCCCCAGCCCAGCCCCCCAATCCTGCAGCCCACCAAGCACGACAGCTTTGCTCATGCTTTGCAAGGACATGTTTTCACCTCCAGAAGCCCCTGAATGAGGCTCCATAAAGAAGAGCGTCCCTCTACCGCCAGCCCAGGCTGGGCAAGGACAGCAGCACGGAAATTCGCAGGGCTCCCTCTGCACGGGGAGCCTGCGCCTAGGATCAAAGCCCAAAAACCACTGAAGAGGACCCTTTGCAAAAGCATTAAGGATTACACGTACTGCCAGAGGTAAGCAACTAGCAGCCTTCGAGATGGGCCTGAAAGGGACTGTATGACTGATTTGTCTGCATTAGCCAGATCCCTCTTCCTAAGGGGGAGATGCTCCCCTTCCAGCCCACGATAGTCAAAGCAGCGAGCCCAGGCAGGTTCAAGAAAACCTTGGTACCACAGAGATCTCTTCCCCTTCTCAAACAAGATCCCCGAGCTAGAGGTCCCCCATCTCCGCACCCTCCTCTAGCTAGCTAGACCCAAAGGGGCTGAACCGTACACACCGGAGGCGAGAGGGCAGAGCTGCCCGTTCCTGGAGCAGACTTTAAACCATCATATAAGAAATCAGTAACACACCAAAGTTATCGCTGTCCCCCTTTTCAGTGCACCAGCTAGCTCCCATCTCCAGAGTTGTAATTTCATAAGCAATAGCTCTGCTGCCGCAACAAGATCCTTTAGAAAAAGAAACTTTACACTGCAGTCTGAAGATAGAGTCAACAGGGACAAATCTAGCCCAGAGTTTTAAACCAGGGCTGAGTATTTTCCCTATAAAACTTGTTTCAGGTTGATTTTCTGAAAGAACATGCCCAGGTCATGGCTTCTTTTGTCTCTCACAAAGATTTACAAATTATCAGATATCTGAATAGAATTAGTATCACTAAGTAGAGAAGCCCTTGAAGAAACACGAACAACGTGAACAAATGCAGACGCTGACCCAGAGAAAGAAAAAGAATCATTTAAACCACTGATTTAAATAGATGCCTTGCTGTTATGTAGAGGGAGGGATTCTCATCTCCAGGTGCTCATCGTTACAGCCAGAGATAACAATAAAGCTTTGTGCAACTCAGAGCAACACAAAACACCTTCCCAAACTCAGAACTTGCTCAAATGAAAAGCAAAATTGAGGGAGGGAGCATTTTTCATTAGAGAACCTCAAAAAAAAGGTGTTTGAAGTCCTCAAGACAAAAGAAAGAAACCAATTTCTGAATGAAATTGTTCCAAAGTAAATATTCAGTTCAGGTTAGTGTGAAGTTCTGAAAGTTTCTCCCCAGATAGTAAACTGTTTGAATACAAAATTTAGTACTCCAAACCACATTTTCTTCTGATACATCAGCAAAGGCGAGTCAGGTCATTAGAATTTCCTTCCTTCTTATTCCAACAGCAGTTGTGATAATAAATTCATTATTTTCATAATTGCTCCACTATAATTTAGTAATAGGCTCACATTAATTTCAAAAGTCTTACTATGAGGCATTATCCAAACAAAATAAGAAACAATTAAAATTAAATTAATCTAAAATCCTACTTTGGAGGCATTACCCAAACAAAATAAGTAATATGTAGCATGAAATTTATCTAACAACCTATTAAAAATGATGACTTTGAGGCCCCCCAAAATATTTTACTTAAAAGTATATGATATAATTGACTTTTTCTGCTGTATTTTCAAAGCGAGAGCAGACAGCCGGTCACAGTGCTAAAGCAAAGATACTGGGCAGCCACAGAGGCTTCACCTCCCCAAGGCTGGTCCCAGAGCCCAGCCGCAGAGTCCCTGCTCTCACCCAGCCAGTCTCACCCTCCCAAATGTTTTCCTCTAGGAATTCAGCGATGTTACACCACCAGTCACTCACTTTTGCCAGAGCAGCCAGGACTCCTCGAGAAGCTTCTTTGCAGGCTCCTGCTGCCTTCAAGCCTCAGGGTTAAGAAATTCCTCTTCTCTAGCTGCAGGGAAGCACCATGGCTGGTGTCTGCTCCCCAGCCCCAGCAGGTAATCAGGTAATCACAGCTCACCTGGGCAGCTTCCCACCCCCAGGGAGCCCGTTAGGTCCATGCCGTGGGGCAGCTGTGGGGAGAAGCGCTCAGCCCCTAATCACAAACACCTTTTCACCTGGTTTGACCTGGGTCCCACTTACTCAGAACCAGAGTGTTTCAAGGAGAAAAGGCTTTTAAACAACAGGCACCTGATGTGCCTGTCTGCTTTCTTGAGTGTTCACGCACTTTCCTTGCAGAAATCACAGCAGATTACTATCTGTTCCCCAAGGCTTCCGAGATCTTTGTAGCACCATCTACTATCTTGAATCACAAACTGCTTTATTGTTTGCCGCTTCAGGGAGCGTGTAGCTAAGTCTTGCCTTGGACTGCTCTTTTCAATGTCCCTCCATTAAGTTGTAGCCACTTTTGAATTAAAACCCTCATAATTTTTTGTTTTAAGCACGTGCTGAACTGTTCTTGCTGGAGAGATGCATTTTCTCCACAGCAGTGGAACTTGTATTAATGCAAATCAGCCATTTGCGTAACAAATGCATGGTAACCCTAACACGTTTCTATAGTATGTCTCAATCACTAGGTCATATACAGCATTAAGAAAAATGCTACAGATCAGATTCCCATCTGCTGTGCCCCAGAAGAGGAACTAAAAGCATCATTTGATATGAGTAACTTGATCTCAGCATCCAGTTTTACATTTGAGAATGTATGTCCAGGTTCAGAAACATATTAAAGCAAACACTTAACTCCACCCCGGTCAGTTATCTCTTGTCTCTGCCTTCTTGAAATGAGTCATTAACTGCATTTCATCTGTTCAGTTCCAAAATCCTCAAATTCAGCTGCAAAAATGGAACCCCTTTGATCTTAGATTGCCGCTAATTCATAATTGATAACCCAGTCTGGAAGGAAGGGAAAAGCTTCGTCCCCATTAGTCGTTCCACTTAATATGTTCTGGTGCTTCAATTATGCAAACCCCAACTCTCAGGGTCTGACTGCCTTCCAAAATGTGAGTCAAGGGGGGAAAGAGAAAAACCCAGATCGAATTATTCCAGCTGTAAATCTTTGTAATAGCATAGATGTCACGAGAGTGATATCCAACACTGAACAATTCTGTTTGTTTTCCGAGCTGTTGCTTTGTAGAATTCCCAAGGCATCCATTAATGACTTCAGAGAGCTCAGCGGAGAAGGACTCATTCTTCCTCGCTTATATTTTTTTGGTCAGGTCATTAGGCTGTGTGCTGTAATGACCCTTTTTGGCCCAAGGCACTAAAAGCCTTGGAGTAATATATGACCTGGTAAGTGAGTAAGCGAGAAGGAATAATTAACACAAGTCATTTTGCTTTTTATTTTGTAGAAGAAAAACTGTCACTTCTTTCTGAAGATGTTTGAATTATAAATGTTAAGAATATGAGCGCCGTGAAGAAAACGGTAACGTGCAGACACGACAGGGCCAAAGGATGTTTTTCTACTGGGAGACTCTGACAGAAGCAGGACTATGCAGCAGGGAACTCAGCTAAAAAGGCACAGATGCCTACATCACCTCATATGAATAACCAGCAATCAAAAATATGTATATGACTGTACCTGCGTTCTGTCGCCCAGCAGGATGTGGGGCTTAAAGAAGAATTATTTGACTTACATTTCTCTTAGACAAAACTGTACAACCATGCAGCAAACTCCCAGGAATCCAAGGGAAATTAAAGACTGCAATCACACAGGTGCTGTTCAAATGAGAACTGATTTTAAGCACAGGACATCCCACTGAAATCAGACGGATCACCCGTTCAGGATATTTTAGTTCCACAGTTCTCCAGAATTCACCCACATTAGCGCAAAACCTAAAAATGTAGTTTGATTTTCTACCGGCTTGTGTCAAGTGACTGATGGACTTCATGCTCCAGGAAGACGTGAACTCCAGTTGAAAGTTTTCCTGGAGTAGGACCAGGACAAGGTCTCTTTTCTGGAGGTCATCACAGCTTTTCTTTTTCAGGTGTTTATAGGATCTCTGCTCCACCTGTCACTGATTTTCTATTAACTTCATTCTCTTCGACACTTGTCCTCATCTGCCAAACTTGGTCAACAGGCCCTGACACTGCTGGGAAGTCTGAGAGATAGAGTGCAAAGGCATAAGCTTCCTTTCTGTAGTAAACTATGCTAAACTAAAACACAAATATTTTGCAGGAGAAATTCACATTCTTTCTTTTCTCTTAGATACAGTGAGTTCCCCATAGTGACAGAGTAAAGTCAAAGGCTTAGAGCAAACGCAGGAAACACCTTCACATTGCATTTATTGCCAGAATCTGTCAAAGCCATCACATAAACCTCCTTGTGTTTTCTGGTACATTTTAAGGGCTAAGCCATTAACCTCTTGCAAGGCTAAATCTATCGAGTTCTCCAGGCTTCCCTTGCTCTGTTCTTACTTCCCTGCCAAGACCCTTTCAGTGCTTGGAAATTGCGGAGCAGACCATGTCCTTTATAAGTAAGACAGACGCTACCTGTCCTCACAGACCGTCCTCTTTTCTCTTTGTCATGTGCTGCAACCCACCTGCTGTTACTTTTGCCCACCTGGCATTCTCATTGTCCCCAAAATTTCCCCTTATTTCTCAAAAGAAAAATAC
Source organism: Astur gentilis (assembly GCF_929443795.1). NCBI lineage: Eukaryota > Metazoa > Chordata > Aves > Accipitriformes > Accipitridae > Astur > Astur gentilis. The sequence goes on from NC_064905.1 coordinate 14,953,511, forward strand.
GCCTCAGCCTTACAGAAGTTGATGAGAACAGTAAACTGTCAGCTTGCTTCCTCGGGCAGTGCAGACCCTTCCCCACACCCCAGGACAGGGGCTGCCCTTGCAGGTGACGGGGGTTCTGAGCTCTGCCTTTGCTGGCAGACTTTGGGAATCCTGCCTCGTGGCCAGCAGGACTGGGACCACTGACCCAGGGCCAGTTCTTGCCTTACATTTTGGCCCTCCTGCTTTGCTGCATCTTCTCCTGTTTTTATTTTTCACAGACACCTGGCAAAAGAAAAACAAACCTGCACCTCACAGACATTTTAATAATTCATATTCAACTTCAGTTATTGCAAGTTTAATAAACAAGTACTTATTAGAATACAATCATTTCTTCTTAAAGCAGGCAGTTTTTAGGAATGAAATCACAATAATTACCTCTAAGAATATGTATGAATAACAAACATTCAGTCCTCCTGTTTTTGTTGTTTTGTTCATTTCCATAAAAGCCTTCCCCACTGTTCCCCTTGCCTTTGTTTCAGCAGAGACTTTGCTTTTAATTGGACTGAATATTCAGCTGGGTTCAAACCCACATTTGTATGTAAAAAAGCTATACATAGCAACCAGCTCATCCTGGAATCCATTAGAAGTAACAAGAGGGATTGAAATGAGATTATTTCAAGAGCTCGCTCGCATTCATAGGAAAACAGATTTATTGCACTTGCAGAGAAGCTCTCCCAAGTAAGGGAGATGCAGGTGATAACATTGAGTCCTCCTGGTTTTTCTTCCTTTCCATGAAGCGGAACCATGTGAATTTCCAAGCTAATTTCATACCTGAAAAACAGCTTGCCGTGCACTGATAGCCTGCTATCCGGTTCTACGCCAAGACCGATTTTACTTTAACCGCAGCGACATACGAACACTGTCCGTTTCTGCAGCCTCTTTCCTTCAGCCCTCCCCCGGGAAGCTTTGCAGGTCCCCATGAAGTTCAACTTAGCGCTAAACGGAAGCAACGGAGAATACAGTAGCCTGTACAACACTAAAATAAACCAGACGTTGTTAAGTGGCAACAACAATAAACACACCTGCAAGAGCAAGGAGAGCCGGTTGAAAAGCTGACTTAAATCTCCAGAGAAGGTAAGCCCAGGAGCCTCAGCATCATGTTGCGACAGGGGAGCTGACCACATCCCTAACACCCACCCTAGCAAGCACAGCCATCCTCTCAGGAGGCTCCAATAAAATTTGGGCTCACCACATAAAAAGCAGCATGTTGCCCAACGGGCAGACCACAGTGCCAAATTGTAGCCTTCCACCTCAGCTGCCACCCCTCCAGGAGCAAGCAGGCTGTGTTTTCATTCCAGGGGAGTTTTTTTATTATTTCTCTCACTTAGAAAATAGCTGTTTTCATGAAGAGCATCTTTCCTGCGCTCCCACTCACAGCAAGAAAATGGAAAAGTGATCCAGAGACTTTAGGTTTCTCCTTCTAGCACTTGCCAGCAAAAGTTTCTCAGGAAGAAAAAGAAACCCCACCTTAACAAGATAATGAATTGTTTTGTGGCATACGTGTTGTGGAACTGTTTAACAGAAGAGAACATGGCGGGAGGACAATTTTGACTTTCTCAACAGGGAAAAGTAACACCTTTATAAGTCAGAGGCACGTGCCCTGAGGCTGTGGCTGAATTTTTGAAGGGCAAGTCCGCCACTAAGACTTGCCTTGCTGCTTGCCCTGCAGTGACCTCATACAGCAGTCCCAGAAGAGGCCGTGAAGTCATCGTGTCCAAAGGCACAGGTTCTGATATGCCTCCTCTGAGATGCCTTCCCAGGGAGGATAACATTTAACTCCAGGGCTACAAACAGAGGCCAGGATGAAGCAGCAGCATGTTCTCCTGTGTCAGGTAAAGCATGGCCTTTCAAGTTGCTCTTCAAAAGAGAACATCTTCCTTTGGGCCACAAAGGCATACGCAGCTCCAGCTTAGGTTACTGGTGAAAGGTCTGTGCTCAGAGAGCCTGTGATTAGAGGCCAAATGAAACAGGGTAAATTTGTAGCGGTTTTGAGAGCACTGTGTTACTATCACGCACCCTTAAGTGTTGAAAGTCCGCTGATCCCAAAAGGTTCAGACCACTAAACAGAAGTCACAGGAACCAAGGTGGTTTTCTTTGAAGTCTTGCTTCTAGTTGCTTACAACTTTCAGCTCTCAAACTAAATGAGCTGAAGCTTGGCTCTCTGTAGATAAAGGTCTTATGTTTGCACTATACCAAAAGAGCTCCCAGAGCGCAGAGTAATTCCTCTGCACCATGCAGATTCCTGGAAGAGTTAATCACTGTAAAGCACAGTGGGGTCTTTTGGCGAGAGGCACTAAAGAAGTCAAGTCCTATTTTTTCTTACAGATTCCACATCAAGTTTGTTTGTTTCTTTTTATAAGAGTGAACTGAAATGAATTGAACATTAGCGTGGCTCAGTTCTGTAGTAGATCCTTAGCTGATATAAATTAACAGAGCTCTGACCCATATTCCTACTTCACACCTTCTTGTCAACCCAGGAATGGATGTTTGGTGGTGAAACACAACCAAGATTACTATAGTTAACTATACAAGACTTGGCTCCAAGAAGGTTAAGGACTCATAAATTTACCTTCATTTTGATAGTCCTCATTCCAAAACTACAAGAGGAGAGATGCTTTCATTTCAGTATCCTAGTTTTTGTCTGCTCTCCATATGAACTCAGAAGCATTTTATAAGAGCCTGTGACATGTGTCTTCTTCCAACTCATTTTCCCTGGTGCTTTGGCATAGAAGCATGCCGGGCAAATGCAAATAAAATAAAAAAAAAAAAGAAACCCAAACAAAAAAAAAAAAACCAACAAAAAATAATGACCATGTTTGGATCTAACCTAGTTTGGGAATCCCTGGGATGCAGGGGAATTTGAACTGGCTACCCAGTTCCGGCTGTGTAAAAAAACCCCTGGCTTCTTTTTAAGCTTATTTATGTACAGATCAAACAAACAGACTTCCAAGTGCTTTCATTTAACTTTGATGCCAAACTTTGATGTCTTCACCATTTACAGTAATCATTAAGTACATTTAATATATTTTTTTTAGTCCAAAATGCTACACATAAAAAGACCAACTTCATTTGAAATATGCAGCATTTTTGCTATTTGAAAACTCTGCATTTTTAATTTGTTTCTTATCAGCAGAGTACTTCTGGGGCAAAGAGAACATCAAGTTTTTAATGCCTTTCAGTTGATTTAAATTAATATTTTATGTTTGTATTCAAAAGAGCTGGCTAATAGAAGGGCACTGACATTTTTTCACACTCTTTCTCTGGCATGTGTTATATGCAAAGTAATGGTTATTTCTCAAATGTTTGGTGCTTTATTCCATGATGAGTACCCAAAAGATGACATTTCCACACAGTTTAATCCACTTGGATCACTGCTCAAAAGCCCTGTGCCCAAGCTGGGGAGGAGAGGTACCCCAGCCTCTCAAGATTAAGTTTTAGATGATAATATATCAACCCTTTGCTTCAGATGCAAATACCTACCTTTGTACACCTGAAAGCCCCGTCCCCCCAAAACAACAAAGTAGGGGAGCATTTCTCTCCATAGTTTTGTTTTTCTGCTGCACTCTTTTCCAAGAACATAGAAAGCCAGAGATAAGAGTGAAGCTTTTAATCAAAAGGGGCCTGAATGATTTCTGTTGCATTTAATAACCACTTCATCACTGTCACTTGATGAAAGTGCTGTATTGGATTCCATAGCTGACAACGGTGGTGAGGTAGAGGATAGTCTTCAGTTAGGAAGCTATACCCCTCTCCTTTTAAAATCAATGGAAGAGGACAGTATCTGAAGTTACCTTTTCACTGCTGAACGCTGCAGCTAGCTTTAATCTAGGTAGCTCAGAGGCTGTTAGCAATCTAGTACCAGCAGTATGGAGCTCAGGTTGTATTTATCAGAATTAAGGTCAGAGTGATGCCATGGTCATATTGCCTAGAAATCTTCCAGGATTCTGTTAAGATGACAGTACTTAGATGACTGCTAAGGAAGGTGTGAATCATTTCCAGCAGGCATCTGCTATCCAGAAACTGAGTTAACTTAGTAGAACTTAAACACTCAAGATTTAACCTATAGGATTCGCTAAACATAGAGATGAACCCCAGGCTTCCAAAACCAAAAATAGCTTTTTAAGTTGGGATTCCTGCCATGCTACTCCTGTTGAGAGCACAACAACTAACCTTCAACTCACTGAATCATGAACATACCTTCAAGCTGGAAGAATTACCACTCTGTTCCCTGACATACCCACATACTGTACCAAACATTTTCTTTGTGTTTGCGTATATACACTGTTACAGCCCTGAACTTCCCCATGGGCCTGACTACTCTGAGAAATTAATGGGAACACAAACTGGGTTTTTTATGTTCCTCAGCTGAAACTGCTGGAGTCAACCTGGACCAGCTGTGCAAACAAGTCAGCATAAGGTCACCACCCATTTATGCAAAGCCCTCGCTGAGCATCTCAGGAGGAGAATTTTAGAAACACTCTGGAAGCATTAACTCTTCTATCACTTTGGTTAACAGGAAACAGTTGAACAGCTCAGGGAGGAGTCAGCGGAGATGCAAGCTCTCAGACTATCCCTGCTACAGCTATCACAGTCACAGACAGGATCTACAAATAAAGTCTGGAAAAGGAGGGAACTTAGTTGAGGAACGTAATTACATAGCCAAGTCCCACACAGCACAGGCTACTGCAGTGTTAGCACCACATTTTTACAGAAAGAAACCATTTATGCCATTATCCAAGAGGACAGAGTACAGCAGAGAAAGTTTTCCTCTCTAGGGCAGATGAAGGAGGAGGAGACCACTGAGAAGCAATCATTAGTAAAATAATTGGCTGCCTGCTTTGCACAGTTGCCACAAAGTGTTTACGCTGTCAGTGCCATGAATGTGTTGGCTTGCTAAAGTCACAGCTGTGCCAAGGAACTGACTACCACTGGGGCTGCTGTCGCATTTCACCCTGCAGGTATATGATGCACCCCTGGGTCATCACCCCTATTCCCCTGCTACCCCAGGTACCGTATCGGGAAAATTTATTATTAGCCTCCTTCTGAAACCTAGAATTTTGGCCCCCATGATTACTATCAGGAACAAATATGATCTACAACGTACTTTGAGAAATGAGGATACTATGCTGTCTGATAAAGGATCTGAATTAAGTATTTTTTTAAAAACTAGTAATAAGTTGGAGGCTTCTGTGTCAGAGATCAAGAAAAAGAGCTGGTTTTTCCTGCTGTAGATAGAAAGAAATGTTAATGTCTTTCAGGGACAATGATACTGAATTTATTGTACTGTGCTGGAGTGGGGTAGAAGTGTCACTTCATGAAAGTAGTTTTGTTTGCTTTTCCCTCTCATTTTCCAAATAACTTTAACAAAGCACACCTTGAAGAAGGAAGGATGCCTTTGTTTTGTATCAAAGAAGATGGACATAGAAAAGAACTCCTAAGAGACCCAAAAGTGGTTAGCTGAGCACAGGCAGTCATTGCAAAAAAATTCATCAATAAGTCTCACTTATCAGTGAGAAATCATATTAAAGAAGGGTATGGTCTAGGAAGGAAAGACATGCACCACACAATAACTTATTCATAAACTTCATGTGTAAAGAAAGCTTCTAAGAGCACAATCCTGAAATACGCTCCCTGCAAGTTACTGCTGCTCTCAGTTCCAGTGGTGTTGAGCATACTCAGCACACTGCAGGATTTACCTCTAACAGCTATCTGATCCAAAAGCCAAACTGTTAAATGAATAAAACCCCTGCATGCTAGATCTGGGCATGAGAAGATTGCCTGAGTTGCTGAGAGATTAAGACTATCGAGTGAATAAATCTAGCATGTGATAGCTAAAACAAATACCTATTAAAAAATATAAATCTCTCAACACTAGCAGGAGAAATGCATTCCTAGCACAGACTCTGAAAGCCTTCAGAAGGACAGGCATATCCAGCATCAGAACAGATGGAGAAGATGAACAATAATTGCTTTCCAAGCATCCAGCCCCACAAAAGTAGTGAGCACAGGCCCCTCAAAGAGACAGATAATAAGAGCAAAAGAAAAATGAAGAGTATCTTTGAAACACCTAGGACTTGATAAGAACAGGTGGGAATCTCTGCTTTGACATGTGACATACTAGCTACTTAGTCAACAGTTTACTTGGCATTGCCTTGATCTCAGACAGAAATTTCCACTGACTTTTTTAGGTAAGAGAGGTGTAACTGCACCAGACTTCTGACCCTTACTCTTGACTCCCGTCAGCCCAAGGTAAATCCAAGTTCTACACTGTTTTGTCCCTTCCCTTTGCTGACTTTGGAAATCACCTTCCCCTTCTAAGGGCACCACAGTTCCAGTTGTTCCATGCTCAGATTTTCCCAGATATGTCTCAGTCAAGAAGGTGCCATTTGTCTTTCCTCATTCAACTGTCTGCAACCACATTTCTACACTTACCAAAGGCCCTGGGCACACTCAGGATGAAACCTAGGAACAGTGTCATTTAAGAGGTTGCCACTAACAGGGATCTTGCGTGGCTTCCCCAATTCACATGGACAGGGCAGACAAAACATAGCTAAAGCACGTGCATGGATATGCTATTATAACATAGTTCTCCCACTGCTATAATAGAAGCTCTATGTAGAAGTCATCACTAGCAATTGAACCCTTCCAGCTCAAGGTTCGGTATCTCCAGCTTGTCTTTTTCTCACAAGAACCATGTTACAGGCTCCAACTCAGGGCACCTCTGTCGCAGCACAGACCATTGCTTCAGCCCGTGCTCCGAGCTGACAGAACATGAACCCGTGCAGGCAGCCTTCAGTCACAACACTAACCCGAGTAAAACCCTGCGCCCACTCCTGCTGGGAGAACCCTGGCTGCTGACTCAGGACTGCCTTCCCCTGCCTGTGCAGGCAGGTTCTTCTTTAGATGGTCCAATGTTCAGACTCACCAAACTAGTGACACATTTCAGGCCCAAAAGAAACAGAAAAGGACTTTCTGAGCCAGTGGAGAGAACCAGAACCATAAGGAATAGCTGAAAGCTAAAGCTATGTAAGTTATGCTACAGCACACTGACAAAAGGCATCAGTTGCTGGAAGAACTACCACAAGGCAGAGGTCCCACTTCCATTCTGCACCACATTTGGGTTCAGCAACATCCCCTTTCTGGTGAAAAGTTCTGTCTTTTCTGACTTGCAGCCCTTTTAAGAATTGTCCAGTACACCTTGCTGTACTGGAATGATTCAAGGAATTCAAAGTCCAGAAGAGAGCAGGATGGGGCTTATTATTAATGATTTAATCAGCTGTTTGTGGGGGTTTCTGGGTTGGTGCCAACTCTACCTTCAGTTTTAGGACACACACTGTGTGAGGGCAAGTAGGACTTCTGTGCGCTCTTTCAAGCTGTTCCATTACACCTGATTTATAGCATGACACTACTTGTTCTAGCCCATAACCTTGAGCTTGTAAACTACACAGGGGAAAATTTACTAACTACTGAGTTCATCTTAATGCACTATTGGGAATTTTAAGTGGGGAAAAAGAAGGCAAGGAATCAGGGGCCTCTAGAAGAGCTGGTTTTGAACAGCAATCCTTTAATGGCCCAGTGCAGCGCACCTCACAGTCCACTCTGTTTTCATTTAATTAAAGTTTTAGTTTACATGGCCAGCATACAGTAAGGACCTATGTTTGTCTTGCTCTGAAGGAGATAATCAATAGGAGAGATGTAGACGCATTTCACCACTTATTAGCTGCATACATTGACAGTTTACCACAATAGCATGTACAGATGCCTTTACTCCACTCTTAGATAGCACTTAAGAGTTTGATTAATAACAGAAGCCAGAAAACTGTTTTGCAGCTTTTCTATTGGAAAATTATCATCCACATAACAGAAGAGTTTTCTGGTGGTAAAGGAGTCCTCATTAGTGCACACAGAAAAGCAATGAGAGCTGGAACACAGGTACTTACTGCAATTCTGACGAGTGACCTAAAAAGGACCTGGGACTTGCATGAACATCAGGCTGAATGTGAGCCAACAACATGCTCTCATCACAGATACAGCAAACTGCATACTTGGCTCCATTAAAAGCACGGCCAGATGACCACGGGAAGTTATCTCCCTCTCACCAGTGCTGGTGAAGCTGTACCTGGAACATTGAGTCTTGTTTTAGGTCCCCCACTGCAACAGACAGGGAAACTGGAGAGGGTATAGCACAAGGGCTAGAGAAGTAGACCGATGAGGAGAAGTTGAAGGTGGACTTGTCCATCCTGCCAAAAAGGTGGTTAGCAGGGTGATCTGATAGCAACAGGAGAATTACAATGTGACGGAGTCAACCACTTCTCAGCAGCACCAGGCAATGGAACAAAGGAGAACAGAGCACAGCTTGGGAGACTCAGGCTGGACTGTGCAGGGAGTTTTCCCAGGGACAGTAGCGTAGCAATAGTACAGGCTAACAGAGAGGTGGCTGGATTTCCAATAGCATTAGACAGAGACACAGTTGACTGGGTGCAGTGTTGACAATGGTCCCAACTCCAAGCTAATTTAAAATAAAGATATCATATGAATATGTTCTAAGCCTCCATTTCATTATTTTTGGAGGAAAGAAAAAGGGAGTGGAATCTAGGTTCATATATGACAAATTCATTTTACCACACAGATCTTGACAGCTGTACTACCATGCAACACACAGAAGTGGCATCCACAGATGCAGAAGTTATTCAGATGCTCTGCCCCACGTTTTGTCTTTAGTTTCAAGAATGCTCTGTTCAAGTGTATTATAGACTTTCAGATTAATTTCCTCAGCTAATACTCTGAGGTGGTGTATTGGTTTTGTTTGGCAAGGTTTTGGTAGCGGGGGGGCGGGGGGGGTTACAGGGGTGGCTTCTGTAAGAAACTGCTGGAAGCTTCCCCTGTGTTCGAGAGAGAGAGCGAGCCCATATTAGCCGGCTCTGAGACGGACCCGCCGCCGGCCAAGGCCGAGCCAATCAGTGATAGTGGTAATGCCTCTGTGATAACATTTTTAAGAAGGAGAAAAAGTGGGGACAGAGAGAAACTGCCGCCGGAGTGAGGAGTGAGAACATGTAAGAGAAACAAGCCTGCGGACACCAAGGTCAGTGAAGAAGGAGGGGGAGGAGATGCTCCAGGCGCCGGAGCGAAGATTCCCCTGCAGCCCGTGGTGAAGACCCTGGTGAGGCAGGCTGTCCCCCTGCAGTCCAGGGAGGTCCACGGTGGAGCAGATCTCCACCTGTAGCCCGTGGAGGACCCCACGCCGGAGCAGGTGGGTTCCCCGAAGGAGGCTGTGACCCCGTGGGAACCCCGTGCTGGAGCAGGCTCCTGGCAGGACCTGCAGATCTGTGGAGAGAGGAGCCCACGGAGCAGGTTTTCTGGCAGGACTTGTGACCCCGTGGGGGACCCGCGCTGGAGCAGTGTGCTCCTGAAGGACTGCACACCGTGGAATGGACCCATGCTGGAGCAGTTCGTGAAGAACTGCAGCCCGTGGGAATGGCCCACGTTGGAGGAGTTCGTGGAGGACTGTCTCCCATGGGTGGGACCCCACGCTGGAGCAGGGGAAGAGTGTGATCAGCCCTCGTCCTGAGGAGGTGAAGCGGCAGAAAATAACGTGTGATGACCATAAACCCCATCCCTGTCCCCCTGTGCTGCTGGGGGGGCTTGGTGGTGAAATCCGGGAGGGTAGTTGTGCCCGGGAAGAACGGAGGGGTGGTGGGAAGGTGTTCTGAGATTTCATTTTACTTCTCATTACCTTGCTCTGGTTGATTTGTAATAAATTGAGTTAATTTTGCAAATTGAGTCTGTTTTGCCCGTGACGGTAATAGTGAATGATCTCTCCTGTCCTTATCTCGACCCGCGAGCCTTTTGTTATATTTTCTCTCCCCTATCCAGCTGAGGATGGGGGAGTGATAGAACGGCTTTGGTGGGCACCTGGTGTTGAGCCAGGGTCAACCCATCACAGGTGGATGCCTAATATGCCCAATGTAAAGGTTCTCCTTGGCTCGTTCTCTTCAATGGCAGCCTGCCCTCTGTATTAGCGTACAACTTCCCTGAAACAAGAAGAGAGTGTTGATATTATAGAGCAAATACAAAATTAGCTCTGCGTTTGCTGACTACTCCCAAGAGACACCTTGTTCCTTACTTCAGTCTAAGTACTCAAAAGCCAGTTCCTGAAACTTTCTTCTTCTTTCAAGTTATTTTCCCTAGGTAAGGCTCCAGCAAACAGCAACTTGTGTGATTATTATTGCTATTACAGTCTCTTATTTTGTTTAATTAGTAATTATTTTAAATTACATGGCTGAAGTGCAGCTGGATAGATGTCATTCAGCAATAAAGGCTTGCTCTTTGAAAAGCTAGAAATAGTGGCATTTTCAAGCAGCACCATAGCTCATACAGTGAAGAATGTCACTTTGTTTCTATGGTTCATTGAGGATATTAGGAGTAACCTTATTTCTATTTAAAGGAGAATTCTGTTTGCAAATGACTTTCCAGCATCCCAGGAGTGGATTTTCATAGGGACTGGCAGAACGCAAACACTGATTCCTATTGTTCCTTCACTCCAGTGACAGGATTTCCCAAGCAACTCTGCAATGCGGAGATGGCAGTAGTTGTACACCTCCCACCTGTGCAAACAGGGGTAATCAGAAGATTTGCACTGTGTGACCTTGGCCTAGTCAAGTTCATGCCAGGTACAGCAACGCAGCTGAAGCACCAGGCAGAACGTGCCTGTCTGTGCCCAGGTACCACCGAGCCCTAACGCAGTCCACCTCACAGCAACAATTTCCAGTACAGACCTGACCAGAATCAGAGGTCCCTAACTGTCCAGTCATTGTATATCACACTCACATTTATCTTCCAAGTTTTTAAAGAGGCTGATGGTCACTTTATAACTATATTCATGAGTGTTTCCTTGCTCTACCTTTGATGAACTACTTCCTCAGTAACTGCCCAGGAACGGAAAAAAAAAACCCACATCCAAAAAGACATGGGGCTGTCTGACAAAAGTCCTTCAACTTTCTCACTGGCTACTTTAAAATGTTTATGAACATGCCCAACAGCAGGTTTTTAAGTTTTCCTCAATTAAATCTCACATTGCTGAGAACAGCTCACAGTTCTACTCTCTTCAGATTTCCCTAAAGCCTTACTATACCTTCACACATACCTGTTCCTTCTCCAGTTTCTGGAACATCAGCACATATATACACAAGTGGTGAGTTTACAGTGCCCCCAGACGTTACCAATAAAATCAGCATCAAGTAGAGGCCTAGGTGCCTCTCTCCCTCCCTTCTGATGACAGCTTATTTAAGCATGTTCTTTTATTGGAGGTCACAGTAATAAATTATGATCTTCTGCTAAAGACTTGTTGCAGTTAGCATGGAATTTTCTGTCTGAATCCATATCAACTATCTGACTGATGTGTGGATGTACTAATTACCAAGAAAGCACAGTCAAATCAAAAACGCCAGATTTTATTTATATATAGAACTTGACAGTATAAAGCTTTATCACTAGGTCTTACTGAATTTTAAAGAAGTTCAGGCAGGTTCCCATACCAATGTTCTGATGCACCTATCACAGAAACCACTTCAGACACTCTTACCATCCTACCAGTGAAAGGCAGGGATCAAGCCACTTCAAGCCCATCATCTCACCAATCTCCCATCATTGTACTGTTACAGACACAGCTGTGGAGATTCCTTAGCCAACACCATAAGGATCCACTAGGGGTTACGCCTCTAAGAAGGTGGAAAAGGGTACTAAGGAATAAGCAGAATGCTGAAAAGCAGGTCAAAAAAGTGTCTTCCCACTTACTGTTTTGAGAAAGAAAACAAGAATGACAAGCAACAACCTTGCTTTTTGACTGAAAAATTTTAAAAACCCAGGTCTGTTTGTATAGACTGTCAGGGCCACCTGCTGCATCATAAAGAAGCTGGAAGAGACATCAGTCACATTCTCACTTTCTCTCCCCGTCTGCAGATTCATAACTAGAGCAATGATATCTAGAAGGATACAACCTTGTCTGGGGGTCCAGAAGGGATCCAAACCAAACATCTACAGCACGCAGGAGAAACAGGTACTGGAACAAAACACCTAAAAGCCAGGTTTCACATGCTTAGATGACAAGCATTTATTAAGCTTGGCTTATTTTGCAATTCCTTAGCTTCTCCCCTTCTCCCAGATCACTGACCCCCAAAAAGATTAAGTCATTCAAGTTTGCTACAACTTGTAAGAGACTCAGTATGACAAAAGAGTTTAACAGCAGCTGGCAGAGCAAAGCCCAGCTGTTTATCATAGCACACCAGAAACAGTTCTTCAAACATACATCAGGGACTACAGAGATAGAGAGTTTTATCAGGAACATACCTTTCAGATAAAAGTTACTAAATCGTGGCTTTAAAGCAAGTAATGCGTCTGTAAGTGCACTGCAGAGAAAGAGACGGCAAATAAACACCCATTAATGGCATTGAGCTATGCATGTACTTCTTGTGTAACTTCACAATCCCCTGATACTCTTAACATCATAAAACCCTTTCTTTGGTAGCCAAAAGAAACAACTGTATGACACCTTCATTAAGACAACAAAAATAATTTGTTTCCTTATAGGAACTGTTCCTTTGCCATCATTCAGGAACATAGAAAAGTAAACACGCATAAGAAAGGCTACCACTAGTTGGTGTGGTAAAAAGACCTAAATGAGGTAAGCAATCTATCTCCCATTCTAATGTTCCCAGAATGGAAAAGAAAGGCCTAAATAGCAGACATTTGCATAAACAAGCAACTACTCATTCTTTTTGTGCTGATGTTCATGATCTCTGACCACCCGAGTTGAAAATTTGACTGGGTGAAATGAGATTCCCCCTATCGATCTGTCTTTTTCTCTTCAAAGAAGTAATGATAAAAATAGGATTGTTTTCAGAGAACTGAAAGCCTAATTTGTATATGCAACAAGCCATTCTATATTAAATCCACAGAGCATTTTACTCACCTCAACATTACAAAAGCAGTTTGTTTCCAGACAGTGCAGAATGATTTGTTCACTCTTCACCAAGACAAGCTTTTCTCCATGTTGTGCCTGTTACCCATACTGAGTTTCCACAGAGAACAGCCTGAACTCCACGCACATATCAGACTATTAATGCCATGGTCAGAATCAAGAACACAGTTTCAACATGCTGTAAGTTTTCACTGCCTCTTCCCTCTGACAAACTAAACATTGCCACCTACTGACTCTGTCAAAACCTGAACTTTACATTATTTTTTTATTCCCCACTCCCAGACACAATGCCGAAGATGCACAACAGAGGCTGTAAGGAAAGAGCATTACAGCCTAGATAAAGAAACCATAAATTAATGCCTGATAATCTCAACTATTTTTGTTACTTGTTTTGTTCCACTGTTGTAGATACTTTAAGGTGTTAAATTTCAGTAATTTTAGTCCAAGTCTTGATCTTGCAACGTGACTGTCAAGCACATATTTTTTACAATAAAAGACCCAACCACACATTAACAGACAGCTACATGAATTTGAGGACAACCACAGTTCCTCACAAGCTTTATAACGGCACTGCATGTTCTAGATTTGATAGTCCAGGGTAGAGCTTGAATGCTGTGGTCCAAGTAACTCAGAAAAAGTAACATCTGTTGCTTTTCCAAGATTTTTCCATTCCTATGGCTTGAGAAGTAAGAAAAAAGCCTACGATAATTCTTGCATCATCCAGCTCCAGCAGCACCAAAGATGTAACTAAAACATTATGTTAATTATTCTTTTATATAATTACATTGTCGAACAAGAAATACTTAAATAGTCACAAAAGTTTGTCACAGTGTATTAACAAGGGTTCTACTTCGCAGCTGCTGCACGTATTCTTTTGCTTGGTCAAAACCAGTCCTTGGTGGCTCTGGAGGAGGAGGAGGACCTTCCACCAACTTCACAAAGTAATGGCATCTGACGATTTTCATGATGCCAAACATGCCTTTGCCATGGTAACGAATCCGCTTCACATAGCGGCCTCTGCCCGTCATTGACTCAGCTGAAGGAAAAAGGCAGGGGGGAGAGAAGACTATTCAGTCAAGAATAAACTACTACACATCTGCAACTGAAACACTGTCTTACCAGTATATTTTTCACAACTGCATATGAAAAGTTAATTCTACTCAGGATTCTCTCCTTCATCTTTCTTCTATTATATTTAGCAGACTACTGCTATAGAGAAACCCATGAGCTGAATTAACACTCTTCAGGAGCACCAAAAAGGTGACTTTAGAAAGCATGCATGCAAAGATAAATATGTAGTAAAGGATAAATCCAAAGGAAGCTACACTGAGCACTTACTAGATTATATAGCTCTTCTGAAGGTGGTATAATTCCACTGCTTTTCAGTAGTTTGTCTCATGAATTCCTGTAGAAGCCTTACAGACTTCATTTTCCTTTCTTTCTCCCTTTATTGTACTCATCATAGGTATTTTCATTATCTACACATCCAGTCCTGCACTAGCAGATAAACCTTCTTATGGCAGAGGCCTAGAAGGCTCCAAAGAATTCTAATCAAATCTGCTCTACAATCCAGGTTACTTTAAGTTTATGAGGTCAGCTTAATAACATTTATACCACATTTCGCAAAATGGGAATTTTTTTCTTTGGGCCTAAAAACACTTACAAGTAAACATTTCTCTAACAGTTTTCTAGGCAAGAAAGTGCTGTAGTTATTACAGGACTATCCTGTAATTATCTATAACACAGCCTTTTTATTAAAAAGTCTACTGTCATTATTCATTTACTTTTATACTGTTTCTTACAGAAGTTTACATTCTGATACTGCAAATCCATAGTACTAGCCACGGACAAAGCTTCCAGCATCTATGTTAACTGGCAACATTAAAAAGTAGGAACAGTTTGCTTCTTATTGTCTAGTTTTTCATAATCATGTCAAGCATCTTCCTCTTCAGGACTTTCTGTTCACATAGGTAGGGAGCAGAAATCCCAATCTCAGATGAACGCATCTTAAAAACAATGCATGTGGCAGATGCCAGAATACCAATCAGACACTAACTATAACAAAGTGATGGTTGAAGGCTCAACAGCCACACTAACTTCAGTTGTGCTGCACACGCCTTTCATGTTTTGGTAATGCTAAGTTTACTAGAAACTATCCTGTATTCATTTCTGCTAATTTGAAGCAACAAAACCTTATTAAGGATAAAACTTTTTCATAGGGTAGAATGACATTTTTCTGCACTAAAATAAGAAAAAAATGTACCTATATGTAAATTTGATTTGAATTCCACGTTGTGATTTCTCACTGCCATTTCCTGTGCTTCTAACAGAACCTGTAACAAAAGGAAAAGAAATGGAAATACTGAGCAGGAATTTAAGCAATGCTACTTCTTATCTCTAGATAAACTTGCAATTTCTTCCATGTTAAGTCAGCTACAGAAAAGCGTTCTATAGAAATCAAAATTGTTAAAAGACAAACATCTTCTACTTAAGTATGTTCTTTGCATACAGACTGAAAAAGCTTCAGTACAACTCTACTACATTTTGGCAGGCAAGAAAGGGAGTGGAAAAGACGGTTCCCATGAGCATTTAACAGCCTTCCATCCATGGACCTTTGTCTAATTAGACATCAGACTAGAAACAATTCCAAGGTGGACAAAATGAACTTGGGCCATTCAATATTTTCAGCTAATACAGGATACTTCTTTGTCATTATTATGCCAGAAATCAATGCTTCGGCCAAGAAAATGAGTAATTTGAGGCTCCTAACAACTACTACAGTGTATGAAAAGCTTTCACGCCTTTACAGAACTCAGTCCTTTCCCTGACGATATCTTCATCTCTTACAATTTTAAGAATCAAAGCACATAGATGTAGCAGCCTTTAGTGACAAGAATCCTGCATTATTTACCATGAACTTAACACCAGGCATTGTTAGAGAGGGTACCCACATGTAATTTATTATCAATTACAAGTTAAAACAGCCAGTACAAGCGACCTCTGCATATTCGTAAGTCACAACATTACATGACTGCTACAAAAATGTTGCTTGAATATGCTCCCAACGGGCTTAATAGAAACATGGAAAAACACAGAAATAGAAACATCTCCAAACTTCTGGTGATAGGTATTTGATTTTAAAGTTTTCTTGAAACTAGGAGTATTAAAGAATACTACTACATACCTCTTTGATCACCTTTGCTCCCTTTTTATCACTAAACTCCAACTGAGCAAGAGCCTGATCAATGGACATTCCTTTTATCTGCAACCAAAGTGTTAAAGTTAACTTCTGCAATTACAAATATTTCCCTTCTCTTATTCAGAAGACAGTAATTAAAGTATTTTGCCATTATAAAGAGCAAATCAAAAGACTTTGGTTTCCTTAATTACTAATTCTTCAATGTAATATCTTACATACAGAAGTTCTGAGTTAAATAGTGAATAAATCTTGATAAAACATTCAATTAGGTTTTTTTCATAAAGAGCAAAACAGCCCATTACTCTTGTTCAAAGCTACCCTTGCCATCTACTACTAGGCAGAAACCAGCACAAAAATTCTTCCACAGTGCATAATCTGCATATGATCCTGGGTACACATTTGAGAGCATACTAGGATAAAGCAGCTAAACAAAACTACAAACAACTGTTCGCCTGCACAGATGCACGCTCTTCCTCAGGACTCTATTATGAAGATGCTGATTAGACCATGATTGAACTAAGCTGTTAAGGCAAATACAGCAATTAAATGTTGCATTCTAACAAACACGCTACAAAGTACTTTTCGCTTACCAGTTTTGCCAGATACCACATCTTATCTTTGCTATATTTTATTTCCCTCCGACAGTGATATATTTCCTAGGTGCAAAAAAAAAAGTTAGAGGATCAGTAATTTTGTTGTGAAAACAAGAATGGAGCATACATGACTGCTCCACAATCTGTTTTCTTACTAGGAATAAAATGACTCCCCCTACTATACCATGAACATACCAAATCAGGCATACCTTCGACATTTGAAACTGAATACATTAAAAAAAAGTAGCTAGCATACAGAAAATTTTAATACAATCTTATGAAAATTAGTTTATAAACACAAGTTCCTGAAAAGGATAATGAGAAGATTTTTCAATATCTTTTCCTTTCCTCCTCCCCACCTTTTGAAGCAGCCTGAAACACCCCTTCAGTTCTAATATTACTCTGCTGTCAAAGTCAACTTACTGGGATAGCAACTAAACAATATTACTAGAATGAACTTAATTAGCTCTTCATAAGTGAAGAGGGATTCAAGTTTGATTGGCATGAAGAGCTGTCTCCAAAGACCCATTTAACATTATTATTGTACCAATGGGGACCAAAACTAGCTAGTAAAATTTAACGTCAGTACAAATTTGAAAGAGGTAACATTCTTTCTGAACAGGTAAAAAACTGATTTAATAAGCAAATTGGTCAATAACAGCACTTTCCCATACATTGTATTAAGTCAGCACAGCACATAGCATGTGTTTCTACATCATAAGCCATAATGTTCACAGAAGCAATAAATGCTCATGGCCCACAAAAGCACATGTCCAAAAAAACCCCTATTCTTTTGAACTGCAAATGTTTTGCTTTGCTGGGCAGTATACCTAACAGAGGCCACAACACATTAATTTCCAATGAAGAACAATTGTAAAAATGGAATTCCAAAATATCAGTTCAAGAGTGAGGAAATACTGAAGAATTAACCTCAAACTCTCCCATGTTGTGCTGTAGGGAAAGCAGCACCAATTAGTCCCTTCAGTGATCAAATACACAACACTTAGTTTTCTATGTGCAACTTAAATTAAGAGGCTTGCTTCTGTTCACATTTAACTGTACTTCCCAGTTACAAAACGATCAATAAGAGGGGACAGGGAGAAACAGGCATAAACCTGCTGTTATCAAAAAATAATCTGTTATTACTGCATTTAAAAAATTGATCATGTTACTTCTGCTGACTTTTTCAAAAGTTGTCTTAAACAGCTAGCAGAAGGCCCTACAGTGGGCAAAGAGGTAACAAAAGGGTTTTAGATTCTTTGCGTCAGTTTATGGCTTAGTAAAACACAAGTTATTGTGCAACAGACTGAAGAAACAACTCCACTGTACAGTATATATAAAATAGTTTCCTAACCAAAAAACCTCCTGCAGTCATGTGCCACATCTGACTTGCATGTCCCTCCCCATGTAACTTTAGAACCTCTCAGTCCACATTAAACATTTCAAGCAACCGCTATGACAGGAAACAACCTCTGAACAGCTTCATTACAGGGAGGCCACAGCAAGAGGCAACACATTATCAGACCTCAGAGAATCTATAACACAGAGAAATTAAGAAATGAAAAGAGTGTGCACTCTATTGTACCTACATCAAACAGGCACCACTAGTTCCACTACTCAAGGAAAGGTACCTTTATATCTTTGTGCACAGAAGCAACGATACAATCGCGTTCCTCTCTAATTGTTCTGTTTGTACTGACAGGAAATAAGTGTATAACGCTACATCCTTGGTAATTTCTACCTCCTTGTAGTTCAGAGACTTCTACAAACAGAGGACAGTACCTTTGCAGCTTGCATCACATATCAGGTAAGTGATTAGCTGCAAGCAACTTGAAGGTCCAATATAATTTAGAAATGGAAAACATTCAAAATGATGTTAACTTTTACAACATAAATATGCTAAACTGACTGAAATCTTAAATAACAAATAAATAATCTATCAAACTAACACCTTGTGGAGTCACCCAGAGACAGTGACCACCTGTTCAGAAGTTGCTAAACATAAACAGGTAAGGAAATTCACAGGTGTATCCTTACAGCTGGTCTGCGAGGTTCTCCAGGCAGCTGCGGAGGGTAAACAATCCTGTTCTTTTTCTCCCACTTCCCAAATTTCTGCAGAGATGTGCTTGTGTGGATGCACGACAAAGGAAAAAGGCTACTGGATGCTAGCCACCTGCAAGACAAGACCACAGTCTTTGCTGCTGAACACAAGAGTTCTTTGTCCTTGCCCAGATTACCTGGAAAATTGTGAACTTACCTGTCTTCATAAAGAGAACTGATACATTTGACCGCTCACAAAATAAAACTGTTCAAGTCCTCTAGTTTACGTTGAAAGGGCTTTTAATTTAATAAGAAGCCTCAGGCTTCCTAAAGCAAACCATGAACTGTAAGTGACATTGGTATGGCACGTGATTCCACATTAAGTGTCCCCAGATCGTCACAGAAAGACACAGTCACATCTTTGTTCTTACAAAGGGTTCGTTACTCACACAACAATTTACATCTCTTCCAAGACTAGCCAATACTTATTTAACTTTTACCAACAACGTTTTTACCAGAAAAAATTTCTACTTTTTCAAGGGACTGAGTATCAACAAAGTATTATAAGTTTATAAACATTCTGAAATTTGAACGATATTCCAAACTACTTTCAAAAGGCAATCATGTCACTATAAGACAGCCGATAGCAAAACCACTCTAGTTTTCAGTCAGTTTGCTCACCTCAGATCCAGGAAAACCAAGCTACATTTTGCCCCCTGCTGACTAGGTAAAGCAGTACTGGACAATCACTCGTAACTACAAGAAACGGATGAGTTCAAGACCAGATATTGTGAGTTTAACTAAGGCTTGAATGACTTCGTGTAGGTAGCCAAGTTGTGCAAAGCATTTTAAAAACAACTGGCAAACAGAACATGTTGATTAGTGTCAAGAAGGCATTGAACACCTTGAAGTTTTCACATCACATCAGTAGGGGGTAGCAAAACATACAAATTCAAATGTTACAGAGTATTTTTTACAAATATTTGCCAAAAACGGTTTATTTGCTTAATACTTAAAAATTTCATTCATCAAGATCAGACATAGTATCATTGATTAATACAGGAAAATATTTGACGAGCATATGAATATCACTTTGCAATTTAACAACTTAAATAGTAATGAACTAAGTATTGTCTTCCCGGTATTAGCAAAACACATGAACACATTCAACAAGCTAAGACAACTTACATTCCCTCTATCTTAATGTAACCCAACCTCATGTGAAGAGCAACTCTATTTATCATAACTTTAGGAGAAAAAAAGAAAACACAAACACATTGTAAGCAAAAGAAAACAGTGACAAGCAACAAGCAAAAGTACATTATGTATGGGTAGGTAAGGGGAAAAGGAAAGAAAAGCTGAGCACCTTTCCATAAAGAATCATGCATAAGCAGCAAACGGGAGACACACAGACTAGAAAAACTAAGTAAAACAATTAGCACATAAGTCTGTTCAATTGCAAGGCAATGAGCAAAGCACAGGCAACATAAGCCTATTTTGTCTTCCGTCAGTGACACAGGTCTCCGCAATCTATCTCCGCAGGCTCTAGCAGAGACCAAAGCTCTGCACTTGGAGAATCCGCAGCAGCCTTTCTTCTACAGTCAGGGACAGAGTCAGCAGTGACCCATGCTCCCCCAGCACAACTCTGCCATTCCTCCAGACGGAGGAGAAAGACGAGCAACTACAGAAAAGCAATGGCCGGGGAGGGCGCAGAGGGGAGCAACAGGTACCGTGTTACTGTGACAGGCACCATAAAACGGGAGGAAATGTGCATGCCCGACACAGAGGGGTCAAGAGAAAGAGAGAAACACCTCCACCACGCCACAAACTCCAAGTACGTAGAAAGATTTTACAGAAGCACGGAGCGACCTGTTCCCCACAGCGCCGGGACAGGGTGAGAAGTCAGCAAGAGGCCCGAGCCAGGCGACCCCGGCCCCCCCAGCCCCCAGGACCCCCTGAGCGAGGCGGCCGGTGCCCCGCTGCCCGGGGCGCCGGAGGAACGGGCCTGCTCCAGGATCCCGGCAGAGCCAGACTCACCTCTCCGGCCGCGCCCAGCCGAGGAGACCGCGCACCCAAGCGCTACCTGAAAGGAAGCGGCACAGTGAACAAGGGATAAGCAGCCGAGACGCTCCGAAACCAGCGCTCCGCTCCGTCCCCTCAGACTCACCCGCGCCCAGCGCCCACCGCGCCGCCATCTTCCCCGCCTCGCTTCACGGCAGAGGCTCCCCGCACGCGCGCGGCCAGGCGCGTGGTTTGCGACGTTTTGCGACGGCGTGGCGCGGCGCTTGGCGGCGGCGCCTGAGGCGAGGCGAGGCGGAGCGGGGCGGCCCGGGAGCGATGGCGGCGGCGGGGGTGCGGGTGTTGCCCGCCTCGCCCAACTGGTACAGCAGCCGCTGCAGCGACGCCAGCAGCGATGGCCGCCTCTTCGGCTTCGCGGCGAGGCACCGCGTCTGCCTGCTGGATGTCGGCGGCGGCGCCGCACCCGCGTTTTACGGTACCGCTACAACCCACGCCGGCGGGAACACCGGGCCCGTGGGCGACCCTCACTAACCTCCCCCCCTTCCACACACACACGCACGTTTTATACGAGCGCCGCGGGGCCGCCGGGAGCCGCTCGGGCACGTGTGGGGCGGCGGGAACCCCGGGGAGGAGGAGGAGGAGGATGGGGATGGGGATTGGGATGGGGATTGGGGGGTGAGGAAGGCGCCGTTGCGGTCCCGGCGGGGTGGAGGGGGTTCCCATGGCGTTTTCTTGCTGTCGGTGCAGGAGAGCTCATCGGGCACACGGACAGGATCTCCGGGTTCGCGTTTTGCCGCTGTCCCGGGCAGAGCAGCCTCTGCGCCAGCAGCTCCGACGACGGGAGCGTCAAAATCTGGGACGCCGAGGCCCTGGCTCCGGTGGCGGGGTACAGCCTGCACCAGGTGGGTTTTTTCAGGTCTGGCACAGAAAGCAGGGTGACGTTACTTTCACCAAAGGCGACGTTCAAACCCAGTGAAATGAAAACCGTTGAACGCTTCTGGCCAGCTCCTTGTTCTAGCCTGAGGTCTGCAGCGTTGTTACATCACCTTAATAAGCTGTTGGTTACTATCAAAGCCTCAATAAGGGAGTGCGCTCGCGGTGTGAACTCGTTGCCGCTTAACCCAGCTTGCTTTCGTCTTTTCGTCAAGTTATTGTTCCACACAGGACAGACTAAGAGCGTACGTTTGAACAGTTACTGTCTCTCAGGGCAGCATATTGGCAAATACGTCAATCGTGCCAAAGCCCAAAATAACTGAAACGCTTTAGAACTGATTCAGCTGATGCTGGGGAGTACTCACAGATTATTTTCTGCTCGTTATCCTGTGTTAGGTGGTGGTAAGACAGCCTTAAATGTATTCAATTCTCTTTCCTCAGAACACCATCTCAGCATTGCACTGGTCACCCCTTGTGAAAGATTTGATTGTATCCGGTGATGAAAAAGGTATAATTGTTTGTTACTGGCATAACAGAAGTGACAGCCAACAGTTCTTCCCAGAGCCTCGGACAATTTTTTGTCTCACTTGTTCTCCTCACCATGAAAACCTGGTAGCAGTTGGGTAAATATTCATTACGTTTTGTTTTCCCTTCTTCTGTTGAGAGAACCTTACTGTGAATTTTTGCTACACAATTGCAAGGTTATTTTCTTCTGGATTTTTTTTCATTCAGAAATAACATTTAGATTTGATAGACCTGCAAAACATAGGAATCCATAACAATGTAAGTGTCCAGATTTGGTTTGAATCTTTGAAATTTCTTAAAACTGTTATTTTTTAATTAGACTTGACTGGTGTTTGCCACGTTATAGGTTACTTCATCTGAAAAGAATTTCTTAATTTGACTAGGCCTTTGTCAACCACTGCAATTCCAGTCCTTTAGATACCCAAGGCTGTACTGAACAGAGAAGGAACATGAAAGCCCCTTAGACTTAACGATACAGTTCTCTTGAAGGGAGAACACAAGAGGGAAGGAATGAAAGTGATTTGTGATGAAGGGAAAAGTTTTCCTTGTAGAAAAGCCACTGTAGTTTTTAAAGTCTCTGAAAGCTGTATTACTAATGAATGACTGTCATTCTTGAAGCCAAATGTACTACTGGTTGCATTTCTTGAAAAGGCAGCTGCAGGTACACCAGTGCTATACTGCAGCTCCCATTGACCATTAGTCTGCTAGTCCCAGTGCTGCTTGTGATTTGGCTTCTCTGTCTGCAATACAGAGATAGTCATCCTGGTAAAGAGCTTGGAAATCGAGTCAGGTATTATTCCACAAGGATCCAAGAATCTCTTCATTAATTTAAGTCTCCATTTTTAGCTACAAGGATGGCATGGTGGTTATAATTGATATCAGCAGGAAAAGAGAAGTTCTTCATCGGCTAAGAGGCCATGATGATGAAATACATTGTCTGGCCTGGTGCCCTGTGCCTGGTGAAGAAAGGTTACCTGCTTGGCAAGATGAGCTCCAAGGTATGTAGAACTGATTAATAGTTTATGAAGTGATTTTTAGTTCATGTAAATGTCTTTCTAGAGAACTGAATTCCTTATTCATAGAAAGTCATTAAGTAGCTAATCAAAGGTAACCAGTAAGTTCAATTAAAGTCCATTCTGATACAGAGCAATGTATTTTCAGTTAAATTTTTAGAAAGCTTTGAATTTTAAAGTGTAGTAACATGACTTCAATGGTATTCAGTAGTTCCTTCAGAGGAAGGCGAAGTTCCAAATGGGGAGCTGACACAGAGCACAGCCACAAAGAAAGGTTGTTACCTGGCTTCGGGAAGCAAAGATCAGACCATACGAATATGGAGCTGTACTAGAGGCAGAAGTAAGTAAAATTAATAATGTGAGATAAACAATAACAATGTGGTGGAAGAATTCTTCTCTAACTGCAGCCTTCATTTGCTACCCTGATAGTTTAAAGCATGAGGAGTATACTTAAAGCTTCAGATTCACAGGACTTCTTTTTCTCTCAGAGGATTTTGATGTACTAGGTCTAGATGATCCGTCTTCATTCCATAGGTGTAATGACTTTGAAGTTGCCACCCACGAAGAGAAGAGGTGGAGCTGTTGATCCCACTGTTAAAGAGCGCATTTGGCTGACTGTTCACTGGCCTTCTGGTCGTTCCACAGAAATTGTATCCAGCTGTTTTGGGTAAGCAGGGGCACACAGCAGCCTGGGTACCATCAGTAACTGCAGATTCATTTGATACTTAAGGAAGAACTGGGTAGGAGACATTGACACCCCCTTGCTACTTCCTTCCCAGTATAACTGGAGAGAAGACAGGCCAAGGGCTAAAGTGGGAGTTCAGACTTCTAGAAAACTACTATTTGTCCCACAGTTTGTCTGATAATCTAACTGAATATTGACTGCTAACGGTATTAATTGTGGTTTTGCCCATCTACTGGGACAAAATGACATGTCAGTTTTCAGTGTGGTTAACTATGGATATCATTTGTAGGGTGGCATTTGCGTGTGTTTATCTGTGTATAGGCACATGTAGTGGATGTGTGTCTAGCTGTATTACTCTTGTACTTGCAGTATATATAGATGTAATATAGTCTATATATAGCCTATATTATTCTTTTGAAGTGAACAATGAAGTACACGCTTTAAATTTCACAGAGGAGAACTGCTACTCTGGGATTTGAGCCAATCTGGAAAACGCAAGTGGACTCTTTTAGGATCTTCAGAAGGACAAAATCACTCCCGTATTGTGTTCAATCTGAGTTCTGTGAAGCTTCAAGACAAAGAGCTCCTTTTTTCCATTTCAATGGACAGAGATGTAAGAACCATTTATGAAATTAACATAAAAACAGCTGTACATATACAGTTTGACTGACCCTACCCCTTTTAGGGCCACAAGTTTTCTCCTAAAGTGGGTTTATTGCAGCATTTTATAACATCATTGCTTAAAATGTGTTCTGAGCACAGGTTGTATATATTTTTGTTAGTTTATAAGCTCAAGCTTTTACCATGGTGGAGTGAATGGTTATGACATTCTGGACTTGAATGGTAAGCATTTAATACAGGGAGCTTACCATCTCTTTTTCCTGGATGTTTCATTTTAAAAAGGCCTATTTTTCCTTCTTAAAATCATTTCCTTGTACAAACTAAAGCATCTATTTTTTTTTAAGTTTTTGCCTTTTACAGGCAGCAGAGCGCATCCTATTTTCAAGTCAGAAGAGGACCATAGTATTAAAGTATAATCATTTTGTCCACTCCATTACAGTCTTCCAACTATTGCAGCCCTGTCTGTGACATGTAATCCTCTGGGTGCAGATTACATACTATCTCAAGCCTTAAATTTGACCCTTTGATTCTTCATCCATTCAAGCTTTTTTTAACTTGTCATGCCAGTCACTCTACATTTAACCATTCCTTGTTCCTTTAATATTCTTCAGGTGAAGTGCTGGGACCTGTCAACTCTCGATTGTAGCTGGACCATGCCCTCGCTTGGGGGATTTGTCTATAGTCTTGCCTTCTCCCCTGTGGACACAGGCTGCCTTGCCATCGGTGTTGGAGACAGCATGATCCGAGTGTGGAATACTTTGTCCATGAACAATATTTATGATGTTAAAACCTTCTGGCAAAGCATAAAGTCCAAGGTTACAGCAGTAAGTGCGCTTTTGATTCCCCCTTTTTTTTCCTTGTCTCTTTTTGCTCCATTTTTTTCTTTCAAGAATATTTTTCTTTCACTCTGAAAAAGTTTTTTCCCAACTAAAAATATATAAAGCCAAGTTGTTCCTTTTGTACTTGATTCCTTCGGTATACATTTTAGAATCTGGCAACAAATTTTTAGACCTTTTTACAACCCTGGATGCTTGCATTAGATCTAGTGAAAATCAGCTGGAGTCCAGCTGGCTGTTACATTACTTTTTCACTTTTATCCTCCTTCTTTGCTTAATCCATGGTTGCCCTTGCTCTGCTAGGAATTTTGACACTCACAAAAACCAATATGGATGTCTTCAGTTTGGGTTTAACCAGTGGTTGGCCAGGGCCTACTGCCTGGTAAAATTGCTGGCAGCAGTAAAACACAGTAGTTACTCTTGTTTGCAGCAAAAGTTTTCCCACCATCCTACAATATTCTCCATTTCTGTTTTGTAATGCAGATGTCAAACAGCATTTTAATGGTATTCGTCTCTTTCATCCCACTATAGCTGGTCGGGGGGGAGAGCCTTTGATACTCATAGCTGAGTGATCAAGTGGCTGTAGTTGGAAGGGTGGGTATAAGGGGTGGTGCTTGCTCATCAGTTTCAATGTTTTCCTTTTGTTTATTATTTAGAAATCAAGTGTCTGTAGCTTGTGTCCTTACTGGTCTCTCTCTATTTTGCTTGTAGTTATCCTGGCATCCAACTAAGGAAGGCTGCCTGGCTTTCGGAACAGATGATGGAAAAGTTGGCATATTTGACACCTTCTCCAGCAGGTAAGAAAGAGGCTTTCAAATTCATTAGTGTCAGGTCCTGCTCTTATGTTACCATTCATACGTGGTGTGGTCTTTCCCAAGATATATCTTTACTGTTAGACAAGAGTAGGATTAAATTAAAACTAGTCAAACGGTTGGGGTTTCAGTGCGTCTTTTAATCTCTCCATTATGTCTGGTAGCTTCTAAGGTAATCATTGCATAAGGTAAACTTATAATTGCATGACCAGAGATCACCGTGTGGGAGGACATCAGTCAAGGAAGATTTTAGCTAGAAAGACGTTTTCAGAGAATGAAAAGCAACATGTAGGTGAAGGTCATCAGGACAGTTTTGTTATGATTTTAGTAGTGTACTACAGGAGATGTTAAAGAAGGCTTGGTTGAGCCGTCGCTTTAGTATGTTAAAGTACCTGGTGTCCATTTTCACCACTGGAAATACATCGCTTTGATTTCTTTCTTTTTTTTTTAATTTCCCTTTGCTGAAATCTGGCTGACCCTGCTTCCTTATCTTCCTGCCCAGTGCTAAGAATAAGCCACCTCAGATCTCCAGTACTTACCACAAGAAGACTGTATACACATTAGCCTGGGGGCCTCCAACTCCTCCTCTGTCTTCTGGTGAGTCTTCCAGTGCCTTGTCACAAAGCAGAACATCCATGCAGAGCACACAGATGCCATGAAGTTAGTATGCCCTCCCTTCTTAGGAAAAGGAACCCTGTTTGCTTGGTAGCAATCCTCTCTAGCACCTAATAATGCATTCTGCTTGAGGAATTGTTAATAGTTTTGCAAGGGGGCAAAACAATCTCTTCTAGTTTTTGAATTCTGGTAGCCTCAGGAAATAGGTGGCAGTGGTGTACCACACCTCTGCACTTACTTCAAGGTATTACAGAACAATAAGTGTCTGCACGGGCTTCCTGTAGTAACTGCATCGGATCAAGTATGGGTTCCTTAGCTCCAGAATTATGTTTCTACCATTTGAACTAACCAGAACAGCTCCATTAGCTCTTCTTGCACAACTTGAATTTTTTTGAGGACCAAACTTTAAAGGGAATTTTAAGGCTTGAAGTGATTGTGCTATGCAGAGATCTGTTGGTAGAAATGAGAGGTCCTTTCAGAGGACTGTATTGTTAGAATTTCTTGCTGCTGGATCACAGGCAATTGAAGCATGTATAGCCTTTTAAAATAATGTTTTGATGTATAGTGGGAGTGATTACTTCTGGGAGGACTGATGAAGAACATAGTATATTTAGCTTTTTTACTCTGTTGGATAGGAGAAGGTGAACAGCCCTCTGTAACTTTGTATAGCTGTGCTGGAGAAGGTATTGTTTTTCAACACAACCCCTGGAAGCTTAATGGAGAGGCAAATGACATCAACAAAGTCATCCGAGACACTAATTCAATCAAAGTGAGTATGATTTGGGGGGGGGGGGGAAGGGGGAGGGGGAGGTTATGGATTCATGATAACCATGTCATAGTTTCTGTGGCCTTGTAGTTGTAGGTTTTTGATTTTGCCTCAATGATGAATCTGTAATAAATAGAAAATTTGAAACCTGCAGTCTCCACAGATGAACTTCAGTGACACTTATTGACTCAAACTACTTAAGCTGTTTATGTGTTTGTCCCTGAAAAAGGGTCTTTTTTTTCCCCCCAATGTCAACATGGCACATTGGCTCCTGGCATCAGTTACTTAGGTTTCTACTGTGTAATTTACTTAACCAGAAAAGTTAAATTGAAGTATAGGGTCTGGTTTTAAGGCTGTGTGTGGCTGTTTAAAATAATTAGTTCATACAGAGCTTTCCATTTTCAATGCACTTAAAGTAATATCCTGAATAATGTCATAGCTTAGATCCCATAGTGGGCTTGCATGAATTAACTACCTCAACTTCTCTAGTTCTCATTTCAAATGTTAACTTTTTCTTTTTTAAATAAATTTTGCAGTAAAGGCAGTCATGATTTTGCAGGAGTCTGTTTCCATTTATGCTGCAGCTAGTGCAGAGTGTTTGGTGATAACTGACCATAACATCTTTGCAAGTGTGATCAGTCATTTCTTAGTTGAAAGTACAAAATAAGTGAAGTGGGTTAGATCTTCAGTTGCTTTAAGTCAGCATAAGTCAGCTGAAGTCAATCAAACTATATTGATTTGTATTAGCTGGGTTTTAGCTTCTTACTTGAATAGAAGACTCACTGGGGATTGAGAGACTAATGTCACAGGCAATGAAATGATCATTTTTAGGCATCTAAATTGTAAACTGTGAGTAACTTTCATCTGAATTAGAAAGAACAGAAATAATTACAAGTAAGCTTTGATTTCTTTTGAAATATGATAGAATTTGCTTGCATCTGGGGCTTTCCAAGGAGCATAAGGAGATCAAGCATAAAGGTCCTACGGGAATCCAGACAAACTTCCTTTGAGACATGCCACTGAACTAATAAAAATAATCACTGGTTCTTTTATCAGTTCATTCAGTCTTTCTTAATTGCTCAAGCTTATGTCACTGCTACAAAAGCAATGGACCCATTTGTGACTTTTATTTTGTAGACTAATTGCAACTCTGTCCAGTTGCCAGTCTTGCTCTGTTGACTGTATGTGAGAGAGATTTAAGAGGTTTTGGCAATAGTTGTGTCTTCTTTCTACAGCACAAACTGCCTGCGCGTACAGAGATCAGCTGGAAACCAGATGGCAAACTCTTAGCTCTTGGCAATGAAGATGGGTATGTTTCACTTCTAGGTCAAGGTGGTGTATGTGCTGATCTTGACTAGAATCACTGTAGTGAAGCAAAAGTACTTTTTGTTGCCCTGGTTTGCCTCTGTTCTTTCACTGCCAATGTATTTGAATTGTGATAATACAGCACTGCTTGCTGTTATTTGGTTTAGCTGCTCTTGGCATGGAGGATCCATATCATCATGTTAAATTATTTTTCAACTCATGGTTGAAACGAGCTTTTGCTGATGTACTAAACGAAGGTTTGAGTTGAATCCAAAAAAGAAAACCTCATTTAGTTACTCTATTTCATGTCCTGTAATTTTCCTCATGCAATGTAACAAAAAAAATTACCATTTTCACTGACTACTGGAATTCTTACACTGTTGTTCTTGCATTTCAGATCAATTGAAATATTTCAGGCACCAACCTTGAAGTTGCTCTGCACTATCCAGCAGCATCATAAACTGATTAATGCTATTCGTTG
Organism: Astur gentilis; assembly: GCF_929443795.1. Lineage (NCBI taxonomy): Eukaryota > Metazoa > Chordata > Aves > Accipitriformes > Accipitridae > Astur > Astur gentilis. The sequence goes on from NC_064905.1 coordinate 14,982,969, forward strand.
GCATCATGAGCATGGGAGCCAGCCAGAGCTGAGTTACTTGATAGCTTCAGGGTCAATCAATGCCACTATTTATGTGCATAATCTGAAGAGCATCGTAGGTAACCATTTGCAGATTATATTCCAAGTCTTGGCATCTTGTTTTGGTTTACTGCCAGTTTGTCTTGCTGGCCATACTTGATCCTTTTGTTTTTCTTTCAGAGAGCTCTTCAGAAAGTCCTTTGACAATAACAGAGCCTTTTCGAACTCTGGCTGGGCACACAGCTAAAATCACAAGTCTGTCTTGGAGCCCCCACCATGAGGGAAGATTGGTATCTGCTTGCTATGATGGCACAGCACAGGTATTGTTCCACAGACACTCAGAAATATATTTCTTTTAGTTTCAAATCATCCATTCTACGGTGTTTTAGAACCAAGATGACTAAACAGCAAAGCTTCTCTTGTGAGATAAACTACTGAAGTACTGCAAATTTACCCTTGGTAACCATCTCCTGGTTCTGAATACCTGATATGCAGGTATCCGTATGTTTTTGCGACTTGCAAATTGATTTGTAAGTCCAGTGACTATTGTTTTCATATTAGCACTTTTGGATCCTTAAAAAAGAAGGATGTTATGCAAATGTATTGATGAAAACAAAGGAAGACCTGAATTTTCTCCATTTGCATGTTGGTATTTGAAATACCTACAAGTACAAATCACTGAAGAGAAAATGCAGAGTATTAGGGGAAGATGAGGCTTTCTGAGTAATTGGATTTCTTTCTTGTTTATAAGGTATGGGATGTTATGAAGGAAGAGCCACTCTGCAACTACCGAGGGCACCAGGGCAGGCTACTGAGTGTCCAGTGGTCACCAGTGGATTCAGATTCTGTTTATACAGGAGCAGATGATTTTTCTGTTCACAAATGGCATATCTCAAAGCAGGAGCATACACGGCCTCCTCAGGGTAAGTATATTGAAACAGAAGATCCTTTCCTGAAGATAATGTTGGAGCTGGTAAATAGAGGGTTACCACATTGAAATGGTATGGTAAGTTTTTATGCTGAATTCCAAATCTGTCTGCTACCTCTTCAGGAATAAACTGTCTAGGTGTAAATTGAGTTGTATCCTTATTTGGAAACTAAATGTTGAACTTCAGAGACAGACAGCTAATACACTAAAAATCTCTACAGATATTATCAGGGTAACTTTTGCAAACTTTTACAGGCAAAAAGAGCATAGAATTAGAGAAAAAAAGAAGTATGCAACCAAAAGTCAAAACCAAAAAGAAGAAAAAGCCTACAGAAAAGAGTCCAGCCAAGCAGGATCTAAGTGATACCATGAATGGAGATGAGAGCGGGAAGGAAATGTTGCTAGAGGAAAATGGAGTGTCGGACCATGAAGGAGAAAAAGCGGCTCAGGAGGCAGAGTTGCCTGATAAAGTCTCCACAACTGGTAATAAACAAATCATCTTAGTTCAATGGTTCCCAGATTGTTTAGACCTCGGATCATCACCAAATTTAATGTTTTCATGCAGATTTTGTCATAATATGGTTTTATTGAAATAGTCCACTTGAAGGAAATACAGTTTTGGAATGCCTTTCATAATTTTCTAAACTAGTTTGGGACTAATTGTCTTTAAATAAGAACATTCTGGCCTAATGAACAAAGTTACTGTGTTTGAATTGAAACAATGTCATTTTTGATCAGTGTTGCCTTCTGGTGATAAATTTTACAATACTGGTGGATGTTTGTTAGTGTCTGTTGACATCTTATTTAGCTTTGTGACAGTTCTGTAACGTTTTCTTAGTATTTCCTTTCCCTAAAAAGCTATTAAGTTCTATGGCAAAGCAAAGCTTAGTTTCTGTATATTTCAAAATTAATGTAATAGAATGTGAATATGTCAAGTATTCTGCTATGGGCTTTTTCATGTATTGTTTTTTCCTTTTTTTATCACTTGTTTTATCACTTAACTCCACAGTGTCCAAGGATACATTTTCATCTACATATGATTATTCTTCATTCAGCTTGCCAAAGCCTTTTGTGACCCAGAAAGCTACTCCTGTGAAAAAGGATCTGCCGAAAGAGAAACCAAGTTAGTATGTTTCAGGGACTTTTTAACAGTCCTGCATCAAGGCAGAGTTCCTCATTCTAGGCTTCTGTTTGGCTGCAGCTTCCCTTCCTAATGTGACACCAAATAAGTGCCAGAGAAAGAAGAGTGTGCTTTTAACATCTCTTAAACGCTTTAAATTGCTGCTTCTTTTATTTGCCCTGCTTGTCAGGTCAATTGAGTAGTAGTTTAATGTGGGCTTTGATATTGCCTTTTAGTTGCTAGTTTCATTCCAGGCAAGATGGGCAGAAAAATATGCAAAGCGATCAGTATTCAGAAGTCAGAGTTGTCATAATGGAGATGCATCTGGCACTTGAGCATCTGGTTTTTGTTTTCCTGTGTGAGGAAGAGGGGGTTTTGGAATACGTTGGGGAGTTCTGCTGTAGGAGACTTGTAACCATGCAGCAGTGACTAAAATGTGTCTGATTTTGCAGCTTCTGATGCTTCTCTGAAGAAGAGGAAGCCTCGTTCTATTCTACCCTTCAGCACATTCATGGATCACAGATCAAAAGATGAATTGCATCAGGACTGCTTGAGGCTGGCTACATGTCTGAAAACCAAAGGTATCAGTCTAAAACTAAAATACTTAAAGGGTAGGTGCTCTAAAGTATTCAGAAGCATGTGTCCAAGGACTTGACTTTGACCACTAGGCATTATTTTTTTAAAATCCTTACCTTTATCAAAATGTGTGACTAGCTGTGATCTCTTACCTAACTTCTCTTGTAGTGTTTCAGCACTCTGTAGCTACTCCAGACAGGTTTTGAGTAGGATCCTATGTTGTGGAGATAGGGTAGAATTGTCTGCATACATGCAAAGTGTTTTTCACCTTTGAAAGTACAATATGGGCAGGAGAAAATAAGCCATGAGGGAGATGTTTGTATTCTCACAGTATTGTTCCCCAGAGCATGCAAAGGAATGTGTTACGTTTGATTTAGAGTAAATGTTCTGCACAAACATGGTCCTTCTAACCAAATTTAGTAAGTTCTAAGTGTAGATCTGCAAATTGTTAAATCTGCTATACAGGAAAGAAAGTAGAAGACATAACCATTGCTAGTGAGTGACTTGGCAGGTCCCAGTTCCCAGTGTTGTACCAAATCTTAAACATTCATTCTTTTTATCTGGTTCAGATAATAATGAAGATGTGTCCCCTGACCTCAAGGATCGCATCCACTTGGGGCTGTTCGCAGACAGGGCTTCTCTGCACAAGATGATTGATGTGGAAGGTAAGTGGAACAATGAATCCACTTTGACAGTATGTCCATCATAACTGGTAACATTCAAGGAGTAAACAAATTGGGAAAAATACTTCAACTTTCTTTACTGTGGATTAAAATGTAGGATTAAGAATGCAGTTCTGTGTGAAAAGAAGAAAAGATGTATTTTTCCCAAATAGTTTTTACGTCTTCCAGATGCAAACCTGCAATACCCTGAGCTTGAATAATCTCATTTTTGCCAAGTTATTTTTCTATGGCAAAAAATGCTATTGCACTCATGCTGATAGAAGTGTGTTTGCTTCCAACAGGAAAACAACACTTGGAGAACGGGCATCCAGAGCTCTTTCAGCAGCTCATGTTGTGGAAAGGAGATATGAAGGGTGTCCTCCAGGCAGCTGCTGAGAGGGGAGAGCTAACAGACCAGCTAGTAGCAATCTCGCCCATGGGTATGTTTGTTCTTGTAACACATAAGCAGATGGAATTAGCTGCCAAGCGTAGCCTCATTGTGATTGTTCTGAGTTTGAAACTCATGATTGTTCCAGACTGGAAGGAGGTTGCTTCTTTAACTGCCTGATAACAAAAATCAAACACAAAACATATCCTATTTATGACAAAGAACCTGGACATTTCCACAAGCACCCTTACGTTGGGATAGCAGGAAATGGAGAGGTTTCCTTTGGGACTTCTTGAAGGAGCAGGCCCATCCTTCCAAGTACAAAGTTGGTTCTTTGTAATATGTAGCAGTCCTTCCAGCTTGCTGTTGGTTTAAATGTGCTTTTAAGGTATTTTACTGGTAGTGAAGTCCTACGGTCATGTTCAAGCCCTAGCTGTTTCATTGACTCAGTGACTTGTATTGGGATGGTTAAGAAACAAGAAACTAATCTGGGGCAGAGGAGGGGTACATGTTGAAGAAACTGGTGATGATGTCATCCCACAGGAATTCTTCCACTTTTAAAACTCTGCCTCCAATTGTACTGCCTTCTCTTTTGCAGTTGGATATCAGGCCTGGGTTTGGACAGTAGAAGCCTTTGTGAAACAGCTGTGTTTTCAGGAGCAGTATGTGAAGGCTGCCTCCCATCTTCTGTCCATACATAAAGTGTATGAAGCTGTGGAGCTCCTGAAAGTGAACCATTTTTACAGGTTGCTGTATATTTATGTTTAGGATTTGCTCTTGTTTTCTGTTGGGGTAGATTTGACATTTTGGTTCACTTTTTGTGCACAGCCAATTAACTTTTGTATTTGGTTTCCCTTATGTGCATTAGGGAGGCAATTGTAATTGCTAAGGCCAGGTTGCGTCCAGAAGACCCAGTTCTGAGGGATCTGTACACCAGTTGGGCAGCTCTGTTAGAAAAAGACGGTCATTATTCCATGGCTGCCAAATGGTGAGTGTTACTGGGAAGAAGACAGACCTGGTTCCATGCCTGAAAAAAAGAAGGTTCTTGGTTTTGTAGCAGCTGAAATCTGTTAACTGGTCTGGTCATTATTTGTCTGAGGTGCTTTCTCAGCCTGATCTCACTAGACTTCTAGGAGCCCCAGAGGGCAGTTCAGAGCAGAAGGTCCAAATGCCATACTACAGTAGAGCCATCTAGTCTAGCGAGACTAAGATTAGGATGTATACAAAAAGACTGTGATGTTTCCAACCTTTCCACTGGAAATGTGCAGTGCAAGAGTTCATCTTGAGTTTCTTTAGGCCTTCACTAATATCCTAATCGCTGGGTTCTCCTCCTCCAGCTAGAGTGCTTCAAATTTGTGACTACCAAAATTAATAATAACACTTGAAGTATTTTGCTGGAATAGTGTCCTTTGCTTGATGCTGGCATTGAGTGCCAGCTTGATGATGCTTGAGTTCTGGCATTTTTGAGGGTGTTCACACTTGGGAAAGGATTCGGATGAAATCCAGAGAAATGCAGTATGGATAAACTACTGCATATAACTTTTGTCTCTTGAATCTATTTATTTCTATTTCTCATCCAAGCCGTACGTGGTATGCACACCACCAGAGGTTTCAGTCCAGGTTTTTAGGCTGTGTGACTTTCCCTTTGTAGCTTTGCATCAGATCAAGCACCATATGTCTGTAGTAAACTTTGGTAAGACAAAGTGATGAGAGCTCTGAGAACCTGTGGAAAATAGAGGTTTATCTTCACTTGTATGTTTGTGCTATTGTGTTGCAATACAATTTTTAAATGGTATTTTAGTACTAATCAAGTCAATTTGCTTTTATCTCTTTTCAGTTACTTGGGGGCTTCCTCACCCTATGATGCGGTTAAGGTGTTAGCAAAAAAGGGCGATGTGACATCCCTTAAAACTGCTGCTGAGCTTGCATTGATATCTGGAGAGGAGGAGTTGTCAGCAACTTTGTCTTTCAGATGTGCCCAAGACTTGCTGTTATCCAGGAACTGGGTGGGAACTCAGGCAGTCCTTCAGCAACATAAAACTTTATTTGTGAGTCTGGTCGTTTCCTTTCTGCTTTCTTTAGCATTGTCTCTCTCCAGATGAACTTGGCACCACTTCCCATATGTTAATAGTCCAAGGTAGTCCTTTGAGCTGGTTTAGCCTCAAAATACTTTTCTAGTCTATTGCAATGACCATATGAAAAAGCATGAGCCTCTGCAGAGGCAAAGGGCCCATGGTGGGGAGGCACATAGGCTCTATGCTTGTTAGTTACATGAGAGGTAGTTGAGAAAAGTGGGATTTTATTTTAGGTATGTAATACTGATCATAAGAAGAAAAAAGTGAAGGAAAGTATCACCGTTTACATGAAGGGAACAAGTGAGCTAACTGTAAATCCACCTGCTGGAGGCTTAATCCAAAAGTCCGTTTTCATGCGGACTGAGAAGCAGAAGGCTAGCTTAGCTTGTTCTGACGTTGCCTTCTGACCTTACAGTCTCTGAGCCTATCAGTATTGTTCTTTGGTAGGTGCAATTGTGAAACAGTCGATCATCAACAAGCTACTGCTAGCCATGATGTTCTTAAATTTGTCTACCTGCTGTGGTTAGTAAGGGATTGGTGGGTTTTTTTAGCAGCAGTTCAGTGCTCTTTTTTTTTCTTTTTTTTTTTCCTTGTTAAAGGGACAAAGACTTGTTTTCTGCCTTAATGAACTGCTTTGCAAGTGCCTTAGTGAAAGAAATCCCTCTGATCGAAAGAGCCCCGTACCTCCCTGTTATCACAACTGGGAGCTGAACAGAGACACCTCATTTTTTGACATGGTGATAGAAGTGTGGCAGAATGTATTGGGCATGGACAGCACTGAACAAGCCACATGTGCATGGGAGCAGCTGTGCAGTATTGAGCATCCTCCTTCTACCAGCAACACACACCCAAAGCAGGTAAATGGCTTTAGATCTGTATACACATTAAGCCTCACTATGGCATACACAGTAAAACACAGCCAGTTCATGGTGTTGTGCCAGCCATTCCCAGCGGACTGATGTCTGCACCCTGCTGCAGGATGAAGTTATAATCTGGGAGAAGTAGACGATAGGCAGCTGGGATGGCTTGCATAGCCACTAGTCTGTTTCTGCGTTTGTTTCTGTGCAGGGTAAGAACTGATGTACGGTGTCAGTGATGAGCCTTTGGTGTGCTCCCACTTCTCATCTGTTTAGTAGGACACGTGCAAGCACAGCTGCTGATTTTACAGTTACAAGTAATGTAAAAGTGCTCTACCTCCTGCATGAAGGAGACTATGTAAATTGCATTGTTGTTAAAATTGCTTTTGGTTAAGTCATGTGCTTCTGTGCTCTTCCACAAGGGTCATAAGCTGTGAGTAATTCATACGTTGCAGTAAAACTATTAATCATGCTCTCTGGTGCTTCCTGTAGGTGCTTTTCCATATCTCCCATGACCTGACCCTTGCAGCCCTGGGCTATCACACTGCTACCTGGGATGAGGCAGTGAAAAGTATTCTTGGAGCTGTGAGCCGCAGTTATGATGCTGGTAATTTCACTCTGATGCAAGAGATTTGCAGTATCATCCTTCCTGAAGGTAAGTCTCTTAGTCCTGGCACTGACACAGATATGGGTAATCTTCCTTGTAAGCATAGCTGTGTGTCCATTAATATTACTAGACATAATGATGTTTGGAAGGAGCCAGACATACCCATATATATATGGAAACCAGTGGCATTTGGCTAGTGCAAGGGCTGTTGGGCGATCAAAATTCCTGACTGTGGAAGCAAGCTCAGCAGTGTCACCTGGTATGGGTGATGTAAGAAACTGAGCAAATTCTGTTCTGTAAGGCAGATGGGGACATTGGAAAGCTGTATTCATCTCATAGTCGCATATCACTCCAAGTGGCCCTTCCCTTCATTCTTGCAGAGTATGCAGTGTATTTATTTTGCAGATCTTGATCGTGTGACTTGATGTGCAGCTTGGGACCAAGGAAGTTTGCTGTAGATGATGAGAACATGCAGTCTCATGCTAGCTAGAACAGAGTATTGTGTTTAAAAAGATGCCAAAGATGTCTGCCTTTGCTTTTCTGCTTCCTGCACCTCTCTGCCAGCATCTGAGTAAATCTATGGTTTGGGTCTCTAGGATAGCCATTCATTTACCACATCTGGTCTTTTCTTTGAAAATATCTGTAGTCAATTTGTAATCCTTTTTTCATTATTAGGCTGTGATAACCTGAGACACAAACTGGACAGTACAAATTCTCAGAGCATGGATGCTTGCAGAAGTTTAGAGGGCTTTGTGGCTTATGGACTGCTGTATGACCTGTGGTGGAATCCACCCAAAGACTCCCTTGTCTTGCAAAAGGCTGGTTTGGATCCTGTACTCTGTCCCAGTGAGCAGACAGCTCTTGAGAAGAGTTATGTTTCAGGTCAATCCTCCTCTGAAGAAACTCGTGATCAAACTGCAGTTCAGATGGATGAAAACCTCAGCAATACAACTGAAGCTCATAGGTGTGAGACAGAAAATGACTCAAGAACTAGCTCAGTCGATTTGGTAGACAGACAGTCAAAGCTGAGAGGCTGCAAAGTGCTTCTTTCAGAAGAGATTGCTGCTTTACAGAACACCCAGAGAGATATAGCTGAGGTCCAGCAGATTTTAGCAGATATGATCCGCCAGCATCAGCAGCAGAGGAACAACCTCCAGGAAAACACAAATGGAAGCACCCAGGAAAGCAACCTGCAGCAGAGTTCAGAGACAGAATCGGACAAACCATGCTCTGACAGCAACCAGATGAATGGGTAAGCTTCAGAACATGAATGAATGAATGGATTAAGCAATACTGGTTTTTTGTGTGTGTTTCTGCAGCAAATTTCCCGTTTAGCTTATTTTGCCTCTAATCTCAAGCTTGTCACCCAGGGACACTTCAACATACAGCTCGAAAGTCTTGCATTTCCCTGGGGCTGAACTACCATGTGCATAAACTTACTAAATCTGAATAACTTCCTGATAACACAGGGTGTGTTGATACAGTGAATAAACAGGGCAGCTTGAAAATGGGAGGATAATGAAAAGGACAAGCATGATCTAAGAGGTCTGTCTCTTTGTTGAACAATTATTTGGGACTTTGGCAAGAATGAGCTGGAGCGTATGACGCTTGTCCAACTCTCTCCTGTGTATCCTGTACAGGAGGGAGGCTAGGTAGTCATTTAAGCAAAACAGTTACTCATGTCACCTGCTCTTTCCTTGACAGTAAAGATGAAGTAAAGGAACCAATTACACTCCCTGAGCTAACAAAGCAGCTTCTAAAAGCAAAGCAGAAACTAGCAGAATTTCCAGACAATTTAAAGGTAAGTTTTCAGAAGAGGCATTGTGGTTCTGAAAAAGACAAGTCTTTTTGTAAGGGCAGCCTCATCACAGAATCCCTTTCATACAGAAAGTAAGGAACAGTAATTTTCTTTGTGATCCTATGGCAATTTTGAGAGAGAATTGACACATGGCACCAGAGTGATTTCCGCCCCCCCCCCCCCCCCCCCCCCAGCATAACTTTCTCCATGCAGTTGGAAAGCGTAGGTAAAGCTCATGCATGGGAGAACTCAATGAGATATTCTGTATGAATCTCTCCCATGCATTTTAAAAGTAATCCCTTGCTACTTAGAATTATGTATGCAAAAACAGTTTTGATAAACAGTGAAATCAGAAGTGTAAGGTATAGAATGGCATTTATACATTAGGAACTGTAGAAACTACCTATCACATGTTTGAAAACAATGTTTCTTAGGCTGTCTCATCATCTCTGTTCTCAAGTTGATAATGTAACTAAAGTTAATCATGGTTATTGTGCAAGATGGGGCAAACCTGGTTAAAAGTGAGCTAATGCACTGGAAGAAGAGAAAGAAATATACCTGACTCATGACTATCTGTTCCAAAAATACTACAAAGCAGTGGCTTTACAGAGCTGGCTGCCTGAATATGTTGAACAATTATAATTGAAAGAGTAGACATCACCTCATGTTCCTTTTTTTGCAGGTCTTCCCGTTCCCCGACGTGCTGGAGTGCTGCCTTGTACTCCTTCACATTGGATCCCAGTGCCCTCCTGAACTACGTGAAGAGGCATTGGATCTCCTTAGGAAAGATAGTAGTGCTAATATTTATAAAAAGGCTGGCAGGAGGTTCTTGACATGACACTTTGAGACCAAACTGTCTCCTTTGAGCTGTCTACAGCTACTTAACACCAAGGCTGTTCTTTCTTCAAGTGAAGGCTTGTTTTGATGGCTGTGTTTATTTTTGATAAAACTAAAAAAATAATCAGGTCTACATACAGACTCAGTTGTGGTCATCAACTACTACTACTTAAGGAGACTGTGTTAGAAAATTGAAAAGCAGTAGGTTGTGGCCTTGAACTGTATACAGGATTTTTGTATAGTCTTTTTTTTTTCATTTGTTGGAAGTTATGCTAATGAAAGCTCTTGCTATTTACATGTAAGAGAAACAGTTTTGAGCAGCTGTATCAGTCTTTCAGCAGAGGAATAGTAGCTGCCCTCAGGAAAAACAATGGTTTCTATAAGCAAACTGACCCTTAAGCCAGAACTGTTCTTAAAAGCATTGTGAGTTTATTTTCCCTCTAAATAAAGTCTTCTACCACCATGAACTGGCATTTAATTTGATGGATAGAAATCGGTATCAATCAAGAGCAAATGTATTAATAAGAAGCCTGTCTTTGGGGGGCGTGGGGTGTTAAATGTACATAAATCAACTCAGTAGATGAAACAAGTCTGTCTTTGTGCAATGAAGCCACCTGTACAATGTAAAAGATTTCACCCTCCCCTTTATATTTGTTTCCAGCATGACTAGCAAGAGATAAGGGATTTCTCCAGGTCAAGAAAAGTCTCTGCTTTTGGCAACATCCATGGCTGAATAAACTGCTTTTTGCTACACTGATGGTAAATTTGAGGTACTATCATGTTATCTAGAAAAGCTGCTATTCTACAAGTGCCAAAACCAATCATAGATTGTGTAGTTTTGAACATGCAACATTTTGGACCAGTCATACAGCTTACCTAAAGGCTTTGCCTGTCTTGTTAGAAAAACTAATTCTTCCTAACAGAAGAACAAGGTTCTACAAGCCTCAGCGGACACAGCATTTATCTTGGTAATTTGTAGAAGCAAGTTTTTAAATGCAGCAGAAAAGTTGATGGGGGGAAAGTTTGGTAAGTACAATGAAGATTATTGTTTAAGAAAAAAAGTAGGAGGGATGGGTTTCTTACATCAAGATTCTTCCAGCCAAAATGCAGACTTGATACTGATGGGTTTCCTGCTCCAAGCTGCGTAAAGCCTCAGAACAACTTGAAGAGCAGTAGGTGAAAGCCTGGGGTTATACTAAAAGATCCTTCTGTAGATGTGTTAATCTGTTAAACTGTTGCCACTAACTTGAACTTGCTAAATTCTGTACAAAGTAATTGAAAACCAGGAGGGGGAGCTAGTGCTTAACCAAACAGCCCTCCACTTTAGGCAAGAACCACTAGAGTTTAGATGGAGCAGGAAAACTTCGTAACAGGACAGATAAGCAAAACAAATTTGTCACTTTCAGCAGCTGTGCTGCACTGAAAAAATACTCCACAATACTGCTAGCTGTGCTGAGAGACAAGCAGAAAGAGAATGCAAGTCCCCCCAAAGGGATCTTAAGCTCAACATTCATCAGCTCCTGTACAATAAGCCTAAAAGCAGATTTTACTAAGAACTACCGCAGTAGCACATCATAAATAGTAAAAGAAGAAAGAAACTTGAGCATCTTTGAACATGTATCACTCAAATTCAGACTGCAAAACCTGGACTCTGGGAATTTTAGTGCTTGATGGAAAATCCAAAACAAGACCTGGTTTAAAAAAATTTATTTTACAAAAATTAAAAACAAGTAGTATTTACAAGCATTTTAAATACCAGCTCTAAACCTTAACTCCTAATGATGGATTGTTTAAGCTTGTTTAAAATGAAAGACAAAGAAGTCTTAAAATTTTCAGTAAGTTTGCCATGTCCAAAAGGTTTTTTTTTTCTTTTTTCTTTTTTTGAAGAAATGTCATTACAGAGCTGTTGGGGAAAAAAAAAAAAGATACTATAGAATAGCTCATTTTTTAAAAAGTCAGAATCCCAAGTTGTTCTTCCATCCTCTAACTACTTTTCAGATGTTTATAATGAAGAGAAATGGAGCTGTTTTGTCTGTTGTTAAGCATGTAGTAAAATCAGGGGCTGAAGAAGCACGGGGGAGAAAAAGAACAAATACTTATCCATCTGCTGAACTATTTGTGTTGCAAGGAGAAGAATAAAATCTGTAGGTTAAGTTGAAGAAAACTGAAGTCAGAGTATTGGTCCAATCCCCTGTCAAAGGTGAACTTTTACGCCTCTTAACGTATTTCCAGAACAGTTTATTAATACCCATAAGAACTAAGCTGAGGCTCAGTATAGGTCAAACCTGTACCATACAGATTTAGAAACTCTGGAGAGCTGATCAAATCAGCTCCAGTAATATCCATTCCCCCTGTTGTTAAAGCAAATCTCTGAATATTTTTAGCTGCAAGGATCATTTTTAATGTCATCCATTCCCAAACCTCTGCAGTGATCAAAGGGAGCAATTTCCACAGACTACACAGAGATAAAATAAGCAAAACATGAGGTGAAGCAGTCACCCTCACAACATGCAGAAGTTTTAAAAGCTTTATAAAGCACAATTTGCAAATTTGTGTGCATGTCTGTGTCCATTTTTACTGGATTTCCAGACCCTTAGCTCTACTGAATATTCTACCATTAAGTCTTCCTTGCAGATTCTGTACAGTATAAAGAGGAAAAACCAGAGGTATACACAGTAGGTTCTGTCTTTTGCCCTTGGTATTAAAAAGATAGCAAACCACAAATGCTGGCATTAGGAATTCAGTCAACTCTCTTCTTTAGGGTTTCAGATGAAGATGCAGCTCTTCAGCAAAACTGCAGGCCTTCTGCAGGCTGTATACTGTAGATGCCTTTTGTTTGAAACACTATTGGGGAAAATGGTTGAGGACAGCAGCTGCCAATATGGTAACCATGTTCTGCTGAGGGGTACCGCTTATCAGGGCTGCATGTTGTTGATAATAGCCAAAATGCTCATTTTCTCTTGGGCCGAGTCCACATCTTCATTTTGTTTCTGAGCCACTCCTGTGCCAAGGCCATACAGCCGCCCACAATACTTTGCATCATCAATTGTATCCTCAAAAAACAACTGCAGATTAGAAAAAAAGGGGGGGGAGGGAGAAACAGGTATTGTTTAATTGTGCCTCTACATCAGAAAGCACCCAATGCTAATTAAACAGCTCATTTGAAGTCAGCCACCTCCAAGATGCAGCGTGCGAATTGAAATAAACACATGAAAGAGGAGTAAACAGAAACCTGTGCCAGTATCAACAACTTCTATTATTGACAGTTTGAAGTGTGATGGCCACAAGGCTCAAAAAAAACTCAAAACAAAACAAAAAACGCATTGTGTGTGTTCACATTTATGGATAGGAACTGGAGAAAGAAGAACCACAAAGAATACTGCAGTACCTCTTTCATTCTGAAGAATGCCATTCCCGTGAGAAGAGAGTCCGATCCTGCCTGGTGTTGTCGTCCAATTCGCTGCAAATCCAGCTGATCTGCCACTTCTTGAAGGCCACCCTGCAATGAGAACACAGGAGATTTTATTTTGGAAGATCCATCTCTTACCAAAATTGCCACACTTTTCCAAAACATGAGGGCAAACACTGGCTGATGCAGATTCCATCAGTACACACACACCAGCTGGGAGTGAACACAGTGGTAAACACTGTTCAGGAATGCATGCTCTTCTCAAATTTAGGTAACTTGCTTCCTGCTGCAGATACTTGAGATGACTGTGGGTATATTCATAGGTTACAAATGCTGGACCTTTCCCTCCCTTTCCTCAAACAAGGCTGTAATTCAGTAGATAAATTACTTTCAACACTGAGTGTCTACCAGTTAATCGAGTCATGTAGTAGTTCATGTAGGAAGAAATACTCCACCTTGCATAGGGAGGATAGGCATGCTGCATTATAATTAGCCTCTGAAATCACGGACACACAAACAGGAAGGCTACGGGAATGTCCCCTATATAATTTACATATTCATAAATCTAAAACTGGGCAGACAGAATCTATTAGATACAAACTAAGTCATAGGTGCTTATGTGTGACTACTAGCTTTTATACACATTCCAATTTTAAGACTTCATATATGCAGCAGTTCTGTCAATTGGCTTACTGTACACATACAGTATTGATACCCATCCACGACTTGCTTGCTGGGCATATACAAGTACCTTGAGGTTTTTGCAACTCTTCATTAAGTACTTTACATCATAGATAGATGGGAAGAAAAGGTTCAAGATATGGAAAAATTCATGTTCCTCTTCTGGTAACCTGGAATCTGTCAACAGCTTCACCATGTAACCAAAGTCATAACCACTGAAAACAAAAACATACAGAAGCCAGATAAGCAGACAACATCTATACTCGGTCAGTACCGATACCTCATTTTTCACAAGAGTTTTACGTGCTGTAGCTTTCAAACCTTAACATTTCCTGACATTCACAAAATTCCTCTGGATCAGAGCCAGAATTCATCCTGATTATCTGTGTCAGTGTAGGATTTCTGAATGCTCCCTTGATGCTTCCGCTAACCTCTTGCGGAACAGCTAAGCCACTGGGAAGAACATACTCTCCTCCCCAACGCTGCAAGTTTCTGTAGCTATGGGCAATACAGAAAAGCAGGAAACCCTGTAAGTATCTATTGCCACCACCTCCTCCCTGAAGTCCTTTCACTTGCTACGATAGGTATCAAGGACCAGAGCCTTTGTAATAAAGTTGCTTGAAATGCCACAAGACATCTTAAGTACACAGATTTCTCCCTCTGCGTAAACTCAAGGTGGAAGTTGAGAACACCACCAACTTTGTAAGGAAGAAGAAACAAAAACCTTACTTTATAATGCACACAAGTTACTAAGTGTAGAAGTCACATTCCAACTTGGTAATAACTTCTTCCATAGAGGAAGACTGTAACAGCAAAAGGATTTGCAAGCAACGCGTACACAAAATTCAGACTAGAACAAAATGAAGTGCCAAGCGTCCTTACTTGTTAAACTTGGCCTTCCTATCTTGAAGCTTATTTTAAGAACTGCAGAGCTGCCAATTCTTCTCCTTAAAATCTGTGTCAATCTCCACGGACAAAAGCAGCAGTATTTCAGTCAAAAAGAGTTTTCTCACTTCACATCAGTGACCGTCTCAGACCTACCTGTGGAAGGACAGCCATTTCACACTGTCACTAAGGACAACCCCAGATGTCATAAGCAACTCGGCAAAATGCAGGGTATCGATCCCCTCTTCTTCGTGCTTCTGGAACTGCAGCCCAGAGCTGGCAAGGAGGTCTATGGAATCCTGAGAGTACATGTCCTCCCTGAAGGAGAAAAGCAGCTTTGTGTTCAAGGTGCTACCAAGTCAAGACTCATTTTAGAAAAATTCTCCCCACACTGTATTTAAAAAATTGGAGTGACCAGTAGGCTATCTCTGGGTTCCACATTTGTGTCTCTAAAAATTCAAATTGCATTAGTTTTAATACCACTACTGCAGCCTCCTACAGCCATAATAAGCTATTCTGCGGTTGTAACTAGTTAATAATTCTGTTGCTAGTGCAAATGCCAAAGACTCCACCTCCATAGAACTGAATGATGTTTTGAAAAATGCCACTTCTGCTAGGAGAACAGAAGCACCACAGAAGACAGCACAGAGAAAAGAGTTCTCCCAAACAGGAAGACGTGCAACTCTAAAGCCCAGAGCATCATTCCTGTCTACATTTTTCTTTGTCACTTCACAGCATATACCACCTTATCATCATCTCCTGCTCCATCTCTGGGAGTAAACAAAATTGCATAATACCTGGCTAAGGAAGGCAGACAGCAATGAGCAATATGTTTGGTGGAGAGCTGAGCAGGAACCTGACTTCTAGTTTGCTTCATTTGAGGGTGGGGAGGAGGGAAGGACGTCACAACACATGGAGCAAAATTCATGCCAAATTCGAAAATTGAGTCAAATTAAGTGATCACACTGTGAAAACCACTTCACTCTAATTTCAGTACTTCTAAGAGGCTCACAAATTTATGGAAGTAAATATTGCAACTTTTGGGTTCAAGAACTATATGATCTGCACATACTAGCTATGAATTTTTTTAATGTTTTCCCATGACAGTTCCATAAAAATACTGATTCATTTCCTATAAATGTGGTTTTTGCCAGATAAACCCTCTCTTTATTTCCAGGCAGCTCTAGTGGTAATTATGCTGAGTTTGTCTTTACAATAACAGGGGAAGGGATAATGAAACTTGTTTCAATTGTAGCCCAGGATATTGCAGCATAGAGGAGACAAGAACAACTGCCACACTCCATTTAACAAGTTTCATTCTCCTGAACAGGTCTGATGATTACATCAATTTTTTTTTAGATCCCAGTTTATATTTTAGCATGGATCTGTAAAGAGGTATTTTCCTTTTTGCTAAAAACAGCACATCCATTTATTTTTACCAGAAACAGATGGATTTTTATATATGTATATTTATATACATAAACTGTATAAAGTCTCAGACTATAGCATTGTTCTGGAAAAAAGTTTAAGGCACAAAATTATTTGGCATAGGCTATTTATCAAGGGTATTAAGGATACGATTTTAGCATGGCTTTGACTTCCAGAAATATTGCAAACTCCTGTCACACCAAAATAGGTTCCCACATAATCTATGTTAGAAATCTGAATTTTTATTGCTCAGATGATGAACATATGGACACCTGCATTTGCCAAAGGAAAGCATCGCTTCAGCAGAAGAGAATAGGCATTATTCCCTAGGTCGAGACTCACGTAAGGTTGAATTTAAAGTTAAACTGCCAGGTGTTGATGCCGGAAGGATATTCTCCTTTCTCATTTGTGAAAGTCAGGCCCAGCTGGATAATTTTCAGAAGGTCAACATTACACCGAAGGAGCTGATACTGATAGTCTATGGAACTGCGGAATTCACCAATTGGCCTTACAACAACTCCAGGAAACTCTGTGTCCTAGGAGAGAAGGGAAAATCTTACTTCACCACTTACTCTATTAGAAGTCGTTATTATTACTCTATCAGGAGTCTATTCAGTTCCACACTTGCAGGTGTCACCACTGCATTCTATGAATTCTTCTGTAAATTCACTTTTTTTTTTAACTCCTTTTCCATATTCATACAGCTTTTAAACTGCTACAAGTCAGACACTAAAAAACACTACACAATTTGTTAACTATTGGATTCGTTCATTTATTACAGGTATCTCTTCTTGCAATTTTTTATTCCAAACCAAAAATGTTATAAAGTCATCCAATATGCACTACTGTATAATCTAAACATCTCCTTCTTGTAAAGGACTCTCTCATTTTCCATAAATATATTAGAATAGACTTTTTAATTTATTCAGGGTTCTTTCATCTTCTAAATACAAGTTATATTCAGCACTCTGACCATCTTCATTCAACAGTCCAGCTAGTGATAACCTTCACTGTTTTTCAGGAACAGCCAATGCCTACATTAACGAAAACTACTGCCAATCAAAACAGACCTTAACAACAGAGCAACTGTCTATTAGGTGAAGAACATTTTACTTGACCAGTGATTGTGTGCTATCTTTGCTGAAACCCAAACTTCCATACTATTTTTATTCTCCCATCAGGTTACGTAACTTCTCCTATGGCATATGCAAAAACTTTCATGAAGAATCCAGTGCTGTGTATCTGACAAAATTTCTCCCTTGCCCAGGATCTTTGTGTGTCCACTCTTGCAGCATAGCCACTAAAACAGGTCATAAGCACACTTCCAATGAGATCAAACAGAAGCAAGAAAGCTCATTTCCCATTGACGTAAAAAAAAAAAAAAAAAAAAAAAATCACATTCACTTGCACAGCTGCGCTCTACACTGAAATACTACACATTCTGCAGGGGCATGTGTTTTTATGCCACGCTTTTATTAAGGACCTTTCATATCTTGAAGTTTACCATTCCTAAGCAAAGTTGGCATAACTTACAGTATCATAACCAAAACCAGTTATTTATGTAACTAACTGCCTCCTGCCAAACAGATAGAGACTTTTAAGAGCAGGAAGAGATTCCTCCCACCTGGGGGAGATTCTGGTCATCTTAAACAAAGCTTTCTGAACACATTGTCATACCTACACCTACAGCCAGAATATTTTTCTTCCCTAAGAATCAACATCTGACCTCATTAAACAGAAGGCAGCCCAGCTGACTAGTTGTCACTTGCAGGTCTTTTGTCCTGCAGGACCATAGCATCTTCCATAACCAAATGGAGAAAGACATTCAAAGGACAAATACACTGGCGGAAAACTAAAGATTTAAACCCCGTTGTACATCTGACCTGTTTCATTTTTCTGTTGCACAAACAAATACATTACAAATAGCTAAATATTAAATTAATTCAGGTTTTTAAGGCAGTCTCTCTCTCTTCCCCCGCTTTCATTCATTCATTCCATACTCAACACTACTTGTATTAAGTTCTGGAAGGCTTCTCCTGAACTGCTTTCTGATTTTTCGCCACTTAACTTCTAGCTCAGTTTGACTAGGGACAGGGGGAAATACTTTCTCACTCAAGAATCAACGTATTCCCCTACCCAAAACAATCCCTTGACTGAGGCAATTCGGTCAAGTATGAAATATTTACCATTGCTATGTAGCTGTAACTTAGAACAATCTCTCGAATCTTCCTCATCTCTTCTTCCAGATTGTTGGCCCATACTTCACAGATAACCTGGCTGTTCTCTGCAAGGGCTGCTGGCATCTTGCAGGGACCAGTGCGAAGACAGCTGATGTTGAATTCAGATGATGGTGTAGAATTGCAAGCTGTGTGATCTTATCAGTGCACTGCATTAAACAGATAAATAAATAATGCTTTATGCGAAGAAAGATCTACATGTAGGAATGAATGCTCTGTTGGTGTCAGTCATGCTTCCATTTGCGGATTCAAATAGCCCATTTAAAGTTTACACCAAGTTTTTCTTGCTTTTATCACTTCCTGTAAACACACTGAACAAGACAAAAAAACGTAGAGCATCCATTCAGGTGATGAGCACAATTAGCAGCCCGTTACCTATGAAAAAAGTCACTCTCTCCTTCTGGCATAAGCTCTGGAACTTTAGGGATCAGACACACAGGCAGGGAACCCCCACGTTTAATGTTCAGCTATTGCGACAGCTTCCAGGAACAGCAACGGCACGCTTTACAGACTGCATTTATAGGGATGAGCTCCTCTGACGTAATTCGGTAAACACCGAAGCGAGGTATTTCAGCCTGTGCTAACGGCAGTCCCAGCGCTGCTACCCCCGGGATAAACCGCCGCTCGTTTACCGTTTCCTGACAGAACACGGGCAAAACGACCCCCCGTCTCGGCAGCCGGGGCTCCAGCCGTTTCCTGGGCCTGCCCGCCGCCGCCGACGGGACTTACCCCAACCCGCCACGGCCCGGCCCGCCAAGGGGGGCGTCCCCCTCCCTCCGCCCGCCGACAAAAGGCCCCGCCGCCCAGAGGCGGCTCATCCCTGTCGGTGGAGCGGGAGTGCCCCCCCCTTCCCCTTCCCCTCAGCCGGGGGATCCCGCAGAGCGCCCGGGGCCGCCCCGCCCGCACCTGCTCGCGCGCCGCCAGGCCGGGCTCCGCCGCTCGCGCTCCGGGAGCCGGACCGCCCGGCCGCTCTAGCCCTCAGTCCCCCCCGCGACTCGTCTGCTCCGGCGCTCCCCATCGCCTTCCCTGCTCCCCCTCCCCCTCCCCCCCCCCCACGCTACCTGCCCGGAAGCCGGGGCCGGGCCGTTCGCCTACCGCGCAAGCGCGATACGGCCTCCGGGAGGGGCGGGACTTCCGGGTTGGAGCTTATGCTCTCGCGAGAGATATGGCAAAGCCGCAAGGGCGCGCGGGGGGGGGGGGGGGGGGGAGGTAGGTTGCTGCGCGCGCCTGTGCCGCGGCCGCGCGCTCGCTCCCGCGGAGGGGAGGGGAAAGAGAGGGGGCGGGGGGAACGCCACGCGGGGTTCTGCCCGGAGTGCGCCTGCGCAGAGCCGTTGGCCTTGTGATGGGTCGCCTTTCTCCTCCCCGTTTCCCCCCCCGTCCGCGGGCTTTGGACTCGCCCGCGTCTCCCAGAGCACGGAGCGCGGGCGAGTCCATTAGCCGTACCGGCGGGGGGGGGAGGCTTAAGGCAGTTAGGTGTCCTCCTCTCCCTGAGGGAAGGGGGGATTCGAGGCCGGGCGGCCATAGCCTCGGTGGACTGGCAGCATGCCGGCGTGGCCACGTCCCCTGGGACAGGGACAGGGACAGGGACAGCACCAGGCCCTGCCTGAACGTCCCCAAAGGAATTAGTGGCCGCCCTCGGCTCACCAAAGGGAGAGGAGTGGGTCACGGCAGAGACCCTTAGGCCGCGGCCTCGGTCGGGCCTGGGCTGCTGCGAGGCGGGAGTCTCCCCGCGGACCCACGGGCCTTTGCTGCGCGGCCCAGCCGTGGGCGCGCAGGGTTGCAGAGCGGGACGAGGGTGTGTTTTTCCAGGCCGCGACGGCAAACTGCTGCTGTCCTGGCACATGTTGCTCGTATGTTGTAGTGCATAGCAAGCTCATTACTTGGGGAAGTTCTGCCTCTTCCTGCAGAAGCTCAGAAGTCATTGTTCAAGTACCTACTACGCCTGCAAACTTTTAGGCTGACTCCTCCTGTTCCAGAAAGGCTATTTAAATTACATTAGCAACAGAAGCTTGTATCCAGTAAAGCAGCATAATGTAACTGCTTGTGTAGCTTAGCTGCCAACACTTGCTTTGCTGGCAGGTGCTGGCGGCAGACTCTGAATTTATTTGGGAGCTCGTCTACTAATAATTAAGCTTAGATGGTATTTCCTTTCTTTTAGACTGCCAGCCTGCTGGACAGGGTTGCATCTGTTATACTGCAGTTCTGGTACCGTTGCAGAATTGTTACCTGCCCACCATTTGGGAGTCTTTCCTCTCGCTGAATCTCAGCCACTTGCCTATCATTTTGATACAAGTGTCTGGAAAAACAAATCTTGGTATCTTGTGCACTTCAGACACAGTTCAGCGTCTCAGATTTAATGTTCATACCTCAGCAGAAATGTAACTTTTAGAAAAGAAGAGGGTTTTCCAAGTACTGCTCTCTATCAAGTGACCTTGGTGCTGTCAACGCCTTATGACATCCCATTATTGAATGTCACTTTGATTCAAAGTTTATCTTCATAGATGATAGATAGATACCATTTTGCCTCCTCAGCTCTGCAGTCTCTTGCATTGCGTAATTTGTATATTATGCAATATGCTAGATTGGCAGAAAGTAACCACCTTTTTTCCCATGTTCACCTGCATTTGGGATTTCATGCAAGAAAACATACGTTGTTAGCAGGTAAATATAGCAGGTTAGATTACAGCACTCTGTAAATAAAAGGTTAGATTTTTTTTTCCTGAAGAGTTCAGAGTAAAATAAATATATCATTTTTCTTGTTCAGAAACCCAGTGCTTGAAGGTATGTTGAAGGCAGGGAAAAAGGGAGGATGAATATTCTCAGGACACCAAAAATATGTATGCCTTCCTACTCAAAAAATATATTGCAGGAAATAATAACTTGTGATAAATTATGCTTGTAAAGTTTAAAAGTTTGCATGTAGGTTTTTTTAAAAAAAAGCTATTCAAGAATGTTTACAAGCACTGGTGGTAAGAGCTGGAAACATACTTTGCTTAAGGAGATCAGAATTTGTTTTTTCAATCATGGCTAATTTTGATCATGGCTAATAAAGATGAAGAACAGCTGGAAAAGGCACCCTGCTCTTTTTAGAAGTCCCATAGTTCTTCTATTTGGAAGTTACCAAGCTTTCTTCCATGTCCAGCACTCCAAAGCAGATTCTTGAAGACTCCTCACACCCTCTGTATGCTTCCATTAAGACCAGAGTAAAAAAACAGTCTGTGTGTGCAGACCGTCTACATCATAAGGTGGAATAAAGGGCTTCAGTTCAACATTTTCACATTAGTCAGATTGAGCTGCATGTCCTGGATTGTGCCCTGTTGAAACCGTTGTGCGCTTTCTTTAGAGCTTAGTAACAGCACGACAAATAGTAGAAAACCTGCTTATGGAAATCTTAAAACATGAACTGAGAGTTAAAAGATGCAACTATTGCTGAACATGTTTGAACCGTAACAACAAGGCCATCATTTCCACTTTCCTAACCCTTCCACTGCTCCACAGATGCTTCTAAAGTGTACCGCTGCCATACTAGGTGGTGGCACACATGTGCCCTGGCAGGTGGTTAGAAATATAGTTCAGAGTGCAGGGAATTAATGATTAGGTGAGGTGCGCTAATTTCTGTTTGACGTTAGAGGAACTATCAGTGTGGGTTTGAACAATCCTGAAAGATAACTCAGTTTTTCTCCTTCTAATGTTGTTTTCAAATAGCGAAACAAACAAACAGCGACTATTACAAAAACTGTGGAGGATGAACAAAGAGAGGCTATTTTATGAATTGTCTGATCAAAAACTCCTTCTGCTGAGAAGAAATTGGACTTCTTGGATGCCTCAGCAAAGATTGCACTAACGTTGGAGGGTTTCTAGTGAAGACGCCAGTGCAGGGCACAGGCTAGCCAACAGATAGAAGCAGCTTTTAGATTACTGCCAACCTGCGCTAGGTACAGACTTGCAGCAGAAGGTAAATTACATCCTTATGACTAATATGCTGAGCTGTTTGTTCCTAGTAGGTATAAATATTTCAGAGATAACCCATGTCAGAATTGAACAGCAGTTAAAAAGAAACACTGAACTCTGAAATTCACTGGCTTATCACCTACTTTTGGCTATTGGATGAACAGTCCACCTAGTGCAAGCTCAAGTCCAAATAAAGATCAGCTCAGGACGATATTCATGTGGTACTCCTCTCTTGAAATGGGAATTACCACTTCCTCCTCTGCATGTGTGTAAATAGTTCGAAGGAATCGCATTTCTCCCTGTTGAGTCTGCTGTCTATGATAAATAACAATTAGTAGCACAGCTAAGAATTAGAAACTCTTTCCCTGCTAGGGAATAGTTAGGATTAGTCAAGAGAAAGTGTCAATGTCTTAAATCTGAAATAAAACAACAGCGAATGTTTACTGCACTAAGAGGACAAACAGCGTGAGGTCAGGAGGGGAGTTCTGGGAATACTCTCCTTCCAGAAAAAAAGTTAATTGATAAAAATACAGATGTAGTGGTAGGTACAAGAAACCAGGTGCAGACAGCAAGGCACCATCACTATTCATGTTTGCAGATCTCTCTGCAGCCGTAGCTGCTGCTCCTTGAAGATGTTGCTTACCAAACATGAGCACGTGTTGCTTCACCTGTGAGTGGCCATACAAGGCTAACTGTGAGGCAGACACGGTGATATTCCTTGTTTTTCTTGTGTGGAAAAAATAAATCTCGAAAGTTAATGGTGAGTAACGCCCTCAATTCTCAGAACTGAGTTCATAATAGGGCACTGCATATTAGGTAAGTAACACAGATTTGGGCCACATTTGCATAATAAAGAGCAATGCTACTGCAAATTACATCTTGCTCTCTGCAGTACCATAATTAGAGACTTTATGGTCTGTAAACATTATATTTAAAGACAACTGAGCCCAAGCACATGCTAACCTATTTGCATCTTGTCCGTAGCTGGAACCAATACCTGCAACGGGTTGAGGACAGTATGTAGCAACAGCGTTGGTTTAATTTGTAGACCTAGTACAATATAAGGAAAACCAGACTGCTGTTTTTTTTGCCAAATTTCACAGTAACCCTTATTGCTTTTAACAAATACACCTTTGACCCATTCACTTGCCCTGGCAGTAGCTATTTTGTGCTCGAAACATGAGTTAGTGTGTTATAAAAACTACTTATCTTTAAGGTGTCAGTGGATTTTTTATTCTCAGATACAGCCGTTAACTCTTGATGAAAAACTCTTACCTGCAGAGATGTATTCCAAATGCTTAACTGAGTGACAGCATGCACATATGCACAGGGAACACTGCCAGTACTAACAGTGACATGGCACTGGCTTCACATGACTTGTCTGGGAGGGGACAGCCAGCTCCTGCTTGGAAACACACACCCCCCCGTCGCCTTTGCCTAAGCCCTCATAAAGTTTCCACAGCAGTAGTGAAAGGTGAGGAGTTGAACTCTGGGCTCTGAATAGACACAAAGGACCTCTCCTAGGCTACCATCAGCAGGAGGTGAGTGAAGAACGGGCAGCCAGAGTTGAGGAGCGTAGCAGCTTGAAAAGATATGATAGAAACTTTGAGGAAGTCATTAAAAGGCAATGTCACATGTCTGTGTGAAGAAGGATTGTAAGCTTTTCTAGGAACTGTGGTTGCCTTCAGATCTGTGCGGTGCTTGGCACAGTAGGACATCCACCAAACACGATGTCTAGTCCTGTGTCTGTCGGCACAGCGTGGCTGATGTGCAACTTTTCCAGTGAGCATGTAAGTTGTCCTTATATTTTCCGTTCTATACTTTCATGGATAGTCATAGCCTTTTTTCTCTCAGGCACGGTTGTTTTCCACTGTCTATGCATTATAAAGGTTGATTCCAGTGAAGTAAGCTCTACAACAGACGATTCAGGCAGGAGGGAAAAAGGAATACAAAGAAACTGGTAGGCAGCAGTCCATCACAGCAGACGTACCATGTTACTCAGCTGCACTGGCCAGCAGCAGGACTATTTGGCTGGTGTCAGGAGCAGGATACAAGGCAATACAATACAGGGTACAAAAGGAAGAGTGAGCACTTGTGCAGCCTCAGCTTGGGACTGTCTAAGCAACAGAAGTGTAAGGGGGCAGCAGAGATGGGACATAAATAATAATCTAAATGTTAAAACAAATGTAAAAAATATGCCAGTTCTTTCCTTTTCAGATTATGTTGAGCATTTTAAAACATGATAAACTAGCTAGAAAAACTAGCTTTTTCTGATACCTGAAGTGGAAAATTCAGTGAAAACAGATCTGTGACTTAATGAACAGTTGTTGGACAAATAATGAAGTACATGGAAATAACAATTAAAAAAATGTATTAGAATTATTTATTGACTAGTGTATGTTTCCTCTTTAACATCAAGAGACTGATTGGAAAAACAATTACTTCATGGCTGAGAATTTGGTTTGGATCAAATTTTGTGTTAACTAATTTGAAATAACCAAAAAGGAACTTTTTTTTTTTTAACGGCACCAGTTCTAGCCTAATATTCAGAAAAAGCTGCAGGCAACTGAGAACTTCACTGGTTGATTCGGGGCTGTGTAACTTGCCAACATGAGATCAGTGCCAAGCAGTTGAAGGGCTGTTTTGTTTGCCGAAACAGCCATGGTTACACGAATGCTTTTTTAATATATTTGGTGAATTCTTAATCAGAAGAGACATTATCCAAAAAAAAGAGAGTAGGTAATGAGATGTTGGGAAAAACCTAATCCGTCAAAATTTATCTTGTTTTAATGTAAATAATGTAACATGTTATCCCGTAAATGTGACTTAATAAAGGTAGTGTACTGAGATTTTGGGGTGAGGGAGAGTAAGCAGACATGGCAGTAGTGTTTTGAACTGGAAGCCTTTGCCCAAGCAAGACTTCTGTCATAATCTGATTTTTTTAAAAGGAGTACTACTAGAAATTTGATTATAATTTTAACTCTTTCCTAAAGTCACAGAATATGGGACTCCATCAAGCAATGGCTCTTTCGCTTCCTAAAAATTCAAAGCAGAGTCACATTTTCTGCTGTGCTCTGCTCTCTAGCTCTTCGCCTGCAAAGATTCAGCAGTTTGACTCGGCACTGCTGCATGGAGGAACCATTCTGGAGCATCAGCTTTCCAGCAAACAGCTGAGATACCTCTTTTATGTCTGCTTCTCTAAGATCTAATGTTGTCTACTACAAGGTCATCGGAGTAGAATAATCTCTTTAACCACAGAAAACTATGGCCAACACAGTTTACTGCATTACCTCAGTAGAATAATTTCATATTGCTGTTTTCAGCTCCCTATTGGGTGGTTGTAGAGAAGACAGGGAGGCACACAGCAAAAGGGCAAGGGATACAAGTTATAACAAGGGAAATTCTGATTAGATTGGGGGGGCGGAGGAAGAATTTACAGTGAAGGTGATCAAATACTGGAACAGATTTCCCAAAGCAGCTGTGGAATCTCCTTCCGTGCAGATACTCAAAACTCAACTGTTCAAGGCTCTGAACAACCTGTTAAGAAAGCTGGACTGGAGCAAAGCCTCAAAAAGGAATGGATTATTCAAACTTGACATATTTCAAGCATTAGTAGTGTTTTCTTGGAGGCAGCGGGCACACCTGCACTGAGAGGACCTGTGTGACAAGATGGGCATGTAGTGCACATTACATAACATAAAATGCATCACTACGATCAGAAGGTCTTTCGGAAATGAAGAGAAGATCAATTTGTCCTGTGGCAAGTTATTTACGCTGTTCTATTCAGGCTAGCAGGTTATTTGCAATTGCTACTTATAAGTATTCATCAGATATGTTAGAGTCCAACCATATTTTTTCAGTAAGGTTGTGGTTGGCCAACTTGATATATCCAAGAAAAAAAAACATACAGAAGATCTCATAGACTGGCTCTAGTAACTCACAGTCTAATAGCGAGGAGCTCCAGATCTGTGGCAAGTCAAGAAGTCCTAGGACACTGTGACTTCCTTAACACATTCTCATTTTAAGCAATAGCACCTTAGGGCACCTCTGACACTATTTTTTGGCCAAGGAAGACAAAGTTAATTTGTTTATGTATTTTAAGGCTGCTACCAAAAGTTAGCATTTCCCACAGGAGTACATACAACCCTAGTGTCGAAATAGGGGGTTGGGAGTTCAGGCTCATGGTTTCAAGTTTCAAATGACTTTTTGCCTGATTTTTTTTTTTTTTTTCTTCTCAGAACTGTTTAACATCAGTTTCTTCCACTAAAGTATGTGGTTTGGTGGACTGGCCTTGTCCTTTTTTGTCCATGAGTAAGCAGGAACTGAAGCATGAAGGTGGTGTCCAATTTTTCTCTCTTATGCCCCTTGACCTGCATACTAATGTAATGTAGGGAAACAGAGCTGGAAACACCTGTAAATAAACAGAGTTGCACGTGTAAGAACGTGCCCAGAAAGCTATCATTTCAAAACTAAAGTATAACCTCCTGGCTAATACGAGGACTTTTTTTGGCAGTGTATTCTTCCCTTCTGAAAGGCTGCAAGAGGAGTACTCCCAAGAGGCTTGCTACCATCATAAAGGTAATAGAATATCATCTTCTAATGAATAATTTTCCAACTGTTTTTCTTTGTACCTTAGACAGGTGCCTTTCTACCTTCTTTGTGGTTTCCTTTGTTACCTTAGGTAACACAGTTTTCCTGTGCTTGAATATTCTTCTGAGTATGAAAAGCAAAACAGATTAAATTCTGCATTCCTCAGTAACATGGCCTTCATATTATTAGAATTCAGGTATTTGTTCTTAAAGACCACGTGAAACCAAGAAAACCTGTTAGCTTTTGCTAATTATAATTTATGGTAAGAGTGCAGCAATATAAAAACAGCTGCACAACAATCCCTAGGACAGCCACAGCATGTCCTGAAATACAGAGATCTTTCCATGGCCGTGGGCAGCAGCAAAGCCACAGCAGCTACTTAAACCCTGGGTTTGATTTTTTTTTTGTGGGTTGTTTTTTTTTTTTTCAGTCAAAACCAGCAACACACAGTCAAGCCAGAGCCAAATGCAGGGATATTTATTACGAGGTGACCACCTGTCCATTTAGGACTTTAAACCCTCTAATTGACCATAGCGGGACTTGAAGCAAAGATTATTTTCTCACTTACTGTGTTCTTAAGCTGTAACTTAGAGTTCCTCTGCCACGTGAGTGAAGTCTGCGTGGGGCTCTACTGTGTTAATTCTTTGTGGCACAAACTCACTTTGTTGTAGCTGGATTTTTGGTTTCATCCTTATTAGTTTAACGGCATGTCGTCGTTATGGAAGAACGCATGTCCCATTATCATCATTTGCTTGCAGTCTGTGAAGCGCTGGAGTTCCTACCGAGTGCAATGTATTCCTGGGCCAGATGGAAGGAGGCAGCTGTGCCACAACACAACAGTACCATGATCTAAAGCTTTGGTTTTGGCTGTTCTCCCATTTTCCTCGTTACCCTTGCATCCCTGTTCGTTTTCTGGGACAATACTAACTCATCAGGAAATAAGGGGATTTTTCTTCTCAAGACCTCAGCTTTGCTTGATGGCCAACATGAAGGAGGGAGGAGGACAGAGCAGAGGGAGTAAATACTTTACAGTTTTGCAAACTGAGCTTGAAGTTGAGGGGATTTGCTGTTGTCAGCAGCATATTCTTCTACTCTCCAGCTGTACAAGGTTCACTTTACTTAGATCACCTTTTATTTCAGATGAAAAGAGACTCTGGATATTCCACCATGGCTGAGCAGCAGAAGCAGGTAAAGGCTCGAGGTCATCTTTCGAAGGAAGCGTTATGCAGGTGCTTTGGAAGGCTGGATGTGTTCAATCATCTTCTAAGGGAAGTGACAGACACATCCACACTTCGATCACTTTAGCAGAACCAGGAGCTCATCTCTTACCACTACAGCAACATTTTCCCAGCTTTTTTCCCTTCTAGCGGACTGCAGCTACAGCACCAAGTGATGAAGGGCCTGTTATCTTTGCTTGCGTGGTAAGAGACCACAACGCTCCCCTGTAACCAGAAGCCATGCCACCTGACTGGGCCCAGTCCTCAAAGTGGTCCTGCTAAACAATTAAGTTTCCCAGCTGATGTGCCCCAGTCTCTTTACCTTGCAGGCAGCAACCCTGTTCTGCACTTAAGGAATTTGCCAAGTTATACAAGTCCTTTAAGGGCAAGATCTGAAGCGATCCATGGATTGGGAACTACTGTGCTGGAGCTGTTGGCAGGAAGAGAAACAGGGTGTTAGCACTTGGACTTGATGAACGAGATATATATTTTTTTTTCTATGTAAACGTCTCTGGTTCTACAGCTCATGTAATTATACTGTGTGGGATTCATTCATGTAATCACTTCATCACACGCAATAAAAACACAGGCTCAAAACAAGACAGTTTCTAGGCAAAGAGGTTTTATAATAGCTTAAGTGTTGAGCTTTAACTACTCTTTGTCCTATCTCAAAGCAGGACATACACAGTGTCTGATGAGTATTAGGAGTTATTCGTTTTTGAAACTCTGAGTTGTTCAGCTGGAAAAATGCTGAACAGTCTGAAATACTATTTGGTCTAACTAAAAATTCTCACACTGGTAAGATAGCAGAGTTTTTCTTTGGTATGTCCTTTCTTCATCTCAGGAGAAACAAGGATTTATAGGATACAATTCTGTTAAAAAGCTGTAAGCTTTTTATAGCTTTTGTAACTTTTTTTCTGAAGAATAGGTAGATGGTGTTCCGGGGTCTAAAGATTAAGAAAGTCTTTTCTCATGTCAGCATACATGAGGCATAACATGGATGCAATTGGGAGTATGAAACTGCTAAGAGAGCAAATCTCCAGCCCAGAATCCAGCATGCACTATCTGAAGCTGGAATAGATTGCTTTCACCAGGCATGCCTTTGTAGTTCAGTACGCCCAGTGACAGTGCTGGCAACAGATTGCATTGCTTCTAATATAAACCTATAGGGTTCACAAACATCAAGCTGTAGGGCAAGAGTCCTTTAAATGACTTCCTCCCCAGTTGCTAACTTGATTTAAGAAAAAAAAAAAAGAAAAGAATGATGATAGGAGGAAATGGTTGTTTGTTTTAATGAGGAAGTTTCAGTGCTAATGAGCAAAGTTCTGTCCTGGGACAGATAAATATTGCTGACAAGTCTTGGGCGATGTTTAATGTTCTGTAGCTGTTACAGAATCTTAAAGAAGCTCTTAGCACTGAAAGCCATCTAGAGAGGATTCCTCTGTATTGCATTACCCTAAAGACACCTGCATTCAGCATTAGTGAGCTCTCTTGTTTGTCCTCTCTGACAGGAGACAATCAGGACAGCAACTGTGAGGCATGCTATTTTTATTACTCCAGCCTGTTTGTGCAGCACAACACCACAGTTAAACAGGAAGGACAGAGTAATGAATAAGACCCTAGCTGGTTATTACACTATATTATTTTAGAACTGCACTGATTTTTTATTTTAAATGTTTATCCTGCAGATAAACGTAATGCATATTTACCCAAGAAAACCCAAACTAAGATGGCTGAACTCCAGAACCAATTCCCACTTGGGCTACTCTAAAAGACAGATAGTTAATTATATATTTGTAACATATTTGCTAAACAACTTGGTTTCAAATATTTAAATGCTCAAATATATTGAATACTGCTTTTTGAATATACTTATTCCTGGAATCAAAAGGTCTCACTGGTAATTTTCTGACTCTCTTGCTGTTGCTTTGTACAGTTAAAATCCTTACTGTGATAAGAGTCATGCCCTTATGCTGTACACAGGAATATTTTTTCAGTAGATAACATTGCTGTGACTGAGAGCAGGGATTTAGAGAACTTTATACTTTGGAGAAGTTGAGTATTTTGGCTCATTGTTAATGTGCAGTTGTTCTATACAGAAGGCACATGGTACCTACTAGCCAAGCTGTACTCTTCAGTACTAGAGCTGAGTGGTACCTGTGAAGGCACAGCAAAGTGACTTATGCAAGGAAAGGTAATATCCTGTATTAAACCTCTGTTATACTTGGGGGAAAAAAAAGGCAAGCCTCTGGGCACGTGAGCCTGACTTCAGAATCAGTCTTCAAAGCAAAGAGGAAAGTTGAGAGGAATGGTTCTGGATTAACTGGAGCTGTTAATCAGATTATCTGAGTGCAACAGTTCTTGACTGCCACAGGGAGAAAACATATTGCATACTGGGAGGGAGAAAATAGGGAGGGAGGGAGGTGTTGAGATGGAGCTCCATTCCTTACCCCCAGGTCTTCCTTTCCTACTGCTCTGACTTATCCAGAAGCCCCTTATATTATAGTCCTCCAGGTACTGAGAAGCATGCCAAATAAAAACAAAGAGGGAAAAATCAGTGGTCCTTTCTCTCCCTGTGGTTATTCCAGAGAAATTACATGTCAGTGACACTTCAGGTCTCTGTAAGCATGGCAGATGGATGTGTGTATGCTCCCCCCCTCACTTACACACAATATCCCATTACAGCTTTGTTATTGTGTTCTTTAGAGAGTTTGTGAAACAAAGTGGGCCATCATAGGCCTGCCTTTACCTCCTGCCTTTCAAATACAAACAATGCTAATGTAGGACACAGCGGCATGTGCTCGTTCTTGTTGCTTGCTCACAGGCAGAGAAGCTCTGGGATGCCCTGAAGGTCACTGCCTGCATCCTTGGTACTGGCCTGCTCACATTCACCGCCTTAGTGAACACTGTTTCTTGGTAAGATTGTTTGAACAAAGGGGCTTGAGGAGAAACTTTTCTGTGGAGAGGGGAAAAAGTGGATGATGAAAAGATGGACAACCGAGAACACTTATTCCCACAGGAACGTGCAGAATCTCTGGGACGCTTTAGGCCATTTCTGGCAAACAACATGGCTAAAGCTCTACTACCTGTTCGAGGGAAAGGAGTGGACAATCTTCTTCCTTGGTGAGTTTTAACAACTCCCTGCTGTAGGAGCAACCGTCCATGTATTCCATCTAAAAGGGGGACGTGGACATACCTTCCCCAACTCACTAATCCTCCCACTGAAAAAGCACATGTAGGCTTCAAAGCCAGCCACAGCTGACGTAGTGCAACTGTGCTGCCTTTGGACTGGTTCGCCATTAGGCCCCCTATACAGGTTAAAAATTTGATTTTTTGCTGCTGCTGAAATGGCTTCCCTGCGAAGACACTTTGCTCCTGTGAGAGCCGAGTGACTGAGTAGAGCTAATTACTAAAAATTAAAGTAAAATTAGTGAATTTTACTCTTGCTGCAGCACCTATAAAACTCCTCTCTGTCTGTGATTAACAGCTGATGAACAGGCCTGGTAGGGACCTTGCAAGGTCCCAGGGATCAACTCAACCTTTTCCTACTTGCATTTAAAACCCACCCATGACAGAGATCCCCCAGCCTCCCAGAAGAGCCCTTTCTTAACCTCACTTGTGGCAAGTTTCAACCTATGCGACATTTGTCTACTCCTCCCCATTCCCTAGGTTTTGCCCGCATATCAGAACTTACCCATATTCCATTTTAAAGGATCTCAGGGCAGGGGATACGCACCTGGTACATCTGGGTCCCAGAAAGGTCCTCTGGGCACTATGCCACTGTATTTTGTTTCCGATTTAGCCAGGGCTCTCAATTTATTCACCCGTCTCTGCCCTTTCCTCACGCCACAGGGGCTGCATTGGTGCCTAGCCTTGCTTTCTGGTGCTTCAATGGAATCCTCATGGTGGCTGATGTAACAGGAAAGCCAACTTTCATTACTCGCTATCGCATTCAGCTGGGCAAGAACGATCCTGTAAGTATTTCTCGCTCTGCTTCTTCTGCTGGCTAAACACTTCCAGCAGTCTCTTAGGCTAGGAGCAGGGGAGAAGAACCTGTTATGCTTTTCTCTTGCAACCAGATAGGATTCAAGGACAATCAAGCTGAGTCTTGTATATCCACTGCAGAGAGGAAGGCAGTTCTTGTAATTAGCCTACTGATCAGATCTGGATTGACTGCTTTTACAAAGTTGATCCCAAAACTAATATGGAAACTGCCTACAAGTCTTAAAGCTCTTTATCATTCTGACTCAAAGCTGTATTGTTTCTGACTTAGCCTCAAGTCCTGACTTCTCTTTTGCAGGTGGACACAAAAAAATTGCGCCAAGCCATCTACACAGTGCTGTGTAATCAGTTCTTTATCTCCTTTCCCATGCTCGTGCTTATGTTCTATGTCATGAAATGGTGGGGCAACACCTTCAGCAAGGAATTACCCACCTTCCGCTGGTTTCTTGTGGAGCTAAGCATCTTTACCTTAATAGAGGAAATTCTCTTCTATTATACACACAGGTGAACTGAGCACTGGAACAGAACTCTATGTTTTTTCTCCATGCCTTTAAGCTTATACCCATCTCTTGCAACAGCAATAATCCTAGTCCCCCCTCTTCCACCCATCTTGTATGTATATGGAAAGACTTACAGGTCCTGAAATCTACCTTTACAACATGAGGCTTTGGTGTTGCCAGTAACTACAGTAAGCAAAAATGGGTAAAATTACAGAGGTGGAGCAGTTTAGAGGATAAGGAAGAAAAAAAAACCAGGTAGCTTTACACAAAAGCTGTGACCCAGCATTCTTTGAAAAGAGAAGAACGAGACTGATTATCCTGAACAAAAAAAGCTCAAGAGGTCAGTGACTGATCTCCTGTTCACTTGCACAGCACCTACGAAACAGGGCCTGGCTCCTGACACGGCAGGCTTCCTACCAACACCAACATTAGAGGGAAAAATTAAAACAAGGAAGAAAAAAGCCTGCAAAAGACCATGCAGAAGCAAGCACAGCATTCTCAGAAATATGTAGGTTTCCCTTTGGACAAATGCACATAAAAACCGTAAAAAGCCATTTCTTATGAAGGACCCACAGAACCTAAAATTCTGACTCTAATAGTTGCCAGCAGGAAAAGTCAAAACAGTGAAAATAAAAAGTGAGTCTTCCCCTAAGTAGTACTCCCAAGTTTGAGCAAATGACTCATTCAGGGACTTTGATTTATGGGATTTATCTGGATTTAACTTTAACATTAGCTGGTGGACATATCAATTGAGCAAGGGCTCAATACTAAAGAAAGAGAGAGACAGGGAAGCAAGCCGGGAGTCTTATCCCAGCTGCTCTGAAATCTTTATGTTAAAGAGGAGACATGAGCAAGTCCCCAGCAGAAATTCTGTGTTATGTTACTCTATGTTCCTTTCTTGCAGAGCTCAAGACCTGCCTTTCTGTTTTCTCTACTTAGGCTTGCTCACCTCCCGCTCCTGTATAAGCACATTCACAAGAAGCACCACGAGTGGACAGCCCCCATTGGCGTGGTCTCCATTTATGCTCACCCAGTGGAACACATAGTAAGTGGTTTCTCCCGTGGTCACCCTCCAGTTTCTGCATGGAGCGCGATTTCCATGAGATGAGGAGGAGTGGTAAGAGAAGAAAAGCAAACGCACCCTTAGACTCTTTTTTCTTACAAAGAGGAAGCTAAGCTGCATTGCCAAGAAGCTTGGCTGTAGAAGGGTTGCAGTATCTGTTTATGCCAGACTCCACTAGCTTTAAGAGCACAGATCCAGGGGCCTCCAACAGATGAGGAACCAACTGAATGGTGCTTCCTTGAGCACAGAGAGGGCTGGGAGTACATACGGTGCCTTCGGCACAAGATGTGACACACAATCTGGGTTACTGCATGGATTTGGAATTCTGTCATGATTTTCATGCTGGTGGCTGGGATCACTGTTTGTAGGAGTGTCTCCCAGCGCTGCTCCAGTGGAAACTTCTCATGAAAACACATCCCACCTTCAGAAGATTCCACTTATAAGTACTATCTCCTGTTAACAACAGTCCTGGGCTGCAGCACCAGCTCTGTGAGTCTCCCTAACTGACAGTCTTTGGGCAGCAGACTGACTTCTTTTTTCAAGAGTCCAGCTAAGCCTAGCTGGAGCAATAAGCTTGGTCTGGGCAGCGACAGCCCAATGCAGTGATGCAGCCGGGATCATCCCATTGCTGCCTGGACTGCCCATGTGCCCAGGCCATGCCCTTTTACAGCTAGGTTTCCCAAGAGCAGCTTCAGCATTATTCCAAGGTGAAGCTGAAATTCAGACCTCTGACTCTAGGGTGATTTACTGGAATCACACTGCCCTTACACCCCGGGTTGAGCTCATGTCTTAATTTTGACTACAAGCTGAGGGAGCTTGGGCTGTGACTGTGTTTTGCAGTGAGTGAAACTGAGCTCAGACTAAGTTATTTCTTTGATCATTATGTAATTTTAGTATGGTGGTTGCAGAGGGATCTTCCCTTTATGCTCTTTGCACAAAACTAATGTGGTGTATCACCTATGTGAAACAATTCAGCTCCTTAGAGGAGAGTCTGCTTGTTGTGGACTCGTTAATGAGGTAGTTTGCGTCTCATTTCTAGCTCTCCAACACACTGCCTGTCATGACTGGACCGATGATCATGGGGTCCCATATTGTTTCAATCGGAGCGTGGTTCTCCCTTGCTCTCATAACAACAAGCATTTCGCACTGCGGCTACCACCTGCCCTTCCTACCGTCGCCGGAGTTCCACGACTTCCACCACCTCAAGTACGTCTGGGCACTGGTCAGCTTCCCCTTCCCCTCCTGCCTGTGCCCTGGCATGGCTGACGGGCAAAGCTCCTTTCCGAGGGTCAAGTGGGTTTGCGTAACTCATGTACAAGCAGAGAAGCCTATCCAGTTCAGCCGATAGCAGGCTGAACGCTGTCAGTTTTTAAAGCAGTTAGAGATGGGGATTTCAGAGCACTCCAACGCCCCTGCCCACACAGCTGCCAGACACCTCACTGACATCCACCATCAGCTGACTTGGAAACTTTCTCCAAAGCACAAATGCTGCAGCTGAGGCTGGGCATTTCAAGTTTCCTAAGATTACACGCGAGGAAAAAGCACATGGTGTCTGAAGCAGCAGGTATCACCCAGACTTTCCGCAGCAGAAGGTCAGAGACAGTTCTCTGCAAGGCTCTTCCTAGAAGTTTAAAGACACTGCATGTGATCTAGAATAAAGACAGAGCAAGGGCAAGTCCCACAGCTGAAATAAATTTGCAGGGAGCCTCCCTGTCTGCCCCTCTCCCATACGCTGGGATTAGTAACACCGACCTAGTTAACACCTTGCCCAAACAATTGCAATTAACCCTTCCTGGCAGACTCCCAGCCTCCTCCTCCACTGGAGAGAGCAGTTTCAGCTGGTTGTTCAGGTATACATACCACAGTTAGTGGAAGAAGCAGTCCCATCTCACAGATGTGCACTAAATTCATAGACATACACCCTCGAACAATTAACCCTCCTGCAGAAACAGCCAATGTGGCTGTTCTATCACCACCCAAATGCTGGGCAACACCCAAAACAGTGTCAGTTCTTATCAGTCATTTCCTCCGAAGCTCTGCTCAAGCCAGGACACTGATCACCGCAGAGCCGAGATGCTCTCTGGGCAGGATGGCTGTGCCAGCACACCAGTGCTGGAAGCACAGCAGATCTGCATCCCGGGGCAGTCGGATCTCGGGAGCACATGGACACGGCAGCGTGGCTGTCCAGCTGCTCCCGCAGCTCTGAGCGGTCCGGGAGAGAGATGGCTGCTGTTCGGTGCCACCATTTCTGGGTCACGAAGGCACCAGAGAGGGAAGTTGCAGAAGTTTCACCCAGGCTTCGACAGAGCTGCGAGGGAGACTGGTGCCGTGGCAGAAATCGCATGGACGGTTTCTCAGGGCTCTGAAAGGAGATGCAATAGGAAGGGCAAGATAACCTCGGTAACTTCCAGTGATGTTTATTCTGTTTGGTTTCCAGGTTCAACCAGTGCTACGGAGTCCTGGGAGTGCTGGATTATCTGCATGGAACAGATACAGTGTTCAGACAAACCAAAGCCTATGAGAGACACAGGGTCCTCCTCAGCTTCACACCACTCTCAGAAAGCATCCCTGAGGCACCCAAGAGGGCAGAGTGAACCCAGCAGCAGCCCGCAGTTCTTGCAGAGCCCCGTGACTAGCAGAGTGAGAGACAATGATTTATCCCAAATAGTATTTTAATTGGGAAACATGTTACTGTTCACACATAACAAAACCCAAAGCTGAACTTAAAACATGCTACTTGAGATGACTGCTCTTTTGCTGCCATTATTTTCTACCTAAGGCACAAAAAAACCTGCTCTAGAAACCTATTTTTAAACAAAGTTTAGAGCAGTTCTTTTCTTAATTACTTGCACTGTTCCTTGGTTTTAGCTACCTGCACATAAGCCAGATGTGTTTTGGGCCACATGGCTTTGGGGAGTTCTCATTATTAAAGGTTTTAACACTTCAGTTTTCACAGGCCACGCTTTGGCCTCTGCAGCAGCATTCTATAGAAATACCAGCAAGATCACTCTAACTACATGTTAATAGGATTAAACCCACTATTTTTCTGAGACTCAGAACACCTGCGATATGGGATGCAACCCCATGGAAAGTCAGTGGGGCCACAGCTTTAGAAACGCTCTCCCCTGCACAGGCAACAGAGGCCTGACTTGCCCCAAGCGGTTTTCCTTCATGCCAGAGGTCAGTACAGGTCTGAATTAAGGGCTGCCGCATTCTCATCTCTGCTCCACAAACTAATGTCTGCAAACATAAAGCAAGTTTCCCCCACATAGGACAGGAATGGAGAGCTGGGAGCTGATGTGCTACATGGCAGAAGCCCTGGTGTATCACCTCCTCCTGCTGTGACTCATTTCACTCCCCACACGCCAAAAGGAGACACAAATCAAAACAAGCTCTGTGCAACTATCAACTGCAGAAAGAGACATTCCAAGGAAGACTCGCTGCTGTCCTGAGCTGTGTGGAGATCAGTGAAACCCTGTAAGAAAGGGCCCAACAAAAAGCACTCATACCTTTATGCACATCCATAAGTACCTACACAACCGAGCTCAAGACATTCTGCAACTTTTCTCCAGGATCTTTCTAAGTCTCCATCCTGTCTGGGGGCCTGGAACAAAAATGACACCTACCTCACACCACTGCTAGACCCACATCCTAAGCAAGCCCACCAAGGAAAGGACACGCAGGGCTGACCTGCGCTGCACTTACCTGCTGTCAGCCCACCTCTGCCTGTGGAAGGCAACTCTCTTTGCCCAGCCTCCTCCAGTCCCTACAACCACACGGGGATGAACCCAGCCTGTTCATCCACCCGCAGCCCCCTGGGGAGGGCAAGTCAGCAGGACAGAAAACCCAGGCCACATTGTCTTTTGAAGTTTTTATTTTTATACATTTTTTTTGTATTAAAAAGGAAAAAGCATAATTACCACAAATTACAAAGGACTAAAGCATTACTAGAATAATGAATCACATCAGCCTAGAAAGCAGATACTCTGAATAATATTAATGTTATAATACAAGCTCTCATTCAAGTATTTTACATTTTTCTTTTCCTTTTATATGTGATGATGATCCTAGCACATGGGTCAAAGATTATGTACTATCGACAGAAGATGGATCATGTACAGCGGGCCATATTAACAAGATTTTCCTCCCAAGTGATACATGGTCTGTGATGAGTCATTTTAAGTTTGTCTCTACGATAAATGCAGCTGAAGAAGGTTGCACACACTTTCTAGTTTTGGGAAACAGAAGGCTGAGGTTGGGACACACAGGGTTTGAGAAGGGCCAGCACATCGAACCATCACCCCTTTTGCTCCAGGCGAGCGAGCCGAGGGCCACCCTCGCCAGGGTGCAGCTCAGCAGGGGTTTGAGCCACAGATCCGAAGGTTTCCAACCCCAACGGGACCGGGACAGGCTAGGAGAGGAGGAGGGGGAGCGGGGATGCACCGGGGAGGCTCGAGGAACCAAGTGGTGCCAAGCATCCCCTCCTGTGAGGGGCACCACCGGCATGAGCCAGCCCCTGTGCGGGGCTGAGACCTGGAGAGCGAGCCGCAGGGGGACAGCGCGGGGACCCTGGGGTTGATCCCAGCAGGTTCCGCACGCTGCAGGGGGCTGGAAGGCACCCAGGGCGCTCCCCGCTCCTCTGGAGCTTCCCACCAAGGGATGTGCTTGTCACAGATACATCGGTCCTATGTTCAAGTGTCTGCAGAAAGTGAAACTGTAAACTACTCATTGAAATGCTGCCCTCCAGCCACCCGCTCCACACCACCGAGATGAACGTTTTCTTTAGGAAAAAAAAAAAAAAAAAAAAAAAAAAAAAGTCATTCATCTATTACCTGTATTGGAAACTTAAAAAAAAAAAACAACAAAAAAAACCGAGTCAGTGAGGCATTTAACATCAAGTGTAGCAACCCTCTCTTAAAAAGAGCCTAGCATCCATTTCAAAACAGTGACAAAGTGACATAACCAGTCTCAGAGGAGACAGAAAATAAGCATTGCAAACACAGCTTGCTACATTTACAGTTTTCCTTTTTTTTTTTTTTTTCTTTTGATAAAATAACTGGAAAGGCATTAACAGCTAGAAGGCCCCCTCTGCACTGCCATGTGGAACGTGTAGAGACACGTGGCAGGATACTGAGGTTAACGCATCATTTTGTTACAGTACAGTCGACCAGTCCCAAGCAAGATGAGCAGTTGTGGAAACTCGAGGGACCCCAAGGGCTACAGTGACAAGCCGCCATCAGGGGTGCGAGGGGGGCAGCAGGAAGAGGGACAGACAGGCAAATGGAGCAGCAGGATTATTACTTTTTTTAAATTCCCCCCCTCCCCCCAAAATCAGCATGGCAAAGCAACAAAGCCTCCTCTGAAACACACCTTCCACCTCCACTCCTGACCCCATGCCAGAGCTCTGTACCCGTTGTAACCACCTGCATCCCAAAGACAGGCTGACACGTGGGACCTTGGCAAGGAGATGTAGCAGCCTGGGACCTCCTGGTAAGAGGGGCGAGATGGGGAGCACTCCCCCCACTCTGCCTGCAGAGACCCAACAGCTGCACCCAGCCTTTCCAAAAGCAGCTGGGGCTCCCTCCGGCTGTGCCGGTGGCTGGGCACCAGCACTGCACAGACCTCGCGAGCTGCAGGACAGATCAGCGTTCACAGGAGTACGCACGCCCAACCACTAAAATAAAAAAAAAGCACAAAACATGATCGTGGTGAAGCATCCAAGCTAAAAGCAAGGCCGAACTCCCTCCTCAGCAGGAAGGCAAGAGCTTCCTCAAAAGCAAAACCCCTCTCTGGACAACCATCCCTTGGTCCAGCAGCGGAGCGAGCCTGCGTGCGATGCCTTCTGTACACAGCAAGAGGCCAAGCGCCTCTGCAGACCTGTCCCCTGTGCGAGCCACAGGACAGGGGAAAGCCTTGCCACGGCCAGCCCCTCCTCAGCCTGGCATGGACCATGTAACTCGGCAGCCTCTGCATCCGTGCAGTGCAGGGATGCGGGATGCTGCCCCGTAACCAGAGCATCGTGCCCCGGCCGAGAGCAGCAGCAACGGGCCCCGCGTTCCCTCAGTCCGGAGGAAGATAGGCAGGAGCAAGCAACAGCCGCCTCAGGCTGTGCCATGTCTGTCTCTTCTTCGCTCCCGGGCTACGCTGCTGCCCGACAGACAGTAAAACAAGGCAGGCAGGCTGCAAATCCGGAGGGTGGCTGGACCGCTGGGGTTGCTTTTCTGACCCACCTTCCCCTGGGAAATGGGGGCGGGGGGGTGGGGGTCGTTTCACACGGGGCCATCAGCCACACTGATGTGACAAACCACTGACTCAGCAGAGGAGAGGGGGGGACGACACACCTCTTCCGCGCCAAGACTAGAGTCTCAGCCTTAAAAATAATAATAAAAAAAATAATTTAAATTCAATTCAGGTTTTGGGAAATTCTCTAGGAAATTTCTTACCTCTACCACCACCCAAGCAATTCCACAGTCTGATCCACAAGCAACAACTCCACAGCAGCTCATTCCTCCTCATTTCCTATTTCATTTGTTCCTAAAACGCAGACAATTAGCTTCAAAAGAGAACACGCACCGACGAGAGGAGCACAGGGACACAGCAGCAAGGACCACCCGTGGCACATCCAGACCCGCTTCCACTTGCAAACAACCAGCAGTGCATCTCCAATGTCCTTGTCCAACCCTCATCTCCAGCCTCCAAGGCTCCTCCTTCACAAATCAGAGGCAAACCCAGCTGCATCCGTAACCTCAGAGATCTGACTCCAGCTCACGAGAGAGGGGAAATCCAGAGGTAACAGTCACGGCCGCAGCACTGTACAAGCATTACTTGCCCACCTGGCCCAGTTACTACCCTGCAGCCCCAGAGCACTGCTGCTGTCATGGAGCAAGCCACGGTCTCAGACATGTTGGCATGCTGAATTTGGACCTGCGAGCGAGCAGTACCAAGCTGCAGGGTGATGTGGCAGGGCGGACAGACCAGGGCAGGATCACACCACCAGGAAACAGCAAAGTAGCAGCTACCCAGCCTCACTCAAACCCAGCTGTGCTTTCAATTCTAGCAGCAGTTCACGAAGCTGCTCCACACGGACCAGCCCACCTCCCCCCAACCCCACCTACTAAAGCAGCATCTTCAACGCAGTGTCAGTTAGGGAAGGTGGTAACTTCAGCCAGGGCCTCATGAGCATCCACAGCCACTGCTGATCGACAACTTGCCCGAACTTGCCCTCTTGATCTCCACTCTCAGCGCCTGGCTGCTCTCATCTACCAGCCCTGCAGCCATACAGGGACAGCCCTGAAGAGATGACTCCTCCTCCCAGCTATGAGATGCAGCTCTGGATCAACTGGATACTTTAGGAAAACACTATTTGTTACCAGCTTTTGATTTTGCAGAGAGGGTAACGCGCTTAGCTGCATCTGTGAGAAGCCCACTGCAGTGCCTGCTCCGCACCATGCACAGGAGCACACTTTGCAGCTCACGAGGACGAGGTGCCGGAGCCACAACCAAGCCAGTTTCAAAGCAGGTATCCCGACCCAGGAGACCGAGCACAGCAGCAGCAAGGCAAGTGGCTCTAGCTGAAAAAGGAGCTGCTACCCTTAACGGCAGGAGCACAACTTTCCAGCGCTACGTCTGGGCCCCAGGAGCAGATCTCAGCCCTCCGACACATGCCCACACGTGGCCACACGCTTACAAGGGAAAGGGAACACAGCTCACGAGCCCTGGGAGGGTTTGCCTGCCGAAGCCCACCCGGTGCTGGGCAGAGGAGCAGAGAAAATGCCGCAGCAGCTCTGTAGCCATCCCCTTGCCTCACTTAGGCAAGGAGCAGCGTGGTGTTATCTCAGCCCTCGGAGATGCACAGGGATGCTACCCTGAGCACAAGACTCCACACAGCTGCCTGCCAAGACGTGAAGCACAAGGAAACCCAGGGGAGAGCCCTCCTTTGCTGGGCAGGTCTCCCACTCGCACCCAACACAAGTCCCGCCAGCGGCCCCAGGCCAGTGACGGCTGCGGGAGACGGAGTTCCCCGGGGCTGCATCGCTCCCTCGTCAGGCTACAGCATTAAGTGACACCAGGGACACGCCAGCCCTCCCACTCGCTTGCAGCAAGGACCAGTCCCTCCAGCTGCTGTGACGGATCTCCCCGCTCACCTCCCGACCACGCTGGAGGCACAGACTGGAGCAGACAGACCTCCGGCCCCAGCGTGCCCGGAGAGGGCATGGGGGTTCTGAGCGAGGCCATAAGCATGTACAGTTGCTGTTGCGGCAAGGATGCTACAATGGTATATACACAACATAGCGGCTTCAACTACGTCATGAGCACAAGTCCTTGGATTTGACTGCCCTCGGCACCTTCCCCCATGAGAATCAGGGCTGGCAGGGGGTCTCCACGATGTGGGGGGAGGCATCCGAGCGAGCTGCGGGGTCAGAGGAAAGGCCGCAGGAAAGATCAGCTCGGCAGCAATGCCGTGAGGAGTCTCTGGGCCGCAGGAGCCGAGAGCCTAGCGTGCCCCAGGGTGCAGGAAGCCAGCGAGCCTCCCCGGTCCAGCTCCACCATAAGGCAACTTTTTTTTTTTGTGTTTTTTTTGTTTTTTGTTTTTTTTTTTTGTTTGTTTGTTTGTTTTCTTCAATAATATTTCCAAGGAAGAAAGCAAAGGGACATGTGTCTTTTTAAAGAGTTTTTTTCATTGTTGTTGTTGTTTTAGAGGGGTTTGTGGGTTTTTTTGTTGTTGTTGTTTCATTTTTCCAAGGGAAAAGGAAGAGAAAACCTCCTTCAGCAAAGTCCTGTCTTTGCATGCGACGGGCATTCCTGGGGCAGGGGGTGCAGCGTCCACGCAGGCTTGAGTCCAAGTGCCTGCTGGCCTCCCACCAGCCATCCTCGCAAGAAGGAGTCAGAACAAGCCTATCCTTGGCAAAGGTCCTTTGGTTGAC
This sequence comes from Astur gentilis, assembly GCF_929443795.1. Taxonomy (NCBI): domain Eukaryota; kingdom Metazoa; phylum Chordata; class Aves; order Accipitriformes; family Accipitridae; genus Astur; species Astur gentilis. The sequence goes on from NC_064905.1 coordinate 15,025,722, forward strand.
TTCCAAATTGTCCGTGATGGAAGGGAGAGGCGGGCGGAGGGAGAGCCAGACCCTCGGTAAGGTTGGAGGTGAAAGACTCTGGGGAGGAGGGACCAGAAGGACGAACAGGGCGATGCTCCTGTCGCAGCAGTTGGTGTCAGAGAGGCACCGCCACACATGGAATGGGAGACGTCAGCCAGGTCATAGAGATCAGAGGCTCCGCAGCATCACGACACGCTGCGGCTTCAGTCCCCGTCGGGGAACCTCGCTCCTCCGAGCTTCCTGAGCAGGCTGCCCTGTGATCCGAAGGGGGGACACAGAGGGGAGTCATTGGGGCCGCACAGAGCAGACTTGTTTTGGTAAATCCAGACGAACTTCTAGCAATAATTTAAAACTTGATATATATATATAATAATAAAAAAATCTCCCGTTTCCAACCCAGCCAGAACATTATTTTTTTTTTGAAGAGACACTAAGACATGAGTGTGTGCACAAGAGGGGAGGGAAGGGAAAGCAAAGGGTGGGTCTGCTGGGAGTGGGTCTGGCTCTGGTCAGGGTTGTAATAGCAAAATGGTGTTTTAGATGCAGATCGTCTTTGCTTTCCAGCCACAAGAGAAAAAATCGTGTGCGTTGAAGTTTCTCCCAAGCAGCCTATTCCTGGGCACCCACCTTCCAGCTCCCTTCCTGTCCCACCCCCTCACGTCTCCCCTTCTCCAAGCCAGTCCCCCACCAACCCACCCCATCCCCCGGCTGCAGCCTCTCTACTTCCCCACTGTCTGCGATTCTGCAGCTGACGGGGCGGGGGATTGCTGGCTCAGGTTTTTGGCATCCTCTTGTGCAGGCTGGCTGGGTGAGGCGTGGGCTTGGCTGGATGGGTACTGGCTGACTGTTTTGCTGGAAGACTGGGATGGGTAGCGCTTCCTGCCATCTCCCCCTGACGTCGTAGGGTATCTCTTGTGTCCACCTTCCTCCCCCATGGGTGGCTGGAAGAGAAGCACCCCAGTATCAGCACAGCCTCCTCCAAATGCAGATGCCCTCCCCCTGGATCAGAGATCAGCCCTTCCTGCAAACCTCCAGTTGCAACTTCTCTCCCTAACCCACCAGGAACACACATACTCACCCCAAGCACACAGCTGCCCTCCTCTGCCAATCTACTGCTGCCAGATTTGCTGACAGAAAGATGGACCGACTTCCAATCAAGCACAAGGGTGACAGCTTGCTCTTAGGCACCTCCTTCCCACACAGGGGCACAGTCCAGAAGTCTGAGAGCTGAAGCTCCACACAATGCTGGCTCTGCTCAAGCCATCAAGGCTCGCTTTCCTCCTCCCTCCTCAGCTCATCAGGGAAGATGGGCTCATCCAATTCCCCAGAAAGCTGCTCTGAAGTGGATTTGCAATATTCAAACCCTGCAGCTTGTTCCTGGCACAGCTGCAATGATAGGGCATGACACTAGGTGTCACTGACTTCCCCTGCCTGGCACTGCTTGGGGACCAGCCCCCCAAAATCCTCAGTCCTTGGAGGGGCCTGAGGGGTGTTTTCAGGGGCCATCAGTGTGGTGCAGCCATTGTGTCTACTCACATCCACTCGGAAGTCCTCGAGGCGCTTGAACTTGCTGAGGTATTCTTGCAGTTTGCTGTTAATGTCCAGATTTTTGGCTTTGGAATATTTTAGGAAGGCCCAGAACTTTTCCAGCCCATAGAGCTGTCCTGAAGAGGAGGAAAACCAAACCAGATGTCAGCAGGACAAAAATCAAACCAGATGTCAGAACCCTTTCCTCCAGGCTTCCCCACTGATTGCCCCACAAACCCTCCTGTCCCACTGATGGGCACAACCGAGGCAAGATGGAGAACCTGCAGGGAAGCACCCTGCACCAGTAATGGGCAGCCCTCTTGACAGGGAAGTCCTCAGGCTTGGCTGACCTGGTGGTGACAGTCCCTTGAAAAATCCTAGAGGAACCAGTGCCTCTAGAGAAATGTTTTGGGAGAGCTACAGCCTCCCATTGCCCTCCTCCATCCCCCCAGCAGTTTTCAGGACAGTAAGCATCCACTCAACCCTGTCCCGTGAAGCAAGCAACAGGATGTCCAGCCAGTCCCCACTGCACACATTAGTGTACAGCATTACCTGGCTTCCCCAAAGTCAGGAGAAGAGGCCTGGAACAGCCATGCAACTGGGCAACATTGCTGCCAATCCCAGGTGAGGCCGAAGGAGGCACCTACCAGCTTCGTAATCCTTGATGGTCTCTTCTTGAAAGTCCTTAAATATGTCTGGCCGGAATTTCTTCTCCAGCCCGTAACTGTAGTATCTGAAAAGGCACTCCAGACCGTACCTGGGAACAGAGCAGCACGTGGTGCTCAGACACCGGTGCACACAACACCCGGGCAGAGAGACTCAAGGCAAGAGCCCTGCTGTGTACCAGCAGCAGGAGGTGACTGAGGGCAACCCCAGTCCTACCTTCAAGCAAGGCAAAGATGCTGCCTTTGTTTTGCTGTGAGCACTGCAAAAGGCCGAACTCTTCTTCCTGCACTCCCCTCCCAGGAAAGGCCACTCCACCTCTCCTCTCCTACCTACCTGTATCCCTCCTTCCCGTCCTCCACAGCCAGTTGCTTGAACTCTTCATACATTTTCTTGTTGAAGTGATCTCGGAGGAAGAAGGACCAGAACCGGAAAAGCGTGTTCATCTCCTGGGACTGACCAATGCCCAGTCGTTTCCGCTCTGTTTTGGGAAAAGGGGATGCTTACAAGGCAGATCCTTGCCCAGGGAGCCAGCTCTTGCACAGGGGCTCATGTACAGGAGGGCCCTATGGCACTGTGACTACACCCAGCTGCAGTGTTGGACACCCTGAGCCACAGCTCATGCTCGCCACAAACTGTGGGGAAACATCAGCTACCAGCAAGGTTGTCCTGTAGTACCCTGCTTATCTCCGTGTGCGTGCTCTGCAGCCGTACCCTGCCCGCCGATGCAGCGCAGCACAGACACCCTGCCCCACACCTCACAGCGCAGGCATCCCTACCGTTAAGGCAGCGCCGACGGTACTTGTGGTAGACATGTTGCGTGAAGCCATTCTCCTTGAGCAGCTCGTGCGAAGGATGCTGAAACTTGGGCAGGGACTGCGGGGTGCAGCCATAGCTTCCAACAGCCGGGGTCCCCTCCGAGGGGCTGGAGCTGAGCATGAGAGACTCCTGTCAAACCCCTTCCTCGGCAACACCCAGCTGACAGAAGAGTGGGGTCACGCTCCACCCCACAGCACTTGTCTGTTGGTCCCACCAACTCCCTGTGACTGTCTACTCTGGGTTTAGGACCTGACCCATGGGGTATCCTACTAGGAAGGGAACCAATGTTTCCAAACGAGTTCCATCTCATTATTCCAAGGCTTCAGACTTTCCTCAGCTCCTTCTAGGAGGTACAGGTTTGGTCCCAGTCCTTTCTGCAGCCACCTAACAGGAGACCTCCCCTGCAAGACCAGACGCTGCCTTTCCCCTTCCTTCCCACACTTGTTCCCTTTCCCATTTCTGGCTCCTGTGTCACCCCATGTGCCTGTCTCTGGTACCTGATGGAGGCAGTTCGGGGCCTGTGTTCCCGAGAGTCCATCACCCAGCCCACGTGGCACTCCATCGGGGGGTTCGAACTGTGCCTCGTCTTCCTCTTCCGCGGGGTCTGCAAGACATGGCGCATCAGGGATGTGTCCCCTTCCTCCCCAGGACCCAGCCGGGAAACCCCAGCTCCCATTGTGCACCCCAGCCCTAGTCCCACCTTGGCATCTATCGTCCTGCCCTCTTTCACCACTGGGTAAAACCGGGGCGTCTGTGTAGGGTCCTTCAGCTGAGGCGTGCGAGGGGTCCGGGGGGTCCTGGCGTTGCGGTAGTTGGGCGATTCTGGTACAGTCGTAGGCAAAGACCGGGCAATGGTTGAAGGCTCGGGGACTCCAAACAACTTGTTAGCCAAAGCGTCTGTAGGTACTGCAAAGAGAACCCCCCCCCACCGTGGGTCAAGCTGAGTTCTAAGCACAAGAGCATCACTACAGCCAAGGGACATCCATCTGGCAGATGGGAAGCACCAGGGGCAGGAATGCAGGGACACATCAAATCCAGCATGTCACCAGCTTGGCCAGATAGCCCAAAGCCTAGCACCAGATCCAAAGACTGAGCTTCCAGGGATCCCACAAGGTATCTGCTTCCTAGTGGCTAACAGCAGTGACAAATCCCCCATTCCCAAGAGAAGGACAGGGCAGCAGGTGCCATGCACAGGCAAACAAACCCCAGCAGGCAGCTGCCTTCCAGGTACTCAGGGAGGGTCCAAGAGGAAAGTCACATCCAGGGGACTACATCAGTCTGCCAAGGTTTTCTCATTCAACTGGGAATAGAGACAAATTCAGTCTTGCTCATTCATGCTCCTTGTCTCTTACCTTGCTGGAACCTGGGGGGACCAGGAGGGACTTCCTGGTTTGGATCCACAGGGGGCTCTGGGGTCAGGGTGTCAAACTGCTCCCTGCTGATCATATTCACCTTCTTGAAGTTCTCCACCTCTTGCTGCATTGGAAGAGGAAGATGATGAATCAACCAATTGCCCTCTTCTCCCCTCATCCCATCAGCTCACCATGACCACCGCTCTGCTCGTGCAACAGCCACTACACTGGGCACCAAGCGCAGCCATGGGGCCTGAGTGCCCAGAAAGGCAACCTCCTGTGCAGAGGTAGGAAGGGGAGATGCAGACGACAAAACTGGGCATTGCACAGGCCAGATCTGAGCCACTTCGTGCTCCCAAGCTTTCAGGGATACTACAAGACAGCTCCGCTAATCATTCCTTGCTTCTTTCAGGCTTTTACCCACCCAGGCCAGTGCCGGTGCAACAAGGTTCAAGGCAAGCTCGGTAACTCATGCTTGCAAGGACCCCATTGCTCCCACCATCTTCTTGCATCCCTAGAGCCTCCTCCCTGGATTCTCACAGCCACACCGGCAGTGGGGCACAATGCTCCCATGTATTTGAAGGATCTGTACTGCCAGTACACACTGTCCTTCTGTCACCTGCTCTGCCCGCACCCTCAGATTCTGCCACCCCAGAGAGCAGACCACCTCAGCAATGTGCCAGGTACCAGACATGGGAACACTGAGCCCAGCTGGTAGCTCCAACAGACCATCCCACCTCACAGCCAAAATAATTTCCGTTGCTGAACGAGTCTACGCAAGTCCCCGACTGTGAGAGTCGCCAAGTTGGGACTCAAATGTTTCAAAGCAGCAGATGGGTTTTCTATAAAAAGCCCAAGTCTATGCAAACTGGCACCAAAATGGAGAAGAGCACAGGCCAAGTGCAGCCCAGTCATCTATGAACTTGTCCCCAATAAGCGCGGTCTCCAAGGGACCGTGCCATGGAGCACTGGGCACTATGGACAGTGCAGAGACACCCGTTTCACCCCATAGATCTGGCACTGCCTGCCAAGACCATGGCAGACAGCAGAGCAATGGGCCCCACGTTCCAGGTCACCTCATTATTGGCGCTTTGTTTACCTGGCTGCAGTCTCGCACTACATTACAGAGCTGTGTTTATCCCTGATACAGTAGAGCATGACACTGCGAGCCAGGAATCCCAGGCTCTGCAAAAGGACTAACCCTGGTTTAGCTCTAACCCATGAGTGGGCTGTAACCTGCTGTACTGCCCTTTCTACCTCACACCAACAAGGTAGCCAGCCTGCTGCACATGAGGCGCTCTGTGCTCCACACCTGCTCCCTTCTTTGGATCAACCACTCTCACCTTGATCTGTGAATACTCCGGCTCAAACTGCTCTGTCCACAGGTCCTGCTCGTAGTAGTACAGCCCATCATTGATCACCTTGGCCAGCTCTGAGCTCATTTTAGCCCTAGATGTGTGGTTGCCAGTCCGGTCCCCACCAGGATGCCGGCGCAGGTAAGGAGGCGTCTGCGTCACGATGAGGATCTTGTTCACATCCCGATCGTCGATCTCGTAATCCGAATCTTCGTCTGACCAGTCAGTGAAAGTGTTCTTGCGGCCATCCATCTGCTCCATCTCCTCATCGAAGAGGAAGTCTAGCTCCTCAGGTTCGTCTTGGTCCTTTTGCTTTTGCTGCTGCAGTGTCTTTGACTCCTCTGGTTTCTACAGGTAGGGGGGCAAGGGTGACACAGCATGAAGACCACATAGCAACACAACCCTACTGCTTGGAGACCCAACTATTACCCCTTGTCTGCCCACCGCAGCAAGTAGCTGTCCACCTGGGGAGAACGCCTTATTTACACCACTGAGGAGCAGCTCCAGAGGGGATCAGATGGGGCCAGGAGAGTCTAGGACATCACACCCATGACCATCAAACCCTATTTGATCTGAAACCTGCCTACTTATGATTCGAGTCACCCAGACAACTGGGAGACCCCCACCCTGACAGCTCCTACATCACCACCTACCTTGGGCCTGGCCGGGGAGGGCCGAGGTCTCTTCTTAACTTCAATCCAGGTCTCTGAATCCAGGTCCGGCAGACTTGCAGACAGGCCCTTGGGCATCGTCTTCAGGTTACTGACCTCCTCTGTTTTGGTGGGGACCGGGCTGGCAGGACGCGGGGAGCCAGGAGCAGACTCTAGAGCCAACAAGAGCCACAGGGTGCTTTAAAGGGAGGGAGGGAGCCTGGGGGTTTGTGTACTTCAAGCACCCAACTGAAGAGGTAGGTTTTTTGGCAGCATGACACAGCTTGCAGGACTAGCTAGTATCCAGCAGCCAAGGCTCATGAGCACACTCACTGCAAGTGCTGGGGCGGGGAGGGGGGAAGTCTCTGATTAAGGCTCTGATGCTGGTGGTGGCCAGAGAGCTCTGCACGTGACAGTTCCCCAGACACAAAAAGCCCTAAAAGCAGATGCTCTGTTGTTCTTGGGGAAGCCTTCCCAAGACAGTCTGGAGCCCTTGGGAACAGATCTTCTCCTGCCAAAACTAACTCTTATGACAGCACCAAGAAGATCCTCCACTTGGCCTCTCGGGCCCAGCCCTGGGCTCCTGCCAGCCCCCATGGGATGGGGTGACAAGAGCAGGGGTCAGCCCATGAAGGACAGCAGACCCTTCCCCAGCATGTGGTTGACAGCTCCATACCTGCTGCCCCATTTGTGCCCAGTATCTCCTCACCCATTAAGGAAAAGTTGGGTTCATGACTGTCCTCTGCTCTGCCCAGAAGCAGTAGAGTATTTCCAGGCACAGCTGAGAGAATTCCAGCAGAACTGACCCTCCCTGACCCCATTCAGTCCCCGGCAGAGCAAAAGCCACAGACTCAGTCTCTTTCACGTTTCCCCACGTACTGAGGCAGCAGCACTCTGGGGCTCTGAGGACAGAGCCCATACCAGCTCCCACCACCAAGCAGAAAGTAAACAGCAGAGCCCTGCCCTGGGAACACTCCTGACTCTCAGGTCTCAGTCCTGCTCCAGTACCAACACTGCATCCCACACCTCCCTCCACATTCCCCCCCAGTGCTCACCTGTCTCTTTCTGGAAGCTTTGCCGGGGCACAAACTCAGGGCAGTTGATGAACTGCGAGAAGTCCGTCTGTGTGTAGTCTGCCATAGGAGGGCCAGGCAGAGCCCATTTTTCTGGCTGCTCTTTTCTCCTGATCTTCTCATCCACGATTTCCACCACCTTGCTGTCCTTCAGAGCCTGGAACCAAGTGATACCTGGTTAACTTAGGGCCCTGCCTTGGCACCTTGAGTGGCTCAGCCCCAACCCTTCCAAGGGACCAAGAGGAGGAGGGAGATGGTCAAGGACAAAGGAAGGCTCCACTTGCATCTCACCCATAGCCCATCTAGAAAACAGGCCTCAGACAGGGGTGGCGAGAAGCAGAACAAGAAGGGAAGTTCATCTTTCCTTGCCCTCACCTTGATGATGAGGCTGATGTCTGTGGTCAGCGCCTGCACCCGGTGGAAGCTGGCAATCAGGGTGATGGGAAGGAAGCCGTCGGAGTCCATCTTGCGACGCAGGAAGAAGTCTCGCTCCAGGTTGTCCACGCTGAAGTAATATTCTCTGTATGGACAACATATCATTGAGTGGCAGCTCCAAGCCACCTTCCTCTGGGCACCCCCAAGGAAATAATCCCACACACATGCTTCTGCTACTGCAAGGCTGAAGACAGCCTGGGGAGCCCAGACTTGGGGCAAGCTGGTGCTGTAAGCTGCGTGGCACAAAGTCAATGCACCTTGGCTCTAAGCCTATGCACAGGATTAGCTATGCAGTGAGGGCATCTGTGAACATCCCACCAACAACCAACGCTCAGACAAGAAGAGGTGGTGCTTACATCTGCCGCTTGATGTAGTCTTTGAGCAGTTCCTGGTCCACGCTGTAGAGCTCGGCACTGCTGATGTTGTCAAAGTAGTAAGTGATGTTGCTAGCGTACTTCTGAGTGCGGGAGCCATCCGAGCCCTCAAATTTCCGGTACCCATACTGGTAGTCAAAGTGCCCTGTGGGACACCAGTAAGGGTAAGCACAAAGCCCCTGGGATCTGCTAGAGAGGCTGCACTGCCAGATGGGGCCGGAATCATGCACAAATAGCTCCCTCTACACTGTTCCAGGGGCCCCCATGGCAGCCCAGAATGGGGGCATCACTCACCCACATCCCTCATCCTCAAGCACTCAGCCTTTGCTGCAGAAGGGATCACAGTGAAGCTTCAACACACCAAGCCAAACAGAGGTCAGGAGCCCTCTTACCCAGGAGCAACTAGGCAGCCCAGATGACACACGAAGGCCCTACACTGAAGCTGTGTCAGGGTTAGCACAGACACCGCCCTGTCAAATGCCAGTGCGGATGCTCTTCCCATTCAAACCACGACTCCTGCTTGGCTCTCAACATGACAAAGCCTACACAGAGTATCAGCATGCTTCAACTCCTGCACGCAGGGGTACTACAAGGGGCAGAAAACAGGTGGAAGAGCTTGGCCTGAGTAGCAGAAAGACATTTGCCTTTATTAAGATACTAATGAGAATAATTTGCTTTTATTAAAAGCACCTCAACTTACCAGCTGGGATGACCTGCCACAATATTTCCCTGAATCCCCATTGCGCTCTGCCCTCCCCAGCCTGCTTTGGAGCCCCAGGTCTCACACACACACCCCCAGAGCCCTACACACTTCAGCACATGCCCTGTTCTCTTCCTACCGTCACAAGACCACACATACAGCGATCACCTCCTCTGCCACGGCCACGGCCCCTGCCGCGGCCACGGCCTCGGCCCCGGAAGGTCCCTCGCACAGCTCCTCCCTCGCTCTTCACGCTGGAGGTTTCATCGTGGTCCTGCCAGCTGCGCTCGTGCTTGTTGTCTGGGTGCCAGCCTGCAGCAGACGGGGACAGAGAGGCAGGAGGAGTGTTACGGGATGAAAGCACCTGCCTGGAGCAAGCCCGCTACACCTGGAGCCCTTTGAACACAGGAAGCATGCCCACCGCCCCATGCCATGCCTGGGCATCAGGGCTTGCTCTGCCCTGCAGCCAGGGCAGGGAGAGCGGATCCCCAGCCTGAGCCCCCACCTTTCAGCTCACTGCGGTTGTTGGAGGGGTGCCTGTGCTGCTCGTTTTGCCGGTTGTTCCGAGAGGCCGTTTTGTCCCTAGGCACCTCTGACTTCATGTCTATCTGCAAAGGGACCCACTTGTGTTTGTTGCCTGCAAAAGGACAGGGTTTGGGTGTGACACAGGTTCAGAGAGCGTCTGCTTCCTCCCCCGCAGCCCCCTCTTGCCACACAGCCCCCACACATGGAGGAGAGAAAGCAGCAGGGCCTTTTGGACTGACCCTGTCCTCAGACATCCCTCCAGGCCTCACTGGATGCAGAAAGGCTCCGACCAGGACTCTTAGGCATGGAGGGACATGACACAAAACTCCCTCGTTGCTTCAAGGCACTTATCCTTCCTCTGCCCCTTTCTGCCTGCCGAGCCCCAGGCCAGGCCGAGCCCGCCTGTCAACCATAGCTGATGCAACCAAGTCAGGGGCTCTTCTGTGCCACCACGGAGCACACGTCAGAGAGCAGACTACGGCCACGCTCCCGACACACAGATGCCCCTGCTTGGGCCCTGCTCCACCTGCTCCCACCAAAATGACGCTTTGCCCCGTTGAAGCCTGCAAACACCTTTTCACCACAGCTGTCCCCGCGCTGGGACCATGTCCTGCAGTAAGGCCCCCAGGGAAGGTGGTGGACCCTTCCACCTGGCTGTGGGTCACAGAGGTGGTGACAGGCTGAGTCCAGGGGACTGTCCCCACCAGGTCCTGCCCTACCTTTCTTCTTCTGGGCTGACTTCTGGTTGTCGTCGTCTCCATTCTTCTCCTCCCCAGACTCATCCGATTTGGTTTTCAGGCTCTCTTTGCCGTCACTCCCATCCCCTTTCTCCTGCTCTTTCATGTCTTTCTTGACAGGCAGTTTCCGGAGGGATGGTGCTTTGTGCGGCTGCTGGAGACACAGCAGTGCAGGAAAGATGTGAGAGGTGGGAGAAATGAAGACCTGGAGGCAGACCCCAGCTGTCCCAGCAGGAACGGGAGGACCTTGCCCTAGGCTAGAAGCACCCCTGCTCCCTGCCTCCCAGATCTGTCCTGTTCCTGGGAAAGGGCTTATGTCTGAGCAGGGCAAGGGCCTCTACAGATGCCAGGAAGTGCTCAAGCTGAGACACAAGCCCCAGGCACAGAAGTTACCAAGAAGGACTGCCAGGGAGGCCTGGTGCTCCTGGATGGGGGTGTCCTACAAGGGACCAGACTGCCCCAATGACAAAAGGGTGAGTGACCCTCATGTCCTGACAGACAGCCAGGAGCTGGCAAAGCAGCACCCAAAAATAGAAAGGTTTCAACGACACCCACATCCCTAGCAGGAGAGGAAGGCCATGCCCCTCAGGCACACAAGCCCTTTCTCACACGTTTTCAGTTCCTCCTGTGGAAGTCTTGACTGTTGCCCAAGCCCCTTCTTGCACTGAGCAGCCCTGAGGAGAATGGGTCTGGGAGCTGCCCTACCTGCTTCACCCAGCCGAGGGGTTTCGCCTGGGCTCCAGGCTCCCAGAATAGCACTGAGGGAGGGAGCCCGACACACAGGGCAGCCCTAAAAGGAAATCCCCTGCACGCTATTCCTGGCTGCCTCCGTGGTGACACTCAGGACCCCAAATGGCCCGGCTCAGCCAGCTCTCCCAGCACCGCAGAGGGACAGGGAGCTCTGCAAGGGCTTTATCCTGCTTACCAGAGCGATTTTGTGTTCTCACCTGGATGCTCTTGTGGGCTATTTCTCCAGGTGTTGGCCAATTTGTGGCATCACCGAAATCACCAACCTTGTATCCAAAGAGAAAGGTCTCATTAGCACACAAGCTGCAGGTGCCATTCCCTGCATCAGCAGCCAGAAGCCCTTCCAACCACACTGTCACAGACACCACCCACCACTGTCCTGCAGACGGCTGTCCCTGGGAGGTTTGGGGGTGACACCCAGGCTGCATATATACAGCCCCTCTCCCCACCCAAGCAGGGCCCCCAGTTTAATCACAAGTAACTGCAGACAAGTTTATGTTGATCAGGGATTGTAATCAGACTGCCACCAGCCCCATAAGCTACCAGCATCCCAGCTCCCACCAAAATTTTTGCCCCAGCAGCAGCATTTGGCACCAAGCCACCTGGGGTAACTCACTCATCATAGGCACTCTCCCTTGGACAGGGAAAGCACACAACTTTAGCATCCTAAACCCACCTGAAGCAGCTAACACTCCATTAAAGAAGCTGCCCCCACCTAGTAGCAGGTTACAGCCAGGCATAGCTTCACTTAAGTGCTCAACTGCAACCAAGTGCTGGCAACAACAAAGCAAGGGATCATTTAGTAGAATTGATGGGAAAATTCAAGCAGGTATGTGATGGTGATGGGAGCTCCCTCACTCCAAACGCCCCATGGCCACATGGGGGACCACCAGTCACTTTTCTGCTGAATAGGTGAGCTGGCCACTACCATCACTTCTACCTCCCCCAGGTTTTAGAGAGGACCTGCAGGACAAAGAGGAAAGGACCCAAACAGCTGCCCAGGTACACGATGAATCATGGCTGGGCATTGAGTTTAAGATTATCCAGGCACAGAAACTCCTCCTTGCACTTATGGGGTTATTATTTCTAAATTAATTTGGAGTCAGAGTCCCTCAGGAGATCACATCTCTACATTCAAGTGCCATGCTTCTCTCCCCAGAAGGCAGCTTTCCTGGGAAAACTACCTCCAGTGCAGGACTGTTTCACAGACAGAAGCACCTTCCATCCCCAGGGCCCTCCTCTCCCTGAGATGGAACAGTTAAGGAAAGTCATATCAAGTTTCAGATGCGTCTTCACTGGCTGCTGGGAACCAACACCAACAGCCCACGTCCCTAGCTGTGCCCCAGCAGCACGCAACATCCTCAGAAGCAACTGTCCCTCCATCACATGTTGATCCCCTGGAACAAATTGCCCTGGTTCCTCCAAAGGAATTGCCTTTGTTTGAAATCAATTACGCTGGCTCTCCATGTGCCAGTAAAGAACAGATTGCACAGGGAAGAAAAGACCTGCAGACACACTGCTCTGTCACACCGCCACCGTCTGCACTGCAAAGCAGGGCACTGGCTAAGCCAACAATGGACTTGGGGTGTCCTTGTGATGGGGGGGAGAGGCTTTCCACATCCAGTGCTGTGCTCCAAGAGCCCCTTTGTGAGAGGGGAGGTGAGAAGGTCTCCCCTAGCCTAGCTGGGCAGAAAACCAGTCCAGGCAGCAGGTAAGACCACTGAAATGCTGAAGAGAACATGGAGAATCAGAATGTTCTCCTCGACACTCTTGCAAGCATCCAAGCCAGCACATCAACCCCTCCACAATCAGGCTGGTGAAGGAAACGGTCTGCTCACCAGACCCTCAAGATGCTCATGCAGTGTTGACAGCTGCACCAGAAGCTGGTAGCCAGTGAGGGGGACAGCAGGCACGGCCTTACCTTGCTTCCTTTCCGCTGTCTCGGGTTGGCAGCCCTCACCACTTTTGCAGGAGTTGTATGCTCTACAAAAGAAGAATAAAACTGTTAAAACACAGCTGAGGGTTGTGGAAGTGTTAGCTCTAGAGGGTAACAGGTGGGAAGCAAGCCAGATCCCCTTTCAGCAAAGGAAGGCCAAGAGGAAAAGGTGAACAGAAAACAGAGCCAGCTCCTGACCTGTGTCTCAGAAGGGCCCCATCAAGATCAGACAACTCCTGATCAATCCAGGTGGCCAAGAAATGGACCTTTAACACCATCCTGCCACAGGAAGGCACTCCCTGACTTAGCTCAGACCTCCCCACTTGGCCCTGCCAGCCAGGGAGGAGGGGTGGCAAGGAGTTCAGCTCACTCCGTAAAGCACCACACAGAACAAGATCAGCTGTTTTGCACAGCAAAACAAACATGCCCTTGAACAGGTAAGGCCCATCACGACGCCAATGTGGCCAGCCTTCCCCAGGGAGCAAAGGAGGGCTCTGATGGAGGGACGTGCAAACCTGCAGCACACGGGTGCTACTCAACTCGTGCTTTGATCTCCAGTGCACTGCAGCACAGGACAGCAAGTTCACATGGGGGAACGTACAAAGAGAAGGAGCCAGATCTGGGAAGTGCCTAATCCTGCTACAGCCAAAAGTTTTTAGGCACCTGTGTGCCTCTGGGGTGTTTTAAGGTATCAGAATGCAACTGTTGGGGTTCACACCACCATGGACCTCACACAAGACCTGCAGCAAGTCAAGACCTCAGCCTCACCATGACCTGTCTTGGCTCCTGTTCACACACCACCTCCATACAAGCAACAGAAGAAATTTTGACTTCTTTTCTCCCTCCCAGGTTTGGCTGCAAGGTCTCTGGACCCAGAGCAGGCTCACACAGGGCACACACAGAGTCCAAGAGAGCAGCACGCCACTGCCTAACACACACCAGCCCTGCGAGGACCACATAGGAGGGTCTCCTCCCCAACAGCAGCGTTCCACTGGGAGAGGAGAGCCCATCAGCCCCTCCCTTGAGGAGCAGCCCATGCCCGGTGCTACGGACCCAGCAGGAGCGAGCATTTCTGCTGACTCTGATGGCTTTGTTTCCAAGAAAAGCACCCCCGACTAGGGTGGGGGGCAAGGGCGGGAGGGACATGCAGAGAAGAGCCCAGAGGCACGACACAGGCTATATGGGGATGCCCTGGGAAACACCCTGAATAGCCTACCTACCCAGCTGTACTCAAAGCTGGCTTTGATCTCCTGCATAAAGCAGGACAACTTTACCTAGATGATCAAAACCAGTCCCCTTCCTAGCCTTGAAACCTGTGATTCATCCTGCCAGCCCAGCCTTGCTCAGAGCTGGAGGCTTTGAAGTGTCAATAAGGCAGTCAGACATGGCATGACAGAGCCACGTGCGCTCCCCTTTGCCAGTTCCCTTCCCCAAGGCTCCTGCGTGGAGATTTTACACCCAGGAGAGCCCAAGCTCTCAGCTAGGTCCCCAAATCCTCCCCAGACCACCTGCACTGCTTCCCCCCCAAGTGCAGCAGCAGTCCCACGTGTCCCTCATTTATTCCACGTGCACCTCATTGAGAATCCCTGTTCCATGGCACAAAGCTTGCCACAAGGCTTTTAAACTTTCCTGCTAGTGTAGGAAGAGCAAGCGCTTTCAAAACAGCCCCTAAAATCCTCCACTCAACACCCACAGATGTCACCAACTAAATATAGCTTCAAAAGCCACCAAGTGCTACAGCACAAACCCGCAGCCAGCCCAGTTTTCCACAGGTATGGAGCACCTCTGCCTGCTCCAACAGCACTGACATGCCTGGCAATGCAGAAAAAAAATAAGTGAACTTGCTCTGCAGCCTGATTAGGCACCGATCTCTCTGGCTAGGGGAAAACAGGGCTCCCTCTCACTGCAAGCATCCCACCCGGGCACCAACTCCTGCCACATGGCAGCCCCGGGGTTCGCAGCAATGGCATCCAGCCCTTTTCTCCAGCTGCTTCAGCTCAGGAGCCTCATGGCCACAGATGTGCTCATGCTTTTTTGGGGACCAGTCAAAGAGAGGCCCTCTCACAACCTCTCCTGAAAGAGGATGCAGGGGCACAGGCTGCAGCAGCGGGTGCCACAGACTCCCATCATCTTTGCGAGGGAGGAGGTTGTTTGAAACAAGTTCTGCTAGTTTCCTTATCTTCAAGATAGGAACAAGCATCCCTTATCTGAGGTGCTGAGAAGACTAATTAGCATTTGCAGAGCACTGCGGAAGACAAAACACAAAGCAAAGTGCTGCAGCCTGGCAGGGAGGCTGCTGCAGGGAGCCCAGCCAGGCCAGCACCAGCACCGCGGCGGGGGCTGCAGGCAGCTCTCGCCAGCCTGGATGGAGTCGAGATCTGCAAGTCATGGTGGAGATGCTCAGACCAAGGCAGGAGACTGAAGACAGTGTGACTATGCTAGTGGACAGACAAACACACCATCTGCAGGGCCAAGGGCCATGGCGAGCAGAAGCTGTGCATGCCTGGCACCCTCCAGGGCATGTCAGCCTAACTGAGGGCCCCAGCTCCAGCCCATCAGCCATTCTGTAGTCAAGCTCCTGGACATCAAACCCAAAACTACTCATGTTCCCTTGCAGACACTAGCAAACTCTACTTTAAAAAACCCAAACCTAACCCACCCAAACCACATTTAGGCTAATCCAGGTGCTCAGGCTTCAGAAGAAAACCTTCCTACCAGGACAGCAGCACATCTTGTGGTGCACAGCTGATAAGACCCCTTTGCCCAAACCCTGCTGGAGGAAAACCCTGCTGCCCTTCATAACTGCATCAACCTGGGAAATAGGGAGCAAGCAGGTGTTGCTCACCCCCACACAGCTCAGGAAAAGCAGTGCTAGTGAGGGATACTAGATACTGCCCTGGTTGATAGCTGAACCCTTAAAAGCTCCTGACAGATGTCTCAGACCTGCCAGCATTTCACAAACCTCCTTTTGCATTTATTTGGTGGCAATAAGGAATTTTCAGTTCCGCCAGCACCAGCTGACTGCCCCAGTCAAAAAACTGGGCCCCTCCGTGCGAGGGGACAGACTAAACAGCTCCAGCAGGAGCTGGGGCTTTAGTGGTGTGAGACTGGCAAGGGGACAACCGGCAGGGAAGGAAGGAGTGGCTTTGCCTGCGGCCACAGAGCAGATGCTGGCCCAGCCAGGAACAGAAAAGTATGTCTCAAGTTTTGATCTGCTGCCTGCAGCCAGAACCAGATCATTTGCCCATGGGGTTGCCCAGCCAAGAGGAGGTTATTTCTTAACAACCAAGGGGACAAGGCATAGGTGGGAGCATGGCAGCCTCAATGCCAGTATTGCAGCCAAACACCTCCCACAGCCAAGGCACAGCCAAAGCATTCACTGTTTTTTGCTGCTCACTCCCTAATGCACCCAGTAAGCACCAAGGCTGCGCAGGCACCTTGTGCTTTCCTTGCAGCCCGCGGCTGGCTGTGGCACAGCAGACCTCGAGGCAGAAGCTCACGGGGGTGTCCAGGTCAGCAAATGCCTCATACCTGGAAGGAGAAGAGCCACTGCACAAGGACCAGTCAGCCAGGGTGACAGCTAGTCCACAGCTAAACGTGTGTGACCCCAACGACCATGGCCCACCAAGAGGGACACGTGCCGTAGGACCACTGAGCTTGGCCTAGGAGATGTATTTACTACCTTACCTGGGAAAATCAAACCCAATGCCCGCTGGCCTGGTTCCCTACCTTTTCTTACATCCAATGCAGCTTTATAATGGACTTTTAGAGAAGGCGGAATAAATCTGCAGGGCTGGGCAGAGACCTGGCATTATACTGCAGAAACACTTGCATCCTCTGGCAAGAAAGCTGTAGTGCCTGCTCCTGGCATATCTACCACTCACATGCACCACAGACAAGGCTCAGAGCACCCCAGCACCAGCTGGGACAGCCTCAGAGGGCAGCCTGGGCTCCCAGCAAGAATGCAGAGTCCTCAGCTCCAGCACACGCTCTGTCCCTGACACAGCACAACCCTCCTTCCCCAGCAGCCAAGTCAACATAAAGGAGCCGGCCTGCCCCCAAGCTCCTCCAGCCCACAGCCTGGCACCTAGGAGAAACTGCTGATGAAGGTGGTTTTGAAGCCAAGAGCCCGGACTTTGCGCTGGAGAGGCTGAAGCAGGAGCGCATGCTCCATACTGCAAGTCCTGCTGGGGCTGGAAGAGCCAAACTGGTATCCCCAGTTAGCCCAGAGCCCTGTCAGGAGGGCCACACTGGACAGCCTGCCACGTGCCCAGCAGTCCACTGGGATCCACTTCACTGCTCAACAGCCTCCCAACAATCCTCCCTCCTTCCAGTGCTCCATGGGACAGTCTTGGCACATGCAAGGACCACAGCTCATAACCAACACGACCGGACACCTGCTCTGGCAATGCTTCTTCAAGATCTCTAGGTGAGAAAGAGCAAGTGCAGCTTGGGCAAGGGCGAGCTGAGCCCTGAGCGGCCTGGGTGGTCTGAGCAGGCTGCAAGTGACGGGGGGGGGGAATAATGCCCTTCTCAAAATGACACAGCATGGAAAAGGTATTCCATTAACCTCCTGAGAAACCAATGGACACGCAGGTATGACAACTTCTGAGGAGAGTAAAGACAGAAATCATTAGACAGCTTACACTGAAGAAGACTACTACTCACTCACACTATTTGTATATACATGCTCATTGTCCAGGCAGAGAAAATTAGCCTGAGGATTAGCTGTTTCCCCTGGAGATAGCTAGCTCCTTCAGAGTCTTTCCAGGAGGGCAGGAGAGTCCCTCCTGGAGTACAACACACATGACAGACATAGTGGGACAGCACCAACCTGCAAAGCAATCCCCCTAAGAAAGAGGGACCCAGCGGGCGGCCAGCCACAGCCAAGCCTGCCAGGACACCACTGTGGCTGCAAGAATCCCCTCGCTGGAGACCTAGGAAGCCAACAGAGAATAGCTGCACAAAGGTGTATCCCCATCTTGCCTACATGGGCAACTCAGGGCACCAACGCCATCCCTGTCCTTCCTCCAGGCCTCCAGCAAGCTCTCTGCCAGGGCAGCCTGATCCACACAGTAGCAGGGGCACGATACTGATTCAGATGCTCTCCTGTAGCACTCACCACTGCCCATGCACTCGAACTCCATGACTTGGGGTTTGAGCCTGACCGAGCCATCAGAGGACAAAGCTGGTGAGCTTTGTGCCCACCAACACCACACCTTCTCCAGAGACATTTGCAGGATCAGTCCTGCAGGCCAGATGTGACCTGCAAGCAGACAGCAGCCTTCCCCCTCCCACCAGCAGCCCACGCTGAAGGTTTTTCTTGTTGAGAGTCCGTCCCATGGAGGCCCCCCCGAAGTTACAGACAAAGAAGCCTTGAGGGACAGGCACACACTTTCTGTCCACCTCTTGTGGCTGCTGTACCTCTTTCTTCATCAGCAAGACAGCAGCAGTGGGCAACACACCCTTATTGTAAAGGGGCTGGGAAGCATGGGCAGACAGGAGGGGACCTCAGCCTTCCCAGGGAGCAATTTAGTAGCACCCCTGTGTGCAGAAAGAGGTGCAGATACCTCCAGAGACCAAGTAGCAGCTTCTACCTCTGCCTGCCTCCCAAGGAGCTGCTCCCAGGACCAGCATCAGCCATGTGTCAGAGCTAATGCCAGACTGAGATGGGAAACACTTGTCTCTGCAGCTCCACACGTAAGTGGAAGAGCCTGGGATTTATAGCACTGACTGCATGGCATGCTCACATTCTGAACATATCACAAGGGACACAAAAACAGCAAGGTTCAGGGCAAACTGGGCATGCAGACTGCACCTCCTCTCGGTTTGCAACATTTTATGGCTCTACCTCCTTCCAAATCACAGTTGTAGCCAGAAGTGCATGCATGGAAGGGGAAATCAAGGGAGCTCTGGATGGAGTTCTCAACAGCTTTAAATGAGATATTATCACAAGGATATCTTCCAGAATAAGGGAGTCGATGTCTCCACAACAAGGGCTCCCACCTGCTCCTGGGGACAGCAGAGAATCACAGCTGGCCCCACCGCCTGCAGCACATGGTCCCACAGCTCCCAGCTGGCAGCACAGCATCTAGCCTTGTTTACAAAGGTAAGAGGGATATTTGCAACACCTTTGCAATATCTGAAGTGTGCCGCACGTGCAAGAAAAAACTGCAGTAGAATGGGCAAGGTCAGGACCAAGCAGAAGACTGGATCCTTAAGCTGCATGGCTGAGCAGGATTCAGGCTTGTAAAGCATGTGGGAAGCCTGTTCAGCAGGAGCAAGAGACAACCTGCTGGCACCATGGCTCAAAGCCTTCCAAGCAATTTTCTGCAGCTCCTCAGCAGACAGCTCCACCTTACAAGCCCTAGTGTAACAGCAAAGGAAGCAGGGAGCTGCCTACACTTCTCTGCAATGTAAGCTCTGCAACTGCTGCAAAGATCACTCACTAAAAATAACTTCAAAAAGGGCATCTGACAGCTCTGCAGAGAGCATGAGAACACTCCCACCTGGGTGTCCTAGGCAGGCTCTGAGAGCTCAGGAGTTCACCCTGGAAAAGTGCAGGGAAGGATGCCAGGGGGACAGGCAGGTTCAATACATTGTGCTGGGACAGCACTGTCACGGGCTCAGAGTGTGGGCATCGGAGTTATACTCTCAGCTTTTCAAGCCCTCACATCCCTCAGCTGATACTCCCAAGACAGCTCCTGAGCAAGGGGAGCTAAAGCAGCTCAAGACTGCCAAGTGCGGAGCCTGTCCCTGCTGACAGCACCCTACAGGCAGCACAGACCTGCACAGAGACGTCCAGAGCAAGCAGGGGCACCAGATGTGACACAGCCCTGGTCACAGGGAGCTGACAAACAGTATTCCTTTTTAAATGCACGTAACCATTACAAGCTCTGCACACACAAGTTATCTGCAGGGTCTGACTTTTATTTCCAGGGCAGTGAGGGGCAGGAAGGGTCTGGACTTACCAAAGATGCATAACCATCCTCCCTACAGCCTCCCAGTCCAAGACAGAAACCTTCAACTTGTGGCAAAGCTACACTCCAGAAGGACCAAGTTAAGAAACGCCAACAGGCATTTCTAACACTAACAGCGTCAGCGAGGGCACCATGGATACTTCCTGGCACAGACGGCTACTATTAAAGGTAGCAAATGATCTCTCTCAAGGCCAAGTGACATCTTTCCACCACCTTTTCAAGCAACGCTCTTCCCTGAAGAGGATTTCTAGGAAACTTTTGACACACAATCCACACTCACACCACTGCACCGATCCCTGGGACACCAGGTTCATGCAGAATGAGACAGCACAGGAAGCCCCCCAGTTTTCTAAGGAAACCTGAGCCTTAAATGAAGGGGTGTCTGCTGGGAAAGCCAGTGGTTCCCAGACCCCAGGAGGCATTGCAGTGGGGACGCAGCCAAGGTCACCCAGCTGACCGGACTCCATAAACTGTCAAAACGAGGGAGCTGGGCTGGTTCAGGCCCCCCCAGTTGCTGAGCCACCCTGCTCTCCCTGAGCAGGGAGAAAGGCACCCATCACCCCACCACCCCTGCAGGACAGGCTACTCCAGCGCCAGTGCCTGACCCAGCTTGTCTGGTGCAGACAAGTCTCCAGACAGCAGAACATTTAGCCAGTGGAAAAGAGAAAAGCCTCTGAGGACACTTGCAAACACTCTGTCGGGTTAAATGGTTCAGGGAGAAGGGCCGGAAAAGCCAGCAGGCGCTCCCGGTCAAACGCCGCGTAACGCCGCGTCAGTCCGTCACAAGCGGGCTGGGGCCCCTGAGAAAAGGCATGAGCTGATCCAGCTGCCGCCCAGCAAGGACACCTCGGTGCCTGAGGCAAGGCTGCAGGGGCCCAAGGGCATGCAGGCAGGCCAAATCATGGAGGAGCCAGAGGGTCAGGCTCTCCTCCAAGCCGGCTTGGAGACCAGCTAATAGTTTGGGACCTACAAAAAAACCCCAAAAAACAACAGTGGTGAGGGGAGAGGGAGGGGTGAAATGAGCAGGAACTACAGGACAGCAAGGACAGACACACAAGGCATGGCAGGACTTGCAACTCCTTACAAAACACAGCAAAAAAAGAAACCCAACCCACTCACCTTTGGGGGCAACTGATTTGCAAATTAAAGGGGGCTGTCCACCCTCCGGGAGGGACCAGGAGCAGTTTCCTCTGCTCCTGCTTACCCCCGCTGCACCACTCTGCCTGTTCTGCCAGGCTATAATGAAAAGCTAGTTAACAGTTAATTATTACCCATTCAGACACACGATCCCCTACACTGACCGACTGCTGGCCAGGAGGGATAAGACAGTCACGTGATGCAAAAATCCCAGCCTTATGAAAGCACGGGCAACTATATTTAGTTAGAAAAACGATGACCTAGCAAGCCCGCCCCTCCCTTGGAGGAACCGACCTGCCACCTCCAGAGATCCTACCTCCATGGCACCTGGGAAGTCCCTCATCCAGCCAGGAGTTGTAACACCAAGACAGGGATGCCTGGCATGGGAGCGAGCCTGGGGTGCATGCACATGCATGGGCTGTCCTGGGGAGGGGGTGGGCAGACCAGCATGCAGCCCGGGCTGGGGGGGACCTTCCCATCCCACCCTCAGTGCTGCACAGCAGGTCACCTTGTCAGCCACAAAAGCTGATAAGCACCAAGAGCAACAAACAGGGCCCAGCCCAAGGTCCTGGACCTTATCTTGAAAGCTGGAGGCACACTGGGAACCTGACCAGCGTGACCAGTGCAGAGGTGGCATTCAGCAGCGATGCTCTGGCTGCCAGCCTCTGCACGCCCAGGGCTGGTGATGCTCAGAGCTGGCAACAGGAGGTTGCCTCACCTGGATCAGCCCACCCCTCTCCACAGGGCAGCTGGGCCAACAGGACAGACACGGCCACACGGAGAACGGAGAGGGAGCAAAGGCAGCGTGCAGCCATCACACACACGTGCCACTGCTGAGGAGAGAAGGTCCCAGAAAAAACATGTGCAGCAACAAAAGCCAAGAGCATCACCCACTCCCCCTCCCACTGCAGTGGAAGAGCTTCAAAGGAGAATAAAAAAAAAAAAAAAAAAAGAAAAAAAGCCTGAGGACCAGACATCATTAATCTCTTGTCATCAGCAGAGGGGTGCTCTCTGCGCACATCCCACTGCGGCCGATGAGACAGCACAACCGGCAGTGCCCATAGCATGAGTGAGGAGAGGTCACTGCATCGCTGCCGAACCCAGGGCGTCGCGCTGACATGATCCCTTTAATGGCCGTCAGCCTCTTCTGCAGCTGCATCTGGGGACTTGGAAGCTGACAAAACCCTTCCTGGGAAGCATCTGGTACATCTCACCGTAAATATTTAACAACGAAGAGACAGTAATTGACAGCCAAGTGTCTGCCGCAAGACCCTCCAGCTCTGAGCATTCGCACTGTCTAGCAGGGGTCTGTGCAGCTCCCATTGCCCGTGCCAGCGGAGGAGGGTGAGGAGTCATACAAGGCAAAGGTGCAAATTCTGCACAAAACATGCCTCTGGAAAACTTATCATCTCAAAGAAGAGAGCCAGAGACTGGGTTTCCAGAAAGTAGACCTTGATGCAACTTAAATAACATCATTCTTAGTTCCTCCCCACTATGATTCCTGTACCCGACTTTGGCTACTTCTGCAAAGGGATCTCTGCAGGACCAGCATGTCCCCTGTACAGTGGCCACTTGCAAAGCAACCACTAGACCTCACTCTTGAAGTATGCACCAGGTCAGCTGCAAACCTGCCTCCCCAACCACATATAATGAAAGGAGACTAAGCAGTGGCTCAGCTTGCAAGGCCAAGGAAGACAAAGCCACCACCAGGCAGAAATCCAGCTGCATCTCTTGGGGTGGGAGGAAAGCAATAGTGATTTGGTGTTAGGACCAAGTGCAGCAAACATTCCCAGGAATTCAGGGAGGCCAGACCTAGGTCACCCACTAAGCAGTGTCTCCAGAAATGAGCTGAAGAAATCCTACAATCCCGTAATCACCTGGATTAAACCAAGCACAGGTATGGGGGCTTCCTCCTGTTGGTGAATCGAGAGCATTAAAACCTTGAAAACAATAAGGCAGCCAAACATTCTTGCAATTTTTGAGAGCAGGCAGAAAGGCTCCTTTTTTGCTACTTAAGGATTACTGTACCTCAGCCAAGCTGATTTCAGGGCATGCTCTCCAAGCACAAGACACAATATCCTCACTTATGCCCCCCACCTTAAGCCAGATGCAGTGAAAGTCAAGATTTTTCGAAGTAACTCTGATGCAACAAATGCTGTCAACTTCCTTCCTGGGTGCACAATCATGTCGATCCTGCTGCATAAACCACTCTCTCCAATCCAGGTAATTCCAGTGCTACAGGTAGCTGCCTCCCCTGTCTCAATACACAATGTAAAAGAGTAAAAACCACCCTAATCAGAGTGAGCCTTCCCAAAGCAGGCAGGTATACTCAGCTACAAAAGACTGCAACACAGCACTTTCTCTCCTAATTTATAGATCCTTTATAAAGGATTAAAAACTGCTTCCTTGCAGTGGGAGCATCACCCACATCTCTACATCTCTTTATGGAAAACTTCATAGTGTTTAATTCAAAGTGGCATTTACAACTCAAGAAAGATACCTCAGCCACTGCTGACAATTCTCCAAAATGATCAGCTCAGGGTACAGCAGCAGATAAAAAAAATAAAAATCAGGAGCAGTGAGACCAAGACAGAGCATCACTCACTGCTCTGTTGAACACCAGTGCATCCACAACTGCACCCTGCAGACAGCTCTGGTCTCTGCATTTCAACAAAGGCACAGTAGTGTTACAGATGCAGAGAGAAAAGCAATTAAACAGATCGCCCGGGGCAGCCCCTTAAGAGGTGAGACTAAAAAGGCTGGGATCCTCCACCACTGAGAGAATGAGGGCTGGCTGCAGTGTACGATGCCAGGAGGGCACAGGAACAGCACACAAAGCTAGCAGGAGATCGGTTTAAAACAAGCTAAGTATTTCCTTAAATAGCAGGCAGCAAACTTCACCACCCCATGCAGCAGCAAATCCTGGGAGGTGGATGGCATTGGCAGCTTCGCAGAGGAGTTAGGTGTTCACAGCCAACATGTCCACAGAAGTCTGGGTGGAGATGTGCCCTCACAGGCCTCGTATAACAGCAAAAGCGGGGAATATGAGTCCATCCTTTTGCTCTGCCAAGCCCAGCCCCGCATCTCTCAAGGGTGTTGAAGTCTCTCAGCTTTCCACCTGAGCTCTGGATCACAAGGTTTGAAATGGCTTCTTCTGAAAAGCACCCTGCAGCTGCCAAATCCTAGTCACTGGATGTGGGAGAGGAGAGGACTGAGGAACCGCTGTGCTAGACAGAAAAGAAAGTCAGTTGCCTCTCTCTGAGAACAGCTTTATTTCCAAATGCTGTTAGGTAACCGGGACACAAACACTGCTGCCCTTCCACCTCCATAGTGCTTGCATGTGACACCAGGCTGAGGGCAGAACGCCTCCAGCATCCATACGCTAACAAGCAGGAACATGCTTTGGGGCACGCTATAGCTACTGTGCCTACAAAATGGCTGATTTTTGGCTCAGGCTCCCCACCTATGCAAGTCCCAACTCTGTTACTCCAACTCAGCATCCTCCATCACTATGCTAACCACTTCCTTGGGTGGAAGAACAGCGGACTTCTCACCAAGAGGGGAAACCAGCCCTACAGACCCACCTGGCCTTACAAGATTAACCTTAGAAAATAGGCACTGACATAGATATGGGAGTTCTGGTGATTTGCAGTAACAGACTTTAGCAAATTAACTTGTTAAACCACCTCAGCGATGAAACGGAGGTGAGGGAGTCAAACCCAAGAGCCTCAGGAGTGCACAACTCTGGTGCTAGCAGCAGGTATGCTCCAGGCAAGCCTGCTGCCCCCCACCAGCGGTGCTACCCTGCCTTCACACTTCCCTGTGTTTTGAGATAGCAGGGCTCCCAGATAAGCTTAGTGCATGGGAAGAAAAAGCATAGCACCAGCTTTAAGGCTTTTCTGGAGAAGGCATGAGGAAGGACTGCACAACATCCTGTGCCACTATCATTAAGAGGAATCCTGTTTAAGCTTTCACTTATCTCGTTAAAAATATAGAATTGTATAAAAACCCCAAGCTCTGTAGGTAATGTTTTCTGCAACACTATTGACATCTAACACGCACGTACTGAAACGCTATTATCTGCTGCAGACACACACTCATGCCCCACCCTGGGGCAGCTGCGGAGGTCCCCAACCAGCTGGAGGGCAGAGGATGGAGTTGTGCCAACCAAAGGACATCTCCAAGCCTGCAGCACAGGCAAACAAAACCCAATAGCCGATGAAGGCAGATCTTCAGCAGGGTGGAGAAAAGCCTCTTATGAACTCAACACATGGGAATATACCTTTGCTCCTTCAAAATCAGTCTTAGTATTTCACACTCACACATGTTCTGAAAACGAGAAAGTCATAAAATACTTACAAATGGGTTGGATTACTACTTGGGTTACTTCAACATCTTCTGCAATGCTCCAGTGGATCTAGTTATATACCACGGCTTCTTAGCTGGCTAGAGCTCTGGAACACATACACACACGCGACTTCCTGCCCTCTGTTCAGTTCATGAAGTCAAATTACACTGTCTCTAATGTTACACCAGACCACTTAAAACCAGTTACTCTTGCTGAAATCAGCTTTAAGACAACAGAGCTGATTTCCATACTTCTAAATCCCAATCACACAAAGCCTCCAATCAGCAGATCTATCCTCAGACTATTGTGTGAACTAGGGAAATATAATCCCATGCAAAGCCAAAGATGCAGGTAGGAGGTGGACATAGTGATATGTCTGAGGCCACACAAGGACAAGCCAGCCATTGACCCCCATTCCCAGTGCCTTTGCTACAGGACATCTCCACAAGACACTACAGCTCTGAGACAACAGGATTTTACTGACTGGTCTTTGTATCACTGGGTAAAACATAAACCTTTCTTTCAGCCTTGGCACTTCAACAACATCAACCTGGATGAAGAGCTCCCAGCAGTTTGGGAAAAGCAAGAATTGAGATCATCGATAGCTGCTTTTAAAAACTACATCCCCTTCCTAATTTGGGACCTCCACCCAGAGCAGCCTCCCCCCACCTCCCTAGGGCCCCAATCCATTTCTGCAGGGTCTCTCCTAGCAAGGCTGCATGCACTACTGAGGCCAGGAAGTTTTCATCAGTCTTGCACTGATGGCCATACAGTGTGTATCTCGGTTGTCATTAATAGCGATACTCAGCAGCAACACACAGACTAAAAAAAGCCAAGGGGGACGTCTGCATCTTTTCAAAGTATTGCAAATTAAAATATACATCTTTAGGTTCATGGACACATCAAGCTGTATACAACTAACATACAGACTAACAGCAGTGACTCTGAGTTACAGTTGCATCTTGACACATTAATGTTTTCAGTTATGTGTGATGATCAAGACCTAGGAGTTTCCAAAAATCTTTCACCCTGGACACCCAAATTTGCAATGCTACAATGTATAGGAGAAAAGTAACCTTCCAGCAGTTGTAGTCATCACTACATGAAAGCATAAAACATATCGCTGCCATGTAGGAATGGCCAAATATTAGACAGGCTTTTTGTGTGGGGTTTGTTTTTTGACAAGTTTTTGTTTGTTTTGGTTTTGGGGATTGTGTCTTCTTTTTGTTTGTTCTTTTGTTTTGTTTTTTTTTAAATTAATGTCTGTTGCATATTCCTGTACCAGTCTTCTAAATCTGGTTAGTGCTGTCTCTGCAGAAAGAGAAGTGCAGGGAAGGCATGGGAGAGGAAGGTTTGAAGAACTCCATTTTTAATGAATACATACCAGACTGGCCATCAGTTGGAAATATATCTGTAAAAGAAAAAAAAAAAAAAAAAGAAAAAAGTCAGTATGGGTTGCAGCTGCAGTGTGAATCATATTTAAAAGGTCCCTCCCCTCTTGATTTGTTTGCTTTAACTAAACAGAGGAAGTATTTTCTTAGTATCCCAAGTTAAACATCAATCCAGCTTGCAACCTACCTCAATTCAACCACTTGTTGTGAGAAACATTTTGAAGGAGACAGTGTTTACCTGAAGGTATTGCTCTCATAAATAACCTTCTATATTGGCTTCTAAGAGACAGCGGTGAGGAATAAAGAGCTCACGAGATGTACAAAGTTCCACACAATGAGCTAGCTGCTGTCACCCCCATGCTCCTGCTGGCCAGCATTATCAAATGGAAACCTGCACAGAGAACACCTAACTTTGTAACCTGCCAGGGAGCGCAGGTGGCAAAGCAAAAGCAAAATGAGCATTTTGCTGACGGCTCTTGGCTTTCACAGCCACAAGGGACATCAACAGCTGTGTCTGGCCCCAATACAGCACCTCTTAGCAGAGAACAGGCAGCCAGAAGTACGCACCCATCACCTGAGCGGACACCCAGTGCCTTGGCACATCACACACCACCCCAGGGGAATGCCTTTGCCTTCCCCTTCCCATCTCAGGTGGCTCTGCCAGCAAGCACAGCCCATTGCACAAAGCTGCTGGAGTCTGGAGGGCTTCAGATGCTGAAACAGATTACTCAACCTTCCCACCCCATAAGCTCTTTCCAGTTAGAGGTACAGGTCCTTCTGATGCATCCTATTTATTGCTGGGAGGAGGATATTCACTGAAGTAGCTGGGAAGGATCAGATGAAAGATTCATTCTTTTGAGGAGCATGGAGGACAGCACATGTGGAGAAAGCCTGCTGATAAAGGTTCCCCAAGAAACTACGAAAACCTCACTTTTGAAAGAGCAAGACACTATTTTTTTCTTCAAGGAACTTGGAAGAGGGGGAAGGGAAGCTGCCAGCAAGCCAAGGTCCTGCTAGGACAGGGGCAGGGCCCTGGCTCCTGCTTATCAGCTGTCCAAAACACACATTCAGCCGTAAAGTCACAAGAGTTGCTGCAAGGACTACCCCTTGGACAGGGCAATGCTCTCTAGCCTGGGCTCAACCAATGCAGAAACAGCAAAAACACACCTCTACCAAAGAGCTCCTATTTATCTACCTTTAACAGTGGACCCTGCGATCAGGCAGGGATGCTTTCATCCCATGTATGAGCAGCAGAAGCAAGTGGGAGGAAAAAAAATAAATACCAAAACTCCCTCCGCTGTTACACAGGGTTATGGCCTGTGGCCATGTTCAAGGCATGATCTCAGGGAAAAGCCAACACATCCAGAAAAGCCTCCAAGCAGCGATCTGTATCCTTTGTAGACTGCATGTTCTACCACAACCCTCCAGCAGTGCATCACCCAGGCACATCTGAACATCTTGCATTTCTGCAATGGTTGCTGACAAGGTCGGGCTCCTACAACAGTGAGTAGAAACAGCCAGTACTTGATCTAACAGGTCCCAAACAAGAGGCAATTTCTGCATTTTCCTACTTCAGCAACTCGAAGGCAGCTTCTCCGCAGAGTAACAAGGTAGAAGTACTGGTTAATGCATATCCCACCTGCTTGGATGAGCTAGCTGTACCAGCTATTACCAAAAAACAAAATTAAATAACAATAATAATAATACTACAATGGCTGAGAAAAGGAATTCCTTTGTGCCAGCCAAGAACTACAGGCCTTGGCAAACACTCCCCTTGCTATACCCCTGCCAGGTGCAGTTCTCCAGTTTGCATTCCTGCTATGCTGTCCAACCAACTCTTCATCAAATGCATGCTGCAGCCTGGCCAGCCATCTGCACAACCAGCCACTGAAACCACAACAATTCAATAGCAGATTTGCCACCACATTTCCTAAAAACGCAGTGGAAGCACCTCAGTTGCTTAGGTCAGTAGAAAGCAAGGACCACGCATGATGACTGGGGCAGATATTGCTCACATTCACCTTGAGAGGTTTGCCAGTGCAACTCCTGTTGAGGAAGGACACTTGCCTCCACTCCTCAGCCCTCTTGTCTGGGAGAGGCTGAGCTTGTCCAACTCATGACACCTACAACTGACACAGATTTGACTCCAAGCTCTCCAGGGCAGAGGGCCAGAGTGCTGGGCTTGCAGGCAGCTTTCCCCACTACAAAAAACAAGCACAGAGCAATCAGTCTGCAGGAGTTGCTCTTCTGAAAAATAGGGTGGCTGGGACGACACATATGAGCTGGGAAGACATGTATGAGGCAGGGCTTGTCAGGGACTCCCAGGCACAACAACCCTTTGGGACACCTTCTCCCCTTGCAAGCACAAGTGACTAGATTAGAAATTAGCCTGCCAATTAAGGGCAGCACCTGAGGTGCCCAACAGAAGCAGGCAGCACTTTCTCTTCCCAAGAAAGCCATCGCAGGGAAGGAGGCAGAAACACACATGGCTGGCAGGGCAAAGATAAGGGCTGCTCTCCAAGGAGCCCGTCTAGCACACTGCAGGACTGAGGCTGCCTGTCCAGGTCAGCTCCCTTCCCAGCGCTCCCAAGATTAAAAATCAAACATGAGGGACCCAAGCACAGAGACCAGGCTGGTATTTTGCTCAAGCAAAGTCCCAACATAGAAAGCCGAAGCCAGCGAATCAGCCCCACCAATTCCTCCCACCACACACACTGCTTTTCCCCCAAGGCACCCCAATGCCAGGTATCCTGACACAGGCCAGATGCTGCAGGGGATGCCCCGCAGCAGCTCTCCACCACCCGACTGACTACCTGCCCAGCAGCAGGCACTCCCTACGTCGCAGCTAGGCAGCTCTGCCCCTGCCTCCACTGCACCTCCCAGCCAAATCCAGCCTGCCATGCTGGGCCTATATGCAATAACCCCCAGGCAGCCAAATGGCAAGGAGCAAGAAGTAACAGTATCACGATGCAAGCAAGGAAGACCCAAGAAATTTGGGCCCTGTGGTCTCACATTTCCTTCCCCTTCTAGCATGCAGACACTTTGCTTCTCAGCATGGGCCAAAAACCAGAAAGACTTGGTGTCTAAACAGAGGGTTTATAATCACCACGGGAACCAATGATCGCTTCATCGCTCCACCAGTCTCTGCCAAGCCAGGTATTTCCCAAGCCCTTTACCATCCTCCTCAGCTCTGTACATGAGCCATACAGCCTACAGTATCTCAGCGGAAACCACATTTCACGAATCTCCCTGTTATCAGCAAAGGGGGGTGGAGGAAGGAGCGAGGAGGAGGAGGTCAAGGATGCGTGTCACAGCCGGCAGGATGTCGGGATGGGCGTGAAGCATCCCTTTCAGGACCGTCACATAAGGGTGCAGAGCCGGTACAGAGGTGCTTGCTCTGAACACCAATACCCAGAGCTGCTGCACAAAAAGCCCAGGAGATGTAACCAAATTGAGGGCAGTCCTCCCTATTTGCGGTGGTGCTGGGGGGTGGATACAGAATCCCAATTTTTGCCTGATGGTATTTTTAAACACAGGAGGAGACCATATGCTAAAATGGGGCATTTAAAGAGAAAAGCCGATACATCCACACACATACCCCCTCCCCTGGGGCTATCTGGCCACCACTGCTATTCAGGTATCTGGGACAGATCCAGAAAGGCTACCCCATTTACAAGCCCACATATCCCCTCCACTGCTCCCCCCGCTCACTGCGGAAGCACGCTGCTAACTGGGCTCCTCCACCAGCCACACTTCAGTGTCGAATCTAAAACTCCTCACAGGAAGCCTGCCTTCTCCCTGCTCGGGAGCTACAGCTGAGAAGGGACCTCCACCACCCCACCGCCTGTCCCCTGCCCCTCTGCCACCAGCACCCCTCTTCAGGCAGGGACGCTGCTTCTTCCCAGCAGGGCCCAAGAGGCAGCAGCTGAAGAGCAGCTCATTAGCCCTGACGCAAGAGAAACGCTGACTCGTTATTACAGCAACCCGCAGCTGTAACTGCCGAGAGGGGCAGCACAGCTGCAGGCAGAGTGCCAACGAGAACCAGCTCTTTGCACCCTACCACCCGACCCCACAATTACCACTCTGCTCTCCAAACTGGGGAGAAAAGGACCTCAGTGTGCTTTATGTCACCTGCCGGTCACGAAAGCACACTGACTGGTACCACTGCACCAGTGTGCTGAGCAAGGGCTGCTCCTCCGCAAGCACAGGTACGAGCATACAAGGTACCATGCTCCTCAGCCACTCCCAGCGGGACACAGTGCTCATCCACACTGCCACTGCTATGGGAAAGCACCAGCTGATTTGTTCTGGCTTTCGACCCATGAAGTTGTAACTAAATCATCCTCCACGTTTTGCAGACAAAAGACTGGGATGTCAGCAAAAAAATGACCTCTCCAAGGTCACATGGGGACTCGGCAGCAGAGACGTGACCAGAACTCGGTCGCAACGGCTCGAAAGTTGCAGGGCTGCGCTGGCTGCCCAGGAGAGGGAAGGGGAAGGGAAATGCTGGCAGACAGCAGGATCTCCAGGGATCTCTCCTCCTAACCTGACCTGCCACCCGGCAGGGACAACTCAGTTCTGCTCCTCTGGCTATGACTGCAATCCTCACAGTGCAAACAGCACAGGCAGGGAAAAGGTCCAAATTACAGAGTCCAGTGTCTGCTGCAAAGAGACCAGTGCCACTTGAATCTCTTCCGCATCCCCAGACAACTTTTCAGCTCAAATGTGTATCAGCTGTCTCCCCCTCAGAGGCCAAGGTAGCGCCTGCACAGCTTCCCGAGATAGCTACAGGCCTCTTCAAAGCAACGCTCAGTAGAGAAGGGGGTGAGGTCTGCTAGGAAAAAGTAGCAAAGCAAGAAACCCCAAACCCAAAGATTAGCATGGCCAATTACATCCCTCCTGAGATCTTGCTTGCTTCCTGCTCCCCTCCTTCATTACCTGCCGAGCAGGCTCAGGGAGGGTCCGGCTCTCAGCCACCCAGCTCTTCCCAACCCTCCCCAGCCGCTAGGTCTGGGCAAACACCTCCCATGCCTCTTAACAATGCTCTGTAACTACTGTAACAAGAAGTATCTTTACCCCCTCAAAGAGAAGCTGAATCTTGAGACGGGTGAAAGATCCAAGCCAGATGGATCAACCCTAACCTGATGTTGGTTAGGTCCCAACACATCCATAAGGTCTGTGCAAGAAAAAAAAGATAAAAAGCTACAGAAGCATTTACCAGCTCCACAATCAGTTTCTCTGCAAGGGTATCCAGATCCCCAGACCCCCAGTAAGTGGTTTTCTGCTCTCCATCCAGAGGAGAGGCTTGGTTCCTTCTCAGACACCCCCACCACCTACACTAAGAGGCTGAAGAGCTACAGGCAGTGTGAGCTGTGACATTGATTTCCCACGGACCACATGGAAACAAAGGCTTGAAATAGGTTTTCAGTGTATAAATGACCATGGTTTTGGTGAAGCTCAGCTGGGTTGCCGCTGCCAACTTCATGTAGTTGAAAAGCAGTGAAGACTTCCAGCATCACTGAGCTGCGAGAGGAACACCCCTGGAAAAAAAATCACCTCCTCCAAAATCAGAGCATTATCTGTCCGAGATAGCTCCCTAGCTTTACTTCACACCACACACAAAATTAGTACCTTAATGCTGACATTCAGTCTCTTCCAGAAAGAAGGGGAGCAGAGCCGACCAAGAAGGGCTGTGACTCTGGCTGAAGACACAGTCACCAGTGGGAGCGGCACTGTGCCAGGCAAAAGCACCTTTCAGAGATCTGCTTGGAAGAGGGTCCCAGGTCTCTTCTCCGAGCACCAGAGATGCCAACAGGGTTCTGTGGAATGCATCTGGTCAGCCTGACCAGAAAAAAATGAGAGCTCTCCAAACAGACAGTCTTGCAAATCCAACACTCGCATATGCACAGGCACACAAGGAATAACTGTAAGGTCACGGCTGTTTTTTCTCCCATCCACTTATCAGTGCTTGCGCTGGGAGAGAACAAACACTGGGTGTTCACTTCCATTAACCCCTTCTCCTCCCATCTCCAAAATGGACAAGGAACAAAGCGCTGCTGCTCCAACTGCAAGCCCTAACAATCCTATTCATGCACCAGACGAAAAGCTGCAGAGGAAGTCCAAGGCACCTTAAAGGTGCC
Source organism: Astur gentilis (assembly GCF_929443795.1). Lineage (NCBI taxonomy): Eukaryota > Metazoa > Chordata > Aves > Accipitriformes > Accipitridae > Astur > Astur gentilis. The sequence continues at coordinate 15,058,632 of NC_064905.1, forward strand.
TGATTACTGTTCCCGTGAAGCAGCTGGTGACCCAGCTCTCTGCCTCACATCCTTTAATCACCAGTAAGCCTGAAGTGACACCACAGGAAGTCTCCAGCCTTCCAGGAGATCTACCCTACCTGAGTCTGGGCCCAATGATCACAGTCACCCTCCCCAAATTGTTCTTTAAGCTACTGGGTATTGAACAGGCAGTAAAATTTCAGGCATGATCAAGCAAAATTAACATGTCAGACTCTTGTTGAAATACAGGAACCATTTTGGTGTGGCCCAGAAACCAACTGGGTCCCACGTTGTGAAAACCAATACAGGATAGCGTTTCCCTCCAACAGGGTTATCACACGCTGCTCTGCAACACGCTTTTCTGCGTGCACATCAAGGGCAGGCAGTCTCACACACCACAGTGAAGCTTCACGTAAGGACAGCTTAATAAGCAGTGAGCAGGACAGATCCTTCTCCCTACAGAGAATCCCTTACTGTAGCCAGAAATCCAGCCTCTCCATGAAAGAGGATCCCCCCGCCACCTCCTCAAACGCCCCAGTATCACGGGTATGTCGCATAACATCAGGTAGGGATGCCACCAATCCCTGTGAAAATGCCAGGAACTGAAAATTCAAGGTGCTCTCCACCTTAGGACTGCAGGCAGAGGGCCAAGGAGGGGGTCTGTAGGATACACAAGGCAGCACAGTGAAGACAACATAATTAAATCTCTTAACTGAATTAGCAATCATCAGACTCACGGTCTGAGATGTTCCCCTCCTCCAGTCCAGGCTATCTGGTTGGTTCTAATCAAACACACAGCTTTTCCAATCACCCTCCAAACTCCATCCTTGCTTGGTTCCACATCTCTGCTGTTAATTAGATCAACTCAGATTTCAGCTCCAACTGAAGTTAAGAGGGTTGTCTGCCTGTAATCTGCCAGGTCTCTTCCAAATCATCTTCACATTTTTACTTAGAGGTTTAATTTTACATTTGAAAAACATGGGTCACTTACAGCAAATTCCTCCCTGCACAGTGTGCAAATGTCACACCTGTCATTCTCCAATTAAAAAAAGGGGAGTTAGAAGAGTTTCCACCTGAGACTGGGAAGCCAAAACAAATCAGTCCCCCTTCTGTTCAGCTCAGTGCCAGACCCTCTACAGTGGCAGAGGATTTCTGAGCACTCAGAAAATGCATTAGATCATACTAGGTATTCTCCCAAGCTCTCAAGGTTTAGCTGGGAGTTGGGGAAGTGAAATTTGATATGATTACAGCCAGCAAAGTCTCATGCTTTGTCATCTGAGCACATGGTGGAGACACCTCCGTGATTTGCTCTTCTGTCTTGTTGGGTGGGATCTTGTGCACAAATATCCTATCACTTCTGTTTCAGAGTAAAACCTCCCAACAACATTTTTGGGATGCACTTCTCTACATTTCAGTATCTGCAGCTACTGTCACATAATTTCTCAGCATCATGCATACTGGTGTCATTCTTTACACCTAATTCTTTGCTCTCTTTTTGCCTTTACTTGTTGCCTTGCACAGCCTTGTAGCTGACTTGCCAACGTGAGCCTGTCTGGAAGGACACGGGTAGGGTGAAGTTCTTCAGTCACTCCTTTAAATATCTCTTTTTGTGCTAGATGAGGCCAAGAGCATTGCTACTTGTTATTATGGTCAAGCCTTTATTTTCAGTAGGCTTGTTCTGTGAGGCTGGGAGAGCTGACATAAACAGACATTGCTCTTGAGCTATGCGGACTTTGTGACTATTTGGAAGGGCTACAGTAAAAGTATAATATTATTGTAGTGAGAATCCTAAGTGTCTTGCAGGAATAAACTCAGTGCTTCTTTTGCAACATTTAACAGAAAAAAATGGAAGATCTGACCTTGGAGAATCTGAAGAAATTTATTTCCTGTAGTCTGAAGTGAAGTGAATGTTGGCTTATCAAACATTTAAGTATTTCTTATTAGCCACAAGTTCTCACTATTTCATTCCATCACTAGCTTCATCATCTGTAAGTGCGCAAGCCAGATAGTTTGGTAACTAACATTTGGTAAATTAATAATTTGCACCACTGACCAGAAGCTTTCAAAAGCAGTTATGAAGAAAAAGAAAAGCAGAGTGATTTAGTGTGAAGGCTGAATATATATTACAAATAATCCGCTTAGAGACAGCGCTAAGTATTTAGCAACGTACCCACCTTCTGGCAGCACCTCCGAGTTACCGGGCAGGTAAGACACCAATCTCCCCACACACCTTTTCTCTTACTTTCCCACCAACAAAACTCTACCCTTTCCTCATTTTTGTGGCTTTTCCCATTTCATACTTGTTTCCCCACATATTTAGTCAGGAAAAACTCACCTCTCTTCTGTGTTTCAGACTTCTTAAAACCTAACTTATCTAGCCCTGAAAACCCTCTGTCCTCTCCACGCATGCATCCAGCAGCTGAATCAAAGAAGTCGAATGACTACCAGGAAAGGAGAAGAGGTAAGCAGCCCCCCCCGCGCCCTCCCTCTCGCCGGCAGATCCCTTCCAGCGCGCAGCCATGCCCTGCAGACTGCAGAGTCACTCTGCAGGAGCGCGGCACACGCTGCCGCTCAGCTGGAAAAACGTGCTCAGCAGTGTTCTCGGGATGGACTCTGCTTCCTCCCACCACCCCCCCGGCCTCCGGGGCTGCACCCCCATACCTGGGTAGGGAAGAGCAGAGCAGCACCAGGCTCCCACATTCGTGTTGCCCTCCCAGGCTTACACAGCCCCTCCGGCTGCACTGCTGCCCAGCGGGAAGGACATGCAGCACATTTCCGCGCCCCCTCCTCCGCCCAGCTTTCCAATCACCATTTAACTCTGGCTCGTGTGTCAAGGACACGTGAGGTTCACAAGCCCCATCAGAGCCCCTGTTTCTCCCCATTGCCCCCTCCCAGCTGCCGCTCTCACCATCACCAAGGGATCTCTGCAGAGCCTGCCAGAGACCAAACACGTAATGCTGTGGAGCACCAGAGATGCTTCTCCTTCACCACCTTCCTCATGGGGCAGGGATGCCTCTCTGAGCCCCTCTGGAGGCCAGGACTACCTTGGGGAGCAAGTCGCGAGCGGAGAGAAGCACCTGCGGGCATGCGGTCAGCTCAGGGGTCAGCTCTGCCTGCTAATGCAGCAGGTTGCAGACCTGCTTCTAGCCACTTCAAGGGGTGCCTGGCCCCCAGGAGCACAGGTGGGGGCAAGCTGTGCCTGCCAGCAAGCTGTGCCTGCCAGCACATTGTGCATGCCACGCACACTCCGGAGGGAACTGGAGTGCCATATTCCAGACCAAGCGAAGAAAGGGTGCCTGTGTCACCCCTGGTGACTGAGCAGCACCGAGAGACCTCAAATCACACCAACAGCCACCTCCATTGCCTATTTCTATAGCAAATGGAGGCTTCCACCTCACCCGTCATGCTAGAGCATCCAACCCAGCCAGGGCCACCACGGTCACCTCCCACACACAATCAGCCCCAAGCTATCCGCAGCAGAGATCTCTACCCATCCTTCCGACTTGTGACCATGTAAAGGAACAGGGTGACTCAAAACCAAAAAAAGAAAAATAAAATCACAACAACAGCAGAGCACTGAAGCCTGCTGCGCGTTCCTGTACAGTGCTATAACCCATGGAAGTGTCAAGGCAAGCTGCTGCTCCTAAGTCAGCTTTGCTCCAGAAGGACACTGAAGGTAAACCACTGATAATGCAGGTATTAAATCAGCCAGTTCACAGCCCTTCCTCCCTCTCCTTGCACGTCACAGCGGAATATCCCCCAGCACACATAGCTTTAATGCTGCAGGAAATGCTCTTGACCCTGGCAAAATCCATAGCGAGTGTCACACTGAAGCTGGGCTGGATGACTTGCTAAGGTTGGCTCTGGCAGCCCAGTGCAATACCGAAACCAGCAGGGCTACAACACATCATGGGCCAATTTGCTCAGAAAAGGCAATCCACCCAGGCCTGTCCACAGAAGCCCCCCCCCCAGACTGTAGCACAAATGCATGCTCTGATAGAGGAAAGTTCAGTTAAGAGGACCTTCTGGGAACCTGCAATTACAGGATGAGCCTCTGTTTAGAAACATGTTGACACTTGACTTGACCACGGTTTCCACAACCCTTCCCCCCGAAAATGCGTATCTTGCACAGTATGAAGATTGCCACCAGCAAACCTATTTTCACCAAATGCCTTGTGCCAGTTTTTACTCCATGGCTGCGGGACCTTCACGTGCGCACCCGCTTCTCCTCTCAGCCAAGCAATCCAGACCGACCCTGACTCAGGACTCTCCCCACAAAGAAGTCTGGTAATTGATTTATTCAAGGCCACATTCAGTTCCCATTTGTTCTGGTTGCCAATTATTGTTGCCTAAATACACCAGTATCTGATTTAAGTTCTTGCAGCACTACACTAACTTTTTCAAAGCCTTTCTTTTACCTCTCCTTTGACCAGCTCAAGTCATACAGCTGTATCATTTCCTACTAGATGTTCAGATTAGCCAGTTATTTCAATGCAAGGAGAAAAGTCTCCCAACTCCACTCAGAGATCACTAACAAGCACCAGGACCTGAAGAGTGAGTTTGGAACTGAAGTCCTGTCTCAAGCGAAGGAAGGGACAAATGCAGAGCTGGCCATGCCAGAGACCACACATCCACACAGGGCACCCAGAGCTTTACCCAACCCCAGGAGACAACTCCTTGCCCATGCAAAGCTCCACCTAGACGGCATTACCACCATGAGAGAGCCCAGCAGGGATCACCAAAGTTGCACCACCTCTGTCCTTCAGCTCCCTCTGTGCACAGCGAGCCAGGGATTTGACAAAGCCAGCAGCGTGGAGACTTAAGCCCTTGGTAGGAATTCAGCAAAGGTTCCAATGCCAAAACAACCAGAGGATAAATAATATTTTAAAGACCATAACGTAAACGTGTATCGTGGCTGGGAATGAAAAAAGCTCACCACTCCCAACTGGACTTACGGTAAGAGCAGAGGAAAAAGCCCTCCCAGCTCTCCTATCGGTTATCTGCCAGATCTACAGCAAGGCGACCATACCTCTGTTTACCTGGTTACTGAGATGGGAGCAGAGCTCCTCCGAGAGGCGCAACACCATAAAGAACACCACAATCCTCTGGCAGTATTCAGGCGTATTTAAGTTTTCATTAAGATGAATATTTTTTTTTAAACCCTTGCTGTTTGCAGCCATAGTAACTGCAAGGATTAAAATATTCAACCTGGTCTAGATAGCACAGCTTTCTACTAAAATGCCCATTCCTTATTTAGCCAAACAAGCACTACCACTGAGGTGGTGTTGGGAGATTCATTACAAAGTAGTTTCAAGTATGCAAACAGCAGCCTAACTCTATCCAAGCCGGCATTTGGCGTTCCCCTGAGCATAATTTCACACTATTTGAGCACAGCGAAAGGATCAGGTGTCATAATTTGGAAGGGAGAGCAGAGCATTGCAGCCCCAGTGCCCCCATTCTCAGCCCTGCTTTTTGCACTTGCTTTGTCTTCACATCTGACCTGAGTCCTTCTGCTACCCAATCCAGTGATCCCAGATGCAATCCCAGTGGAAACCCCATGGCACCACAGGCAATAAACAGCTTAAAAGAAGAGTTGTGAGGGTAAGGAGGTGGTTGGTGAGAACCCTCCAGTGACACCTCGGACCTGGCAGTCTGGAACTGGAGGTCGCAGCAGAAGCAAGCGCTGAAGCCCGACAACCAGGGCCAGTGAGTCAGCTCTCAGGAGCTGCACCGCATTCCCCAGCCTTCCCGAAACAAACAGTGCAGAACAGGGCAAAGGTCCAGCACAAAGCTGAAGGGCAAAGGTACGTGGGGGAGGGAAAACGCTAAGCTTCACGTTTTTTTGGAGCAGTGAGTTCCAGTTACCCTCATTCTCCCCAACAAGACGGGAAGAGTTACTCAAACGTGAAGTTGTGGGATCAGAACAAAACAGTAGTTCAGAGAGGAAACTTGGGGCGGGGCGAGGGGGGAGGACTCCTGCTGCGATAGCAGCTCTGTTGCAACAACAGCCAGGAGAGCTCCACAATTACGTGCCGCGACAGAACGAGAATTGCCCAATACTTTGGAAATAGGTGTGTGCAGCACTACTGAGCTGGATACCCAAGCAGGCAGATGCGTGCATCTACTCGGAACGGAAAAAATGCCAAAGGTAAAATAAGCTTCCCATACATTTTATCTCCTGCACTGGAGGCTGGTTTCAAGGAAAGCCCTATGGGGAGTTAGTCAGCGAGGGGTGAGAAGCTAATGAATCTTCCCCTGCCTTCTCCTCAGTACCCGTTGCCAACCCAGGCTCTGCTCTGGCATAAAGCAACACGTGCTCTCTCCGAACAATAGTCAGCTAACCTCTGGTGCTTGCTGCTAGCAACTAAGGTGTGCCTTCTGGAAAGTACTGCTTATTTGCCCAGTGCATCTGCCAAAGAGCAAGCAAGAAACTCTATTCAAGAAACACCACCTGCATCTCCACTAGGAAATACGCCGCTTTCTCCTGGCTAAGTGTTTGCAACGAGAATGAAAACCCGCATAAAAGTTAGCGCAGGCAAAGCTTGGCAATTGCAGTGCCAGGCATTAAATCCTGCGCATTCTTACTTCCAAGATGCAAATGGCTTTAAAAATTAAGAAGCGCCAAGTGCCTTGATGCAACATTTCTTGAAATAAATCCAGCAGGTTTTCAAAATGGGGTGCTGTTAACACCTGTCTGCACCAATGCTTGCATCAGCACCAACCCTGGTGCAGGGCACAGCGGAGTACAACATGTTCCAGAAGGTCGAGCTGTCTCAACTGCAAGCCACACTGCTTCTCTATAGAAGAATTTGAGAAAATACTTTGAATTTGGTTTATGGCCAACAGTGCAAAGCTGTTTTTGCCAGAAAACGTTTCCTTCACTACAGCAGACACACACACTACCATCATGCCTTCACCAGTCAGGCTGCTGGCTGCATTTATTTACATGATAAGAAGAGAACGCATAATAACGAGGGGACAGTCACACGGACGTTGTTACTAGATCATTAGAGAGTAAAAATGAGGCATCATTACCAGTTCTGCCAGCGTCCCTCACAAGCAGTAAGCCGTGTCAAGTACAAGCCTCGCCACATAGGACAGGACCACGTGTTATCTCAGGACTCAAAGGATCCTCCCTGCTCTCTTGTATCCTGACTTTGGAATGCACACCAATAGAAATGTAACACGCATCTTGTCAAGACACCAGGAAAATCTTCTGGTGTGCCACTCCAGCTGAGCCTCAGCCTTGGCTTACAGCATCAGCAGTATCGCTGTTGTCTAACTCGATCTAATGGTTGCTCCACTTACTGCCACGCCGTTGTGCTTTTGGGAGGAGGGGTTAAGAAGCAAGGAGAGGCTTTGCTTCGATAGTCCTCCTTCCTGAAAAAGCAGAAACATTTACTCAAACACCCTATTACAAATCTCACCGCCACCCCTGAGTGTCAAAATGCCGCAGCAGGTAGGCAAGACACCAACTTCTGAAGATAAATCCTAATCCATCAAGAAAGGACGCTGTCCTTCAGTCCCTACATCAGCCCCCCAACGCATTCAACTTTCCCAGCTGCAGCGAGTCAAACAGATCAAAACAACCAGAGGCGGATTTGTCAAGCTCTTCCCTATCCATATTCCGACACAGACAGCAGAAACTCACAAAGATCTTGAAGGTGGCTGTTTCCCTAAGCCAGAGCTCAATGCCTTTACTTTTATAAGCACCAATCCCAACACAGAGCATTTCAGAATAGGTGAACACCTAAGGAGTAGGTCTTGTCCATTAAATCTGCTCTATGGGTCTATAATTAATATAATCATTATAAAAAATTAGGGCTTTCAAAGCCTGTAAAACAAGTCATAGAGGGTTCCCTTTATCTTTACAGAGCTGTCCTTACTAGGCTCCTTGGTCTCCTCACTACCTCTGGCAGGATCAGGGCTGGAAACATTTAGTATCTCCAGCACACAAGCACTGCTCTGGCAACACCGCTGGATCGTGAGCCATTTTTTTCTAAGCTCTGCTGAAAAACTAAAAACATCTAGCAGTGACTTGCCACAGTTTAAAAGCTCTCAATCCGCTTCACATGCACAGAGGAGTCACCTTCCTTAGGCGACCCTCCTGGAGGTCACTGCAACATGACAACTCCCCTCACCTGCACCATCTCTCACACAAACTCGTGCTCCCATCTTTTTTTTGTAAGCATCTGCCGAAAGAAATCCTCCACCCAAAGCAGCAAAGACACAACAGGAGCCTGCAAACTCTACAAGAAGGCGCTTGGGTGAAGGGCCACCAGGCAATGTCAGCTGACAGCCTGCCTCTTGTGGGAGTTCACCAGCCACGTTTATTTTACACGTTTTCTCTTCTGCTAACAAACAGGCAGCAAAAGAAACAATGCCCCAAGAGAGGAGAGCCAAACAGCAGTGTCTGGGGCACTGCAGGAACCAGTCACTGCTGCCAAGCATCCCAAAATGCACCACTAACCAATTCCATTATTTAAACACCTCTGGGAACACTGGGACAACTGTGCTGGGCCCAAGAAAATTCTGAGTGTTGCAGCACTAATCCCTTACCCTACCATAGGGTGGACACACTACTGACACACTCTCTCCCTCAAAAAGTCATCTCAGGAGTCACGAGGGCCCCCTCCGTGTGTTGGCCAGACTGCCTTGTGTCTGCTCACTTTGACGAGTCACCCACCTTTGCGATGGGCCCGGTAATGAACCTGGATGGGCCTTATCGACACGAGCCTCAAACCGGAATGTTCAATCTTGCATTTTTGCATCTTCTGGTTCATTTCTAGGGACTGTTACCTGAGAAGGCAGCACAACGGAGTGCAGCTTTTGCACGAAGGAGCGATGTGACCAGTTTTACGTCATATGGCAAGAGGCAAATGCAGATGGCAACGCTGCCCTGGATTTCGTTATGCTTTGCTTATGTTGGTGTGTACAACTACAAACCACCAAACAATCTGAACGTGGACTTTTACCTGCCACAGTTAACTTCTCCTCTATACTCCCCATTAAGATGACAGCTTTCCAGGTGGAAATTGCAGAGCTGTCCATCTTCCAAAGATCAATCCCTCTGATGAATCATCATGCTAGGCAGTAACAGATCTTGCAAAACACTAGCACATACAGTAACTGGGAATCTGATGTCATATCTGGCGGTGCAATTTTAGAGCTAAGAGAGACAGGCCGGAAAAATTAAAAGAGTCTTTCCCAAACAAGACGCTTAGTGCAAACTTCCGTGTTTTCCTCTTACTACTGATTCACCTGAAGCAGGTATAAGCGATGTCCTCCTGGTAAAAAGCAGCACCTATCCCAACTTCCGAGGAAAACGGGTGTTCTGCAATTTCAGCCTTTGCTGACGACAGCAGCGGGTTACAAACGCGATTTTGGACAGCGTCGCCCCTCCGCTTCCCCACGCGACTCCCTTTTGGGGACCCCCCCCGACTCTACACCCCCCCCCCCCCTTCAAGCCGAGCACTCTTCGCTACTGACAACCTCTCCCCACGGCCGCAAGCCTGCAGGGGCAGAGCCGCCTTCGTCCGCCGCAGCCCCCCGGCCCCGCCGCCATGAGTCGGCAGAGAAAGGCGGCGCGGCCTGCGCACCGGGGGGGGGGGGGGGGGAGCCGCCGCCGCCACCGCACACGTGGGCAACGCCAGGCCGCCGGCCGGGAAAGGGCCTCCCCACCCCACCCCGGGGAGGAGAAAAGGGGGGATGCGGTGGCGGGGAGCGGCGGGGGCCGGGCCGCGGTCCCGGGGGAAACCGCACGCTGGCGGCGCCCGGAGAAGCGACCACGTTGCCTGCGCTGCGCTGCGGCGGAATGCTGGGAGCGGGGGGGGGGGGGGGGGGGAGAAAGAGGAGGGGGGGGGGGAAGCTCGCAGCGGGGCGGCCGCCGCGTGCCCGCCGCCAGGGCCTCAGGGCCTTGGGCCCGCGACCGCCGCCGGGCCCTCAGCGTGTCCGTCCGTTCCCCGCCGCCGCCTCATGGCCGCTGCCCGGGCCGGGCCGGGCCGCGCTCCCCTCCCCCGCACACGCGCTCCCCGCCTCATGGCCACGGACGGCGTCGCCGCTTCCTACTTCTAACGATTCCCCCCCCCCCCCCCTCCTCCCCGCCTCGCCCCCCCACCACGCCACCCGCCGTCCTCCATCTCCTCCTCCTCCTCCTCCCGCCGCCGCGCTCCCCTCACGCCGGCCGCGGCCCCGCTCCCCGGCAGGCCGCAGGCGCGGCGCCGTCCCCACGCCGTGCCGCATGGCGCGGCCGGCCGGGGCGCGGTCGGCGGCGCAACCGACCCCCCCCCCCCCCCTTTCCCTTCACCACCACCACCTCAGCCCCCCCCAGCCGCCGGCACCCACCTGGAGGCGACTGCCCGTTCACCGCCGGCGCGGCGGCGGGGGCGTTCTTCGTCCAGGGGTTCACCTTGGGCGGCGGGGCCTCGATGAACTCCCGGCGCCCCGCTCCTCCCGCCTCGCCGCCGTCCTCCGCCTCGCCGCCGGCCCTCAGCAGGCTCTCCTTCTCCTGGTTGTTGCTCTCCTCCTTCTGTTGCTTGGCGCTGGGCGGCCTCGGCGCCGCGGGGCCGCCGTCGGGGCCCATGGGCGGCTCGCCCTTCTCCCGGCCGCCGTCCTGCGGCGGCTTCAGCACCAGGGCGCGCTCCTCGGCGGGCAGCAGCGGGGCGCCGGGCAGCAGCGCCTCCACCTGCGTCGCCATCTGCGCGCCCCCGCCTCCCGCCGGGGAACTCCCCTCAGCACGCGGCGCCCCCGAGCCCCGCCGCTGCCGCCGCCCGCCGTGCCGCTTCTACCCGCCCCGCCCCCCCCCTCCCTCCCCCCCCCACACAGCGTTGCCGCCGCAATATGGAGACGCGCGCGGGGAACCACGCGACTTGGCCGGCGGGGGCGCGCGCCGCGCCCGCGCCCCGGCCCCGGCCCCCGGCGCGCGCGCACGCTACCGGCCGAGGAAGGGGAGGGAAAGGGGAAGGGCGGGGAAGGGCGGGGCGCGCCCCCGCGGGACGGTCGGCCGGCCGGCGGCGCGCACGTGCCTGATGCAACGCCCGGCTGCGCGGGTGGCGGCGGAGGAGTTGGGGGGGGGGGTGTGTGTGTGTGTGTGTGTGTGCTTAAAGGGTCCGCACCCGGTGCCGGTCCCGGTGCCGGTGCCGTCCCTCCGCGCTGGGGGGCGGGTTCCGCCGCCGTGGTCTTTGACCGCCGGCTGGGAGAGGGCCTGCTCCGGGTCGGGGTTCCGCTGCTGCAGAAACACGGCGTGGGACGGGGACGGGACGGGTGTCGGTCGTGTGAACCGGGGGGGGGGGGGGGGGGGCAGCGGGTGCCGCGGGGGTGTTGCTGCACGCTGCAAGCCGGAGCCGAGGGATCTCGGGGATCCCGGGATAACGGAGCGGGCGGCGGCGGGTGGTTTGGTCCGCAGTGGAAGGAGCGGGAAGGGACTCGGTGCGTGTCCACGGGGAAATAAACCCGTCCTGGGGAAACCCCCTCCCGTGTCCTGAGCCCGGCGGGACCCCCGGCCCGAGGGGGTTTGACTGATCTCCGGCTGCTGGGATGTCGCTCACCGACGTCCTCCGTGTTTGTCCCCTAATTCCCAGGGCCGGCCAGACACGAGGGTCCGACCCCCGGGTGTGAACGCACACGAGGTACACGCATTTCAAAGGCAGCTTGCGCTGCCTATGACCCGTCCAATTCACACGCTGCCTTTTTTTATTCCTAACAAGCCTCTCCCGGCCTTTTCTCCCGGACAGCGAGCACGCCGCTCCGCTTCTCCCCAGAAAGGTTCCTCTGGAAGCCCCGGCGTGTCCCGTAGCCCCTCGGAGACATTGGTGCAAACCCCGCAGGAGAGCCGGCAGCGTGGCCGGGCACTGAAGATGTAGCTCCCAGCTGACGGTGCGTGGAGAAGGATGAAAAACTGATTTCACAGCGGAGCTGTAAGAAGGAAAGAAGAGGCCGCCAGGCAAACAGGAGCTCAGCGCTCCATTTGGAAGGGGAACGACGTCGAGGGTCTGGTGGATCCGCAGAGGGAGCCTCAGGCTGCCAGGGATGCTCCACCGAGACCACCTCGGCTCTCCGCATCCCTCAGTATCCAACCTCTTGGCTCAGCACCCCCGTGTGCCGCTGCCTCGGGGATCGCTGGCGTGTGCCGCATCCCAACTACATTGAAGAATTTGGCCGGTAAAATTCCAAAAGGAAGTTTATATATAACTCCAGAACAGCTGGCCGCTGGCCTGGCCGAATACGCGGCAGGGATGCGCCGATACCCGAGTTGCAATAACACAAGCTGCGTCCTCTACTCCGTATAGCCCAGTCCCCTATTTGGGGGGTCGCAAGCACGGCTCGGGGGCCGCACGGCTCCCGTGGGTTCGGGTTGCCTTCCCTGCCAGCCAGGCTCGCCCCTTTACCCTCGCTGGGAGCGGGTCCTCGGGTGGGGAGCGCAGCCCGTTGCGGGTTGAGGAAGGCGGCTGCAGCCCAGCGGGGTCCCCATCCTGTCCCCCAGCCGGAGCGCAGCGTTCCTGCCGCGCGGTCCCTTCGGGACGCTGCTCCGCTTGCCACGTGAGTGGGAAGGAGCCTGTGGTGGCTGAGAGCCAAACTGGCTCCAGAGCTGCCGGGCAGGAGGGAGCGGGACGAGTCTCACCCTCCACGCTCACTCGGTGGCCAGCCAGGCCAAACCTCGGCAGGGTTTTAAATGCTAGAAAATAAATGTGTGGGTGAAGGGGGAGAGAGGGAAGTGTCCGTGCAGCCTTTCTGCATCAGCCGTAGGGACAAATCGCCTTGGCTGGTCAGCTCTCACACACCCATCCTTCACGTGAAGGGAAGCTGAGTGTGCGCCAGCTCCAGCTGATATAAACAGACCAGCCGTGTCTAACGAGCTCCGCGCGCCCCACTCCTCTGCCAGACCCATCTTCCCCTGCTCTGCCGAGCGTCTACGGCACTGGGATATCCTGCTCCTCAGCTCCAGGGACTCGCTGAGAAGCAGCCAAGAAGTCGCTGTGTTTCTGCAGCGCAATTCACCGGGAAGTAACCCAGCTTTGCTTTCCCCAAATTCAACGATAGCACCTAACCGCCATCCCCAAGCCTGCTTCTCTGCCTCATCCTTCACCCCAGATGTGTCCCCGGGCCATGCCAAGCGGCTCCGGGTGCTGCCTCCCAACCCTGTGCTGGCCCCGTGGAGGCTCCGAGGAAGCAGTCTCCTGGGAAACTCCTCTGCCGAGCAGTGATTTGGGCAGGAGCTCCCCTGCCCCGTGTACAACAGCTTACTTATTTCTCCCTGACTGAATCGTGGCTTGCGTATTTATCACAGATGCCTGGCTGCTTTGATGCTGGCCTGGAGGTTTAAAGATGCTTCAGTGGTGGTCGGTAATCTCTTTGAGCATCTCTGGGTCTTGCTTGGCCCTGAATATCCCCACTTTCACTTCTGCCGGTCTGGCAACCTCACCCGGTGTCCTGACCTTCACTTTGGGAACAGCTTTAATTCAGTGGCCTGGAGCGAGGGGTGTGCGTGGGGGGGAGCACAAAGCAGCCGATGTGACTGATACACCCCTTAGCTCCACCGTCCTGTTCGCATGGTAGCTCAGCCCCTCTCTCAGGTGCCACTGGCCTAATTTTGTCTGGTGCTGGGGACAGGAGGTGACCGTTGTACATGTTCCCTACAGTTTTGCTCTAGTCTCGTCCTGAGGACTGAACACCCATCAGCGGCTGCAGCACGCTCCTGATCACATCTCTTTTCTCTGCATCCAGGGGCTGTGCCGACCTTGTAGTCAGCTCGGAGCAGGAGCGTGCTTCCAAAGGGAATCTTCTCCTCTCCCCAGCACATCCAGACCAGCTTGCTCACGGCCGACCAGTGCTGGTCACGCTGTTCCCTGGTGAGGTGAGTAAAGCCCAAGCTCTACACACGGATGGCAGAATATTAAGGCTCAGGCACCTTTAATGCTTTGCCAAAGAGAAAGGGGATTTTGCCAAGAAAAGCCCAAACTTCCTAGCCCGAGTCATATGCTTTGACTTATTTATGTAGTTGTTCCTGCTTTGTGAATCCTGCCAGGCAGGAACGTTGTCAGGGACGACGCACTCAAGGTTGGACAAATTTTCCTGCAGCGGCCCTGCAGTGCCGCCCTCCAGCGAACCCAGCCGCCCCAGAGGGGTGTCGTAGTCCTGCTCCCGAGGGACTTGCAAATGCAGCGTTACCGACCAAACTGCAGGACTACCTCTGGCATCCACGGGGAAAGAGCTTTTCAAAGGGCACCCAGAGCTTTCCTAGGAAAGAAACATCTCTTTGAGAAGAGGGTGGCATGCTGGCGCAGAACCATTCCTAGGTCTCTGGCCCACCAGTTACTATCCCAAGATTGAACTGGGAGTTTGCAATTTCAGAAAACCTGATAGCTTCCCACTGAAAAATACCCAGCTTGCCCTAAGGATCCTCATCAGGAAACTCTAACCCAACCACTTCTGTTTGGATCAGGTATTCTCCCACAAAGACAGGGATGCCCCAATGCCAGTCCCAGTTTGCAGCCCCAGCGGTGAGTGGGGCTGAGGGTAGGCTGCCAGCAAGTCCCCGTCACCCTGCCATGGCACGTGCCTCCCAACCCCAGCAGACACTTATTAGTAGCACATTGTGGCCATCACAAAGGACTCGAGTACTTTTAAAACTAAACACCCAACCCTTTTATTCTACTCCCCCACATACTGGCATTTCAACTCACTTTAGCTCAGAACCAGAAGAAAGCGCCCATTCCTGCAGGTTTCTCCTGGAGAGACCTCCTCCAACATCTCCTTCTTTAACCCAGGTCTTAACCTCTCCTTGCTCCGGATTTTTAACCCCAGAGCTCATGCCCCTGCTCTGGGGAAAGGGGCCATGCACGAAAGCACGACACGCAGCCGGCGCAGCAGACTCTCCACTTCTCCTGCCAGGGCAAGGGGATGAGAACACACCGAGTGCTCACGGACAGTCCCATAGGCTTTTTCTATCATCTGCGGCCGTGTCATCCGGAGAGATGGAAGATGCTCCCCTGGCTCTGAGATAAATGCGTTTGAACCCTTCTAGCAAAGCATATGAACGATCAGCGTGAAGAGTGAATGCATTCACACTAATAAGTAATTTTCAACCTACGTAATAAAACAGCAGACACTAACGAGTTCCATTACATCTCCATTAAAAAGTGCTTTCGCTTAGCAGGACTCCATGGCCCAAGGGCTCGGGCTCGGCGGTTTGATGTTGCAGCCCAGCCGAAGGCACCGTGCTGCTCAGGGCACTCATGCCATGCGTGGGGTAGAAATCAGCTCCCAGAAACCAGCTCCCGCTGGCCCCTCGCTGCTTCCACCCATCCTCTGCCCACTGGGAAGCGGTGCTGCAAACATGTTTGTGTCGAGAGCGCGCCGCATGGATTTGCCTGGTATTAAGAAGTTAGATTTAAATGAGAGTAAATATCCTGTAATTAAAAATCTGAAGCCTGCTATGCAGTTTTTGCATGGTTTTAATACGTGGATTAGAGGAGGGGAATATCTAATGATACGTAACTGCTTTTATCATCATAAGCTTTTCATCCAAAAGCCACAGTTCTTGTAGGACTCTCCTGAAGCCAGTAAATAACCCTGTCTGCTCAAGAAAAAATCTGAAAACACCCCCATTTCCTGGTTATTGATGACACTGGCTGTAGAGAGCAATACCTTCTCTAGACCAGAATTTCCACCGTGTGTATTTTGCTGTAGATATATTAGCCCGAGGTTGCTTAACATGTCCCCTAAGTCATTTCAATTTCCAGGTGCTCGTGAAAACATGGCATAAGTTGACCACCAAGGCTGATATTTTCTTCAATGGATATTTACCCTCTGTGCCACCGCTCTGCCATCAGAAATTTCAGCAAAATTATTTCAGACGCTTCTACAAGGACAAATGAGGTATAAACGCTCTAGCATCCTTCTTCAAAATGCCTTAAGCTCTCCATGCTTCAGACGAGACGTGCCTCAGATGCGTCCCTCCCAGGTCCCGACTGCCCATAGCAGTCCCAGAGACCCCTGGCTCAGCCCAGCCGGGGATGTGCCATTCCCACGGAGAAACGAAGCGTGCTGGCAAAGTGCTGCAAGTCCCGGGAGCCCGTGTTTCTCTGCCATCACCACCTTGCACCAGAGCTGGCCGGGGACATACCTCTTTCTGCCTCGTGCCTGGTGTGCAAGGAGGCACCAGCCAGCAGCTGCTCTACAGAGCTCAATTAATTCAAGCGGTGGCAGCTTGTGCAGGTGCCCAAAGACTCAAGGTGAGAATCAGTAAGATTTATGGGTGGAATTGCTGTGATATTTTCCTCTATGCACCTGAGGATAATTAACAGCCAAAAGGCTTGGAGTCAACCACCAAAGTTATGAAATACTAAATCAGAGGCAGCTCCCAGCAGCTTCGTTCGCTCCCTTTGCAGGTTGTACGTTCACGATAAAACCATCCGCCGTGCACAGCCGCAAATTCACTCTTTTCCCATGGGACTCCTGTTCCTTTCAGTGGCTGGCAGTTAATTAAATATTGTTTTACCCCTCTGCAGTCAAAGCAAAGCCCTGGGCTTTGCCATTCAAATCCTAGCCTGACCCACAGCACAATTACATCGCTGCCAGGTGTTTCTCTGGCAGGCAGCACACTAGGATCTATGCGCTGCACCGATACGCACGGATGCGACAGGTGCTCTTCTCCTCCTCAGATAGCTAGGAAACTGAGAAACAGCGAGAGGAAAAGTTAAAAGCTTCTTTTTATTTTGTGTGCAAGAGTTCTGAATTCTGTCGCCAACTTTTGAGGGTGCCGGGCATCCTACTTCGATGCTTTCCTTCCACTTTGGCAGCCACATCGACCCCAGCGCCAGGCACAAGCAGCCAGCAGCCGGGGCTCTGATGGGCATCACGGGGGTACCAGAGGAGGAGGAACCAGGCAGGAACCCCACCAAGAGCCAGTCCCAAATGATGGGGCCGAGCTGCCTGGCCGGCTCTCCCGCACGGAGTTCAGGTCTCCTCTCATCACCCGCAGCAGAGGGATGAGCCCCGAGCACCAGCCATCGCACCGCGGGTGGCAAAGGGCCCCGGGAGGGGACGCCGAGTCTCTCTGTGACCAAGACCTGCATCGTGCACATAAACAAAGGGGCTGAAGTGGGGGCAGCTCCATGTCTGGCTCTCCCTGACCCCCAGGTGTGACTAAATGATCTCCCTTTAACTGCGGAGATGTGCTGCGCGGGGCTGTCATGCTCCCGGTGTCACAAGGATCTTCCCTCGCTGCAAGCAATTCTGTTCCCGTCCCTGCTCCCGTTGCAAACCCTGAGCTGGTTTTCCTGGCTTTCCTCCCCATGCTGTCTTTTGGGGAGAGCTCTGTCCTGTACCGACAGCCCCTCACCAACCAGCACCGCTCTCCCGTGCACCCAGCACCCAGAGTGCAGGGAAGGCCACGGCTCCAGCCTGCTCTGAGCATCCCCTCCTCTCCACTTGTGCCCTGCAGCGAGCTGGGATCTCTGGCTGTAACTCCCACGCAGCCTCGCCAGCTTTGTGTTTGCTTTCCCAAATATTTTGCTGGTGCAAAGGAAACATCAGCCTGCTGAATCGTGAGCTGAGCCACCTCCACCTCCAAGCTGAAAACCCACAGAGTGGGAGAGATGATAAACGGGAAGCAAAGCAATGCCAAAGCACAGAGCAGCACACGCTGGTCCTCCCCACCACCCGCCAGCCTGTCCCGGTGCCGCCAAGTCAAGCTGGGGACAGTCCTTTTAGCCAGGGTGCTGGCACCGCCGCTGAGCCCACCGCAGCCTCCCGATAACACCCTGTCAGCAGCTGATCAGCGAGTCAGAGGTAAAAGGGCTTCAGTAAATTGCAGTGCCAGCACCCAGCCGTGGCCACCGTTGTACAAGCACGGTCCCTGGGACACAGGCGGGGGGATTAAGAGATCTGTGTCAGCAGCAGGTCTGTGTATACAAACACGGCAGCTAAAAGGGCTCATGTTCACGCTTTGTCCCCAGGGACGTTATCGGGGATGGGAATGGGTTGCGGAGGGGCGGACGTGCGGCATCCGTGTCAGCCATCCCTTCGGCCGAGCAGCCAGAGGGGTGACAGGGCTGGGGACAGCAGAGTGACATTGGCCTGGGCAAGGGGAACCCTCTCGTCCCACCCTGCAGAGACCCGGACAGGGGATGTCAGATAATCCCTGGCTCTGTAGCGGCCCTCGGGAGGGCCGGAGAGCCTCACCTGGTTCTGGAGACGGGAGCAATGGAAAGGAATTGCTCTATCAGTGGTTTTAAAAAGTCAGCCCGAAGCTGTTGCTGTCAGAAAGGCTCATCGAGATCAGCAGCTGCAAAGGCATCAGCCAGAGTATCTCTAATTAACCCCAGAATATAGCATGTCTGCTTTCCCAGCTCCAGGGGGCAAGCAAGAAGACTGCGGGATGCTCACGGACATGCTCCTATAAAGCATCCCAGAGGATCCTGAATCCACTGCCCACAGAGAGCCAGTGGACCAGGAGTCCAGACTGCAAGAGGCTGTATTTTATGACTTTATTCTTGGCCTTGCCTCTTCTGCCCCTGTACTTCCCAACAAGCTCCTGAGGTTCTTGACAGCCAAGTGAGCAACGAGGGAAAAAGAGACCCAGTCCAGGGACCTGAGACACCCTCTGCCTCCAGCGCTGTCAGTGGAAATTAATGTGGGATGGGAAGTTTAATTGCAAAGCTGGGGATGCAGTGGCTATGTTCTGCATTGACGCATTCATTTTTACAATTATATCAAGCAATATCAATTCTATCAAGCAAATGAAGGAGTCCTGATGATGTTAGTTGATGAAGGTTGTTGCAGTAGTGGCAACTACTGACCAGCTCCAGCCATGCTGGCTGAAGGGGATCTCAGGCCAGAAATACAGAATTTGCAGGTGGATTTTGTTATATTTTGGCTGCCCGATTCTGCGGTGATAGGAGAGACTTCTCTCATCTGGCGAGAAGGATGGTGCTGACCTGTAAGGGAGTCTGACCTCCTGCCAGGCTGGTTGTTAGACTCTGAAGTTAAATCATGAGCAAAATAAATGCAACATGAAGCTGCATGCAGTTGTAGCCAGGATTTCTCACCCGTGTTTCAGTCTGTCTGATTTTCATGCTTCTCAGCTAACCTCGTTTGTTCCTAAACATGTTTTCATTCAACAGCAAGCAGGGCCAGGACCTCAGAGTGGGAGCAACAGGAGCCAGACAGGAGCTCATCCTCTTCAGAGAGAGACACCTTTTAGGTCCTCTCCATCCTCAGAAAAAACCCGTACATATTGCCCCTCTCCACCCCTGCAAGTTGCTTCTAAGATCCCACTTCCACAGGAAAATCTTGTTTCTGTTTCAGTAGAGCCAGCACAAGGTCAGCACAGGACCACTCCAAGGCAGCAGTGAGGGCTTTCCAGCTGTCCAGAAATCCTTGGCAGGAATTTATGTCCTAAACCAAGATCACTCCACAAGTCTGCCAGGCAGGAGAGACCTCTTTACACTTGAAACAGTGTTGTTTGAGCTTGTTTCCAGTCTACGGCCTTATCTTATTATTTTGTAATTCCTCTCCTAAAGATGCAAACCCAAGGCTCGTGCCAAACCAAAACATCTCCACAGTTTATCTGAGCAGGGAGGAGCATGTGATGGTGGCCCGGAGCCTGGAGCAGGATGGCAGCTGGAGCCTGCAGAGCAGCCGGGGACGGTTAACGCTGGTGGGGCACGAGACCTCCGCAGTACAACGTGAGAGAAGGACTAAAGCCACATTAGAGGCTGCTTTTGACTTTCCTCCCTGGTGGGACAGGGCCACCAGAGAGGGGAAACCCTGGGGCAGCGTCAGTCCCTGCGCGCACAGCCCTCCCCTCCTGCACCTACCAGATCACCAGCTCCCCCCGTTCCTTTTCCCAGTGGGTCCAGAGGTGGTTTTGCCCGACAGACTCCCTTCGGCAGGCACGAGCCATCCTGCTCCGTGCAGTGCTGGGATTCCTGTGCCAGCTCTGGTCATGGCTGCAGCTGTACTGCCCTAGCTGTTAATTTAATAATTTACTTTAGCGAACACTTCTTGCCTTTCTGCACGTGCTGACAGCACATTGCAATTGCCAGTAATACCGGCGGAGGCTGGAGCATCGAGCCGCTGGTGCTCACGCTAACTGTGGGGCACCCGGGCATGTCATCTGCTTGATCTTCCAACACAGATACCTCCTCCCAGGGCCCTCCAGCCTGTCTCCCCCTCCCCATGCTCCCTGGGGGACCAAACACTTCCATGTTGTCCCCTTTCCAAGCAGGGGAACCTGTGACTGATGAAGGGGCCCCAACTGATCTTCGGGGGCTATTTGAGATGGCACCATCCTTTCACAGGGCAGTGGAAGGTGGTCCCACGGAGCTTCCCCAAGTGCTGCTGTTTTGGATGCTTTGCCTAGTGAAGCTGTTCTCCATGCAACCCTTCTAGTGACCTACTTGGTTGTGTGACAGCCCAAACACCAGGAAAACCCCCGTGGAAATTGCAGTGAGGTCGAATGCTCACATTTAAACATTTTCGAAGACACAGAATAACCGTTTTCATCCCATCTTAAAGGTCTCCTTGCTGCTGGAGGGCAATCCTGCCCCTTCATCCCACTCCCAGGGATGGGACAGGGCTTGGAGCTGGCTCCGGGGCTGGACCTGTCCCCGGAGCAGCTGCTGGTGTTCAGGGGGCCGCAAAACTAGCACGAAAGCAATCAGGATCTATCCTTCCCTGGAAGAACCAGTTCCCCAGGTAGTGGCAAATGGCACTTTCCCTTGGGCAGAGGCCAGGGACCCCATCCAGCTCAGCATTGCTTTTCAGATAGGCAGGTTGCAAGTCGTGCGGTTCACATGAAGAGAGGAGATAGCGCAGCCGGGCTCTGAGTACAAGGCTCTCGGGAGCGGCCAAAGGGCCTGAGTGAGGCAGCAGGGCTTTGCCCACGATAAAAGCTTCCGCGCCCACGTGTGTAATCAGGAGAGGGCAGCCCCAGCTCTTAACTGCATCTCTGGCGAGCCAGGCTGGGTGGGGTGACACAGGCACCCAGGATCCCAACGCTGGAGATAACTCGGCACCCCAGGAGGCAGAGCTGGCAAGGGAGAGAGGGGGCTGCCTCTGACGGGGAGAGTTTCCCACCGTGGCAGGTGCTGGTGCAGCCCAAGAAGTCGTGCAGCTGTGGTGGGCTTCCCCATACGGTTCATCCTTGGGGAACTGGCAATGCCAGTGCTGGTGCTCCCTCCCTTGCCCCTGAGCCCCTGTAGAAGAAATCTCCCCATCCCTGCTTCCAGGGAAAGGAGAGCCAGGGAGTAAAAGAGAGGTATTTTGGGGTGGCTCAGCACCGGGGGGGCTGCAGATCTTCCACCACCAGCATCCCCAGCTGGTCCCAACCACCTCCCCTCCCACTCGGAGGCACTTGCAGGGTCGGGGACTCGCTACTTGCTTGCAGCAGCCTTCATGTGCCCCTGTGGCCAGGCTTGGGCTTCCTAAAATTATACAGCACCGAAGCAGGGCCTGGCCCCAGCTTTGCAGCCCCCACCATGCCTCTGGGGACAACCACCCTCCTAGCAGGAGCTGCTCCACCAGCAAGGGCTCTGCACTCTCAAAGCAGATGTTGCTTTCTCCCTATTTTTTAAATGTTTTTAACCAAGTGGGGTGTTAGAGGAGCCCAGCGGGCTGGAGAAGATGCTCCCAGCTCCCTGCCAGGGGTTACAGGTTTTTCCCCCACTGTTTCTTTCAGGGTGGCATGGCCCCAGGCCTCTGGCTGGCTGGTGGTGCAGTGCTGTGTGCTTGCCAGCCCCAACCTGTGACTCAAAAAAAATCACCCACCTCTGTAAACAGGCACCCTAGAGCATCCTGAGAAGGGGGGTGTCCTCGGCCCCCTCCTGGCATTGCTCTGGTACTGGCTGCCAAGGGAGAGCTTCGGCTGCCTTGGGCAGCGGTGCAACCCCGTGGGCTCTGGCTGTGCTCCCAGCCATCGGGCAGGTGCCATGGAAAACCCACTGAAAACCTGTTTACAGCTCTCACAAGCTTGCACTTTGCCTTTTTTTTTTTTTTTTTTTCCTAGAGAGTTTGCAGGGGGAGGCCTTTCTGCTTTTCCCTGGCCCCCAGGGCTCTCTCTTGAGAGGCATCAGAAACCGCCACTCAATGCAGTGGGAATTGCTTATCCTTCCCGGGAAGGATGAGACCCCAGGATGGGGCAGGGAGAGAGAAGTTTGGACTGTCACCATGTCCTACGGAGCCCTGGCGAGGTCACGGTGGCTGCTTTGGGACGGCTGGGGACGAGGAGCAGCCCAGACCCAGCTTGAATTTGCCAGCGTTTTTCCCCTTTCCTGCCGGAAAAGCAACCAGGGCATGGCAGAACCGGGGAAAAAGTCCCTCGCCTGGCAAGAAACATCAGTTTAGATGGAAATGCTTGCTGCTGGCTTCTTCCAGGCGAGGCCCGGGAGCGAGCCCGGCTTTGCTGCCATCTGCCGCCCGGCCAGCCCGGGGCCGGTGGGACCGAGCACCGGCCAGCTCCGAGGGAAACCCAGACCACTGGTTTTCTCAGCTGGGGGACGTCCCTTTCACCCAACAAACATTAAAACCAGCCCTTTCCCCTTTTCAAAAGGGAGGTGTTTGATCTGCAAAGGGTTTGCTTGAAAAGCAGGTAGCCCGGGGTGGGGAAAGCTCCGCTGGCAGGCAGCTGCCTGCAGAAAGCCTCCTCCTGCCTGGCTTCGGCCCAGAAATAAATCTCAGGAACACATCGGGACATTTGCAAGGTGTCCTCAGCGCAGTACGGGTTGGTACGCCCTGGCTCTGGCTGGGAATGCCAGCTAGTCCCCGAGATAGCATCTCAGCTCCTGGAGCTGGCATCCTACACCACCGGTGCCAGGTGAAACAGTGACGCTTCTGCAAGAGTAATAGTCTTCGTGTATGTACAGATGCAAATATCTATATGTGCAAGAAATGTATATAAAATCCCATATTCCATGGGTTCCCGAAAGAGGCAATTTTTTGTTTCTGGCCCCTCTGTTCTTGAGGCCAGTGAGAGCCTATTCTTTCCCCCCGTTTCCCCAAATCTCAGCTCCACAGACACCGCAGCTGCCACCAACCCCAGCTAACCCCAGAAGGGTGAGCTGGCAGAAACCCGATGGTCAAAAAGCTCAGAGGTTTTGTGCTCTTTGCAAATTTGGAGAGAATTTAATGGCACAGTTCCTAAACCCCACTGCTCCCTGCATTGCCTTGTGCTCCTCAGAGATGGGAGAACTAAACCCCCCCAAGAACAGTGAAAGCCTGGCTGGGAGGATGTGCCAAGGGCTGGCAGAGCTGTGGTTAAGGCACCCCTCGTCCAGGGGTCCCTCTCTGAGCCCCGGTGCCCCTTTGGGTCCCGCTGTGCTGAGAGGTGAGTCCCAGAGGAGCCAAACATCTGCCTTTCCCACCAACAGCAGCCAGACCTGGAGGTTTCTGCCGGGGGATCCGGTGGTTTCCAGTCGTTTACGCCGAGTGTCCAGGGGGTGGCACATGTGGACTGTGGCCAGTGGCTCCACTCGGGGCTTGGCCCAATCCAGCCCCCCTGGCTGGGCCCTGCGGTGGGTCCGGGGTCACCTCCCACCCAGGGATGCTGCTGGGCAGTTGACGGTCACTCGTGGACGGGAATTCCCTGCAGCACAGGCAACACGTGCATCCCGCATCACTGAGTTTTTCCCACTGCAGATGAGCACGGAGACAAGACGGAGCTGCAGACAGGCTGGGCTTAACCGCTTGGCCTTCAATTCCCATCACTTATGGGTCTGGCACTACTCTGTGCCACTCGGCAGGCACCACTGACACCGAAGCAGAACCCTCCCTGGGGGTCCTGCCTTCCCACCATGCGCTGAGCAGGGATATACATGCAGGATCCGCTTGCTGCCAGCCTGCCAGCGTTGCCTGCGCCCTGGGAGCCGGTCGCATCCTACCTGACACAGCGCTCTCGCTCCAGCACTAGTCCTTTCCACGACCAGCGAGGATGAGCTGTCAGGATGATGGACCAAGGGAGGCAGGGGGATTTGCCGGCTCTCCAGAGGTTTGGCTGTCACGGAGCAGCTGAAAACATGCCCAGCCGGCAGCTGGCAGAGTGGCAGCACTAATCCTGATGCTTGTTTGGTTACTCCCCTCCTGGCTGCCATGCAGGTCCCGGGGGTGTTTCCTTCTAAACTGGAGGTGGCCGTGGATAACAAGAGCTCAGCCTGGAGGATTCATGCCCGGCTGCCTGCCATGGGATGGCTTGTGGACAGGGCAGGGATGGCCATCTTCTCCCCTAAGGAAATCCTTACAGCTGCAAAACCAGGACCTTTCCCCATAAAAACTCCCTTGAGCTTTTCTCCAAATATCAAACTACTCTGCTTAGTCAGGGACCACTCACCTGCCAGACAGATGTTATAGCTGCTCTTGGTTGTTGTGTTCAGCAATGCACTAAAGCGTTAGCTGTGCACCCTCTCCTTGATGCATCCGTCCAGCTCCCAGGGCCACCATCACTCTCCTCTGAAGTTCTGGTGGGGATAAATCTTCTTGGGGGATCTGTGTGGCACGGTGCCATCTGCGGATGGTGGCGTTGCCCAGGGAAGGGCTGTCCCCAGCCCGTCACTTTGCCATCAGCCTGCAGCAGGTGTGATCCGCTACTCAGCACTGGAGGGAAAGGGCTGGGCTGGGGTGCAGGATGTGCAGGTTGGTCCAAAAAGAAGGGGGGAACCGTACAGGTAGCAAGTTCATAAACACGCTGGATTGTGGGGTTTGCGCTGCAGGCTGCTGCCTCTTATGGTAATTGGGAAAAGCTTCAAAAAGATGGTCAGCAATAAGCATTAGCCCATGGGATGGAAGCCGCATGGGAGGAAGCCACATACAGGGCCATGAAGTGAGGCAGAGGAGGCCGAAGGATGGGTCCTAGGGTAGCCTCACAAGCCACCTTGGTTGTAGAGTAAGGGGATGTAGCAATCTCCCTCCCAAACCCCCTCCAAGCTCCCACCTCCATCTGGGGAGTAAAGGGGTGTGTGACAGGGCTGTCCCCAAAGCCCATCCTCTCCGAGCTCCGTAGGGCCCTGGTCTCACCACCGTCCCCGACACCTCCTGCGGGAAGCCGGGTCTCCCTGCCTTGCGCTTCACCACCATGGCTTCTGCTTCACTTTGCTCCTAAAGACTGCTGCATCCCCAGGGAGGCACTCTGGTCCCAGGGAAGACTGCACCCCTGCACAGCGCTGCGCTGCCTTGCACTGCACCCCTGCAGTGCCCTGCCCTGCGTTGCATTACATTACACTGCCCTGCACCGCAGTGTGCTGCCCTGCATTGCACTGCATTGCACTGCACCCCTGCACTGCACCCCTGCGCTGCATCCCTGCGCTGCATCCCTGCGCTGCATCCCGGCACCGCATCCCAGCACCGCGCTGTCTTGTGCTGCGTTGCACAGCACAGCGCAGCACCGCAGCAGTGCAGAGAGCAGCTCTCCCAGCCCATCGCTGATGCTGGCTGCTCTATTTGCCTGTCAACAGATGGAGCTAACGACCCGCCTGGTCCCCTGGCCATCCTGCACCTGATCCCCAAATTGGTGGGGCCAAGGCCCCGCCAGGACTGCAGGAGGGCTCGGTGGGCAGCCGAGGGGCTGGAGCTGCCCACGGCCGGGCAGGTTGGGAGGATCTGCAGCCGGGGTGGCCACGTCCGACACCCCCATCCCAACCTCCCATCCCTGACCTGTCCCATGGCCATGGGACGAAACGTCCCGTCAGGCTCCTTTTGCATAAACAGCGATGCCAAATGGACATCCAGCCCCAAAGGGGTCTGGCGTGGGAGAGCTCTGGAGAGCAGCCCAGAGGAGGGTGATGGGCATCAATGGGAGCTACAAGGCCGGGACAGGCCGGGGGGGGTACATGGAGGGTCCCGTGCCAGCCTGGCCGGGGACTGGAGGAGCCAGATCTCAGGTCTCCTCCATCTCAAAGAGTCGGGCTCCTCTGTGATTAACTGCTGGGCTACGCTGCAGATTAGCTGTGGGACCGCTGCGTTTGATGTATGGGGCAGGAGGCCGGCGAGGGATTTTCTTCTCCTTCTGGGGTTAATCCTACCCTGCCTATCACAGCCCTTTGATTGCAAAGCCCTGTAGATAAACCTCCTTAGTCACCAGCAGACAGCAGGCACCGACCAAAAGGACGCAGGCAGGAGTGTGGGCTTGGGGAGATACAGGATTTGGGAGTTTTCTTGCAGGAGCTGGTGGTTACGGAGCGTGCATGCTCCTTGCAGCCTCAGAGCCACCCTCCAAAAAGGGAGGAAAGTGCTTTTCTTTTTACTAATCTTGATTAATTCTGCTTATTTAACCAGAGATCTAACTTCACGTGAAAAGAGCCATTGAAACCCCAAATGAGCATGGCTCCCCACCCTCTTTGAATGAAATCATTCCAAAGTCGGAGCGCTTCAGCAAATCACTAACACACCCGTGAACATGCGGTTTGGGATATGGCAATAGCCACACCGCTCTGCCGCTAGCCCCAGCCAGTTTTTATCACACACATATAACAGCCGTAAAAGCCAGCCTGGAACAAGCAGGGTTGTTTTTGCAGGAGTGGTCGAGTTTTGGATTTTAATAAGCCTCAGCCCCCTCATAATTTTTCTCTTTAAAATGCCAAAAGGCACCAGCCCAAAACAAGGCTTAGAAAATTCCTGTAAAATAGCTTGTAAGTGTCTAAAAGCCTCCGAGCTTCCCTCTCTCGGGCTTAGAAATGCCACCTCCGGAGGGGTGCTGCGGGGTGTGGGAGAGCTTGGGGAGGTCCTGCCGGTCCCCGTCCCACCGCAGGGCAGGAGCTGCCGAAGGAACATTGAACGATCCAGGCTGAGCTGTGACAGAGGGATGGATGGTTTGGGTCAAGCCTGTCCAGCCAATTTGGAGTCACATGGAGCTGCTGGAATGGGGACAGCCAGGGATGTGGGACAGGGATGTTCCTGGCGCATGGCACCGCTGTGTGTCCCCTGCCTGGTCACTGAGCTCAGGGGATTAAAGTCCTTCCAAGTCCTACGTCTGTTCCTGACTGCTCCCCACACAGCCTCATCCAGCTCGGTTTTAAAATACCTTTCATGTAACCTGGCCCAGGCTTGACTTCTATGGTGCCTGAATCGTTTGTCTTAATATCTAACCTTTGAGCTTTCTCGTTGCAAATTAAGTTGATTACATCTTGGCCCAGCTCCAGCAGACCCTGAGACCAATTGATCACTGTTGTCTTGGAGGTCTTGGAAGGCTCTTATCATGTCCCCCTACGTCTCCGGCTTTCTAGAGAAAACAACCCCCACCTCTTTGGCCAGGTCGGACCATCCACTTCGTCATCCCTGCCACTGCGCTGACTCTTCTGAGCGTCTACGTCCCGCCCTGAGCACTTTAATGGTTGTTCAAAGGAGGAGCCCCAATGCCCTGAAGACCACCCTAGGTCGCTTGCTTTGCCTGCGCAACTCAACTCGCAGGCTTTGAGTGAGGTTTGGCCATCTGGGCTCCACCTTTGGCACATGCCAGCCCCGGTGTGCCTCTCAACGATGCTGCATGCAGAAAAGAATTCTGCCATCTGTTTTGATCAGAAACGTAGCTCTGGTTTCCAGCAAACGAGGTTCAGCTGTTGCTGGACATGGGGCACGGGGTCCTCTACCCTTCAAGCCCTGAAGTTGAGGCAGGACATCACGCTGCATCGTGGCTGGGACTGGAGGGACCAAGCTGCCCATGGGCTCCAGGCCGGGGGGGTCCTCAGACCCTCACCCTCCCTGTGAAGGGCCATCAAATGCACACACACATCTGTATGCACATCTTCATGCCCACAGCCACGCGCTGCCTGTCCAGCTTTTCAGCCAAGGGTGCTCCAACCTCAAGTTGGAGTGAGCCAACCTGGCCTGCCTGGAGGATGCTGTGCTTTGCCCAGCCGCCCCTTCACTTTACCTTTCCCAGTGACCAACATCCCATATCCTTCCACATTTGAAGCCAGCAGAGAGCCCTCTCCAGCTAACCAGACTTCAATGCCAGGGATAAAACATTTTTCACCCATCCCCTTGCCCATCATCCTCCCTTTCTCCCCGTTCTAGGATTTAAAGATCCACAGGGCAAACAGCTTGAAACCAGCATCTGAGCAATTATAAAAGTGCTTTCTGCCAGCTGCTAGACTCCTTGTCACCAGTCTGATCGGTAGACTAAACAGCGAGGACCTGGGCTGATCCACCCCCATGCCGCTCCAGCCTGGAAACAGGGGGGCTCGGGGGAGCGCAATGGTTAGCATCAAAACTGGCAGCAACATCCTAATGAAGAAGGACAAGGGAATCCTGCAGCTGCTTCATGGAGGCAGGCGGGAGGAGGTGGAGAAAGGGCTAAAGGGACACTGGAGGATGGACCCCGAGCTGTGGCAAGCGAGGACCCCCGTCCAGGCTGGGGACTCACTCCCCACAGGGTGAGCTGGCTCCCTGGCTGCATCCTCCAGCTTTGCATCATCCCTACTCCATCGCCAAACCTGCATGTCCAAGCCTGGCATGCCAGGGACGGAGTTTCAAAGGTGATTTTTTTTCTTCCCCTTCAGTTGCCCGAACCATCCTCTTCCTCTTGCTCTCCATGCCGTACAGACAGATAACACAGGCGATTTTCCCCGGGGGGCTGGGAAGCTCATATGGAGCAGCTGGCGCCATTATCTGGGAGTCACTCCCTTATCTGGCAGCCGATTTCGGCTCCAGGGAGTCAGCACCTCTCAGGTGAGGAAGGCTGGGTTAGCAGCTGCCCGCGCCGGGCACCCACGGGGGGGTTATCAGCCTGGTCACCTCCTCGTCTGGCCAAGCCCCATCAGATAGCGGCACTCAGACATCCCTGGGAATAGCGGGTGGAAATGGGACATTGCAGCCAGGGAGCCCTGGGAAATGCCTGCTGCTTCCTAAAAATAAGGAAAGAAGAAAAAAAAAAAAAATTTGGGCTCGGGTTCCTCTTTCCATCAGTTAGCAGCAATGCGTGATCGTGCCAAAAAAAATGAAGCGGTAGTGGTGCTGGAGAGAGAGCTGCAGCTTTTATTGCTCTTATCTCCCGGCTTCTGGAGGAGCGCGCTGCCTGCGTGGGGGTCTGGGCAGGGACACGGTGCACACGCCACAGGGAGACCGGCTCCCCTCTAAATCATGGCTTGCCATGATTTACACGGAGGCTCACAGGTTAGGTAACTGCAGTAAACAGAATAAACAGACCTCCCTCTGGATTTATGGACCGACAAAAGGACCTTTAACCACAAAAGAAATGTGCTTTCCAGCCCTCTTCTATCACCAGATCCCAACCAAAGGCTTAAATGCTTATGTCAAGCCCACAGAGCTCAGGATTTGGGCTGGATTCAAACTACTCCTCCATCCTCCCTGCTACCCGAGTAAGTCATCTCATAGTTCATCTCCCGTTCACCTCTCAGCTGCCCACTGACACGCACACGCACACATGGGGCCAGAGGGAGCAGGAGAGGATTTTTCTGTTACTTGGCCTTAAAAAGTGACTAATAAATGCACAAGCAGGCAAAGGTGTGCAAATGCTCTCTGCGAAGAGGTTACTCTCTCCGGGAGCTACCTAAAAGAGAGGACGTCTTTTTGGGGTGCTGCTGGACCCTTCCTCCCCAGCAGCTACCCACAGCCAAGTGAGGAGCTTTGACTGCTATCGCTGAGATAAACCTTCCCAGCATGAGAGCTGCTGTCTAAAGAGAAATTAAGGGTGGGTTTTTTTCCTTTTCTTGGAGTAAAAGAGGTGTTAGGTTTTCATGTGGTTCTCAAATATCTGATGCGTTTCTCCCTGTGGATGTGGAAACTTGTATAATGATGATATTACCAATGTTTCATGCCAAATCAAAGAGTGTGTATAAAGGCACCGTGCCTGAGGAGTCCTTTGTTATCAGCCTTTAGACTATTATTTTTAATGTGGCATCCCTGCAGAAAAAGCAGCTGGAGAAGAGGAGCCTGTTCATCCCCAGACAGTCACGGTTCGTGCTCGGGGAGCCGGTCCCACTGATGGCAGAACATGGTAGGGAGTGCAGGAGGTAAGCATAAAACCAGCTAGGCTGAAAAACTTTGGAAAATTTGGCTTTAATAGGACTTCTTGCTTTCCTATACTCATCAGCTGAGTCAGCCACAGCGTCAGCCACACAGAGCAGCCCAGAAAACACGCTGCTACCAAATAAGCTCTCAGAGCCCAGTATTACCCCTTCCTTTGATAGCTGGCAAGGGAAAAGCATCCAGGAAAGCGCCGCCTTCCCTCCATCTTGCACATCTTTATTTAATTCCATTGAAAGCAAGCACACATACTTGAAATGGAACGATTTAAATCCATGAATTGTTCTAAATCCAGGAGAATTGCCAAACTCCCTGTTTTAATACATTTTCAAATTGCCTTTTCCTCCTGTCTTGGGGAGCCAAGATATGGCTATTTAATTACAAGCACAACCTCCATTTAAGAAACCCTCGTAATGAGGCTGGCGTGGAAAGGCATCCGATTTTTCCATTGTCTGACCGAGACACTGCAATTAGTGTGTTTTATCCCAGGTTTGCATTTGGCATGACTCAGTGAGCGATGCTTTGGGGAATGGGCTAGCGGTAATCTCCGTGCTCTGGGCTCTTCGTTATCCTGCCCGTTAGAGGGGACTGAATCCAGACTCCTGCCAGGAGAAGGGGATTTGGGCTGGCTGCTTTCTGCAGCTCAAACCTGGGAGCAGAGGCATTTAGTCCTCCATGGCGCAGGTTGGGGGAAAGGCAATGGGAAAGAAATATAAAAGGGAGGGAGGTTTGAGTCAAGTGGAGGCAAAGAAAAATCGTAGTAAGGGAGAGAAGCAAGAATGGCATTGCGAAGAAACTACAACGTGGTCCTTGCAGTAGCTGCATGCAAATGTTTCCCGTGGCTTGCTTTGAGTCAGGAACAAGAGCCGACCCATGGAGGGACTTGTTCCAGGTATATTAGCAGTGGCTCAGCTCTGAAAATCACTGCAAAGAGCTTCCCCGAAGGCTGGGGAGGCCCAGATATGAAGGGGTGTGACACAGCACCATTTCCCAGCTGGGATGCCTTAAATCCAGGGTAGGGACCTCTTGAGGCTGGAGCCACTACACCCTACCTCAGGGACCAAGGTGTGCAGAGCCTGCTCAGCCCCACTCCAGCCCCAGAAAGCCGAATTTAAATGAAACCACCTCGCTGACATGACAAGCGAGGACCATCCGCTTGCAGGTCTTCCCATGCCATCGGGCTGCTGCTAGTAGGTGCGGTGCCACCCCCCATCACCTGGCAAAGCCACCCACTGCCCTCATCCCACGGAAGGGACCAGAGTGGGCTGCAGAGACACCCTGGAGGTGATACAGCAGGGTGGGAGACATCTCCCCCCCCGCCAGGCTGCGGATTTGGGTCTGCACTGCCTACCCTGCTCTGTGGGCAAGAAGATACGGAAAGGACCCTGGGTGATGTGGGGGTACCCACGTGTGGTACCAACACCCAGTGTCGGGGCTGGTGGAGGGTTCAGTCAGGTAGGGAGCTGCTTGCATCCCGTGCCGGCTCTCCATCTCTCAAACACGCATTCCTCCGGGCTCAGGGAGCGCTGGGCTGGCTCTGGCTCCCAGAAAGCAGCCGGGCCGTGGTGGAGCCAGCGTCCTCCCCATCCATCATCCTTATCAGCCAGCGCTGGCAGCCCGGCGGTCCTCGGCAGCGGGGCTGAACGGACGGCAGGCCGGAGCCGTGCGGCGAGAGACAGGCAGGAGGCATCGTGGCGATAAGCCACGCCGCAAACAAAAACAACAACTCTCTCCCTTGGTGACTTCAAAGCGCCGAGCTGAGATCTATGCAGCCACAGTCTCTGCGTGGGTGCTGGGAGGGTGGGGGCAGCCCCGGCGGGGGGACGTGGGCAGGATGCGGTGCTGGGGCCACGGTTTGCCCACACGGAGCTGTGGCTCCCACAAAGTCTCCTGCAGGTTGTAGGCAAGGATCAAAGCAGGTTGCCTTGCACTGGGGTGGGCACAACCCCATAAAAGAAGCAGCTCAGCCCCAAGTAGGGTTGCGCCCCGTGGCTGTGGGCTTTCTGCACCCACCGGCTCCCAAAGCATCCCATAAAAATGTCTTCTGAGTGATTTGCTGGGAACGATGGGGGCCATTTGCTCTTCACGTACAGCTGTCTCACCAGGCATAAAGTAGCTTTGGAGAGCGGCTCAGGGGCTGTCAGGCTGAAGATTTAGGGCTGTTCCCAAGGAAAGTAAGAGCCCAGGCACAACTGCTCTCCACCTGCCTCGGAGAGGTCCCGTGAGCGTTACCCCTGCTCGCATTAAGCGGGATTTTATTCCTCTGATGGTCCCAATGAAATCCGTGAGACCTCTTGTGGCATGAGCTGAAACTCCACACGCGTCCGTCAGACATCGCATCGGGCCATCACGGCTGTAGGGTTGGTGCCACCCCTATCGGTACTGCCAACACCAACTGGGCAGCGCCAGGGGAAAACACATTTCAAGACTAACTGGAAAAAGAATTGTGTTGTGGTTAATGCAGGGTTGAAAGCATCTCACCCCTGAGATGGTGTTTGGATGATCTACTGCTGCAAGCTGCAGGGAAAGAGACCCAGAGAGTTGAGCTGGGGGAGGTTAAAGCCAGGCTGCAGCATGGCGGTGGCCTTGGGGAGAACAGGAATGTGGTATGGGGAGGGCTGACCTATAGCAACGTATACGCACTCACAAACATGTATGCATAAACATATATTTATACACATATTCACTTCCAGCTGTATGTACGCATATCTTAATTTTCAAGTGTAGTAATGCTACTGAAACAAAATGGCACACACCTTTGCTGGTAATTGCCTCTTTTTATAGGAGCTTTGTCTGTATGCCAAGTCAAATTAATGATCATTAACTTCTTAAAAAATCTCTTAAATTTATATAAGCATTATTCATCAAGGTCTCTTGTATTTATTTGTCAACAAAATGACTCAAAATTAGAATTTTTATCTTGATTTGATTTAATTTCCTTTCCCTCAAATTTAAGAGCCTGTTCTTTCTGTTTCTTTTCTCTCCTCTCTCCTCATTTTTAGTAAATGCAAGGAGACTTAAGGAGTAAGGGGATCCCCATCTATTTCACTTGAGTTGCATTTAACTGAATTAAAAGTGGAAGGATTACTTATTTTTTTTACCTAGTCCACCACAAATCAGAAGTATTCCAGGTGAAGGAAGAAGAGTTTATTTCATCTTGTGGAAAAAGGGCCCTTTTCCTCAGCTGCCCCCACAGGAGGTGTGGAGGAAGGGTCCCATCAGATGCACTTTGATGAAAGCCATGCTGATGCTGGAAGACCCACATTCCCTGCTTCAACTCTTGTATTGGGGCAGCCCTTCCTCTGCCTTTCTCTTCCTACCATGACTATGGCCTGGGCCTCCCTTGGCACGCTGCCTCCCTTCCAAAGCCTTCCCCTTTGCTCCCAGCAATGACACCACACACCAGCCCTACATATGGGCACCAACCACCACACATCGGGATCATGGATGTGAGCAACTGCCACGCACCAGGATCACGGATGCGAGCAACCACCATGCTTCAGGATCACGGACATGAGCAACTGCCCTGCACCAGGATCATGGACATGAGCAACCGCCACCCACCAGGGTCATGGACATGAGCAACCACCACGCACCAGGATCACGGACATGAGCAACCACCATGCATCAGAAGCATGGACGTGAGCAACTGCCACAGACCGGGATCATGGATGTGAGCAACCACCATGCATCAGGATCATGGATGTGAGCAACCACCACACAACAGGACCATGGATATGAGCAACCGCCACTCACCAGGATCATGGATGTGAGCAACCACCACCCACCACCATGACCATGACCATGACCATGACCATGACCATGACCATGACCATGACCATGACCATGACCAACCAGCAACCACCATCCCTCCACAGCAGAGCTCGGTCCCTTCACCTTTTATACCAGAGGTGGTGATGTCAAAGGTGCTTGCCACAGCCTGATTGGCTGGAGGGTGCTGGGGGGCGTGGTGTCCCTGCTCAACCCCTCTTTAAAGGGGGCAGAAGCCCCCACCCCGGTGGGGATGGTCCAGTCTTTGCTGGGAGCAGCCTGGCAGCATCCTGTGCCTTCCCCCACCGTCCTGCCAGGAGAGAGTGTGCCTGCACATATACATACTTACATACATTATGATATCTTGTTTTAATTACATTGGAGCAAATGACTCCTTCCCCTATGGTTTATATCAGCGCTTTGGGTTTGTAATTTATCTTGGCACAGTCTAGACTGGAGCCACTTTGAAGCTGTTTCAAACAGGATGAGAACAAACAATTTTTCCAAAGTGGCTGGATTAAGAAAACTGGCAGCCATTCATCTTTGGGGGAAGGCTTGTGGCAGCGCCGTGTCCCCGCTGGAGTCCTGCCAACCTCCTGCTCCCTACCCTGCTGGGACAGAGAGGTCCTAACCCTGCGGAGGGTGGGAAATCACACCACTAGCTACCGTGCATTGGGGAGGGGGGTTGGCAAAGGACACCATCGGGGGGGGAGTTGTGCAAGGAAGACCTGATTTATAGCTAATTATTTGCATTTAGTTTATCCCCAAGTGTTAGAGAGGAGGCGGCTGTGCTGAGCGGATGGCACCGCAGCAAGAGATGCAGCAACCGGCATCGCGGAGCACTGGCTGCGGCTGCTCCTGCTGCTCCTCCAGCCGGGGGGGGGCATGGTCACCCCGTCCCGTACCCAGAAAGTGGCTCCTTCACCCATTCACAAACCCCTGCACAGTACTTTTCCTATAAACCTTACTGACATCTTTAATGCAGGAAATCTCTCCTTACTTTCTTCAGATAAAAGTAATCCTGAAAACATCTTGACTAACTTCTACAGTTTCCCCAAGATATTTCTTTCTTTAAAAAACCAAACCAACACCAAACTCTTTCATTGACTGGGAAAGGTGGTTTTCTTCTAAATCACAGTCTTCAAGCACCCCAAAAGTCAGAGGGCTCATTTTGGGATAAGCATACTATAGGGAATAGTTCTCCCCGAGCCCTGTACTGAGCTTACATGGATCCCCATCCCTGGGCAGGGTGGGGGTTCCAGGGGGTCCTCAGGACCACTCAGACCTATTAGTGCCCACGGGCCCTGGTCCCCCAGCCCTGCCAGGGACGGCTCTTTGTCACCTTCGACCTCCTAGGTCACCTCCTAGGTCCCGAGGTGACAAAGAGCCGTCCCTGGCAGGGCTGGGGGCTGAGCATCCCGGCAGCCCCGAGCCCACGCACGCTGCCACCCCGCATTGCCACAAATCCAGGTCTGAGCAGCAGCAGAGCTCGCATGGAAACACATGTGTTTTCTATATTTTTCCACCCAAACGCTGGATTTTTAAATATTCTAGCAGCACCATTCACTCGGCAAAAGCTGCCAGGGTTTATGACAGATCCCTCCTCCTTAAGGCTTTGAAATAAGGCTGTAAACATGCTCGCCAGGCTAAAGTGTTGCCTGTAAAGGGGGTTGCTCCCCTCATGATGTGCCTATTGGCTCCAATTAGCACTGGCAGGAGTCAACCGCAAAGAGAAGGCAGAGCTTATCCCTGGGAGTGAACTGATTTATTTACAGCATTTTCAAAGCAAGATGAATACGGCTTTTTTTTTTTTTTCTCCCCCTTTATGAAGCTACTCATTTGCAACAGGAAAAAAAAACCCAACAACCATTCCCTAAATAACTGGAAGCGGGAGGATGCTGCCTGCTTTCCTTGAGACAGAAATCCTGCTTTGTTTAATAAGGGTGGGATAAGATCGCCTGGCATTTTACTGAAGCTTTGCCCTGGCCATCGCCAGAGTGGGGGACAGGGAACTCTTCCCAGCCATGCCCGGAGCAGGAGACAAGCACCTCAGAACCACAGGGTCAGGAGCCAAGTGCTGGTTTTATCAGGATGCTTTACTGGGTGCCTCAGCGAGAGGAGCTGGGTTTTCTCGGGGTGCCACCTGGGTACCACCAAAATTCACTTGGGCAGGAGCCAGAGGAGCTCAGCCCAGCTGGATTTCAGACCCATCTCATCCAACCATCCCATCACAGCTTTAGGTACCGTAAGACACCTGTCTTGGGAAGCAGCGGCTCCGCTCTCCGCTTCGGGGCTTGCTGGAGGCAACGTGCTCTCTGTGGGGCCGGTTTCAGCCACTGGGCTGGGGGAATGGCCACCCTGGGGGAAAAACTGTGGTAATCCCATGAGGAGACAAACCTCCTTGTGCAGCAGAGCCGGGGAGTGGGCCGGGCGAGCCCTCCCCATGGGGCTTTCTGCTCCCATGCCAGCATCCTCAGCGGGAAGCAACGGGAGGGAAAAGCTGCGTGCCCCAAGGCTCGGCCCTCCTCCCACCCCACAACTCCACATCCAACCATCGCTTGGGGTTCGCTTGGGTTCATCGCCCCACCTGCACAACCAGGCACCTGCCTTCATCCTTTGGGCTCCTTCCACCTCCACTGGCCACAGCCCCAAGGTCTCTTCTCCGGTGAAGCTTTGCTCCGGCTGCTTTCTGTCACGGCGGTGTTGGGAAGGAGCCGAGGTGAGGAGGTGTTTGTACAGGCAGGAATTATGGCCATTGCCCGCTACCGACCACGCGCTCTGCTTGGCCGGCAAGAACTAAGTGCCCCAGCCATAACTTAACACCCAAGCTGCCCAGAGGAGGTGGCAGCTGCCAACGGGGGGGGGGGTTTACAGACTTTGGAGGGGACTTTGTTAGTCGTAACTTCAGGGGACATTTTCCTGCTGGGAAATGCTGGAAGATTGTTTTGCTCATTAAAGGAGGGGAGGCGATGCAGTCGGCAAAGGTGGGAGTGCGCTGCCGAGCTCTGCCCCTACAGCACATCCCCGTAGGTCCCCGCGTCATCGCGGTGGGTGGCAGCTCCGGTCCTCGCCGGGGCTCGGGGTCCTCCAAGGGGACCGAGCCCCTTTCTCATGCTCGGTGGGGAAAGGAAGGGGTGATGCGCTGCGGGAAGACGGGCGAGGATAAAATCTGGACTCCTTTGGGTCCGCCCAGGGATAACCCGTGCCTCAGTTTCCCTGCAAAACCTGCTTGCGACGTGCTGCTGCGCTCAAGGCACCTCGCTCTGCTCTGCCTCTCGAGACAAAACCGGCGATGCCGAGCCCCGAGCATCCTCGGCGCTGATAGCAGGCGTGGGCCAAGGCCCTGCTTTGGGGCCGGGCTCAGCTCGGCAGCTGAATCAGCAAATAATTAGCAGTGGCCAGAGCCAGGGGATTATCATCCCTCTCCTCTCCAGCCATCCAGCCCGGCTTAACCCTTTCATCCGCGTGTCTCCGAAGCCCCAAAGCTTTGGGGGTCTTCCGGGGGGAGATGCTGCCGTGGGGTCGGTGCCGCCGGCGGGGTGCCCAGGGTGCCGCGGCCGGTGTCCCCTCGCCGGAGCGACGTCCTGGCCACAGTAGCAGCCGGGGAGCTGGCGCAGGGCTCGGGGGGGAGCCGTCAGTCCCGTGCGTGGCGGCTCGTTTGTTCACCTCCGGGCAGCCCGATGACAGCGCTTCCCTTTACTACCAGCTGCAAAAACCTGGCAGCTGATTTAGGAGAGCTCCCAGGGCCCAAAATGTAAACCGTTTTTCACCAGGAATGTATAAGCAAGCCATAAAATAAGGGATTTGAGTCTGGTCACATGGGACAGGCCTCCCATAAAATTGAAGCATTGATCTGTATTTTAGTGAGCAGCTTCGAAGCTGCCCGGATGATTGAAGACCTGAGCTTTAACAAACTCTGTAATCTCCCACCATACATCTGAAGTGGCATGTTTGAAGTCCGAGGACGAGTTATTTATATTATTTGTATAATACACGGTGAAAGGACATTAGCCACAGCTCGAGCACCAGCGGTGGGTATTGCTGCCAGGCAGAGCGAAGCAGCGGCTCCGCGGTGCATCATTCCACATCGGGGCTGCCCTGCACGTGGGCACGCGCGTGTGACAGCCGAGGTGGCCCAAACCCACAGGATCTGGCCATGCTACTGCACACGAATGCCGTCCTGGCTGCCCCGTGCCATCTGCAGCTGCTGGGCTGGGACACGTGGACCTGTTCTGCTCTCCTGGTGGGGGTCACCCCCTTTCTGGCATGTGTCATCCCCTTCCCACTAGGTCACCTCCTTCTCAATGTCTGTCACTCCCTTTTTGATGTTTGTCACCCCATTCCCAGCAAGTGTCACCTGTTCCTGGCACGTGTCACGCTCTTCCCAGTGTGTGTGCCAACACCATCCTGGTGTGTGTCACCCCGTTCCCAGTGTGTCACCCCTTCCTGACACGCATCACATCTTTCCCAGCATATGTCACCCATTTCCAGCATGTTATCCTATTTTCAGCATGTCAGCCTCTTTCCAGGGTGGATCGGGCTGCTCCCAGTGTGTGTTCCCACTGGAGGTGCTAGCTGGGCTGTGGTGGGACACACCGCTGCTCATGGAGTCCCCTCGCCTTGGCAAAGCCACACAGGGAAAAAACTCACTGCCACCCTTTCACTTCCATGGCCCAAACTGTCCTTGCCCATCAGCAACAAAAAAGTAGTTGTAAAAAGTGATGATAAAAAGTGTAAATCTGGGGGTAAACAAAATTATTTATAAATTCCAGTCAAACTCTGAACAGCTCTGCAAGGCCAGAGGGATGCCTGGGGTATGGGCTGAGAAAGGCCAAGTGCCATTTAAAAACATGACTTAGTTTTCCATGTCTGGGAGACGTTTCCTCTGCACCCTATGTTCACTTTCCGTGATTTGAAGAGGTTAAGCAAAAAATGGTTAAAAGCTGGAAAGTGTGTCCTCCAAAACCAAACTGAACCAGAACTATTGGGGTCACCTAAACCACGTTGCAACCTTTAAATGAAGCTTCTTGGCAGCTTTCCTGCACCAAAATCTCCACGCTTCCCAATTACGTTTTTTCAGGGACAGCTGTGAAACATAAACTATTCAGTTAGCATGTGGGAAAGGGGAGCTCTCGGTTTTGGTGGCAGCTCCCAAAACACAGGGCTCAGTGGGACACCAGCTGCTTCCCCGCCGTGCTGGCAGACCGCCCCGGGGGGGCTGTGGGGGCACCCAGCACGGGAAGCGACATTGCGCTGGCTTCCCCAAAATCCGATTTTTTCTATTTCTTGCTTCTCTCTCTTGGAGTATCACTAATCACAGCAGTTTGCCCCAGGACATTATCACCCAAATAACCAATAACCCTTGGTAAACCCCTCAAGCCCCCATCGCGCGCCACAGCCAAGGCAGGTGCAGAGCTCGAGCTCAGCCCCCAGTTTTCCACTGCAGGTTCCAGGGGTAGGTGGAAAATTGCGCAATACTCAGCCTCCAGCAAGTATTTTGTGGCGGCCAGAGCTGGGCTCCCATGCCCTTGGCAGGATGATGGGAGCCTGCGATTACTAAATCCCTTGCCCACTTAAGGCAGGCTCGGCACTCCAGCCCACAGCGAGGCATATTTGAAATGCTTTGGGCCGGATTCGGACTCCTGTGCCTTTCAAGCTTTCCAACGGTGGCCCAGCAAAACCACCTCTCCAAAATAACACCCAGCTATGCCGCCGAACCCACGCCATCAGGAGGATCCTCAGAGTGGGTGCCGCTATTCCCGTGGGAGCCCTGGGATGGGGGATATGGGGGAGACGAGGGGGGACGGGGTCTGTTTTGTCTCATGGAGGCAGCCCCGAGCAGAAAAGCCGGGGCGAGATGTCCGAGACCGGCTGCCGCTGGGGCTTCAGCGGCTTCGTGCTGCAATCCTGGCACGGAGGGGTTCGGGGGGGCCACCACAACCCTTGTAGGTTGTATCACTCCCACCCCAGCAATGCCCCTGGAAAGGGAGCCTGTTAACTCCGTGCCACTTAAAAGAGGGATTAAGCATACAAGCCTGATAAGGGGTTAGGAGGGTTATTTCTCCCCCTGTCAGCTGGCAGATAGGTTCGGGACTGGGGCTGGTGGTCGTGGGGTCGAGCCGTGGGGTGGGCAGGGTGTGCAGCCCCCCGTGGTTTCTCTGGGGGGAAGGCGGCGGAGCAAAGCCACAATAAATGCCCGGCATTTCACCACATGGGGAAATTATTAGGACAGATTTTTGGCAGAGGTCAGAGCGTCACTTTAACAGCGCCGGCTTTAACAAGTGTGTGTGTGTGTGTGTGCTTGCAAGATGCCTGTGAAGTTCCCTTATCCTGGGGAAATTGCTCCAGTTACCTGCTTGGCTTTCACGGACTGGGAAAATCAGAGTCTGGAAAGGACCGAGCCCATCGCTTCATCTGTCCAGATGACCAAAACTCCCCACAGTCATCTGCTGCTTGGCCAGAGTTAAGTCTCAAACCGCATCTTCCAGGGAAATAAGACAAATGAGCTCCTGCTTTGAAGACTTCTGCAGGAAAGCACAGCCCAGCCACGGCCGGCGGGTCCTGCCCTCCTCGCAGCTGGCTGCAGGGCAAGTTTTACACCGAAACTGCCAAAGTCCTGTGACTGTGCGAAAAATCAGCTTTTGCTAAAAAAAAAAAAAAAAAAAATAAAATTTTGAAAAGCTTTAAATGTGATCACTTAAAAAGGGGTGTGTGTGCGTGTAAATAATTTTAAGTCGGTCTCAGGAGCTTTGCTTGCCTGACTCATGGTTAGGGGTTTTTTTATGCATCACATCAGAAAATACTGTAAAACATACTTTCAAAGCCTCAGAGGACCTCGGCCTCCTCGGGGTATTCAAAAGCATCAATTACATGAGCATTACAGGCAGGATAGTTTGTACGAACCCTGTTAAAAAGTCAACCTGAGACTTGTGCCTCTAAATCCCCTCGCTGCCCCCAGGGCTGGAACTGATTTCTGCCCGGGGTTCGGCACTAGGAAATGTTTCGGTTTAAAAAACGTTGAAAAACATTAAAACCAGGCCGTATGCACTTATTATTGAGAAAATCCCACACAGATGGACTGCATTGAACCGCGAGCAATTATTTTCTGCCATTCTCGTGAGTTAATGAGATGATCAGAAGTCCCCGGCGGCCTTCCTTTGCCTGCAGACCCGTGCATCAACCTCCTCTTCTGCAGCCCCGGGGCTGCGCGGCGCTGGCACGAGCCCCTTTGCCAGCCCGGGGACTCCCTGCCAGGGGACTCAGACGGCAGCGAAGGTAGACCCTTGGTTTTTACAGGGCTGGCAGCTGTAAAGCCCCAGGACCCAGCGGTTTTTTTTGGTCCTGAACGTATTTGGGTGTGCCTGCACACCAGGGACCCACAAGCTGGCAGGAGCTGGTATCCTATGGCAAACCTACGGCTGAGCAGGGGCTGCCGAGGTTTGGCACGGCATGGGTGGCCGAGACAAGAAAATATCATTCTTTTTTCCTCGTATTAAGCCAAGTTTGATGTTACGCTGCCGGTGGGGACCTGCTCGCCACGACAGGCTGAGTGCATCCCCCTTTTGCCGAGCGTGGGGTGCCGGTGCTGAGCCAGGCTCCGGGCACGGCGGCTGCCCTCGCCGCTCCTTCTGCCATCGTTAGCCATCGTTAGCCGGCGTGGCAGCGATGGAGAGCCCCGGCTGGGCCAGACCGCGGGTTGTTTACATCCCTCGGTGCCTCTGCGCCGTTGGGAGCCCTGCAAAAACAGCCGGGCGTGATGCACACTCACTCCTCTGGCATGAGCAGAGCAGAAGGTGGCTGAGGTCTGCACCCTTATCAGCACCAGAGCCCTAATTACTGTCCTAACGTCTAATACTCCAGGCTTGGCCGGTACCTTACGGCCCTGATTTCCTTAGACAGAAGCTGTTATTGTCCAGATGAGAGGTTTGAAGTCTTGCAAACACAAACCTATCCTCAAAGGGAATTTCTTTCGCTGACACTTCTCAAGACAAAGAAACATTTCTGTCTGTGTTTTTGCAGATGGATCTGGCCTTTCTTTCCCCCCCCCCCCCAGATATTTGCAGCGCTGCCTGCTTCTGCTTTCAATAAGGAAGCGATACGGACAGGGGTCGGCACGACCACCTCGGTGTGGGGCGGGAGGGCAGACCCCGCTGCCGGTGGGGCTGCAGCCCCTTTTACCAGTGTGCTGGGCTCTGGTTTACTGGGGCGCTGGGCTGGGCTCCATGCCGCAGCTCTGGGGCTGCAAGCCCTGCCACCGCGGGGACGGCACGATGCCACGGTGGGGGCCGTGGGCTCGTCGGGGTGGCAAGTGTAGGATGGGGTGGGCTTGCAGGGGAGCCCAGAGCCACGACAGGCTGCTCTTTGCAGGGTGCGGAGCTGGAAACGTCGGCTTCCCCCGCCGTTCGGCTGCCCTGGTGCTATTCACAGGGGCCTGGGCTGGATGTAGTCCTGGGCAGCCGCTTGCCAGCGCTCTCCCAAAATCTCTATTTATAACCGGGAAATGGCCGGATCATTTCTTTGTACCAGTCACTCGCCTCCAACGGGACGCGAGGCTGCCTGCTCTGGCCGGGGTCGGCCGAGCAAAGCACCAAAGGGAAATCCCGTGGCCTTTCTGCAATGTGAGTTAATCAAATTGTGCCTCGTTAGCAGCGCACAAGGCGAGAGCCCGGCACTCCCCAAGTCCAGGGCAAAGCTCCTGCTGTCCGCGCTGGGATACGAGCAGGCTCTCATATGCCAGTGGAATCAGCAATTTAAAGTAGTAATCTGATCAGATGTAGCTAGTTATTATAACGGACTCAGTGACTTTAACGAGCTCCTGCACAGACTGGATTACCGCGGTCACTCATCCATAGTTCATTAGAGCTTCAGGACCGGGATCCACGAGAAGTCATGAAATACGATCTCCTAATCTTGCCTAAGTGGGAGAAGCCCAGCTATAAAGAAAATACCTTTTAAAAATGCCCGCCGAGTGAATAAATCTCCCTTGTGCTAAAAGGCAATGAAAGCGGACCTGCGAGAGAAGGGGATCTGCTCGCGGGATGCGTTTTCCGTGTGCACGGTTAAAGAGACCTCGCACAAGGGTGGTGGTGTGCTTGGGTGGAGAAACAGAGGTCCTTCTGGTTTTTATCGATCAAAAATATCTTCCTAATGTTTTTCCGGGGGTTCCTGGGGAGAATAAATAAATAACGGCTGGATGGAGGAATGAGAAGGACAGACCCGCCGTCCCCATAGGCAGCAGCGGGCAGAGAGCCTGGAGGAGGAAGGTCTGCCCATCCTGGAGCTGTGCCCAGTGTCTGGTGTCCCTCTCAGTCCCAAACGCCCTCACCCAGTCTGGGGCTGGAAACGTCATTTATGGCCAGTGAATGGCAGCCAGCTGGCACCCGTGCCCCTGAGGCTGTCCCCAGCTGATCCCTTTCCCAGGAAAGGCGGGTTTGGCACCACCCCGGGGTATCTGCTCACCGGGACAGCTCGCCGGGGTGAGGATGCTCCTCTGAGCGTGGCACATCACCTGGTGCCATCGGGTGATGTGTGTGCGTCCCCGAGGATGAGGGCATCGCCCAACTCAACTGGCGGGGCTGGATCCTCTCTGGTGGGGTGAGGTGGTGGCCCTGGGCTGGCTCGGGGCTGGGAGGACAAGGTGTTTCCCGGGACCTGGAGAAGGTGGGATGGGGCAGCCGAGCCAGAGGCGTCCCAACAGCTGGTTTGCTGAGATGAGTCACGTTCAGCTCCACTCCGTGGGCGACGGGAAGCGGTAACATCCCTATGAATGGAGAAGAAAGCAGAGCTCCAGAAAATGCGGGGCCAGGTCCATGAGCCCTGCATGATGGGCGCAGGCAGCTGTCTTAACTGGAAAACCCACATAGCTCCCTGGGCAAAGGAGGTGGCAAGGCAGAGGCAATGCTGGTGTGGTGGGATGCCCGTGCAGGACTTCCCAAGCAGGACGTGCAAAGAGAAACCCCGAGAAGATTCCCTGTCCCCTATAAACCACCCCAGCCCTTATCAGGAAGAGCATTCAACAAGCAATTAACTGAAGACTTCATTAATACTGCTGCAGCTGGGAGTGCTCAGGGGCTTAACCTGAAGCATGTGCTCCTCTGGCTGAGGGTCTTAATGCACTTAGTGAACATCTGGATATGGCCCGCCCCTTCCAGACCTTTCTTCTCTCCACGGGCAATCGGGTTATCTGGAGGGGAAGGAAGCCTGAAAGCTGACTCTGTCCTCCAGGGATGCTTTCATTCCTCGGCAGCCCCGGGGGACGATTTGGCAGTAAGGAGCATCGCATAAAGGAATGTCCCGTGATGGACGGCGCTTAACGGGACACCTCCGCACGCACCCCTCGGCAGAGTGGCCGCGGGTGCAAACTCTGACCCGTCCCCAGCAGCCTCTTGGTGCGGGGAGGCGATGCCGAGGCCGAAGGATGCCTGCGCTCGCCCTCACAGCGGGGCGGACGCTTTCCCTCCAGACACCTCCGCGCAGGCACTGGTACCTCTGGACGCGCAGGCTCTGCAGACTCCAAACGCCGAGAAATGTTTGACAGAGCAGCGTATGTATTCCAAACATTGTTTGATTCATGTTTTAAAGTCTCACTTGCAAGCATACTTCCCCAGCTCAGACATCAATCACTGCAAATATGTTCTTATAAACAAAGCAATACAGACTGACTGTCTCTTCCACCCCTACCATATGCAGGTCACTGGGAAGCACCCCGAGGAGAGGTGCTTCCCAGCACATCTGAGCCCCACCGGAGGACACCAGCACAGGTAGCTAGGAAAAAGCAGCGGGAGACCTGTTACTAGTGGCACGGCACCACCCACGGGCACGTATCCCAAAGGCAGGCAGTCGAGTGCTTCGTCGCTGCGCCGAGGATGACGCGCTCCTGCTGCTCAGCCGGTGCAGAAAGGTGCCTGTCCTCACGGTGACCGGTCAACCCTTCGGCTCCTCATGTCCATCACCCCGTACCCCCCCAGACACACAGCCCTGCCATTACAGGAGTGAGCTCTCACCAGGCAGGGATGCGGGAT
The DNA here is from genome assembly GCF_929443795.1 of Astur gentilis. Lineage (NCBI taxonomy): Eukaryota > Metazoa > Chordata > Aves > Accipitriformes > Accipitridae > Astur > Astur gentilis. The sequence continues at coordinate 15,103,397 of NC_064905.1, forward strand.
GCCACGGTCAGGATGGAGTATTTTGTAGCACCCAGAGCTCCTGCATTCAGCTGCACACTTCCATGGGTAACGAGAGCAGGCGCCTAATTTCATTTTATGTTTTAACCCTGAATGTCTGATTATCATGTCTAATGCCTACACGAGAGCCCCCTCCTCAGCATTAGGGACTTGCTGTGCGTGGTGCGGCCGTGGGCACGTCACGGCTGCCTGCTCTCCGTCATCACCGCCGTCACCACCAGCGCTTCCCTGCCCGCGCTGCCTGCAGGAACATGGGGCCGTGCTGGGACGCGGTTGTACGTGCTTCCTCCGCCACCGCGGACATTCCAGACCCTACAAGCCCCAGCCATTGCCACTGCATGGCAACATTCCCTTAAGCACACCCAGCTCTGGGGCCACCCCTGCCGCCAGCCGGGCACCCCGAGAGCCCTTACAGAAACAGTGAGACAGGACAGGGAGGGTGGTAAAAAGTGTCTGCTCCAGACTCACGGGTTTTGGTGACTTTTTAAAGCAAACTGCCTTTCCTTAGGGTGCTCCAGCAAAGTGCAGGATCCTGCTGGTAGGCGACTCTTGCACTCCGCAGCCCTCTGTTTAGGAAAAATAAATAGGAAAGAATCCAGCAGCGGCGCTTTCCTTCTGCTGTGCGAGATGGATTGGCACTCACCACCGCAGGAAAACTGTCCCACCATGATCTAACCCAGCACTTTGTCCTGAAATGCTCTGCTACGGCTAAATAAATGACTCCTCTGGAGCACGGTGACACATTCCAGCCCCAGACAGTGACACTGACAGATGCAATCAGCCTGCAAGGTTTAATGGGAACATGGCGCTGGCGGAGCCGGTAATGGGAAATTTAAGAGGGATTCGGGAGAGGAAGAGGAAAACCAACAGTGTTTGCTGGTGCGGGAGGGAGGAAGGTCGCGATAGGGCAGCAGCCCAGCCATGGCATAATGGTATTTATTGTGGGTGATTCGGTGGCAGGGGCCTGGCTGCGGGGAGGGGACAGCAGCGGGTGGGACAAAAAAGGGGTCCTGGCTCTTTGTCATCTATGAGAGAGCAATCGGGAGGCAGCGTTGTGGCCATCTCCTGCATGGGAGATGATTAGCCCTGCGGTGCCACCATGACTCCCAAATTGAGAAAAACCCCATCCTGCTGCCGAGCACACACAGAGCTGCTTTTTCAGAGCAGCAACGTTGCGTCCTGCCCGGGTTTGAGCAGGCTCAAGCTCTCCCAGGTCAATGCCGTGCGTCCAGCCACAAGCCGCGAGCTGCATCTAGCAGGTGACTCAGGTTCGTACACCGCAGGGCTGAGCACCGACCTACCGACGGGACCCTGCCCACCGCCCCTGCTCCCCATTTCAGCCAAAGCACTAAGGCGAAGGAGGCTTTGGACACGTATACTCCACGTTTTCCTCCCCGACTCTTGCCCTGCATCCCCATCGGTGCGGGGCGGAGGGGCTGTATCAGTCTGCATCTCGCCTGAGTCAACCCGGCACCAGCCACCGTGGCCCAAGATAATCAGCAAGTGGCTCGGCCACAGAGCTCCGGGGGGGACAATTAGAGAGCAGACAGCTCCTGCCTGCACCCAGCTGCCTTCCCGCACCGCAGGGCAGAGCTCAGGGACCTCTGGAGCCTGCTGGGATGCTCGGTGGGGGGGGACGGGGACTGCACTGCTTTGGGGTATTTCTCTGCAAAGGGGCGAAGAGGGCAGCCCCGCCGCGGCTCCCGGAGCCAGCCCTGTCTGACAAGGCACCGCTGCGAGGGCAGGAGCGGGGGGGAAAAAATTAAAAATATCTTGCTGCCGTAGGGAGATTTACTAGGCTGCTTATCAGCACAGGAAGAGCTGGAGCTTAGGGGCAAATGGGAGATGCTTTGGCTATTGCGGTATTTTTTCCTACCGTGCTCTGACCCTGCCGGCTCACGCAGGGCAGGCAGGCGGCACGCTCGGCTCCGCCGCTCGCTTGCCAGCAAGCTTCGCATGAGCCCCTTTGCCTCCAGCTCTCTTCTCACCAGGGCAGGGGCTGCTCAGAGCCCAGAGCAACCGTGTTCATAAAAAAAGCGGTTTGTGTTTAAGTGCCGGTGTCCGTAAGCCCAGCAGAGCCACTGGTGTGGCCGAACACTGCAGCCTTGCTCTCCTGGCTGGGGGCTGCTCCCCACACCCGGTGCGTTTGGGTCTCAGCAGTTGCTTTTAACTGGGAATGTGGTTTGTAACTGCAGTCAGGACCTAGAGACGGGTGGTTACGGGGCTTCTGTGGGTCTTCCCCGTCCCGCTGCCCACCTGCAGCTCACACCAGCCTCACCACACTACCCCTGGGTCAGACCCTGGGGCTTCTTTCCATGAGATCTCAAGGCTGTGGCCAGCTTGGAAATGAGACTTTTTCTCCCGGTGAGAAGGGATGCTTCCCGAGGGTTGTGTTTTGTGCTTATTTGCACCCCCCGACAAATACGTGGGGGAGCACAAGCGTGCTGGAGAGCTGGTGCATTACGGGGGGTACGTTTACTCCTTATGGATGCATGTGAAAGAGGGGGAGAAATGACTTCCTTGTCTCATATACTAAATAATAATATTAATGCGAAGAAAAACAAGGTCTGAGTGAGGGAAATGCACCCGCAAAGGCCTTTATCTGGCAGAATCAGAGAAAGATCAGCTGCAGCGCGGGAAGCAAGCGCGCTGCACACAGGAGACCCAGCCCATCTAGAGTTTCGGCTCTGGTTAATGACACTGCAAATTAAGCCTGTCATCTTTAGACATGAAGTTTCTTGCCGTTTCAGCTCAAGAAGACAACCACCGCCCTCTAAAACTGCAGTTTCACAACGGCATCCCCTCTTCTCCCCCCATCCCGTCCCGAGGAAAGGGGGGTGCAGCAACTCTTGGGGTGGTGAGGACGCGTGCTCCCCGCCACCCAGCTGCAGAGACCCTCCACCCCGCGATTTTGGCATCAACACAGAGCGGATGAGGCTGAGACAGCTTCCTCCTGGAGCGCCTGCCCAGAAGGATCCCAGTTCCCCTTATAAACTGGCAGGTTTGCGCAAATCCATGAGTAATAATTTTTGCCTAATTGTGCGGCTGAGTGCCTCGGCAGGGTCTCACTGGGCTGGGCTTTCTGCATGAGGGGGGCAGCTGCATGTCAAAACTTCATCGCCAAAGACCCTGGGATAGAAATATTTGTGCCTAAATCACAGTCTGTTGCCACTAGCAGAAAAAGCAGCACCATATATATACACCCCCCATATATTTTTTAAAAATTTATATTTTTATTTATTTATATATAAAAATACTTTTTTTAATGTATATATATATATATAAAAGTCACATCAGGATTGCTGGTGTGTATATTGGTGGCTCAGGAATTACTGGGATTTTTTTTCTGTGCTTTAGGTGTAACGTGGGGTCAGTGAAAAAAAAGAACTTTATGAAGGACCTTGACACCTCATTGGGGAAGGCTTTTTGTTTGTCCTGGGGTGAGTGTCCTCGGCTCCTGCATGGGATGGGCCCTTTGGACAGGCCACGGGAGCACTGGGACAAGCTCAAAGCGGGGCCGAAGGCCGGTCCAAAACATTTCCCTGCCAAAACTCGCCCTCCTGCAAGCCTTCATCCTGATGGAAATACACCACGCTGAAGTCGGAGATACTCCACTGGCCAGGACAAGCGGCGCTGAAATGCCGGTGGTGGCCCTCGCCTTGCCAGCGTCCAGTGGCTTTGGCCATGTCCTGCGAAATGTCCCTGGAGCTGCTCCACCACCGGTGCCGGCAGGCGGCTTTCACCGCACTTTCCTGGGAGCTTTTGGATTTATGGTATAAAACAAACCTCTGCCTTTTGTCCAAACAAGATGCTTCCTGCCGAAATGGCTATTTTGGGTTGTTTGGGTTTTTTTTTATTTTAATGGCTGCTAAAAGGGCAGAACTGGTTTGCACGAAGCTGCTCCAAATGTTTCCAAGAAAAGTTTAAGAGAAAACTGGAGTTTCACTTAAGTGTGTTTTAATGGGGAAGGCTTGTTTTTCCTTCATGTTCACTGCTCTTCTCGGGAAACAAGGAGCCAAGACCAGAAATGTCTTCAGCTCAAAGCAAACTATTTTGTTTCAGTTGTGAGAACTGGGGAGGGATCGGCTTTTTTACAGGAGTTTTTTCCTTCCAATAAGCTCTATTTCAAACAGTTTTTTTCTCCAGAGCACGTTAGGAGGAGTTGCATATTGGCATACAATAAATAAAGTCATTATGCTCTGCAGGTCTGGATTCACTTTTCACACCATATCCCCATCCCATGACCCCCCAAAAGCAAGGCAGGACGATGTCCACAGCAGCACCACAGACTACACTGACAATAGGACACCCAGTATATCTAGGCCTTTTTCCCCAAAAACATGCCCACCCCACCCCCACCCCGTGCCCATGGGTGCCCTGGAGGCACCAGCACAGCTGTGGTGGGTGCTGGGTCCCAGTTTGGGGTGGGGGATAAGGAGCCCTGGGGAGGCAAAGTGTCACGCTGGACCCAAAAACCAGGGGCTGCCTAGATGATGGGGAGTGAGACCAGGGCAGCTTTTATAAAAAAAAATAAAAATTAATCGAAAAGGTGTTTTCTTGCCCCAAACCACCCACATTCAGGGCCTGCCGGATGAAAGGACAGAGGGTGGCAGGTAGCGGGGGGGTGTCCCCCAGCGCAGCGTGGGGCTGGCACCTCTGCAATGCGTTTGCGATTGTGTATTTCGGGAGCACATTCCAGAGCCGGCCGACGGGCCAGCGCCGGGACGGCAGTGGCTCCGGTGAAGAGCCGGGCAGCCCAACCACCCTTCCCAGTCCACGCCGTCTCTCCCGTACAACACAGTCTTGCAAGGGCTGTGCTTATAAAAGGCAGCGTGGCGAGGTGAAAGGCAGGATATGGCCCGCGGCCGGCAGCGACTTTGCGTCTAAAAATGTTGGTTTTAACTAAAGAAACAGCTGCCTTACAGATCTCCAGATTCACTCTTCTTCTCCCTGTTTTTTTTGGGGGGGACATAAAGCAAAACCCAAGGAAACAACACAAATAACTGATCCCCAGCTTCCCGCCATCTCCTCTCCCCAAATCTTGCATCCTAAAAAGGAAAATATTTGCAGCCCCAGTCTCCTGCCACCTCCCATTTATAAAACAGGGGAAACAAGGGTGGAAAAAAGCATTAAAATTATTTAAAACCCCCAGCCCCCAAATAATTTTCAGTTGCAAAAAAAGTCTTAACAGACGCTTGTTAATTTTTAAAACCATCTCAATCTGCAGAAAATGAACCCAACCTTGAAAAACCATCTTGCCTAACCTGACGGCCTGCCCGGAGGCTGCACGGTCCTCTTGGGATGTGGCGGAGGGAACCAAGGGAAAACCAGTCCCTCTGCTCCCCTGGGAGTGGAGTAGTAACTCCTGCACCTGGGGAGAGAGAAGCCCTGGGATTTGGGGAAAGCTGAGGCTAATCAGGATAATAAGGCACCAGTAACTGCCCTTATCCTCCTACCTTGGCAGCACTGGGAAGTCATAGCCGGACCCAGCACGAGGTACTGTGCAATGCCTCTGAAAAACTTACAGACAAAATGAATTAAAAAACCCCAGGTGGATCTGCACGGAGAGGAGGGTGGGAAGTATGGATGCTGGGACGTGGTCCCACCGCAGGGAAACGTGGGCAGGATGCTGCTCCCTGGCTCCGGCTGCTCCCCAGTGCCAGCACACCGTGCTGAGCCTGCGGCACAGCAGAGCCCCGTTAGAGCATCCCAACCTATTTCGGTGGCCTGGGCCACTGTCACCAGCCTTCTCCTACCGCAAACCCCGTTACCTGCAACGTCACACAAACATGGTGCGGGATAGGAGGAACCCAACCAACGAGCCGGGTCAGTCCCTACGCCAGGCACAGTGCCAGCGGGACAGGAGGGAAGCCCCTCTTTCGAGGAAGGTGGGATGGCGGCGAGACCAGGGACCGGGGAAATCCTTCGTGCACGTGGGGTATCAGGGTACCTGGGGTGGGAAGGACCCTGAGCTCCGACCGTGCCTCCTCCTGCCGAGAGTTGCAAAGCAAGAGCCAACAGAGCAAAAGGTGTGAAGGTGAGTCCCGACGGTGGCACCGCCAGGAGAGCAGAAAGAGGGGGAAAAAGACACATCTCACATCATGACCCACCTCCCTTTTCCCCACTGACACCTATGAGATGATCCAAACCTGCAGCCACGTCCGGCTGAGGGGAAAGTTGGAAGCAGCGAGCCCAGCTCTACCCCATCCAGATCCAGCAGTTTGTCTCCAGCCATGCCCCAAACCAGATGCTTTAGACGAAGACGCCAGGAGCTGCCTTAATAAGCGCTTATGCAATCCTTCTCGCGCGGAGGAAATGTCTTTCCCAATCCCCAGCCATTAGCAGTTGGCTGATGCCCTGGAGCAGGACATTTTAGAGCCCTTGTAAATTTGCTTCAGGAGTGGAAAGTGGACGGAGGAGGGGAAGGCGCTGGTTTTCGTCAGGGACCTGCATCAGCCGGGAGCTCTTCTCCGCTTCTCCCCAGGAGCGGAGAGGTGCCACCACGGGTCAGCACCCAAACCTGTCCCAAGCCAGGGGATCGGGGACGGGGGAAAGTTGGTGGCACCTCCTGCCCCAGGGTCAGCACCCGGCCCCGGGGCTTTGGAGGTCAGTGTTGTTCTCAGCAGGGAATTTGAGTGGGGAAAGAAGAGGCTTTAGGGCAGAAGCAGCACTCCTGTCTCAGTGCGAAAGTTTCTTCTGGATTCAGAGAGTTCAACCGGGGAGCAACTGGACCAGCTCTCCATGCACGTGGCTCACCCGGGCTGCGAGTCGGAGCGCACGGACTTGGTTTTTTCCATCATCTCCAATTGCATGTCCATGACGGCTAATGTAATATAAACAGAAATTCCCTTTATGGCAGGTAGAGCCTCCTTCCGTTGATTTCCGTGGCAATCAGATGGGGCAACAGCACTGTTTTACCCAAGACTCAGGGCACCCACGCCAGCCTGCAGTAATGATTTTGGGGCCGGTTCCAGCAGCGAGCTGCGAGGCTGCCGTTACCTTCCCTTTGCCTATTGTTTGCATCCAAACCTAATTGCAAATTGACATGAGCCGTCTTTGGGGAGCGGCTGCTCCGCTCTGCTCCGTCAGCACAATGAGCCGTTGTTGATACGGCCGCAGCAATTTTCCAGGTTAATTTATGGCCGCCACACCCCATTAGCGGCAATAAATGTGGAGCCCGGTTTTGCCGAAATTGTGAGTTACGATTTTTCAAATAAATACATTTTCCTATAAACCAGCGCTCTGTTTAGTTTGAATGTTCCTCGCAGACACATCCATCTACATAAAATACACAGGAGAGGAAGCTGAGCTGTGACTTTGCTCTGATGACATAAAAACTTTTGTAAACACAATGTCATTTACAGTACGAGCAAGGAGAGAGGACAAAAAATAAACAGCCAGCGCCTGGCGCATCCCTTCAGGAGCACATGGAAAATTTAATAATCTTTTTTCCATAAAGCTTTGTTTTCCTTTTGATTTATCCAGACAGGGCAGTGGCTGCTTGGCCATAAATAGATTGTATTTCTTGAGAGGCAATGGTTGCAATCATCCTTTATGTCGCCGGAGGGGCGGCGCGGGAGGTGTGTGTACAGAGAAGATGCCGCGGATTGCTGCTGAGAACAGGAGCATCCGGGCTGAGCGCAGCCGCCGTGGGTACCCAGTTCGCCCCCAATTCCTCCTGCTCCTTCGGTGGGGCTTTGACAGCCTGAACCCCGCTTGGAGTTGCTCGTGTGATGCTCGCGTTGTAGGATCAAGCATTGTAGCGAGGTAGTTTGGGGGACTCGGGCAGTGTGCGGTTGCGCGAGCACGGGCACGCGTGAGCACCCCTGCTCCCAACGTTCCCCCCCGCCCCTATAAGACCCGTGCCGGTGCAGCAAGACACGCGTGGCAAACCCTCCTGGAAAGCAGGGATGCCCTGTGGGCTTCCACACCCGTGGCGCTGGTCGCCCAGCCTTGGCCGTGACCCTGGGGCTGGGTTCATTGCCAATCGAACTGACTTGGTTTCATTCACTTCTGCGGGTTCTCTCCCTCCTCACGTCGCCGGGAGGAAAATAATCCCCCCAGAGCAGCGACATGCCTGCAGCCAGCCCGAGGCACCTCACCTTGAAGCAGACTCTGCTCGTGCCTCAGTTTCCCAAGGCTTTTTGCAACTGTTCCCCCCAGGCCTCCAGGAGCAGAACTGTTAGGAAAGTGCTGAGTGATTATTATTGCAAGATTTCGGGCGAGTGCTATAAATACCCAGGGGCACCTTTAGACACAACCCAGCTGCCCGGGGGAGCTGGTCCAGCCCCGCTCTGCGCCTGCAGCGGCTGTCGGAGGGGGGGAATTGAAGGCAGCGGCTGGGTACGGAGGTACTTTGGGGCATAACCTGATGGGGGGGACACGGGGGCAGGCCGTGGGGTGTCAGGACTGGGACCTTCCCAGCTGCACCCTGGGGCTGCGGCGGAGCCTGGGGTGCGGGGGGGATGCAGGCACAGGAGGGTGCCGGGACGCTGCAGGGAGACGCTAGCAGGGAAAGACAAGGGGAATATTTTACGGGGCTGCAATGTAAACAGAGCTGGAGCAGAGCCCCTTTTTATGGAGTCCCTGTCCTGCCAGGGCATCTGCCAAAGCCCTGATTTACGCTCCTATTTAGATAAGGGAGCCGGAGGGGCGGGGGGAGCAGAGCTGGCGTCAAAGTCACAGGACAGCCCGGGCTGCCTCTCGCTGGGCGCTGATAAGGAGGTGGCCGAGGGGCCGGGGGCCAAAGCCGCAGCCCCCGTCCCAGGGCAGGGGATGGGTGCGGAGCTAGGTGGCTGCTGCTGAGGTTGGGGTGCTGGGGGCTGCGGACACCCAGGATAACCTCACCCCCCGCCCCGACATGCGGCACCGGCCCCCCCTCGCCATCGCCCAACTGTGAGGGCAGGAAATCTTTCTCTGGGAAGGATTTGAAGGAAAACAGGTGGAGAGAAATGTGGTTCCTCCCACCATGCCAGCCATAAATCGCCTAATCTGAACCGCTTGGCATTCTCCCCCCCACCCCCCATGCAAGCGGGGAGATGTGAAATTAAAGAAACTCACCAAAAGTTTGAGAAGTGCTAAATTTGGACGCCATGACAAAGGCAGTCTGGTTTGATTTAGAAGGTGTCGGCGTGAAAAGGGGCTCCGGTTTTATTATTTTATTAAAACACGAAAGATTAGAACGATTTTCCAAAGGAAAATCAACCCACCGGTCCCACTATTTGCTCAGCTGAGCGCTTCCAAACTGCATGGGGTCCGGGGACCTCCGTCGGGGGGGTTGGGGGGGGATAAAGCAAGATAACGCCCGGGCTTGGGCTGGGCTTACCTGGCTTGGTGGCCGGAGGCTGGAGGTGGCTCTGGCGCACAGCTCGATGCGACGGCTCCGAGTTGGACGTGGCTGTGAGTGGCCCGTGCAATGTAGGGCTATGGGGAGAGAAGGTTGGTTGTTATTTTTTTGCGGGGAGGGGGTATTTTCCAGGGATGGGGTTGGGTGGCACAGACCCCAGCCTGGTGGTGTGCTGGATTGGGGCTTTTACAGGGTTGGGGAGAGGCTCAGTGAGGAGCCTGGCTGGCTTGTAAAGGGGAGCAGGGCACTGCAGGTGATACTGTGCCGGCATGGAAAGGGGGGCGAGGCATGAAGCAGGACCCCTAAACCTCTCCCATGCAGGGACTTGGCCCCCGCTGGCTCTGAGCCGGGCTCAGGAATCCCACCCAGCCACGGGTGTTTTGGAGGAAATCGGGGACATGACGCCCTACCCAAGGCCTGACTCTAACGGGAGAGTAATCACTAGCAAATGTTTGCAGGGTGCTTGTTTAAAGGGAGTGGGGAAGGGGGGGGGGGGGCTTTGCAGCAGCTAAGAACAAAGCGGGGGGGAGCGAAGCTGGGCAGATCCGGAACGGTTCCCCCCCCCCCCCCACCGGGGCCCAGCAGAACCGGAGACCCGCTTGCACCCTGCCCCGGCCCCCCCCCGGCCTCCTGCCTTTGCAACTCGCCTTGTAACAACTAACGATGGAAAATCCGAGGCATTTAAGTGGCTCCCGAATCCGCCCGGGAACCGTGATTGAGAGAAGTCAAATAAAATTTGTCATCTTTAAAATGCAGGAGGACGTTAATGGTGTGTTAGCCTGGATGATTAATACAAGCGCCTGCAAACAACCCTCCAACGTTTCCACCCTCCGCTGCAAGATGAATCGCTGGAAAGCGCCGTTAATCGCTAACATACCTTGGGCCCAAAGCCCCTTCCTGCCCCGCCGTGCTGTGATCGCCACCGCCGTGCCCAGGCTGTCCTCACTGGGAGTAACTGGAGCAAGAGCAGGGGTCGGCCCCAACGTCACCGGGCCAGGCCGGGGGCAAAGCACAGGGGCTGGGAGCCATTGCCCTGGGGATCTTGTCTCCCACGGGTGCAGAGGCGAGCGGGACGTGCTGTCCAGTGCAGGGCCCCACACCGGGCTCGGGTTTGGGGATTGCGGTGAAGTACAAGATCCCAGCCTCAACGGGATCCCCCCAGCCCTTTCGTGGCCAGGCCGGGGCAGGGAAATGCAGGGCAGGTCCCCACTTCGCTATTGTAAATATGTGTGTGTGTGCGGATAGTGTAACTTTTATATACTTATGTATGCGTGTGCACTGTCTCTGCATCATCGGGCAGCATACACGGGTGTGTTTATACGCCACGCGTACAATGCGTACGCGAGTCTACACAGCACATGTATGCAGCATGTGTGTATATGTAACGTATAGACGGTGGCAGCGTGTGCGTAGCATATGCGTGCTGCCGGTTTGTAATATATAGGGGTGCAGTTAAGTGCACGCGTGTAACACATTTGTGGGGTGCGTGTGCGCACAGCACAGATTCGCGTGCGGTGTGTGCAGCACCTCTGCCTTTGTCGTACGCGTAGGCAACACGTCCAGCGTATCTGCGCGAGCAGCATACGCGTGGGGTCCAACCGCGTCCGCGTGCAGCACGCGCGCCTGCGTGTGCATCGGACATCCGTGCAACGCGGGCGTGCTCCGTACACGCGTGCAGCGTGCCCGAAGGCGTGCAGCCCACTGCGTACAACGCACAAAACACGCGTGGGAGACGTGCCCCCCCGCACAGGGAGCAACCTCCCCCCCCCCTCCACCATCACCACCGACCCCGCCCGGCCTCCCTCCGGTGCCTTCTCCTCCTCCTCCTCCTCCTCCTCTCCCCCATCACCCACCTCCCTCGGCGGAGGCTGCCCACGACCCCCGGCTCCGGGTGCGGTACCCACCACCCCGCACCGCCCGACCGGCCCCGCCAGGGACTCCGGAGTTTGGGAAGCAGGGACACCTCCTCCGCCTCCCCTCCGCGGGTCACTGCGGTCCCGGAGCGCCCACCCGGCCGTCGGGGGTCCGGCCACCCGCGACTCGGCTTCCCCCGCATCCGCTGCAGCCTCTCGTCCGTCCCCCCCCCGGGCGCGGTGGTTCTGCGTGGGGGCTCGGATCCCCCCGGCCCGGGGAAGCGGGGAAGCGGAGGGGAGCCAAGGGCGACGGGGCAGGGGCTGGGGTCCGTCCGTCCATCTGTCCGTCCGTTCCCCCCCCCCCCCCCCGCCCCCGTCGGGTGACTCCTCACCCCGTTGTCCCTCAAGGAAGGAGCGGGCGGGAGGCGAGAGCAATCGGCGGAGGTGTGAGCCCGAATAAACCGAGGCAGGAGCGCGGCTCACGCCCCCTCCGCCGCCCCGCTCCCCCCGGGGCCCCCCGAGCATCCTCCCTTGCCCATTGGCTCCGCGGCGAAGGGGGGGGCCCCGGCCCTATATAAAGGCAGGCTCTGGAGGCTCCAGAAGGGGTTAAAAAAAAAAAAAAAAAAAAACCCAACCAAAAAAAAAAAAAAAAAAACCCAAACCCCAACAACCCCCAACCCCAACAAAACCCCCCCCACAACAACAACAAACCCCAGCCCAAACCCCAAAGCCAGCCACCACCATCGCAGCCCCACGCCGGAGCCGTTCTCCTCCCCCCCCCACCGCCGCCGCCGCCGCCGCCCGCCGCGGAGCGCTGCCCGGCCGGCCGCCGCGGCCATGGTGCGTTGCTGAGAGCGGCCCCCGGGGCCAGCGGGGCGGACGATGAACCTGGTGGGGGGCTACCAGCAGCACCACCATCATCACCATCACCATCACCACCCCATGCTGCACGATCCCTTCCTCTTCGGGCCGGCGGCGCGGTGCCACCAGGAGCGCACCTATTTCCCCGGCTGGGTGCTGAACCCGGCCGAGGTGAGCCCGGAGCTCGCCGGGCAAAGTCCTAGCTACGGCCCCGCCGAGTACGGCCCGGCCGGCCAGGGACGGCTGGAGACTCTCAGCGGCCGCCTGGGTCGACGGAAAGGGGTCGGGGGACCCAAGAAGGAGCGGCGGAGGACGGAGAGCATCAACAGCGCTTTCGCCGAGCTCCGCGAGTGCATCCCCAACGTGCCCGCCGACACCAAACTCTCCAAGATCAAGACCCTGCGCCTGGCCACCAGCTACATCGCCTACCTGATGGAGGTGCTGGCCAAGGACAGCCAGCCCGGGGACACCGAGGGCTTCAAAGCCGAGCTCAAGAAGGCCGACGGCAGGGAGAACAAGAGGAAAAGGGAGACGGTAAGAGACGGGCCGGGCCCCCGCTGTCCCGCTCTGCCCGGGGCCGGGAGCGGGCGGGGAAAGCCCCGGGGCTGGGGAGGAGGGAAAAGAAACCTAAAATACTTCGCGGTCCCGCTGGAAGCTTTTTTTTTTTTTTTTTTTCCCCCCAGCTTAAAAATAATAATTAAAAAAAAACACCCGCGGGGGGCACCTCGGAGGAGAAAAGTCCTCCCCGAGGAGCCGGGCGGGCTCCCGGGCACTTTCCCCGAGGGATAAACCCCCGGGACCCGCCGGTTCGTCCTTCCCCTCTCCCGGCCGCTTTCCCGGGACGAGCGGGAGCGGGTGTTGGTTCGGAGTCAAGGGCGGCCGCTTCTCTCCCTGCTGCAGCGGGCGGGATGGGGGTGGTGGGGATCCCCCCCCCCCCCCAAAAAAAAAAAAAAAACCCACTTTTTTATCCTCGGGGCGATAAAAGCCGCTGGGAGCCCCGAGGCGGGCGCAAGGTGCGGGCGGCCCGGGACCACCGCTCCGCTCCTGACGGCTCCTTTCTCCCCCCCCCCCCCGCTCCCCATCTCCTCTCCCGCAGCAGCCCGAGGTCTACTCGCAGCCTTTGGGCCACGGCGAGAAGAAGCTGAAGGGCCGGACGGGTTGGCCCCAGCAGGTCTGGGCTCTGGAACTGAACCCCTGAGGTCTGACCCGACGGCGCTCCCCTACCCCCCTCCATCCCGCTCACCCCTCCATGTGCAATGTCGGAGAAGAGCCCGGCCCGGCTCCCGGAGCCCATCCAGGCGCAGGGTGCGGGGATCCCGGCCCCGCCGAGAGGGATGCTCCGCGGGAGACAAGCGAAAAGCGCCTTGAGGGGCCGGATCCTGCCCGCCCCGTCGGCAGCGGGGACCGGCCGGGCCATTTCCCACCCCCCGTTCCTCCTCGCTCCTTCCCCCGTTTGCAGTAATCGTTGTTCCTTCCCGCTGTCAGCAGCGATCGGCGGCTCCTGCCCTCCCGGGCCGGGCTGAAACGGTTTAATTCGTTTGTAAATACAAGCCCGTCCCCGTCCCCGTCCGCTGCCTGACCGACGTGTGGCTGCGGTGAAACTACCTAGAGGTGCATTTGGGAACGCTCCTGTGCCGGGTTTTCTACCTCAGATCTGCATGACCACTTCCCGAGGGACCGGGCGCGCCACACCACGTATTTAAAACGGAATAATTAAAAAAAAAAAAAAAAAAAATTAAATAAAATAAAATTTAAACTTTACGCAAACAGCCTCGGGTCCGACCCCTCTGCCTTCCCCTGCTCCCGAGATCGCGCTGCTGCAGCCGGGCTCCCGGCCCTCCTGTCCGCAGGGGCGAGGGGTGCTGCGGGATTCCGGACTCCCCTGAAGCCAGTGCCCTGCTGTGGGGTCGATCCATGCGAGGGAATTCCCTCCCGTGGGGCTCGGGCAGCTCCCTGGGATCCTCCAGGACTTTTTCATGCCGTGCTTGCTCACCCCGGAGGCTGGCAGGGCTCTGCGAATGTCTGCCCCAGGGCACAAACTCTGCCCGTGCCCTACAACCCCTTCCCTCCTGACCCAGGGGACCTGCTGGAGGGACCGGACTTGTATTTGGCTGGGGGAAGGATGGCAGGATCAGGCCTTTACAGCGTCTGGATGGCACGAGCACCGTGGAGCTGTAGAGCCCCAGTTTTATTGCTGCCACGCAGAGAACCAGGGATCTGCTCCCCTTCCCTGCCCAGGCAGCTCCCCTGCACGGCTCTGGCACTGGCATCGCTTTCTCACAGGGATCCCCTCCGAGGTCCTGCCTTGGCCACATTTTGAAGGAGCAACGTCCTCTCCTCGCTGTCCGAACAACAGATACCACCAGCCTCAGAAACACCAACGCTCACGCACCCCAAAGTTGTCTCTGTCACCTCTCAGGCATAAATCCTTAATAATCCTTAACAATTAAAGCCAAATCCTTGTTCCTTTATTCTGTGCACACACAGCTCTGTTACCGAAGGGTGGCTTCCAAGACGTGCGTGCACGGGCTCAGGGCCTGATCCTGCCTTCCCAGCCTGGCCACGCCGCCGTTCCCGGAGACACCGGGATAAAACCTGATGCTCGGCCGGCTGCTTGGGGCAAAGAAAACCGTCACGGGGAAGAGTCATACGTTACTGTAGGGTTAATCTGAGGGCTCAGCTGGGAGCATTAAATTTTCTATTTTAAACCAAGCTTTTGCTTGCAACTAAAGGTATAGAAATAATGATACAACATCCATAAATCGCTGACACGTCGATCAATCTGTGCATGTGCAGCCGCGCGCACCAAAAATACACCAGCTGACCCGTGGGGAAGGAGCTTGGGTTTTATAACCACTTTGTGCATGTGCACAAATACAGACGGATGGACACACAAATATTGGGGGGTATGGATGGCGTGATTAAAGATCGCAGAGTGATCAGGCTGCGTGAATCACCCTTCCCTCGCTTCGGAGCCACTGCACGGCCGCCTTCCCAGCCCCTGATCTGTTTTCTGATCTCTTTGAATGAGGCCAAGATGAAAATTGACTGCCCGAGCGGAGCAATGCGTGCAGTGGTTTTTTTTGTTTGTTTGTTTGGGCTATAAAAAGTTTAGCACAGCACCAAGTCCACGAGTGAAGTTAGAATAGAGCATTTCTAAACCTAAACACATTCAAGGGAAAAAAAGGAAAGAAGAAAATGTACAGAAAATCAGCCATAAAATAGGATATTTGGGGCTAAGTTTCACAGTTCCTTAAAGGGCTGGGTTTTTACGGCAAAGTTCCCAAACCATCACTAACGTTATAATCCAGCGCCCCATAAATGTGTCCAGCCCCAATCCTGTTTACATGTACCAGCTCTTATTGCCGTATCCGTAAGGTACCAGTCGGGGCTGCCCCTCGGCATCGGGTGAGAGAAAGGGTTAAACGGGGACCCGGGACTTGCTCTGCTGTGTAAGGTGGGAGGACTGCACAGGAGTCGGTGTCCTCCGTCCACACCAGGCTCTACCTGAGACATCACCTGCAGCCTGGGGACCCTCCCTCACCCCACTAAAAACCTCCAGTGGATTTTTTTCTTGTGGGGTTCCAGCTTTGCTTCTGGGAAGGGGGCACCCTCCACAGCCGGGGCGACGCTCTGCCTGCATCCGCAGGATTGTTGCTTTTCGTATGCCGAGTTGGTGGTGGTGGTACCTGCCGGCTGCAAACTTCTGGGAAAGGACTCCCCCGTGCCAGCCTCCCTCACTCCTTCATGGTTTTCCAAGTGAAAACACTCTCCATTTCCATGCCTGCAGAGGGTTTCCCTGCCCAGCAAGGGGATTTTCCTGTGAGATTGGCTCAGCGTTTTGTGTGCGCGTGTGAAAAAAACCACTAAGCATTTCTTGTACCCCAGGGCTTCACTGCTCCCCAAAATGTGCACTTTGGGGGGAGTGTATTTGCAAGCAGTGAGCTCCGTCCCCACCTCGGCACCACACAGGCGGCTCCGCTGCTCCGGGGCTGGGAAGGGGTGTCCATGCCGAGCTCGGGACTGGGTTCAGCCTAGGATGGGGTCACCCCCTTCACCCCTGAAGGGAACGGAGCTGCAGGGGGGGTGGGAGCCCTACACGGGGACAGTCTCTGTTCCTCAGCCAGCAGACCTGAGCGGCTGGGAGAGGCGTCCCGGCAGCCTCCGGCAGGCAGTGGAAGGGGTCCCGGTGCTGGCTACACCAAATCTGGGTGGAAGAAGAACCATCTGGCCACCAGCTTTAAATTTTTGGCCATCTAACACATCGGCCGGGGGAGGTGGCCCTGCACACACCTCCGGCTCGACCCTGCCGTGAACTTGATGCCGTTGGGAAGCATCACGCTCCCGGCACGCAGGCTTGAGTCTGCAGTTGCCCGGACAGAAGCACATGCACGCAGGGATCGCTTGGCCCTGGGGCAACATCATACGTGCCGTGCCGTGTCCCCTGCCGCTGGAATTCAGCCACGAGGGACGGTGGAGGGGACCTGGCTGCCCTGCCTGGCCCCTCGCCCCCCTGCCTGGCCAAGGGGGCAAATGCTGGGGGCAGAGGGGCTGTCGGGTGCTTGCCACCTCGCAGTCTGGGGTTTGGTGTGCAAAGAAATGGCTCCCTTTTTGCCTTTTTTTTTTTTTTTTTTTTTTTACCCTTCCTGCCAAGCCCAGACCCTGCTTGTTGTTGTTGTAGGTATTTATGGGCCTGTTTATCTGATCTCGGGGGAGCCTATTCTTATCTCAGAAGCAGCAAGGGAAGGGTTACACTGGACAGCTCGGTAGACAGTATGGAGCCAAATAAAATACCAATCTGACAAAAAAAAAAAAAAAAAAAAAAAAAAGGAAAAAAAAAGAAAAAAAAGGGAAAGAAACACCCAGCCCCAGCCACCCTCTCACCCAGGAGTGCGGGGGTACCTGGAGCAAACCTGCAAGGCCAGAGGAGCGTCCGATGTTTCTGCACAGCTCCACTTCCCTGCTCCCCGGGCTGGATCCTGGAAGGGACCCGGCTCCGCACGCACCCGACACCACCTTCCGCGGGCAAAGACTCGGGCAGCAGCCCCCAGACGAGCTCTGTCCAGGCTGCGGGCTGGGACCCAGCTCAGCGCTTGTCGGCCCCCAAAACAGCACAACCCCGGGCAAGAAATGCCCAGGCACACAGCAGAGGAGAGAGCGCGTCTTCGTGTCGCTGAAAGAGGGGAAGAAAAAGAAATTATTTTTTTTTTTTAAGTTCCAGGTGGGTTGTTCTGGCAGTTGGGCCACGATGCTGGTGTTTGCTGTTTCCCTGGGGTGAGCACGGAAATGTCCCTGCTCGGGATGAGAGGCACAGGCGGTCCCCAGCCCCGGCAGGGACTCGCTCAAGGTCACCCCGAAGGTCATGGCCAGGGCCGGGGCTGCTGCCTCCCCTCCAGGGGCCTCTCTGGCCTGGCCCCAGCCGGTGACACAGGGCTGGGGGAGGCAAGGGGCAGGGGGGAACCCCCCCGGACACCTCGCTGGTGGGGAGCAGCGGGGAGCCCCATCCCTGCTCCGGCCTCTCCAGAGCCCAAGGGTGCAGCATGGCTGGGCTAGAGTGAGTAGGGCGCGATGGGATGGGGCTGGATGGGATGTCCCCTCTCGCCGTGCCAAGCAGGGGGGCAAGGGCAGCCCCCATGGCAGGGGTCCCCCCCCCAGTTCTTGCCCCATTCCCCACTCTAATTACGCACTCTTAAGGAAGCGCCTGTAGTTTTGGCCATTTAAGGTAGCCCCAGCCCCTCTCAGTAAGGGTAATTGGGTCATAATTTGTTTTCGGTGTCAAGATGGCGTCAAAGATAAGACAAAAATCTCCAGGTTTGGGGGCTAAAGAGACAGGAGAAATCCTGACCCGGGGCCGACCTCGGAGGAATGGCCACAAGCCCCAGTGAGTAACATGGCAGGTGAAAGATTTACTGCCAGGGGAGCTTTTTGATCCTCTCCCAACACTCGGAGCCTCTCAGCCCAGTTGCTGGCTCCCAAGTCAGACTGTCTCCTGGGAGTACCCGCTCAGGTGGGAAGGTTTTCTGTCCAGCAGAGGCCCCCTCAGCTGCAAAGTTCATGACATGCAATAGTTCTTCCTCAAAACTCCATGCTTCTGGAGTCACGTGGTTCTGAGACCCATCTAAAGAGAAGATGCATTTCCAATCCATAGCTGTAGAAGTGATGTCCAGGCATGGGAAGACTCGAGCCACAAGGCAGATGAAGGCTCTAACTTTATTTTCTTTCTTCTATTTTATTTTTTTTAATAAATCCAAGCTTTCTGGCTTTTCACCCCTATGGCTGTCCCTCCTTGGGTCTGCTAGCACTGAGCTCTGCCCAGGGTGCATTTCTCCACGCAGCTGCCTGTGCTGGGAGAAGACCAAGAGCACTGCACCCCGGTCCCAAGACTATCCTTCAAATAACAAACTCACCGTCCACCCCATGCCCCTACCTCTCCAAAGCCAACCTTCATTGCTCCCCTCCACGAAGGCCCTTTCCCCAGTGCAGGGTGTTGGGAGAAGTGAGTATTTACTCCTCTCACAAGACTCACGTGCTTGGTGTGGGGCTAGCAAAAGTGCTCACCATGCCTTTCTGCAGAATGACCCATCCTTGTCCCGCTCAGTGGTGGAGCAATCCCATTAGCAAGCATCTTCTCCGGCAGCAACAACACTTTGCTGCCAATTTCCCGCTGATCTTCTCCCACAACATCTCAGCACAGCCTTCAGGTGAAGCTGGATGGCGTGGGATGGCACAGCAACCCACTTGTGCCCCACACAACAGCTGGATTTAAGGTCCAGGGTGGAAGCTGGCTGGGAGCTGGGTCTGTCTGGTGGAGGATCAGTGCTGTACAGCTCAGGGCAAGGGGTAAAAACAGCCGGGCACTTTGCTCAGCAGGACTCTGTGCCATCTCCATAGCTGTGTGATGCTGGACAAGCTCTGTCTCTCCTGGCTACTCCAAAGCTAAAGCGCAACAGCAAACCTGGAGCTGCCACAGCTCCAGGAGCCTGCAGATCAGAAGGGCCAAGGAGCCAGATGGACCTGCTGGAGCACAAGTGGGAAGTGCAGGCTGGTAGGAGAGTATTTACCGGCGAGAGGAGTGCGAGACCAGCAGTTACCCTGGAGGCTTGAGCTGAGGGACTGCAAGGCAAGAGCATGCACTTGGAGCTGATTCCTTGGGATGGATCCCCGAGGCAGGGAAGGTCCTTGCTTGCAAAGTTTCTTTTTTCCCTACTTGTTCTTTTGCATGAGGAGTTCAGGTCCTGACCACCCTGAAAGACTTTACAGTAACCAGAGAAGTAGGGGAATTTGTGGCGTCACTAGTGGCTGAAAGCTGAGGAATTGAGAGGAAAAGGGATTTTTTTTTTTTTTCCTTAGACTGCAGCTACCTTGACAAAATTCTCATGGCCTGTAACTGACCCGCAGGAGCAGCCGGGGGCGGGGGCGTGGGGGCTAGAGGAGGGTGGTTTAATTGCCTCAGCCGGGAACTCCTTCCCAAACTGAGAAGCTGGAAGGAGTTTCAAGTCTGAGCTAGTGCACAAAGCTTGCGTCAACCCCAAAACTCCCTCCTCTGCTCACCTTCACTGTTCAGCTTCCGCTACTTCAGTCCTGTGTCTGATGGAGAGAAGGAGGGCAGGCTTTGCACTGAAGCTCATCAGCTTGACTCAAACTCGAGCCTGGGCTGCTGTGTTCAACAACTCACTCTACAAAACAGCTAGGAACCAAGCCAGCTACTTAGAGATAAACCCACGCAATTCCACACCCAGCGCCCTTTTGGGCTCCTATTTCTAGGAACGTGGCATAAAGAGGTGGGAAGGCCCTTGTGGAGACACCTTTGTTGGCCTGCTTTGGGGAATGCGTGAAGACTTGGAGCAGATGAGTAGCAGGGAGGAGTGGGGAAAACAGGATCAGGAAAAGGAGAGAAGGGAGGACAAGAAATCGCCTGGTGAGGGACAGCAGCTCCCTGGCACTGTAGTTTCTGCTAGTCTAATAAGAAAAGCCCTGTCTGTACCCAGTGCTATCACTGCACCAATGAAGAGCCTTCAACCTGCTTTTTATACCCAGGAAAATAGAGACACAGAGAGCTGAGGTAAGCTGAGGCCAGCGGTAGCGCACCAAGGGCCATGCTTATGACATGAGCGTCAGGGTTCATGGGCAGTAAACCACTGGAAATTCCAGGAAAAATTTAAATAACCTGATTCTGCTGGGAAGGTGGGTGTGGAACAACGAGAAGGTGCTGGGCTATTTCCCCCATATCTCCATGCAGAGGGGCTGGATATGGCGCCTGCCTTTCCCTCCTCAGCCCAACGAAGGGCCTGAAATTTGGACAGCAAGCCACCGAACAGGAGATCAGATTGCTCAGGGCTGCCTGCCAGGCCATGGCTGCCGGCCTGCCGTCTGCTCAACAGGCGCAGGAGCTGGCAAAAACCCAGACACCAAACTGAGCTACAAACGAGCCGGCTCCAGGACCACTGGATACAACCCACCACCTTCCCTTTTCTAAAGTCGGACTTGCCCACACAGGCATCAAGACCAGGAAGAGGCACAGGCGATGCTCACACACCTCTTGGACTCAGAGCCTCCTCTGCTTTGCGACCACAACCTGGGTTAGTGAGCTTGCTAATGCGGTGTCCATCATTGTGCTCTCTGGTCCCTGGCAGTCCATACATGCGGTGGGAGAAGTAGCAGAGCCATCCCGATGCTTCCTTCTTCCCGTCTCGCAGTCCCTGCTCTTCTCCACAGGCACCATGGTGCTCCCTGCCAAGGGTGCCGCAGAGATCACGGAGGACTTCCTGCAACATGTAAAGGGAACAGGTCTTGGAGAAAGTTCCAAAAACAATTAAGTAAAAGCACATTAGGGGGCTTTGAGGTACTTAGGGAAGAAGCCAACACCGCCTGCTAGGATAAGAGATGTGAAATCGGCTCCAGCTCCTGGCAAAGTGAGATTGAGTGCTGGCAGAGCCGTGCAGTCATCCCTTATTGGATAAAGGGGAAATAAAAAAATAAAGGAAAAAAGAAAAGCAAGCCCTAAGGCTCTCCTCTGCACACTCCCCTGCTCAACCACATCTCTAAAACATAAAACCATTAAATCCACATTCGCATTTTTCCCCAGTCCTCTGCACTGCCCTTTCTGCTGGGGAGCAGAGAGCCGAAGCCTGGTTTCCATCAACATTGCAAGGAGGCCGTAGGACGGCTCACGCAGAGAATCGGACGTGTTCAATTTCAATGTCCAACCACGAAAAAAAACCAACCCCAAACAAACCATTTTTATGATCTCCATGTCCCACTACAGCATAATCCCACTTCTGGTTTCTGACAAGTACGGCCAGCTTCTACCGAGGAGGCATCTTCGGGACGGGAAAATGGCTTTGGTCCCCGCTGCCAGCTGCCCTGGGCTCCGAGGTGCAGCTGCAGAGCACCCACCACTGGGTTACTGAGCTAACACTGCCCTCGCACGGCAGAGGGACGTGCAGTTTTAGGCTCATCAGATCAATCTGGCGGTTGCTTACTTTCTCAGCGTATGTTAAAAAGACTGAGCGGGTTCCTCCTTGGTTTTGAGCTTGAAATCTTCTCTGGGTTTCTTGGCTGGGAGCAAACATGACATTAAGCAGCATTACTCATCAGCCTATACAAGTAACAGATTGAATGACAAGAGTTTATTTGTATCACCAGAGTTGCCGTTATACCTTCTCATGCTAAAGACGGCACCTGCACAACAGGTTGCTGCTTACAGCTGTCCTCCTTCACCCCTTCTGCCTTTCCTCCCTGGGCAGGACACTTTCTCACTGTGCTGGCAGAAGAGCCCACAGTCACCAATTTGGGAATGCAAATGACACATCTCTTCCCCTTCCACTGGGGTGTGTTGCCCTTGTTCTCACCTGAAGACTTTTCCCTGATACCTCCTAAAAAAGCTTGACAACACGCACATGATGCCCTGTAAAGTGATCCACCCTTGCTCCTTGTTTTGTGGCACCCACCTGTGTCACCTCTGGTCTGGCCTTCTTCAACTGAGAGTTTCCCGAGACAGGGACAACACTCCTGTAGCACGGCAGACGTTGCCTTGCACAAAAAGATCCTGGTTCATTGCAAAGGCCTCCAGACACGTCCACAAATGCAGGCACTGAGGACACTGGGATTGGTTTTTGATGCGCCAGCTCAGTCTGCCCCAGCTCTCCAACACATCAAGGTCAGTCTTTAACTAAGAGAATATTAGACTCAAACATAACTAATGATCACCGATTGTTTTGCAGAGCAAAACATCAACACAATTTGATTCAGCTCCCTAAGTCTCTTCCCTGCGGTCCCCACTCCCTTGCTACTGAAAGCTAATACCCTGGGATGTAGGACAGGGGGGACCAAGCGTCTCCTGCATGCATCACTGGCAGTATAAACAGGCACGTTCTGCACAGCTGGAAGTCACCATACAGCGGCAACAGAAGCTGCCACCCTCCTCTCAGAGGGCATTTTATCCCTTGATATGAATTGAACGATGAGGAGGAGACAGGTCAGTAAGTTGTAGGACAGCACCAAGGAATATGGATACAGGAAATGCTGTGGGATTGTTTTGGGGAGAATTATCTGTGCAAATCTTTATTGCATATCAACAGTGCAATTTAATTTGACAGTGATAAATTCAGGTCATGTATTTGAGTTTAAAGCTCTCAACATCCTATTACCCTCCTCTGTGAAAGCCCAAGTATCTGAAAAGCTACACTACAACCTCTTTCCTAGCTAAAAATCAAGGCTAAAGCATGCCTCAGGACACTGCCAGCAGAGCCTTAGGAAATGCCATGATAGGGTTCAGGAGAACAAGTGTTCGAGCCCCAGTTTCTGGCATCAGGATGCTATGTGTCAGCACTGCTCTGGAGTAGCACCCACCTTGTCAGCTAGGCATGCAGCTTCAACTCTGGACAACAGGAGCTAGAAGTCATGCATGAAGCATAGGGAAGGGTATACTTGAGGAGGAGGCAGAAGCACAGGATTGAACTAGACATAAATAAGATTCATTAGGAAATACAAATCAAATGAGACGCTGCACTTAATTGACTGTTCATGATACAGGGGGGAAAAAATCCCCATCATAGAAAAGCCCAACACTCCCCAAAACGCAAGGTCACATGGCTCTCCAACAACCTCCATCTTTCTTGTGAATTGTCTTTTTGTTGCATTCAAAAGACTCCATGATTTGCATCTGCGCAACCCACACAGGTTTGTCACAAAATCTCCCATCACCTGAGTTTTCTACTTCAGGCGTGACGTACCCTAGTCAGCAGTGCCATCCTCTCCACGTCTGCAATATTTTGAGGCCTGGAGAGGTGGGTGGGAAACGACAGTGTACCAGAGAAGTCTGGCACAAAACATCCATGCAAAGCAGAACTCCATTGGCTCTGGAGCCAAAAGTGCTAAGGGCAGAAAGGCAAACAGAAGGGAATACAGGCCTTGTTGCTAGATAGATCATTTATTAAAGTGAAATTCAGCATTTTATCTTTGTCAGACAGTACAGAGTTAAAGTCTCATACACAGTGGAAGCAGGACATTTCCTACACCTCAGAGAAATGAGTTCTACAGTTTTTGCTATAAGTTACTAAGTTGCTTTAACAATACACAGCTATATTACACAGTTAAAAATACAAGGTGTCCAAAACATTTGGCATAAGATCAGCACAACACATGGAGGCCAGAAACAGAAGAGGGAACACAGTTTTTCTCTCCCAGTAAGCCCGCTAAAGGACTCCAAGCCATTCTGCAAGTTACCTGCTATTCACCTCCCCTGCACTCTAGCTGCGGAGCAGAGAGCTGCAGCTAGGACAGGAGTAAAAGCAGCTCTGTTAGGGCTCAGCTAAGTAAGAGGCTCCTGGAGCCTGCTGATGTACAGGATGGCCTGCAGAGTTGCTTGCAAGGGAAGTTCAGGTTTAAGGCAGGAGCCCCGCCCTCTCCCCACACTTTCTTCAACCATTTAATTCATTCCAAACAGATGTGTTCACAGGCAAGTCGAAAACGCGAGGACCAGGGATAGCTGTGAAAAGTGCAAGGAGTATCTTACATCGTAACAGTTCATTTGCACTTTGAAAGTGGAAAATGAGAACTCCCTAGCTCAGTAAGCTAGAGATGGCTAAAGGGCATCAGTGACAAGAGGAGTGAGGCATCAACAACATTCCTTCACCTTTGGGACTCTTCAGTCAATGCTCTGGGGCAGTACAAGGACTCCTTTTGTACAGGAGGCTGGCTACCTTGTATTACCCACTCTTTTAAACTGTAGAGGCAAAGTGACTCTAGTGCTCTAGGGAAGTATAAGGATCTGCAAACTTAAATAAACAGTCCCCCTGCAGACCATTTCTCTCCCCTCCAACTGCAGTTACTGCTGAAGATCTCCCATTGGTATTTACATTTGGCTCAACCAAAAGATGTAAAGTGCACAGCTCCCTCCTTCTTCCCCTCTCATAAAACATCCATTACAAGAGCTAACACAGAACAAATCTTCCTCCACGCTGCTAACCATGGAAGCATGTTTTCTTCAGTCTCTCTGTGGGCCACATCCTGTTTCATCTTCTCTGTGCCATCATGACCCACTTGAAAACTCACACTTACTGTGGATTATTTCGGCTCTTGTTTTCAAAGCCTCTCTGAATCCAGCTTGCACTTAAGACTAACTTTAAATGCCAGACTTGATATGTTTTGGTCAAGTCTTGCACACTAGGGTATCTAGCGGTTTACAGCCACATTTCTAAGGAAAACTGGGACACCAGAGTACTGGGGACAAGTGGTACAAACCTGCCCACTCTGCTTTTCTCAGGCTGAGCATCTAAAGTGCCTGGCAAAAGAAACATTAGCTTTTAATGCAATCATTTACTTCAGGTTGATATACAGTATTCTTTGAGATGCAGAAATTCAAAAAAACTGCACCCTAACACAGCCTCCTTGGATATATTTGCACTTTTCAGCCATCAGATTGCCACTGACTCAAGTCTTCGCATGCTTCCAACTCCCTTGAGTTGAGCTCAAGCCGATAACTACCAGCAATGATTTCTTCTTCCCTTAAAGTGAGCAGAGGGTCAGCATACAGGATGAAATTAACCCCGGAAGAGATGTTTCCACATTATTTGGATTTCATACTAATGGCTTTGGATCTATTCAGAGGTCTAATGAAGTTAATGCAACTCTTCAATGAGAATTGAATTAGGCTATGTAATTGAATTAGGCTGTATAATGGCTGGAGGGCTTCCAAGGCGATTCCTCTGCCCCAGGGTGAATGTCACCTATGCAGACTTGTAAGAAATAAGCTTCCACTATTATAAATGGAAGATGACATCTGGTCATCCTCCAAGCCCCCAAGGCTTGTGCTCCATGGTTCAAAGCTAGACAGAATTTAAGGCCCATCTGTGAAAAGCAAAATATTAAAGGAAAAAAAAAATAATCTTATCATACCAGCCAAAGCGATTTGGGTCTTCTACCTTTCCAACAAGTCCCATCTGAAAGTGCTGAGAAAATGTCCCACCTCATGGCTTCACAAGTGTGAGGTTCAAACACATTTACTTTGAAGTTTAAAACAAAAAGTTGGAAAGTCTTTTTTAATTGGCATGCAGCATAAGGAATCAAATACACAGAATGGTATTATACAGAACGACAATTGCATTGTTGCGTTTTCTGGTTATTAGACACTAAATGCTTTTCAAGAATCACAGGCACCCTGAACATGGATATTGCTACTGAATTGACGTGTGATTTCAGTTCATAGCATGGGAGCCATAAAGTGGCTAACCCTTCCAACAAGACATCGGCTTTCTTCTGCTCAAGGCGTTTTGCTCTAGGTTGAGAACAAGGTAATAAGGCATTTGCAAGGGTTTATAAGGCCATGGGGTCCGACAGCCAAAGATTCTTCTGTTTCTTTGGTGTCTTGCCTCCAAGCTTTCCACCTTATAAACAACTGCTAATGGCTGGTAAACATCTCTTCATCATCACGCTTCACTAAGAATTTTTTCAAAAAAGTATAATTGCTTTAAGAGTGAAACCAACAAGGATCACATTTCACATCAATTGACTATTTTCAGGAAAAAAAAAAAAAAAAAAAAAAGCTTCCTGGATACCACCTCTGCACAAAAGCATTCCAGTGAATACAACTGAACAGATGGAACCTGCCACCGTATTTCCTTGAAAAGAATCATTTTGCTGCTGGCTGCTAAAACACCCCAACAGATTTATTTACTTTTAGAAATAAAACAAAACAAAATACAACAACAAAAAAGTAAATCCCAAACAAACTACATTTTTACAGTTTTGGTCTAGAAGTTACAATGAGGCATAATCCTCTCAACTCAGAAACTCATTTCTCCTTGGTAATATCCTCTGATTACATGAGCACTTTGAAGATTAACATGCAGTCAGAGAATGTACCCTTTTAGCTACCTGTCCTGAATGAGAGAAGCCAGATCATGTTGACTGGTGTGGGAATTACTCCACCCTTTCAATAAGGAAAGGACCAGCATAATTCAGAAATTTTTAAACATTCATGAAATACCGACGCAAGACATTCTCTCCTCATTCCTTGAACCTCTCTCTTGTCTGATGTTCTTAAAAATCCATACTGAATCGAACAAGGAAACGCTGAAACAATCACACTCCCCATAATTTCACAAATGGGACGCGTACCATAACAGAGTATTTCTGCCTATGACACAGGACTTAGACATGTTGAAGTTTGTTGAACATGTTTTTGGAGTATTAGCAAACACTTCAGAGCTGATGTGAACAGCTTGCTTTAAATTGTGGTGATTTTTAAAGAGACCCTGGGAGAGCTTCAACAAGAGCTTCGTTATGTGAACCCTTCATGCCTTACGAAACACAATGCAGTACTAAGCTGGGATCATGACCTGTTTATTTAGCTCTTCAACAAAGCTTCATCCAGTTTTGGAATATTAAAACCTGCCATTGACAAAATGCTAGCCAAAGTTTTCTACTGTTCAGTTCGTTGCTTAAGGCTTGTTGAGAATATACTCTCTATGTGGAGTCTTGGCATCTTGTAACAGAATGGAGACATTGGTTAGGACAGCAAAGAAACAATGGTGCTTTAAATCATGAGATCCCCTTGAATAGAATTTGAGGTCATTGGAGAACAGTCACAACCAACACTTTTATAAGCTCCTTTTGCCAAAATAAGCACTGTGTTATTTGTAAGGACACCTTGGCTTTAAATAACAAAATCAGAGCGATCTCCTCCTACAGTGCCCAGTTAAAGAGCACCAGCATGCCACCCTCCACTCACACAGCTCTTATGAAAGCACACGTAATGCTCACGAAAGGCAAGTGCTTTGACACTTTTTGCCTGTTGCAAAGACAGATGAAATGCATCATGCTCCAGTCAGTTCACTACCCTGGTTATGGTGCTACACCCATTAGCATCAGTCTGCTTTATACTAAACAGAGACTGCAGAGCCCACTAATCCACCCAACAGTTTTGTGACACCTGCTACAGACTAGCTTCAGTATAAAATTCACAACACCTGTGATTGATACCTGATCTGATACAGAGATTGAGACAGATGTCTTAAGCCATTGTTTCACCTACCATTGCTGAGCCTTGAATACAAGGGAAATATGCAAAAGTGAATTAAATGAGCCCTTCTACCAACATGATCAAACCCAGCAAATAAGCTGTATTTGCCTTAATACCACATTCTGAGGAAATGCAGAAGTTTTTAAATGCTTACAGACAATTAATGAGTTCTTAAATAAAAGAAATTAGAAAAAGAGATTGCAGAGAGTTGTTTGGCATCCATGTCGGAGGGGGGCAGGAGGAAAAATGGTTAAAAAAAAAAAAAAAGAGTCAATTTCAGACTACTCAAGTAGTGTTCACTGGAGTAGATTTGGTGAGCTGGAGCATTTGTAGAAGTTTGGGACTTGAAGCACTGACTCAAGGCAAGACAGAGCATGTGTAGGTGTGGAGCAGGCTTCAGACAAACTTCTGACCCATGCACCTTGATAATGAATTTTATCTCTGCCGCTATTCCAGTCCTGCGCCAAGACAAACTGTACGGTGGTTTGTGATGCAGCCTAAATTCAGTGAAAAAATTCCATCTGTGATCTGAATTGCACTGAGATGCAGATTTCCAGAAATGGTTTAAAACACCGAGTTGACAAACTCCACAGTCCTACAGGTTTACTTGGTTTCCCCATTATCCTCATTTCCTTATTCCAATGTGACTTTGAAATGCGGGGAAGAAGTCTTCAGAAACATGCTGGGCACATGTTTTCAAATACTCCTGATAAGAATGTCTATATTTTTTTCTGTCATCCAGACTTACTGCATTTTAAAAAAAATTTACAATATACTTCATCAGTTTTTATATACCTAAAATGAACAATACCACCTGTTCCTTCAAGGTCTCTCTTATTCCAAGTCTTGTTAATCTTCATTCTAGTTGCTTGCTACCTTCTGATTTCTGGTCCAGCCTGCTTTTGTTGTTCTTCACCATATAGATGAAATATGCAAGCGTCTCTTTCTCATTCACAGGAATATTCCTGAAGTGACGACTGACAGTCTAGAAGGACAACATGTAAAGAGACAGAAATTCTGATATTAAAAAGTAGAAATAATCAGAACAGAGTTTCTCTTCACTTTCCAAAAACGATTTTATGGCCACTGAGCGTAATATACTTCTAGGCAAACATGCACCAATTCAAACTGTCAGTCCTCATTTACCTCTCTCTCTCTCTACAGCTGGAATGTGCATACAAACATAGTGTAGTCTTGCTATGTCAGCAGTATTTGCAGCCAACCTACAAGCGGAATTTGGAAGCCAGAAAGTCCTCCTGCCAAAGCAGCACAGCCTCTCCTAAGCGACATTTCATGCTGAGATTATTTGGAGAGTAAGTCTTCCCTGCATCTCAGTACTTTAAAGGAGAGTGTCAGAAATATTGAAACACTTTGCTGTTTGAACCAGATGTAGCAAAGTTTGAGAGTCCAAAGGAAAACACACTGCATAAGTTTTCACTAAAAGGAACACCAGGGGATTTGCAATGGGATGGTTAGGATTTGGTTAGGGCTACTCCTCTCCGACACTAGTGTAAGCCCTGAACCATTAGCTGCTTTTTCTGCAGACAATGAACGTAGAAAACATGTTGGAGCTGGATGAGATCTGCTTCTAATATGGAAGAAGCTCTTTTTTGGTACCCAACACAGCTCCAGAACTGGATTTTGATGCAGGCTGAGCAATATGTCACTCCAAGAAGATTTATGGAAGTTTGAGTTTTCCTTACGGTGGGGTAGCAGCAGGAGTCTAAGAGCCTCAGGCAGCAGTGATTCAAGCATGGGAGCTGGACGAGGATCCAGCGTAGGGTCAAAGCTGCTCAGACTTCACAGGAAATCTGGGAAGTGTGTGACAACTTTAAGTTAGGCTCCCTTTATTTTCCGCTTGCATAGTAGTTTTATTTTTTTTTTTCCCTCCTGGGCACATTCATGGTAAATTGCCTAAGCAAGGAGTCCTTCATGGCAGGAGGTAGCTGAGAGACTATGAACTGGTTAGTTAGAACATGACAAAGCAGAACTACTAATGAGGACATACACCCACCTTGCTTCGTTCAACTTACTCCTACATGCACTACACTACACATTTCTCTATATTCTGTATATTTATTCCCTAGTTGACTTTGAAAGAGAGCAAGACAGTATCTTGCTGTCTTTTTTGGTCTGCTGGTTTTTGTTCTTTAAAGCAAAAGCAAAACAGTTTGGGGCAGACCGTTGTGAAAGCCTCAGCTTACAAAAATCAACCATGTTACCATTCTGTAACTGCTATGGGGTTTTTTTTCCAAGTTTAGAGAAGACTCTTCCCACAGACTGCCTTCAGATCAAGTCAGGAAAGAGAGCAGAGCAGATGCACACCAAGCACAACTAGCCCAAATAACAGAGAGATACAGAGAGTTTTTTCTTAACAAGTACCCCATACGGTGAGAAAGCAGCAGCAAAGGGCCTTAAGGGAAGGGCCTTTTATTGACTTAATACAGAATCATAAGACATCAGCACAAGGGAGGGAAAGAAGGAATCTGAAGTCATGGTCAGCGATTCTGCCTTTAATAATAAGCAAGTCCAACCAGTTCAAGCACCTGTGAGGAAAGAAAAACTAACAGGGGCACTTAAGGTGACTGGGAGTGTGTAAGTCTGAGTTTCAGTTGAACAGCTATCTTCAGCTAGCACCCAGGCCATTGGAAACTAGGTTCTGTTTCTGCTCCCTAAAGGTAATGGGTTGTGACCATGAACAAGGAGGGAAAGGAAGCAGAGAAAAGCAAGTTACTAAAACATGCTTTCAAGAGCCAGCTTCAATGTCTTCCATGACTGTCTCAGGTGAAAGCAAGCATGCAGCTTTCTGTTGGCGTCATCCCCTGAAACCTTTCACAGAGCACAGGGTACATACTAGTGAGAGAGCCACTACAGGTATTAGTGTCCACAAAATGCGCACTTGAGCAGAGGAGATAAAAAGTTTTTTAATAACAGAGGTAACACGACTTCTGTCGTCACTTACTTCTGCTAGCTGAGCCTTGTTGAGTCCAGGCCTAGTCTGCAACTTATAATGTCTCTTGTAACGTCGCAGGGTGTTCACTTGGAGCTGGAACAAGTCAACCTGGAAGTGATGCAGAGAAGAGGGGATGAGCACTACCTTTAGCTTCTATTAGGCAGAAATGTAGAATTATCTAAAAATAACTATTCCTTCCTCAACAGGACTGCTCCTTGCCTGCAATCAGAAGCACATCGGCTTGCCTTACTGACAAATCTAAGTATATTTTGTATTTGTTAATGCTAAAGGACGCAAATAGCCTCAGGGAAATACAAAATTTCGTTCTGGTTCACATGCTGTCAACAGAATTGCTGGCCAATTTCTGCTCTCAATTACACCTCTGCAACCTCCAAGCAAAGGGGAACCTTTTGTTCCCACAAGGTTTAAAGAGCTCACACATGAAATATCAATTTAGCAGGCAGTGAACAAATGGCTTGTGACATAAAACAGAGTACAGAGACAGAGAAGAAATGAAATTCAAATACTTCAATGGGAAGTTTAAAAAGCAAGGGTGGTGGCTGGGGAGGTTACAGGAAGGAAGATGAAGATCATGTGGAAAATGCCATGTTTCAAGGACAAAAGGAATCTCTGCTGAAAACCAAGAAAAAAATATCACATTATAACTGACACACTGCAGAGTTCCCTATTCAGTTAGGTGACATGCATCCCTCGGTTTTTAACCACCAAATACCCTGCACACTCTACAGCACTAACATTTTTAGATGCCAGCTGGGTTTGCACCCATCATCCTGGCCACTAAGGCAAAGCCTGTATGGAAAAGTTTTGATGGAGAACCTCGTAGATTGGAAACACACACAGCTAAAACAAAAGTTCGAGTATCCAACCAACCCCCCACCCCCCCCCCCCCCCCGCCCCAAACCAAACCAAACAAACCAAAAACTTGCTACTGTTTCAGCACCTCCACACAGGAGGTGTGTGGACACAGCACTGCAGTCAAGACACAGCTTTGCTGGCAAAATGATTCTTGGTGGGGGTTTTTTTCAGAAGAAAAATGCCTTTCAACAATACAGGTGGCACTTCCAGCAGAGGGCTCTGCTGACGTGGCCAGAACTCATCTCCTCCGCGAACATCACCTCTGCACAACTTTTTGCAGCGTCAATAATACCAGAAACATCACCAAAGCACATACAGCACACAATGGCACATAGAACAGACTATTCCAGAATTCTGTAACACAGAAAAAACCCCCCACCAAATCCAGCCTATTTCCTGAAAATAAAGAGATGTTATGAATGATTTTAAGGTAGCTTTAAATAGTGCCCATAATGCCATATATGCAAAGGTCTAGAGAAGCTTAATACCCCTGGATATCACATAACTAAACATAGAGAGACTGATCTATTGGATTCTCTAGTGTATTTGCAAAATGATACATGCTAGGTAACGAAGAACCATATCGGGGCCTCAGACACCACCAAAAATCACTTATTTTTACATTTAAAAAAGAATTAGTGTCAAATACTCTTTTAACAGCTCTCTGGAAGCAGTACGTACATGAAGCTGTGCAGTTACCTTATCATACCTCTTTTTATAGAAAACTACTTTACATGGGCAAGGAACTCATACAAGGGTGAAGAAGAAAATTTGGACATTACACATCAGGAAAAAGTCTTCCTGAAAATGAGAGTAACTCCATAGCAGTTTCAGTGGACTTGCAATTTAAAATTTAAATATTTCCCGATACGTGAAAACATCCAAGCCAAAATTCAACGTGCTTGAAATTGGTAAAGCATCCTACACCCACTTGGCACCAACTAACCTCCGGGACATCCGTTTCATGCTCAGGAGAGTCACCTCCATCATCACTTGTCTTCCTCTTTCTTTTGTTTCGGACACTTTGAATGAAGTTCTTGTGAAAATCACAAATATACAGATGTCTCACCTAAGAATCAGAAGTGGTGAAAGAGCAATCAAAACAGGTACTGTAGAAACAGCATTCAACAGCAGCCACTTAGACATCAGTATTAGAGAGTGCATCCCTCACGACTGGCATGACTGATTGCCTCATGACAATCATGGAATTTCTAATCTTAAACCCCAGGCCTGATACTGTACTCTTGACTTAGCGATAATTGACATTACAAAGACTAAAGGCAAAGAAAACGAAGGACTCGAGAGCTCCAGCTGAACCTGAACCTCTGCAGATAATATATTTCTTTTTTATGGTTGCAATCATATGTCAGGAAAAAAATAGGTAATTGTCTGGAGGAAGGGCATCTGCTTCAGGACTTAGTAGCAGGTGACTACCAAGAAAAATATTATTCTGTTCCACTCTTGTGAACTTTCTGGTTTGAATAGTACAGAGATCGTGAATGCAAGTGTTTAAAAATCTAGACCAAATAAAAGTTGGCTAATTACCTCAACTAAAACAAGCAAAGCAAAAGCAAAACTGCCTCTTTCCTATAGCTTATCCTACCACGGAACCCCCTTTTTTAACAAACATTATCTCACTGGAGTTAGCATATATACAACAAAGGACCACAAATGATCAAAATTATTTGGTACCCATAAGGCAAAAATATCTTCAGATGACACAGACACCCTACATTCAAAAAATCACTTCATGCAGCCCACTTCATACTTCCCCTTCATTTTGAGTTCATTAGCCTGATTTCTTCTTTTTATTTCTAAAGCCTTACACCTGTCAACAAAGAATAATTTCTAAAATGAGAGAAACGACTATACCACTAGACAAATCTGCTGAGGACTACAGCCAGGAGAAATACTCCGTTTTTTAAGAATGAGATTAGATTTCAAATCAAGTCACCCTCTTCCCATGACATGACATATTTTGGCTGTGCAAAAGCGACCTAACCAACTGGGGAAGTTGCCAAACAGACTGACTCAAAACGTCACCTTTTTTCTGTTTTTAATGGTTTTAATCTTTAATGATCAGGTAAGAAAAGCACGTAGAGCGGAATTCCATTAGCAGAGTCACTTCTGAGAAATTCCTTCTGTAATCTTGACGGGCTGCTCTGCCCTGCCTAGTTCTCTACTCGGCAAACGACCCGTTTCTATCTTGAGCTGACAGCTGTCACTTAATGTCATTAAGCAGTCAGCAGCAAATCGGGCTGTTTAGTGCCAATCAGCGAACAAGCGCGCAAGTGCCCTGTTGAAGAGGCAGCACGCCTCGCCTTTTGGTTTAGATGCAATAGTTCAGTTTCAATAACCTGCTTCAGTAGAACGCGAATTCTTACCAATTAAAAAAGCAACGCCACTGACACCTAACTGAAATAGGAACCCGTATCGCCGATTTCCCCTAGTAGCACCTGCGGTTTTCAATACGAAACTGAAATTAAAATAGCACTACTGCCTCCGAAGCAAAGACGGCTGGCTCCTTTGCACCCCCGACCATCATCTGCTCCCCCCCGCAGGAGAGCTTTCCTCCCAAGCACGGTTTTCAGTGCCTCTTCATTAAGCCTCCCGAGATAACCAGCGCCACGAGGAAAAGCCGTATCTTTACCCAGGCAGCGCGTTCCTCTCCTCCCCTCGCCCAGTAACACCGAAGACGGGAAAACGCGGTCCAGAGGACCCGAATTCGCCACAAAAGCCGCCCCCCTCCCTCCCTCCCTCCCCACAGCTCGCAGGGATGAAGGCAACCCGCCCCCCCCCCGCCCCCCCCCCCCGGGGGCAATCAGCAAGCTCAACTCGCCGGCCGGATAAACAAACTTTCCGCCGCCCGCCCGCGGCGCACGGAGCGCGGCCTCCCCGGGAGGGACCGCAGTGCGGTGCCGGGCTGGGGACGGCAAGACGCGCCCGGGCGGCCCCTCGGGGGGGTGGTGGTGGTGGTGGTGGTGGTGGGGGGGGGTGGTCGGCAGCGGCGGGCGGGACCGGCGGAGGCCGCGACTCACACTTTTGTCGATGTCCAGCTTCAGCTTCTTCTGCGAGATGCTCTTCTGGATCCTCTTGCTGAAGGACGCGTTGCCGGCGGGGCGCACGCAGCGGTCCCCGTCGTCGATGAGGCAGCAGCTCTGGCCGTAAAAGGGGGCGGCGGGAGGCCCATCCCGGCTGTCCTCCTCGGTGCTGAAACCATTCATCGCCCACCTGCCCGCCCCTCACCCCGCCCGGGGAGCCGAGAACCGGGGAAAGAGCCGCCGCCGCTGCCCCGCGCCCTCGGGGGGACCCCGCCGCCCCCCCGCGGGGGCCCCCCCCCCCCGCCCGCTCTTGCAGGGGCCCCACTCAAGGGGGGGGAACACGACTCCCCCTCAGCGCCGGCGGAAGGGGCCGCCGCGCCGCCGGGAGGGCCGCCCGCCCGCCCTGCCGCCGCCCCTCAGCGGTGGCCGCGGAGGCCGGGCCGGGCCGGGCCCCGCTAAGCGCCGCCGCTCCGCGGGGGAGCCGGGACCCCGCACGCACCGCTCTCACACACAAAACCGCCTCCCCGGCAGCGGAAGTCCCGCCGCCCCGCCTAGCAGGCGGGGCGCTGGTTGGGTCGTGAGGTTCGCGGGGCGGGGCGTGCCGACGCCGCTCCGCGAGTCTATTGGAAAGAAGCGCTGCCTGTCTGCCGCCACCGCCCGCCCGCCCTCCCTCCCTCCCCCCCCCCACCCGCCTCCGCGTTCGCACGGTAGCCGGAAGGTCGCCGGGAGAGAGGCGCGCGAGCGCGGGGAGAGGCGCGGGGCGGCCGCGCGCCGTTGCCAGGACACCGCAGTGCGCCCTCCCCCCCCCACCCCCCCCTCGGCGGGCGCTGAGGGGGAGCGGCGGCCCGGCCGTCCCCTCACCTCACCTCACCGCCGGCCGTCCCGTCCCGTCCCCTCACCGCCGTCCCGCA
Organism: Astur gentilis; assembly: GCF_929443795.1. NCBI lineage: Eukaryota > Metazoa > Chordata > Aves > Accipitriformes > Accipitridae > Astur > Astur gentilis. Next base: position 15,138,779 of record NC_064905.1, read on the forward strand.
GGGCTCTCCCTCCCCGCCCGTGAAGGCGGCTGAGGAAACTCGGCGTCTCCCCTCGTCCGGGGCGGCCGCCCGGCCTACATCCCTGAGGGAAGGAGGCGGGAAAACGTCCCCGGCGCCGCCGGCCTTCCTCTTGCTCCACAGAGCCCCAAACGCAAACCGTCGGCCCCGGCACTCGCCCGCCTCACAGCCGCGGGCGGACGGGCTCCAAACCCGGGTTTGTCCAGCCGGCCAGAGCCGAAGCAGAACGCTGCAGGAGCGGCAGGAAAGCCGGCAAAGGGCCAGGCTGAGCCTGCGGCTCTCGCCCAGTCCCTTGTATGTAACTCGTGCTGACATACTCCACAGATGCCTGTTCTTTGGCTACATCGTCACATAAGGCTCCTGCTGTCGGCGAGGCAGGAGTCCCTGGCTGAAATATTAAATCTTCTTCAATTTTTTTTTTCCTAATTACTAGGCAGGGAGAGTGGAAAGAGTGGACCTGGAAAAGTGTTTCCCAAAGCAATCTGACTTGAAGCTGTGCCTTTCTTTCATCTTCAGGAAAGAGAGAGAGAGGAAAAAAAAAAAAAAAAAAAAAAAGAGGAAAAAGGGGGAAAAAGCAGGGGGGGGGGGAAGAAAGAAAGTCTTACTGATCTGTGGGGAAAAGATGTTACTTCTGGAAATACTGTGACCTCTCTAATACCAGGCAGCATATGCTATTGTCAAAGGTGTGTGAGCAGCTGTAAATGGAAAAGGATTTCATCTTCCTGAAGAAAAGACTTCTGCACAAACAGAAGAAAGGTTCTATAGACCAAAATTACTTCAAAGTCTGAAATCCCACACGTGGAACAAAGTGCATTAGCGCAGGATGAACTGTGCTGAATCACACATGCAAAATACCTTTGCAAGAGAGAGACTCCTCAAAGCCCTTGGTCATCAGATCAGCCTGCTCCACAATAACACTGACAGGCATCTTGGAGCCTGTTCTGCCTGCTCCCCACAAGAAGACTGAGAAACGCTAAAATATGTATTTTCCAGGCAGTCCTTGCAATACCAAACATGTTTCAGAATAAAACTGGAGGGCAGGGACTTAATACTCTTCCTCAACATTTCTACGTCTTGTCTTAGCTTTTATTGCTGGTGCCCTCAGGAAATTACTAATTCCTGCTTGGGTGACTAGTAGAGAACCACAGTGCACTCTCCTGGGGACACCACTCCTAGGAGCTGGCCACACCAAGGGGAAGGTGGCAGAAACAAATAAATGACTTTACCCGCAGACCAACAAGCAGTTAGTGAAGAGCAAAGAGATTTAAAAAAGGAAGACGCCACTGCTTATGAAAGCCCCTGGCCAAATTGCCTGGGATATGCCTGCCTGTAGTGATACCCTCCTGCCAAAAAACATACAGATATTTCCTTGTTTGGGGGAAAGGGAAAACACCAGAAGGTAGACAGTGATCTCAGAGCTCCTGAGAGCAAGCTTTCTAGGTTTATCTTAACATTGCAAATAAAAATCAAATGGCAGGCTGAGGAAATCTTGCAGAAGGACTATTTGACATTCAGGAAGCTGAAAACACAGACTGTAAGGACAGTTGATAATAGCAGCAAGCAAGTAGATGGAAGGGAACATGATCATAACAGGCAGGACTTGCTCCTGTCCCTGTGAGGAGGAGATTCTGCAGGTCCTCCCTGGACTCCTGGGAGTGGCTGGAGAAACCGGCACTATCAGTGCCAGAACAGGTTGGTACTTACCATCAGACTGTATTTCATCTTTGGCTGCAAACTCTCATCCCATGCAAATGGAAAGATTTTAAGTCGTTTTGCAATGCCTACTAAAAGGAAGAAAAAAACCCAACCTGCTTTTGTCACTGTCTGTTTGCTAATTCAATGCTAAGTACCTCCAGCTCAGGCTAACACAATGACACCTTTTTTCAGTCTTGCAAAAAAAAGTGCATGGAGGTGTTCATATAATTGCGGTTTATTTCAGCATATTTATCCTCATGGGAACCTCAAGATTTCACAGTCTGCTAGTCCGGAACTAGCTTGCTGTAAAATAAACTGCTTCATAGAGACATTCTTTATTAGGTATCTATCACTAACCTGATCTAATAATTCTTTGTGGGAGCTGCAATGAAGTGAGAAACAATGTTTCATAAACCCATCAGCACCCAGGCAGCTTTAGTGCCTTTGAAGCTGTAATAGCCTGCCCATCCAAGCCAGCCCTCTAATCAAATTAGGGGATCCTGCACAGGCCTTTAAATCTTTGCTGGAGCAGCACTACCCTCTAAAGATAAGTCCGTGATGTAGCTGTCATCTGGAACTTACTGTTTTAATGGAGCCATTCAGGGTTCTTGGGACAGAAATGCTACTCTCCAAAAGGTCTGTGCTGTCAAAGGTGTCCTGGGAAGAAGCCTTTTTTTTTTTTTTTTTTTTTTTTTTTTGTTATGCCTGCAGTCAGAAATCAGACCATTTCCATTTTCTGTACCTTGGGGGCCAATGGAAACACTGCCCTAGCGCCTTCCCCCAGACTCCCACTCTCTTCAGCATTTTTCTAGGGTGGCACATACTGAACCTGCTAAAATGCTTAAACTGTCACAGCTTTTGGCACATACTCTCCCTGGGAAATGTTCCCGTGGCCAAGAATCACGGCACAGTCTTCCCTTAGGAGCATGCCTTGCAGTTAACTGCTGGTCCCCCAAGAAAGAGCCCTTCCTTTCCTTTCCTTCACACATGCCAATTTTCCCACATGCAGATTTTCACACATGCTATTGTTTGTCTCCCCTCCGTTTATTTCACTGTTTTTCACCCCATGGAGTTAAGTAAAAAGGAGTGTTGGGAAGGCCACAGAAGAAATGAAGTGGTGACAGTAGAAAGTGCTTAGGGTCCTTATGGGAACACGGGATAGGGGCATGAGCAATGCCTGTAAACTTACCTTGTCCTCGGCTGAAAGACTGCTCTCTCCGCACAAAGATTAGAACACAGAAAGGGCAGTGAGCTGTTAAAAACCCTCCCCTGAAAACCAAGGTGCAGGATGGATCTACCAGCAGTCGCTCTCGAGGCAGATATGCAGAAGAAGGAGAGTGACAGCTTCGTCCTGCCCTAAGCTGGGCAACAGTTTGTGCAATGCTGAGCTCCCCCAAACTACAGGAAAAGGTAGTTCAGACAAGACGCATGCATAGGCTTAGGTGATGTTAACGTGTTATTCTCACAGCCACATATCTCAGCAGTAAACACACAAACTGCCTTTGAGAAAAGTTTTTTGAGTTGAACAGAAGTATCCCAGGCATGGTGGCTACTGCGCTGGGTGTCAGCTCTCAGAGGGCCTCACCTGCAAGGCTCTGTTCTTGAGAGGACAGCAAGGTCCATGCTCTGAGGACAACTGCAGAGGGTCACCACCCAGGCGTGACAGCATTGCAGTGTTTGGTCAGGGAGACAAGCACTGAGAGTCCCACCCCAGCCCCTCTTCTTAAGTACTCACCCACACAGAGTAGCAGCCAACTACACTCAAAAGCTCCTCCCCATGGAGAGCCAGCCGTAGCTCGACCATGAGGCAGTCACTGCAGTAGATGGTGCTCCAACACTGCGTCATCTGCAACGGTATCAACCTGGGGAATTTTTACTTACTTAGTTGCCAGTTAACACAAACTTCTCATCACTTCTCATTTGGGTATTGAGAAAAAAGAAAACACACACTGCAGTAAACATCTTTCCTCCCTTTTCCTTTGGCTAAGTTTCATCCAAACACCCATCCTCCACTATTCCTAGTCTCACCTCCCCTTCACTGCAGTTCATATGCAGTTTCTCCGCATTCATTCAGTGAGGTGACGGGTGGTACAGGAGGTCAGGGTCAGGTGTGTAACTGGTTGTCTTCACTCCCCCGTGCTGGTTTTTCTCTGCTCCTCTATGCTGCCCAGTGTGTCCTACCAACAAGGATTGACCATGGCCACTGTCCCTCAGGGGTGTCCTACCTTGGCACAAGTCATCCACCATGGCCACGGTCCCTCCAGGACTCCACCCTTGGGCATGGAGCGCTTCCTTGCACAAACACATCTCCCTCCACATCTCCTCTGGCTTTGTCCACATCTCCTTACATTTCTCCTCATGTGTCTCCTCCCCTCGTGGCTGCCACTCTTCGTTAAACTTGTCTGAGCTGAGGTGCTGTACGGTCCTCTGACGGGCTGGAGTTTTGGGGCATGGTGGGTTGTTGCCATCAGTTTCAGAGCTGGCTGGAAGCAGCTGTTAGGGGCAGACAGAGATGCCTGCAGGCAATTCTGCAGCCCCCAGCTGCCTGAACCTGCCATGTCCACCCAACACAGTGCTCAGGCATTAGCTTGTTAACTGCTCTTGCACTAAACACAGTAAACCCTGCAACTTATACCCAATACAAGGGGCAGCTGAGAAGGATGTTTCCCAAGGGGGCTGGAGGAGAGCAGTGCACGACATGGCTGGAAAGCTGTGCTGCGGAAACACCAGACCAGGGTAACTAAGCTTATTCTCAGAAGTAGAGAGAAGGGAAATCAATCACTGGAGCAAAACAGGCAGGAACAGTCATTTCTGCATACACAGTTTTCAGAAAACACATTAAAAATTTATTTTAAATATATTATAAAAGGAAGTCCATTCAACTTTAAAAACACTAGGCATTCTATCAATGATTCCCAATTTATGAAAGCTACTACATTAAAGTGCTACAAGTCCTTTACCACCCCCAGATATTAGGCTGTTGGTCCTAATATGCACAAAATAAATATACACTGATTCAAGAGGCACCATCCAGTTTTACAGATAAAATGCATGCAGTACAAGGAATAGACAAAGTTAGACCTTATCACTGAGATCCTGGAGAATGCATTTTGAAACCAATTCCCTTCTCCACCCTAGAGGCTAAAGCTATTTGTTATAGTAAGGGCTAATGTTTCAGCCTATCAGCTTGATCAGTTTTTATCTTGTTTTGTGGTTGAAGTTCACATTTGCTTGCTCACTAATTGGGATTAGGACTTTTTTCCCAGAGTTGAACTAGTACTTTTAAGACCACATAGATCCAATGGCTTTATATAAAACTCCCAAATCCCTCACATCTGCTGAAATCATTGAAGCCTTTTGGATCATACAGAAGCATCAAGAAAGCTCAAATGCAATGAATAAAGGAGCATACTCAGCTAACAGACTCAAAAAGCAGACATGGGATTTTTATTAGGATTTCCTTAATCTACCATTGCCTAGTTTCATACACAGATCTCCATGTTAAAACGTGACACTACAGAGGAGCAATCAGAGCAGGAGGCAAGTTTATTTCAGTTCCACTTTAAATTTATAATGCGAATAAATCTATCTGACTGGTTAATGAGGAATATGAAATTAATTGAAAACTGTGTGTTAAATGCTGATGGAAATTCCAGATCTCAGCTTTCCCATTCTCCACCCATTGCATCTCTCCTCTCCACTGAACTAGGTGAGGACTTGCAGCTGGTTTTAAAATATGGACTCAACACTCATTAGGTCAGCAAATAACGCACTTAAAGATAAATCTTACACAGGCTGGGAAACTGCAGCACACAGACTTTCCTTGCTTAAGATCAATAGGCCACTGGTAGACTGGGAGCAGGACCCAGTGTGCTCCTGACTCCCCGTCCAGCTCCCCTTTTGCTCTGTATCCTGTGAAAGACCTTTTAATCCTACCCCCACAGACTCTGACATTAACCTGAAGCTACTCACTATTTTGGCAACAGTTTGCTAACTAACTGTTTAAGAAGCTTTTCATACTAAATGATTGTTAAAATGGAAACCTAGATTGCCACTTGTCAGATAAGGACCAACTTTAGGCACCACCAGGCTCTTCTATTGTAAGTGGTTAGCAATAGAGTAGGTGAGGAAGAACATGAACCACAGCAGCTGGGAGTGGATGTGGGATGCAAGGGACACTTGAATCCCTCGTGCTAGCAGAGTCAGACTGTTTCAGACATAACTTTACCAGGGCTCTTTTGACTGAAAGCATGATGGGCTGACTGCTAGAGGCTGTCTGTTCTCTCCAGTCAAAACCATTCAAGTGTCTGTCCATATCTTGAAAGACAATTTAAAATGAAAGCTTTTTACCCAGCAGTTACACAATTACCCAAAACGACTTTTAGGAGATCTCTCTCCTCTCCCCTCAGTGATGTAAGCCAGCATAGCTACTATAATGATCCTACAGTAGCTACAAGAGCACTGTGTTCTCGCAATGCTGGTTGCTGGTGGTGCCTGTTTGACTTTCAGTACATGGATGTCTCAGTGCAGCAGGTAGGAGGAAAGTCTGCTGAATGGAACTCTCCAGTATAGGAAAGAAAAGCTCTGTGCATAGAGTACTGTAAAACAAACCAGGAAGAAAGTTAAGCTGAGAAATTGCTTTCTTGCTACTTCTGTATTAGAGATTTGAAAACACCCTTTAAAAGTTTCCCAGTGATGGAAGGCATTGACTTTCTGAAAGAGACTTCTGCTACAGATTTTATATGCCTTTGGGATCATTTGTGATTTCTGATTTGGATACTTAGAAAATAAAATGCAGGACCTTGCATGCCGGTGAAATGCCTGAGCCTTCACCATGAGGTGAAATACCCAACAGTTAACCAAGACATCCTCTGGTCTCGCTTTAGTTGTTACAGTGTACAAAGAGGAAGCTGCCATCCTTTCCAAGTCTTCTAATTAGGAGTGACCACCCCCACCCCCCGGAGTCATTAATGTTATCAATTTAACAGAGGAAACCCAGGAGCTTCTGAATTACTGTCGTTCACACAGATTTTGCACTTAAAGTCAGACATTTTAAAAAACACACACAAACACTGCACGAGTCAAGCTTTCTCTTGCATCCTTATCTCCCAACCCCTTCCCCTCTTCTCTCTTGTCCAGCAAGGCACTGGGAAATGGTTCAAGTTTAAGCATTTGCTGTACATTTACATTTAAAAAGGCACATCTTTATTTTAATGATGCTGTATTCCCCCTTTCAGTAAGGCTCACATGTTCTTCCATTATGGTGTGGAAAAGAAAGTTAATTTCCCAGGCATGAAAAAAGACACCTTGCACACATAAGAGCCCCAAACCTATTACTCTGTAGGCCTTAGAGATTAGCACCAGTATAAATAAACAACAGCTTCAAGAGCAAATCAAAGTATTATTATGTGACATAACACACATCCAGAGATCCCCCTGTTGTCTGGGATTCTGATACTTAAAAGCATTAGAATTTATGCAGCCATGGAGAGAGGGGTGTTTGAATACTTCTGGGGAAAAAAATATGAAAACATTTATTTTGCATTAGATAATCACTGGTATTTAATCTCCAGTCTTAACTTGCATGCAGATGCGAAGATTTGCTTATGTATTCATGCTTTAGCAATTTTGCTTACAAATAACCAAAAGTAATTGGAATAATTAACCAGATTGCCCAGCAAAGGCTCAATTAAAGATGTAGATGACGAAATACAGCTTCTATTTCTCAATCAGTGGATGGTTGGCTATATTAAGTCTCCTCATTAGTCAGCAAAGCCTCTAGGGTATTGAAAAGTATAATTGATGTAAATAAATTAATAGCTCAAAGCCCAGCGAGCCAGTCAGAAGTGTACAGAATTTGTGAGGCACTTATCACACTCAGATCCCAAACCTTCAGAAAACAGATCAGATCAACCCTGACGAGGATGATCCAGTAGGACCGCTCACACTAAAGCTCCAGTTTCCAGGTACTGGTGGTCGGTTGTCAAACGGGAATTGCCTCAACAATTACTTAATCTTTTGGTGCAAACTGCTAAGAGCTGTCCTTTCTCTCCACATTAAGATCACCAAGTGGTAAAAGACCCGTTCATTACTGCAGTTCTCTCTGAAACAAGCATCCAGCAGCCAAGCAACTAGGGGTCTCTTCACAAGGTGAGCCCAAGTACAAAGCAAGCCATGCAGAAGCTAATCCTCTCATTAGAAAACTAAGACACACAAAGTTGCAAGCTGCAAGCAGAATGACCTACCATCCATTTATATAATTTGCTGATTGTGTTCCAATTTTAAAAAACTAGCACTGTTCATGGACAAACAGCTTCTTTTTCCACAGGTATTAAAACATTCATAAAGACATCTAGTCAGGCCATCTAGTGATCCACAGTCAGCACTACTAGACTAATGACAGCATTAATAACTTAAGGGAAGCAACAGTCAGACACAAAGCACTGGAAGGTGGTTCTGTCTCCCAGAGAAATGAAAAGGGATCCTAATGACAGACATATTGTAGTTACTGAGAACATAAGATGCCAACTCTGTCTGATGCTGGGCTCACTTCCGTAGAAATACTGCTGCAAAACGGTCACAAGGAAAGCCTAGAGCTTTTTTTCTTTCTTCACTCCAAAAATGTTAGACACCAACACATTTGGCAAGCTCAGTCCCAGCTGTAATGCAGTGCCTGTGCTTCCCTTGCTTCGTGATTGCATGTACCAGATTAAGTTGGCAGAAGAGGTCAGACATGGCCTCAGCTGTGAGGACGAGAGAGGTGGAAATGACTTTGAGCCTCACAGTCAATACATAAGACTTAAGAGCTTGAGAGACAGATAGTTGTGTCCTAGTTTGGTCCCAGTTGACGGACACAGCACTACATGGCCTCAAAGGCATCTGAAACATGGGCAATGATCCTGCAATTGGCTACATCAGAAAAGGTTTCTTACTTCTGGAGCTCTGCAGAGGGAGCCAGCCTGCTTGTTTCTTGACACTAGGCAAAAATCTCCTTGCCTTCACATGACAGAAAGACACCCCAGAGCAGAGCTTCCCTGCCCCTCCAAGGAGGGGAAGTCCATTAACCGTACTTATCAAGAGTGCCAGAGGGTTGCCCCACTCCTACCCTGAGTGTTTCAGCCTTTCACTTCCAGAGCTGGCTGCACACTACCTATTCTTGCAACATTCCTGCATGGGCAGCTGGACAAACTGCGGAGCTGGGCAATTACTAGCAAAGGGCTAGTTTTATTGATTTACACAGCATCTTTGCAAAAAGTTAATTGCACCATCATTCACAGCTTTTACTAGAAAACGCCACTGCTGTCTTCAGTATAAGACTAAGTCAGCTGAACTAGTAAATCTGTTTTTGCAACAACTTCATTTTAAACCAGGGTGGATTTTTTTTTAAACACTTGCTTCAGACAGACTTGAAAACAATGGTCCTCTATTCATCCTTCAGTGTCAGTACTTTTTTCCAGCTCCTGGGATGAGACAGTTCTGGTTCACTGTCTGGCAGATCCTGCAGCCAAACCAGAAGGGTAATACGTTGCGCACTGCTAACTGACTACACAAGGGACAGGGTACCAGTGAAATGGGCCCATCAATCCCACATCTCTGCTTAAGCAAACAGATTTCCAGTCACAGTAAACTTTACAGTGCTGTGTGTGTTGGGAAAACAGGAGAGATTAACAGCACATTCCCACAAGCCTAGAATACTACTGACCACAGGACTCATGACTGCAACAAACTACAGACTGATGAACAAATGGATAAAGACCAATGGCTAATCTCAGCCCTGACTTAATTATCCTGAATTAATCTGCTCACACCAACCGTGAATTAAGTTATCCTTCAAACCTCTAAAGAAAAAATGGAAGTTGCATTCATGTAGTAGATTTAACTCTGAGAAACCCTAGAGGTGTCTGTGCTAAAAAGATTCTGAATAAGGGGCAAATTTGGAACCTGATAGCCAAAGACTCTTAGCAAAAATCTTCACCTGTAAGAACTGTGCTTACTTAAAAACCCTCTGTTAATCTTTCACCTTGAAGATCCAACAGTGAGTGACAAACTGACTGCAAAGTGAATGGACCAGAAACCCCGATTCCTCATTGCTAATAACTATGGCGATAGATTCCTAACACTTGGCTGCACCTCCACTAGAGCTCACTCCTTTATCAGAGCTATGATTTGGAAAGTAATAATACTCAACCTGTTTGAAATATATTTTGGTTTAGGGCAAAAAAAAAATTCATTTAATTTTACATTTTGATGGCCTTTTTTCTTTTTTTTTTTTTGATCACAGGATTAAATCTTGTGTTCAAGATTTTACTTATATGGACTTTGGAAGATAAAGCACCTATGTGGGAATGCTTCGGCGGGTAGTATAGCTGCTACAAAAAGTCCTAGAGGGTCCTGGATAACAAAATCATTTAACACCAGACCCAGCTGGGAAATAAAACAAAACAAAGCAAAAAAAAAAAAGCAGTTTGAATCACATTCAGACTCCTCTAAAAACAGAGTTTCCGTTCAGTCTCAGCAAAGAAGTGGCTCTGGCAAAGCCTTTAAAATTCCACCATCCACAGAAGAGAAGGATGCAGCATCTTTGCAATAAAGATTGGCCTGCTAGTTAACCTTCTCCTGAGATTCTCCCTTTTACCTTCATTAACTGTTTAAAAAAAAGTATTCTTAAAAAAATTTTTTGCAACCCTCCCCAGTAAAAACTATAATTGTAAAATATATATATATATATATTTTCTCAGTCTTTTAAAGATCAAGATTTCTGTTAAATTTTTCCAAGACGGTTGAGTTTGTGTGTTCAAATATCCACTGCTGTGTTGGAGATGAAGGATTGCAGCTATTCATAAAGATCTTTCGGTCACTCTCACTGCAGTCCATACAGCTGCCACTTACTGGATGGTAGAGGGTCTTGTCCTGGAGAAGAGAAATTTGATGTGAGGTTGCTAAGCAGAGAAGCAAAGCTGTTTTGAAACCAACAGAAAGAAGACTTAAAAACCAAGGCAAGCTATTTTGTTACTTGGATGTATCTGAAGAAGTTGTTCCACACTTAACTGGTTGGCAAGTGTCAGGGTCCACTCCCACCCCTTGTAACGGTATCCAGCCCAATCCTCACATCTGCACTGGGAAGCTCTAAAGCCATGCCTGAAGCCAGGTTCTCCAGCCTACAGGCTCACATCCTGCTGCAGTCAGTCCACAGAACAGCGCATGCAGATTGCAAGGACTAGGACGGGACATTTAGTCAAGAATTTACTCACAATAATTTGCCCATAAAAGCATTGCTTAGTAGAAGGATGACTAAATCCTTATCTACTTTTGGCATGATCTTCTAGTATTCAGAACAAACCAATAAACACAGCACACCTCTTTGCAAACAGGTTTTGCAAGGGTGTTGCATCACCTCACTGCCAGCTGTGGAAAGACTGCAAGGAGAGTGTCCTTCTGCTTAGCAAGCCCTGTAGAAGCAGTCCTCACCATTTCTAACCAGTGGAACAGGGGAGTCACCTCTTTCTAATCAAGGGTAATTAAGGCACAATGACAACAGATTGTCTGCAGATTCTCTTATGATAGCTAGATGAAGAGAAGGAATAAAACATGAGTGGTGACATTTTAAGGAAACTTAAGTGCCTACAGGCAATTTGACACACACTCACTTGTCGGTATCTCCAGAGCTGGTTCCCCTTCATTCCATGACAGTCATAGAGGGTCACAGGGCTGATGTGGGAAATGGCATCAAAACAAAACTTCTTGGTATGCTGAGGATCCCCAGGACGGATGTCTTCTCTCCAGCTGAATGTGAATACCTGCCAGGACAAACAGGACCCTCAGGATGGCTGGTACTGGGCACAGTGCTTTCACCAGAAGAACAACATTCCCTTCTTTGCCCACAGGGTGGGGATGGCTTCAGGGAAAGGACAATATCTTCTAGAGTAAAAGTTACTTCCACCTCTGGGGACAGGGACTGCTGAAGAGGGGAGTCTGTAACAGCTACCCTGCCGACTACCACACATTATGCTAAATGAGACTGTGCTGCTGCAAACAGCCATGCTAGTTAGCTTGGGTACTAATAGCAGCCTTGAATGTCTCTGCAATGCAGGCATACATCATGGATTAAGTGAGCAGCTGACCAATTACAGCATTTCACAGCTAGCAAAAAAGGCAGAGAGCTACAGGAGCTCTGAGTTAACGTTAGCAGTAAACACCCGAGCCTGCACAGGCAGCCTGCAGTCACCTTGAGAAGAGTCTGTCCCATGCCTCCTGGGACAAGAGGGCAGGACCCCACAGCTCCCCACCCCACTCCACAGGAGCGTGGGAAGGGCAAACACTAGGGCAATCCTTCCTGGCGCTCTCTTCTGCTGACCCTGCAATGATCTCTCAGCACTTTCAGGTAAAACTAAAGGAGGGATACTACAGAGGAGAAAGGGGTTTAGCTCTAGTAACCAGGCACAACCTATGTCTGGCAATGCTGTGGCCCTGACGAAAGCTGCTGGCTGCCAGCACATGTGGCCTGGAAATCCCTGAGCCACAGGGTTGGACCATGGGCAAAGAGTCAGTGGAAGTAACACCACATACATCTCTGCTCCTTGCCCTGCCCCCTTGGCATTTGCTTTTGGCCACGGCTTGAGACAGTAGCGTGGTCAAGCTGTATCTCCAATCTGATGATCACGGCTTGACTTATGACGTCTTTTAGCATTGTAGGACTGAATCCCACAAAAGATAAACTTGTCTAAAAGGCAGGCACTGGTGTCAAGCTTTTGCTTTCTGATTTGACAAGGACAGCATCTCTGGCAAGGGTGCAAGTCTTCCTCTGTGACCAGCACTAGGCAACACGGTTCTGCAGGGCTACCAGCCAGCACACCTCTCAGCCTCCAGGGGGAAGGGCTGTTCCGGGGGCTCCTTTTGGAGCCAGGTGGAAGAATGGTCCTCCCTTCAGAGAGACCTCATGGGGCAGTAAGAAAGACGAGTAATGAGCAGGGTGCTACTTGAAGCAGTGTGGTCAAAAACTTGTGCACAAAAAACCTACTTTGTTTCTGTCTCTCTTTTAAACCTCTCTTGGGAGATAAATTAGCACAATCATTTAGGCTCAATACTACACAGAAGTTCAAAACACATTATCCTCCTAAACATAAGCCAACACTAATTGTTCAGGATCCTCCTGACACAACAGAAGCTTAGTTTTGGACTGTGCCTGAGTAAATTGGTTTTGTTTCTAGTTTTCATGCATCAAAATTGATATTCAACAACCCTGTCTCCTACTACTGAAGCCATTCCCCTGAAGAGTTATGCATGGCTCTGTAATAGAGGCATTGTTTTCTTGATCTTTTCTCAGCTCAGCTGCTACAGTTTAGACAAACTAATATTTCCCTCCCTTCTGTGACAATAAAGCTGTCATTTCTGGCACCTTATATGTTGAGAGGGTGAATCTATAGCCTGGCCAGTTTCATCTCTCTCCAGCAATGGTTGGGTGTTTATAATGCATTTGCCTCCTGTCAGAAGGATGATAGTAAGCGGTTATTGAATGCTCCTGCAGGTTCATTAATATGCATAATGCTCCTCTATCACTTCTTTCAGTACAACCTTTGAAGTTAATATTCACTTTGTTACATATTACAGCTGCCTTGTTACTGGTTTATTATTTTGGCATATTGTTTTCTTGTGCTTTCTTTTGTTCACTCTGAGAACTTCAAAGCAGAGGTAAAAGCTCTGCACAAAGTCTGCTAGGCTCCAGACCCTGCCACAAGCACAAGCCACATCCTGCTACAAGCCCATCATGTATAATCAGCACTTGAGCCTTGGGGTGCACAGGTCCTTCTGTTTACCTGACAGAGTTCTGCAATGGCCTTCCTTCTCAAACATTTGTTTTTACAACTTCTCCCTCCCCAAATTTATTTAGGGGCTGATGATTTATCAGAGGGTCTGTTACCTGCACGTTGTTCCACGCTGCCTCTCCTCTGTCCTTCACACAGTTTTCCAGTCTCAGTGGGGATCCCAGGGCTCCATGCTTAGTATCCACACACAGACCAGTTCCTACATTGCGTATCTGAAATAGTAAATTAGTCACTGAATCTCCTACTCCTATCAAGTGACAGGAAAGAAGGCTTAAATTGCCTCAAATAGTGGCAGTATTTGCAAGAAGACAGCAGTTTTAAGATTCCTCACTTAACTATGTATCTGAGCTGGCAGATAACAGCAAGAAGAAAGCACAGGAACTCAAAATGGGACCCATTGCCAGCTGTACAATAACGTCCAGGACACAGCAAAACCCATTAGCTACAGGACTGCAGAGCCCACTATGTCGTTGTGTGTAACAATCCATGACTTCTCTCCCAGGTTGATTCTTTTCCCAGAACACAGCTGACTTTCAAAAACAGGGATGGTTTTCCTGGCTTTCAGATGGGAAAGCTAAGGAACAGAGTAGCTCAACACAGTTGTGTAGCCTTTTGGAAATACAAAATTTCTACTATTGCTCAGCTGCTGTCTCTCCCTAGTCCTCCCTGTTGGGATGTTCTGCCTTTGACTAAATATGCAACATGCAGAACAAGCCAAGTCTCTATTCTCTTTGTAGCTGTGCATTAGTAGAAATGGCTGCCTAACCGACTTCTTTGATCAGGCCAATATAATGGTAGAGAAGTTCTGGACTTTGAAATATATTAAGCAGGATCCTTAAACACTTGCTTGCTACCTTACTCACAGCAAACTGGTACTGGAGCACATGGGTAAGACAACTTTAAAAAAACCCAAACCACAGCCTGTTTGCCCACTGCAGATTCCAGAGCACAAACTTGCCTCTCCCCAGGCAGCTGCTGGAGGTTCCACTGGTGGGTAAAACTTTGGCAAGTCCCACGCGACCTCATTCATGAACCACTTGAAGCTTTTGCAGTTGAGGTTGTTGCGAAGTTCCTTCTGAGCTGCGACATCCCCTGCAGAAAGATGCCGGTACTCTGGTCTACGCTGGTATATGTACTCTGCATATTCGTCCATCCACACCTCAGCCACCCGCTTCAAGTTCTGTGTGGGTAACAGCCATGTGTGAAAATGAGAGGGAAAAACACCTGAGAACACTCTGCACAAACTACTGACATTAGCATTCAGAACAGCTCTTGTGTTTTTGCTCAGAAAGGATTTTCATTCACATCCACTCTTTCTCTTCACCTTCAGGATGAAGATTATTTTTATCATTTTCTAGTTCCAAGGGACTTTTAGAAAGATATTTTCAGCTGAGGTCAAAACAGAATCCTGGCACTTGGCCATTATATCTCGTTCCTTGTGGCTAAGAAAAACAACATTAATCAAAAGTTAGGCTTTTTTTCTTTTCCTTTTTTTCCTGTAAAGACGCTAGTCAGAAAATGATGGTAGTAAATACCACTGGACATTCAAAGGTCCCCGACAAAAAGCTGCTTTCTTAAATCCTTCTTATTGCATCTTTTATATCCATCTAGGAATGGGATTTGCAGTACTCCCTTCTGGAAAGCTTCAGTTCACAATACTCTTTCTTACCACTCTTTTTCTGTTTTCTTGGGTAAAAAGCTGTTTAAGAGAAACTCTGAAATACCACAGGAATACAGAACTTTCAAGGTGATGACCCTTCAGAATAGAAGCAAAGGGTTTACTTGCTGGCAGCAGTATATTTCACATATCGCTGTAAAGCTTAATCTACTGTGTAATTCCAAAACAGCAGTGAACACCACCCTCTCGAGATACCCGCCCTACTTCTCCTCACAACACATTCAAAAGACCATTGGACCTTGGACTGTTCTCTGGCAACTCAGGTACATTCTTGGTGCCACATAGTAACATGCCATATGCAGTCATGACTTCAGCAACCCAACAGCACGGCCCACCATGCATGAAGGTGGTCAGTCCAGCAGTGGTCATTTACTACCAAAAGAATTCAGATGTTAAGAATGATCAGCGTGCTGACCTTGCCCTAAATGTAGCCTACGCGCAACAAGAGCAGGTGTTCACCTCAAGGTGACTGTGTGATCTTAGGTGCCAAGAAACAGCGTTCCCTACACCTGTCTGCCATCTCCTTCCAGCACTGTGGAAGTATGCAAGAGCAAAATACTGAATCAAAAGAAATATAGCTCCTTCTTGAAGAGATGGCACAGACAGGAGAGCACTCTATCGCTCTGACAGGTCATTGCTGGGCTGAGTAATAAATCCAAATCTATAACTAGGGCGATGCTATTAAACTGGGAAACATTTTAACACTGTGCAAGCCATAAGACTGCAGAACAGCAGGGTAACTTTTTGCATTTTTTAGTTTTGCAGCCTTCCTGCTCCTATTTTTTTTCTCCCACCAGAGGGCAATGCAATCCCTTCTCAATTTGGAAATTAACTGGAGAAGCCTAGTGCACGATAGGCAAAAGCTCTTCCCTCTTTGGGCTACATTAGATTAAGAAATAAGATGGCAGAGAACGTTCCATTGTGGAAAACTACAGCTTGCTCATTCAGTGGTCTGTGATGCTTGAAGTTGAGACGTCTTTCAATCACCAAAACAAAATCACCACACTGAAGCGTGCTGATTTTGGAAAGCACAGCTATAAAACAACTGAAGTACTACACAAATAAAGCCATATCTTGTTTTTATTGGTGATTCCATAGCCAGTGCCTGATCGCAAATTCCCTTTCCAACACCTAGCAATGGCTGATGTCTGGAGCATGGCAGCTGTCTGCACACGAGTCTGCAGCTCCCCTAGGCTCTCTTCCCCTTGTGCTACACATCCACCACTGCAAAACTGCCCGATTTGACCACTGTACGAGTACAATTTATGGACTACACAGTCTACGTTTGCCTCCTATTGTGGGCAACAGTGTGGTCGCATTGCAGTCAGACATCCATCATGGGGAATGCCATTGCCACTTACTCTTGCCAGGCTGACTCCTGTTGGAACCTTGTATGGAACATACTTTCTGTAGATATGACCAACTCTAGAGCAAGGGATGTCCTCCATGCGACCCCCACACATCCATACCTGTGGAACAGCAGAGATACAGATTGACTCTTGATTATATGGAGAAAAATGAAGACAACAAAAAAAAAGACTTTCAAGTAATGAAAAAGCTTAACCCAGATTTTTTACTTTATAGTTCACTCTCTCCCAAATATCCTCCCCTCCTTGCATTAGTCTCAAATCCTATAACTACCGCTTAGAGCCATGCAGCAAGCCTTGATTTAGCACAAGTGCTATCAAGCCCAATGGCTGAACAGTTCAATTTTGCATTCTTTAGAGAAAAGAACAGAAAAAAAATGCAAGCACCAAGAGAACAGCACACAGCACACTTTAAATTGATACAAGTTATTACAGCAATAGTAACCACAATAGTTAAACTGGACTGCCGTATAAGACCTGGGTTTACACTGCTGTAAAAGGGAGGCTGTCTCTATAGTACAGGTCATGTGTTACACAAAACACTCCAGGGAATTTATGAGCCTGTTCAAGTGCCAGAAACCAGAAGAAACTGCTACTTTTTCCTGTGGTTATCACTGCTCTCATATGGTTTCATTGCTGACATGCACTCATTGCTTTTGCAGCCTTACAATTAAGTAGAAATCCCTGCCTGGTGAAAAAATAATTAGCTTTAAAAAAGCCCTCAAAGTCACTGGAACACACTGCTAGTTGAAGATGACTACCTTGATGCTTGGTTAATGTCTAGATTAGGCCTAGAAGTTTCTTTCCACATCTGGGAAGATTTCTCTCTATGCCAACACTCTGCAACAAGTTACTTTTATTCCTTATTTATAGCACAGATGAAATCATTTTGTCCAAGTGAAACCAAAGGAGATGTTTTCTGAATCAGCCAATCTACTTCATTAGGTTTAAGAAATATATTCATACGTGCTTCCCAGAGATATCTAATCAATACTTAAAGAAAAAGTATCCTTCAGTATGCAAAACAAATGACTTTCTGAATTCTTGAAGCATGACACTGTCTTGCCCTTCATTTTGTCCCCAGATCTTATCTTAATGACCTGCAGACAGCAGTATTTAAGAAGGTCTGCTGGTGCTGCAGGCTGATGCGGTGTTCTTGATCCCTCCATTCACTGTGGCTAATTTGAGCCACCGCAGTTCACTGTACAATGAGCTTAGTCAACAGCTTCACACATAGCAGGCAGTTCCATTAATATTCTACAGTGACAATATTAAATACTTAGCTCGGAAGAGAAATATTTGGCCAAGGCTGCTGCATAATTATTAGCTCTGACACTAAAGTCCTCTGGAGTTTCAGCTCTGTCTACTGGCCCTAATAATTACAGTCATTTGCTGACTGCGTATAACTTAATGGAGGTTGGTTGCTCTCAGTTAGAGGAATATTTTTCACAGGCAACTTCTAAAGTTCAAGGTACTTAATTACATGTCGTTATGGTGAGAGAGACAAGAAGAAGGAGTGTTTGTCAACTTTCTACAGAATTTCATTCCTTTTGTCCCTGCTGTGTCTTGAGAGTCTGGTACAGGAGAAATGAAGATGAAAAAAGAAACTAGCGCTCAGCTTCTGTGAAGTTTCTAGTGAAATTAGAAATGCTTCTTATTCTGTAGCTGCTGTGCTTTTTGCTGCAGAGGACCACAATGTGATTTCTCTACTAGGAAATTAACAGATAGACTGAGAAAACAAGAATTTGGGGATGTTTTGTGTTTCTATGACAGAAACAGCTTGTGCAAGGCTGTAAGAGCTGCAACAGATCTGGGAACTATAAAGAACTGCAGAAACTGCTGAAGAAGCCTAGGGCTCAGTTGCACAGACACAGACTCCTCAACAACCCGTATTCTTACTTTGTGCACTACACCCTGCATCATGAAAGCCCTGTTGGTTCACAAGCAGCTGCATTTTAGTGTAACACAAGCCTGAATGAAAACACCAGCTTGTTATCCTTGCTGCCTGCCCACAGGATGCCCCACCTGCCCCTGGTCTCTAAGGAAAGGCTTTTGGTCAGGCCACTGTGAATACACATCTCCTCTAAAAACATGACTTCCCCAAGGAACAGGAGAAACAGACCCCTGCAGTAAATACGCAGCTAGAGAGGGGAGCACTGTCCTTTTAAGATCTTGTGAAGCAGTGATACAGACAGCATTTGTCTACCGACTGGTACATTGGAGAGGCAGGGGGTATAGTAAGCTAGGCAGAACTGATCATATGTGGGGCCAAGAGCTCCAAGCTGGTACAAGACTCCAGGCACAGAAGACAACATTACATAAACACATGTAACAATACAATAAGAAAAGCTACTTAACTAAGTTATGGAACAAGTAAAATCTAAGATCAGTTTTGCGTGCTCTTTTGCTAATCATGCTTTAAAATATTTACTCCCAAATGATGCTGCAGTGCTGCATGGAAGCAATGGAAAGCTTCCTAATTCCTGCTAGCAAAGCTCAGTGACCCTTTCAAGGTACTCTGCCAACTCAGTGCCTTTTTAACATTGTCTTATGCTGCAAGTGACAGTATTGCACTTGCAGTACAAATCTAATTTTAAAAGCATGCTTTCCATTCATTCATTGCTGCTTTGATTTATTTTATTAGTGAGCTTCTTTGTGTGGTGACAGAACTCATTACAACCTCCATAAAGACAATTACCAGTCCTTATCTATAAAACTGGAAGACGGGGGAGAGGGAAAGAGCGTGACATGCATTGGTAAAACACAGCTAACAAAAGCATTAGAAAGCTAGAGTTAAAGGTCAGGGGAATCACATTCAAGGGTCTGTCAAGGAATAACTGCAAGTGAAGCAAACCCAAAATAGCTGAGGGAAGGCTTCCACTCAGTTAGCGATATTTGGTTGTTCTTAAACAAGGGTACAGTTCACGGGCATGACACACCACTGCTAAAAATACAGCGCTGTCAAACAGCTGAAACACCGCTGTTCTGTGGGGCAGCCCCTTGTGCCATCACGGTAACAGTGACTGTCACTCACTGTGTTCTTAGGCCAGGGGAGCCAGTTTCTTCTTCTTGATGTTTTACAGAAGGGTGAGATGGTGCCTCATCTCCCTGGCTGACACGACAGTAAACATTGGAGCCTGAACTTGATGCACTCAACTTCAATCAGCCATTTACTAGAATGCCATAAGAACAAGAATTAAAGCTGGTCAGGAAGGCAGTGCGTTATACAATGATCTAATCAGATCTCATTAGAAGGGAACAGGAAATTTCCTCCTCAGGCACAATTTTACCAATCTAGACTTTGAGCTAGGAATCTAGCAGCTGACAGATCTGCTAGAATTAAGAGAAAATCTGGCTGCACTGAGGTCAATGGGCATACTGCAACAGATTCTTCTAAGGCCACAATCTCATCCTAATAATAAAACCATATACAAGGGAAGTAAAATAACATCGGTGATATTACTCTCATCTCGTCAGTGGCCTAGAGGGCTGTAACTCCATATTCATAAAGCAACTCAAGAGCCTTTGACTCAGCCAGTGTGCTATGAAAGCACAAGATAATATGCCACCTATTCTCTACATGGGAATGTTATGCTGATCCGATTCCCTTTCTGCTATTTCAGAAAACAATGTCACGCAAGATAGCTGAACCTCTCCTCTCAAACACACCATACAATACTGCAGTTGGTGTGTGAACACAAATTATCTGGGTATACAAGGTTTATGGTTTCCAGAGACTGCACCACGATGAGCCGATACTTCCCAAGAGAGGGGAAAAAACACAAAGGAGAGAGTCAAGCCTTGAGAAGAAAGCTGCTTCTGCAAGCCACAACAGAAATAAAGACCACGCGATGGACTAATGGAGAGAAGCTGGTTGGTTGTCTGAGCACACACTGAAAGGTGGGAAGAAAAGAACAGAGTAGATAAGTCAAGGGGGTTCTCTGCATAACAAGGTAGGTGAGACAATGGAAGCAAGGGCAACCAATAATTCAGGAAAATTGTAATCCTCTGTATTGTAAGCATCAGCTGCTCTTGCAGCTGGGACTTACTGCTCTATAAAAGATTGAGGTAGCTCAAAAGGCACTGGGATCTATGTGTTTGCACAACGCCTTCTCTCACACAACATACACCAGCATGGCCCCTCCTTACCATCTGGAGCATTTTTAGAGTAATGACAGCACTTTCGAATAATCACATTTCAGAGAGTGGAGGGCTCCACTTTCCTACTGCTGCTTGGTGGGAGGCTACTCTGGAACCTGAACCAAGCACATAGGATGAACAGAGGCCAAAAATTCAAGTCAATGGTCTGAAACTGATCTCTGCATCACCAGACAGGAAGGGAGAAAGAAGCCACCCTGTACTGCAGCTGAGCGCCTTAGAATTAAGCAGCATGTGCTGGCTTAAAAAAAAAAAAATCCCCCACAAAAAAAAGCAGCAGAATGCCCGGCCTGTTTCAGTGTGGGTAAACGTGAGCTGCTGGAAAGTGGTGTGACTATGTGCCTGGAATAAGCAGTGGAGGATCACAATCAGCACTAATTTCAGCGATACAACTAGAAATGCTGTCAGAAGTGATCCCTTGGCAGCTGCACCCTAACTACGCACCTGCCAGGAGACCAGTGGCAAAATGTGAATCAGAAATGTGCTGCTGACATGGGGCAAAGGAGATGCATGCATTAGATATGCAAACAGAAGCTACGGAGCACTTGGATTTGTTGGAAAGCATGCAACGTGTTTTATGCTATGGAGAAGCAATCCATGTTCATGCTTTGGGAAAAGGATCTGGAAAAATGCAGTGATGTATGATTACCAGAATAAGTACAGTGGACGTTTCCAATTGCTGAAGCAATGAGTAAAGACCATGAGTATTACCCATCTCTTTTGCCTCCCCCTTAATCGTTCTTTTCAGGGAAACTGTCGATATGGCTTGTTTGCACCAAGCCCTTTGAATTTTATGAAGGCTTTTCAATCTGTAAATTACAAGACAAACATTTCTAAAACTGAAACGATCTATCACCTAGTGAGGGACACATGGGATTCTCCTTCTTTGTTCTTGAAGTACAACGTACAAAGGATTGAGAACCGCATCACTAAAGAGCTGAGGTACGAAGTACCTCTATATTTATGCCTATACAAGTCAGAGGCATCGTGTTTTTCCTCTTCTGTTTCCCCATACCCAAAAAAACAGAGACTATATATTTATGGAAGAAAGGTGTGAAGCAGTTTAGTGAAGGTTATGTAAGCCGAACAGAACAGAAGCCACAAAAATATTGGAAAAGAGGCAACATGATTGCAAATAAAAGTAAGCATAGATAAGTGCTGTACAAAGTAGCATTTGCAGAAAGGAACAGTTTAAATGCTTCATATATACCATCCGAATTAGATACATTAATCTCAAAGAAAACGAAGTGGTTACCTAGGCAGCAGAATTTAGGTATTTGTTGAGTATGCAGGAGCATTCAGAAAATCAGAGCTATTAAGTTGTGTTTAGAAGAGGAAAGACACATTGTCACTTTGGGTAAAGTATTCAGTTTTGTTCACATCATTGCAGAAAGATACAAAAGACCAGGAAAAACTGTAAGAGAGGAGAGGTATGGAAGTGACTCCCCCCCTGCCCCCCCCCCCCCCCCGCCCCCCCCCAAAAAAAAAAAGAAACCAAAGCTGTAATAACTACAGAGTTAGGGGCAGCAGAAAGGAAAGCTAACAAGTGCCACACAGAAATAGCTGTGCATGCTTGTTCACCCTTTCTTCAAAATACAAGAATGTACTCAAAGGTCAGCATCTGGTAATCCACTGAGATGGAGGAGAATGGGTCTTACACCACACAGATCTGCAGAGCAGTTCACCTGGAGCATTCTGCAAGCATGGTTCATGAAAAAATGAGGCTCATTTGAACAAGTCTAACACCTGCAACTAAAATTCAAGACTGCAATCTTCCTGTTGCATCTGATGATGACCTGAAAGAAGACGACCCCTGACTTGTAGAAAGAAGTACTGGGTTATCAGGACTGAGATATTCTAGTTATACACAGGTCAAGAGAGGGAAGAATCACATGTTTTCTGCTTGAATATGGAACAGATAGATCGACTCCTTCATTTCTAATCTAGAAATTTGTGTTTTAAGGGACTGAGAAGAAGACCCAGAAAACTAGAAATCAGCAGTTAGTGTTAGAAAGTTTGTTTCTAATTTAAAGTTCACCTAAAGTT
The DNA here is from genome assembly GCF_929443795.1 of Astur gentilis. NCBI lineage: Eukaryota > Metazoa > Chordata > Aves > Accipitriformes > Accipitridae > Astur > Astur gentilis. The sequence continues at coordinate 15,161,563 of NC_064905.1, forward strand.
GTTTTTTTTTTCCCTCCAATATGCTATGTTTTCTAGTGATGTTTGGTGTACACATTTCATACAAGGAGCAAAGCTTCTATTAATAGAGTTTGATCCATCCTCTGGCTAAATGTTTTCTGAGGTGCTAAACACTGATGGTTTCTCTGTTGGCTTGCCTTCAACCTGGAAGTTTCTTCTCAGAAGGAAGTAGAGCCAGCTGATGACAGAAATATATGAGCTCAAAACAGAAAGGCAAGAAGCTCCTAAATAAACTTGTTTATTGCTAGTCTCTCAGCAACAGAGGCCTGGATTTTAAAATAAAGGCAAAAAAATGTAAAGCACAGTCCATACATGGCCAAAAAAGAATATGCTTAAGGAAAAAAAACCAATAAGCAAACAAAAAAACTACTCCTGGTGGGGCTCGAGAAGGCCAGATCTGATGCAATGGATCAAAGATCAGCAGTACAGAAGAGTACGTGCACCCACAACTCCCAGGCACAGGAACGGATTCTTTGTCAAAGTCGGGCTGTAAGTTTGGCACGCTTAGAACCTGAATTCCCATTAGATAATAAGTAATGTGAAAGCAGGTACGACACATCTAAACACAGGGCTTTAAATTATTTGGCAGTGCCCCTTTAACTACAAAATCTCAGTCTGCTTCTAAAGGTAAAAACGTAGCTCTAAGCTCGCCAGGAAATGTCATAGCTTCATAAATTCTATGAACAAACCTTCTTTTCTTGCAATTCCAGCAGAATTATTAAATCTATCAGCCACAGATGAATGTATCAATTTATCTTAATTTCTGAAAATACACTGAGCCTCTTTCAGTTAAAACTTCATTTTTCTGTTGCACGATGAAAGAAAAAAGGGGGTCTTTGCACAGATTAATTAAAGCAAATTTATCCCTCCATAAATTGCTATCTCTGGACTGAAATAAAACACAGCGTGTTTCAGAGAGGATAAGCAAACAGATGAATGAAGTAGTCTTATTTCCTGCAGATCAAGCAGTATGACTGTCTGCTGTGGCTTTAGAGACAAAGGGCTTGCCCAGCCACTGTCATCACTCTTGGAAACGAGCATTTTCAAAAAGGGCCAAGGAAAAGAGGCTGAATACTGACACTGCCCCTCCAGCAGAGAATGACATTGTTACACAATTTCATTACATGCAACACAAAGAATAAATGGCTCTAATTGTAATGACATCTCCAAAGTGGGTGTCCCTGCCCCTCCCTTCCTGCTACCATTACAGAGGACAAGGGACCTCCAGTGTGACTTTATTATTTAGGGGGTTTTGTGAGCAAACAATGGAAGAAAATACATTGTCTTGAAAACAATGTATTTTCTTCCATTGTTTGCTGTACAGTAGTACACGGTGTGTATGTACGGTAATACGGCCTGCTGAATATAGTTTGATGTGCCTTTGAATTGTATAGAGGCTTTGAGATTTAGAAATCTTTTTGTATGAGATCAGCCATGACTTGTTTGCCAGGGGAGACACGAGGAATTTTAGCTGCTGAAGCCAAACTGGGCACTACATTAGCACTGCTGCCATCTTCTAGCCCCGTGCTGAGGTTAACTAGCTTAGTCAGTGGCATCCGGACACCTGTAAGATTATACATTCAAACTCTGAAAGAGAAACCACATGGTGGCCCACTGTTTAACGTAGAAATCTTTACTTAATTCCCTCCAGGCTATGGAAAGGATTCTCGCCACTGAAGAGAAGACCAGCCACCTGTCTTCAGCGGTCTAGGACATTCCAGTGGGTTTCCTAGAATGGATTTCAGAGTGCCATATTCCAAGATAACACAGGTACTAGTGGTCTTCGTGGGTCACAGTGACTTGTTACTATTACTACCATTTTTGGTCAGCTGGCTAACTCTTATTTTAAAGCCCTCAACTGAACAACTTGGTCAATCAGTAACAGAATTGTCCCCATGCCAGGCAAATAATGATCTGAAGTCACTGCCAGCAACAGTGTTATTATTCCAACTGTTGAGGACTTCTTACAGGGCAATTAATAGTCTCAGTTCCTTGCAGCCAGGAGTCAGATGGATTGACTATAGACAGTAAGTTACACTCATCTCTGGGAACTCAAGCTCACAACTAAGGTACTCAACTGGGCAAACCCTGAGCTGCCTGAATCCTCCTTCCCTCAAGAAGGAGAATATTTCATCATCTTGCCAGGGTGTGTACTGAGAAGCCTAACACTCAGAGAGCTCCACACAAGCTGACTTACCCTTGCTGGGAACAGCGCATGCAATCTGACGCTGTGACCACAGAACAGGGGCACCCCAGCTAATCACGCTCCAAAACTGACCCTCACAAATGGCTGCTCACAGCATCGTTGTTTCTTCTGTGTACTATCTTACAGCTCCCAGCTCTTTCACCTTCAGTCACACGCAAAAGCAAGGACAAGATAGATCATTCACATTCTGCACCTCAGAACAATTCTTACTTTTCAAAACAAAAGTAATTTCCAGAGAATGTAGCTCACCTTAAAGGATATTTCATACTGCTCTCCTCCCCATATCTCCAGACCTGCATCATACCCTCCCAGCTCCCAGAACCACTTTCTATCGACTGCAAACAGTCCTCCAGCCATTACAGGAGACCTTAAGGAAAAAAACCAGACTCCATATTACAAATACATTCAAACATACAGATCTCTAGCTAACCATTTAAAAAACAAAGCAAGATTTGACAAATATTCTTTCCATCGCCCAGTGTTCCTGGTGCCTTTGCAACCGTGTCGGAGCATCAAATGGTTGTTTTTGCATTATCTACTAATTTCCCACTTGCAAATGAGGAGGACCAGACTAGGATCCCTTCAGAACCAGTCAAAGCCTCTCCTCCAAACAGACAAAAGAGTTCACCATTAAGTGACAGGCCATAACCTCTCCCAGAGGGACCCATATGCTGCACATGAGGTGCTCCATCTCAGCAGTACGATCAAGTCGTTGAGCTTGACCTCAAAAAGTGTTCTGTTGGGTTTTTTTTAAACACTGCAGAAGTATAAAGGACAGCATAACTGTCTCAATGTTGGCAAGCACAGCAAGAGCAGAACATAACTTGATCTCAGATTTACTTCTGCAATGCACTGCAATCATCAAAATTGCTGTAATTATTCTGCTAGGTTTTCTTCTTCCCCCACCTGGGAATGACATATAAGCCACCATTGGTTTGTTGTTTTTGGCAGAGCATTAGGGATACTAAGTTATGTTTGAAAGATCTCAGTAATAAATGACCACATTAAATGTTACACATTACAGTTTTAAATGAAATGTTAACTTCTGCGGGAATTAAGGTGGCAAAAAATAGCAATGAAAAGGAGAGCATTCACAGCTACTACACAATGCATTTCTTTTAAACCAACAAAGCAAACAGCTGCCAAAAAGCAAGTAGCTTAACACCAGCTTCTGACTTTTACTACACTGAGGTGTAAGCCAACCCTGTAACAGGGTGTTATTTTGTTAGCCAGCTCTTAGCGCACTGCATTTCGGTAACTTACTCAAAGGGATCACTGGGATCAAGTTTCTGTAACTCAGGAGGAATAGGGATCCTCTTGTAATACATCTCCCAGTCAAATGCACCTCGCATTGCGTCTCCAGCCTGAGTCTCATATCCAAAGTGGTCATGATCAATAACATCAATCATAGGGCAAACGATAGTCTTGCGGTTTCGGGCAATGCGATCTGAAGATTGGAGAAACATGTTAGAAAACCTGCACCAGTTGGCTCCTTTGACCATGAAATTACAGAAAAGAGCATCAAAATATGAAGTTGTCCAAGAACAACATAGCTTCCTGTTCATTCTCTTTTGGGCAGATGCTCCAATTTATATCAATTTATCTCGTTTTTCTGCAATAATTGAGATATTCAAACTAGAACTTGAGATTAAAAACACCAGACATGCCACAGCGACCATCACCCAGAAGCAGAATAGAAAGACACAGCCACACTACCACAGATACCTAAACCACCAGGCTAAAACCAGAAAATCTTGTATTTAGTGAACAGTCCTCATTTTAACGAGCAACCGGGATATGAACCCTTTCTGCACTGATTCAAAGCCAGGGCAATAACCCATCGTACCACCTAGCTTTAATTACTATGCCAGAATCTGGCAGGAAGCAATTCAGACTAATGGCATAACTACTCTCAGCAGGCTTAAGAAATGCAAGTGTACCTCCTCCCCTCAACATTTTCTTTCAACCAAATAATACAAGACAGGATTAATTCCTGCATAAACATCTGGAACTTCTTAAATACTTTATTACTGAGACAGTCTCTTGTTGGAAGTTAACTTTCAGAACAGAGGCGACAAACGATGTTTCAGCTTCCAGTGCACGCTTAACAGAAATCCTTTCTATGCTTTAAAATTAAAGCATGCTCTACGTGTTCTCATTTAAATGGCAATTGAGCTAATTCTGTCCTCCCTCCCCAGGGCTCATGAAGCTGCAAATGTTTTACATTATTACCAGATACAAACTGTAGTGAAAGCAACAGTATAACCATCCAACAATCCTGCTGACATACCTGACTAGTTTTTCCTTTAATCTCCACTTGACTATTGTTGCCACAGTTTATTTGACAAAGTCACACCTCAGAAAGAGCTTTGACAGGTCACTTGCAATAGGGTTGTAAAGGATTTTGGTAGTGGGCAGAGGCACACAGGTACCGGAAACAGAAGGGACTGCCCTTTCCATTAGTCATCCTTGAAAAGAACTGACATTGTAAAACTGATACCTCCTTAAAGACGAAGCACTCACTGCCTTAGAAAGGGCTGCACATATTCTACAAATACATACCAGCAGCTGTCATTCACAAGAAGTATCTTCCACAGGCTTGCAGACTATGAACTTAAATATTGTTATATAGGAGGAAAAAACCCCCTAAAAGCTACTTAAAAATTGCACGTAAAAGGTCTTTTCTGTATCATAAAGCCATTCCTCTCTGCAAGCTGCTGAATGACCATGTGATAGTTTACTCTTCTAGCAAGCTGTAAATTATTTAAGATTTCATTTAGTGAGGAAACAGAAGAATACAATCTCTGCTCTTTAATTAAACAAAGCATATAATAGGGTTACTGTACAGTGCGGGACTCTAGAACAGAATAAAATTCTTGTATTAAAGGCTACAAGTTGCCAACAATTCACCCGAGTCTAGTAGTTGGTTGGGTTTTTTGTTTGTTTGTTCTCCCTTTTAAGACATTTCATGTTCCTTTTGTCCACTTACAGCATGAGGAGAAAGCAGCACGTGGAAATAAACCAAATTCAACACCAACATCTGTTGCCAGCTCTTTAGCAGTTCAGTCTTCAGCCATGTACAGCACTACATGCTTACCTAGCAGAGGTGGCAGCCAGTTTACATTGGCCTCGCAATGGGAATCCAAGAAGGTGATGACGTCCCCTATCGCCACAGAGGCCCCCAACATTCGAGTTCTTATCAGCCCTTCTCTCTTTTTGGTTCGGAGGATTCTTACATTTGGGAACTGGGCCATATAATCTTCCAGGCGTTTCTTTAGGTGATCTGTATGAAAATGAGAAATTTAAACACTGTAACAGCTAATTTCTTAAAAATGCAGTTCCTTCTTTACCAGAAGATGCCTTTGGAAGTGTGTCCTGAACAGTTAACAAATGCAATAACAGGAAAAAGGAAATAAAAATAATTTCTTTTAAATTCAGGTTTTAAACATAACTGTTTAAGCAAGACTTCTGAAGATATTCCAAAACCTTAGAAGCAATTAAAAAAAAAAAAAAAAAAAAAGAGGAACTAGGAGAAGATGGAGGAGTGCAGGATGAGAAAGAAAGCAGCAGAGAAAATGGAAAATGAATAAAAAGCCAGCTGGCAGACCTCTGGGAGAACTTTATCAGAGCAGGGACTCTTGGACACTTCTGTGGAAAACCGATGTAGGTTAGAAGAGACACAGGACAATTTACTTTCAGAAGTAAACTGCACTCAGTGCGTTTAAGTTGCGTTTGGTTTCTTCAAAACACACAACATGACCATCCACTCATGCATAAATAAAAACCAGCAAAAAGCCTAGTCAGACAACCCTCCAAGCCGGCAAGGCAGGCATAGCTGCTGTATATATTTGGATGGCTATGTTAAATGCTTATCAGAGGAGATATTTCCATTTAAATATGGAAATATTTATGCTACTGAATATGGATTAGAGCCACATCTGAATTAGCACAGGCACTTGTAGTCACCACAATTAACAAGAATTCAAACAGGAGAGCTGCAGAAAAAGATTACTGAGTGATCAAAACAATGGACAGCTTGTTTAGATGTTGAAATAAAAAGCTTGGTCTACATAAAGAGTGAGGGGCACACAGCTGTCTTTACATCAAAGAGTGAAGCACCAAAGAAAAACCTAAAAATAGGCCAAGAGCTGACGCTGGCCTAATCACTAATGGGTTGATATTTAGGCATCTGAAGTTTTGACTTACTTGACAGCAAACTCCATTCACAGTGTGCCAGGGACTGTTCATTAATGCACCATACTATCCACTGTCATCAGCAACTGATCAAGGAAACGAGCCCTGCTAGGCAAAAGCTAGTTTGTCAAATCTAAGCGATTAACTAATCTTAAAATCTCACGCAACAAAGCTTGAATAGAGGCAATCATTCAAATACAAATAACCTCACATGTTTATTTGCCTCAACTCTAGGGAACAAATCCACTCCATTCTGTATAGCAGAGTCTTCCTTGGCTTCCAAAGCAGGCGTGAAAGGCAGGGGCTGAAAAGGCAGACAGTGTGAAAGCGCCCCAGAACAGGGCACCAGGGAAGCTGGGTATTGAAATAGCTCTCCAAGAAGAGCAAAGGAGCAAATAAACTTAACTGAGTTATAAGCTCTCCCCCATGGTGCTGACCCAACAATTGTGCTTCAGGGTTTCAGCTACTGGAGAAAAAAATGGGCAAAATCCCTATGACTAACACATGTTCTGTACCTTCTCTTTGAAGCAGCCATCACTTGCCTTCCTTCAAAGATCACCCAAAACAACTTCTTTGCTTCTGCGGCAAGCTCTTTACCCTTTTCAAAGCTTTATTCAACATTCCCCAGGATTTTTTGCTCTCAAATGTATTTTAGTGTTTTGCCTGACGAGTCTAATTGTCCCACAATATCTACATAGGTTTCCCTGCTCAATAGAGCCCTTAGTACTTCTTGCTGTCTAGCACGCTTTTCCCTCATCTTTTTCAAGTCTCTTCTGAATAGATCCTCTCAAGCAACCAGAAATTTTGTCCACTCAATTACAGGTTTTTCAAATAAGGGCCTTCCATAGAGACCAGATATATTATTAGTGCAGCTGCCTTCCTCCTGAGGCAGTATGTAGACTTCAAAAGCCAAAAAAAGAAAAGCCACCACCACTGTTGAACATCACAGTTCATCCCTTGCCATTGTTAGTTTATCACAAAAGATTAGTTCATCAGAAAAGGGAACAAACAATCCTCACTTCCAACATAAATCAGCTAAGCCCAAACCAGGAGGTACACCTTAGTTGATCTACCCAAGGCAAGATAAACATGAGAGTGGCTGCCGGTGCTCATTTTAATAAAGAAGGTAACTATCACACAGAAACTCTGGGTCCTCCAATTCCCCTAACAGTAGCCACAGATGCTGTAGCGCTTGCAAGATCAGACCCCACAATATTTACATTATCTAAACCAGACCTACAAAGCGCTGGAAAGTCTTAAAAAGTCCAAAGCTCTAAAACAATGGAAAAAAATATATAGACTTTCTGCAACTCTACAGGAAAACAAGACTGTGAAAGATCGCAGATGTTTGTCTTCCACCTGTGTGCTGGTCATTTTACGTTTTAGCATCATATACCTTTCTGAACTGTCCTGGTTTGTTGTACAATTTCATCTCTGGTGACACCTGAAGGCAGCCTAACTGATTCCTCCAGGGTATGAGTATGCTACAGCTGAGCAGGCTACCAAGAAACACTAGCATGTTTTTAGATCTGGTCTCGTGCAAGAAGACACACACCAGCAAGTGAACAGAAAGTCACTGACTTGGCCATATTTGTATTGTTGATGATGATGGCTGCTCCGCTGCAGACTAACCGAAGACAGGTTGATTTATATTTATTAATGAACAAACAGTTAAGAACTGAGAGATTTCCCCATTTTTATAGTGTAACAGGAGAAAAGAAGGCATAGAAGTCACAGAGTTTTCTCAGGCAAGTACTCTGCAAAGAGACAGCAGGAATTCTAATCCACTGACTTCCCATTCCATTCCCAAATGCTGGGTTTGGTTCTTTAGCGCTTCTTTATTATGTTTCCACAGTAAAAAAAATACCAAAGCATTTCACCCCTGCAGCAAAGAGCCTGCCCTATGCCACATTGGTAAGAAATGTCTCACACATTAGGAACGTTCTTATGTCTCTGATGGATGGAAGCAGCAAGGAAAAGCTACAGGTACTCCACCAGCACCCATGTATTCTCACTGATGCAGGGGATACACATACCAAGTGCTGTCCTTGTAGCTAGGAAGGATGCTGCTCAGATAAGATGCTCCTAATTGCTGCAGAAAAATCCATGCCTGATCATTGCATTTTATAAGGTTAAGACTTACATATCATGAACTGCAAGTGAACAGACTTTATTGTATTTACTTTCCCTTACTAAAGAGTCACAGACTTTCAAGCAACCTCACAAACAATGTACAAAACACAACAAAATGTACTTTTCAAAGACACAGTTTTCTTATTTCCTTATCCCTGCGCTATTCCTGTCACCCAGCCTGGCCTCTATATGCCCAGATAGAAAATAGTTATTTCATTCTATTCCAAATATTGTCACAATTAAGTCAATTTTTGCTTTTAAAAGAAAATCTCAAAAAAACAAACAAGTGATATTAACTGCTACAAAATTTTATGAGGCTTTAAAAAATATATTATGGAATCTTGTCACACTGAGTAATTTTTATTACAAGGGCAATTTTCTTTAATGAAAGTTGTTAGGTGAACTGGACAGATTCCAATGGCTGCGCCTACGCTGGGCAAAGTAATACAGGCCAAACATATAAATGAGAGTAAGATTATCTGCAGATTAAAAACTAGGCTGGTAGCTTGCTAACAGACTTCGCAATAAACTTGATATACAGCATATACATTAACAGTACCAGACAAGAACTACTGCTTTCTTTATTTTGAGCTGTAAATAAAACTGTGTGAAGATAGCAGAGAAGCTTCAACAGCAGGCCTGCTTAACATAAGCAGTCCCAAAGCTTTCCAAAATAAGACTTCTTTTTTTCTTCCTAGGTCAAATTCCTGTGGTGGTCTTACTGCACTACTTCTTCTAGCCTCACCATCCAAGCACAGCTGCCCTCAGATGCCATGAGTCTGGTGACCACTTATAGCATGACAAGGACTTTCCAAAATAGCAATTTCTTATGTCCAGTTGAGTTTTCATTCCAACCACTGCGCACCTGCCAATCAAACAGGCACCTAAGAAATGTTACCATTTCAAAATTAAACATATGCAGAAGTCGGAAGAGGACAGAGGACCCCAAGGATTTTTCTTTTTGCAGCTTAAAGAAGGAAATGTATGAGAAACAAGCCAACTTAGACATGGATCTACAGGACCGGAACAGCTTAAATAGCACTGCAGTCACAGGGTCTATGGGACTCAATTGTTCCAAGTCAAAGCAGAAGTTAACTCAATACATCCTCTCGCAGCAAGCCACGCAGCCTGTCTTCACTCAGCAGTGTCTGGATCCTCTCTGTCTCTTTCACATCTCATTGGCTCAGCCATGTTTTCACAGAGATTTTCACACATTTTGTGCAAAATCACCAGTAGGTTTGTAGCATATTTCAAATTTATTTGTCCACGACCAAAGTAATTTTCCCACAGAAATCAGTGGACGAGATCCAGCAATTCTCAAGTTTCTAACATCTTGCCTGCATGCTTTAAGTTTGACAGCTACTTTCCTCAAGAGCTGGTCTGCGGTACAAAGGAACCTCATTCCCTTGAGCTCATGCAGCTCAGTTTTGCAGACAGCAGCAGGCCACTGTAGTCACAGCTCACAGATGAAGCCTGGCCTGTTTTGTGCCCTTTTCCCTCCCCCAAATCACACACCAAGACCTGAAGCACCTACTTAGAGGTAATTGCATATGGGTTGGTTACCTTCCCCACAGACACCCACAAAACCCATTGCTCTGTGCAACTAGTGCATACCCCCCTCACTAGGCAAATGTGCTAGGCTGCTTCCCAGTAGGCTGGCAGAGTTAGAAAAGTAGTTGCATCAGGCATGCTAGGTTCTTGAGAGTTTGTTTTGTTTTTAAGCAGGAGATGCTCCTTGGAAGACATGGAGCTGATAACTCAGGTCATTCTCTCCTGAGATGCAAAGACTAGTGTTGCTTTGAGGAAATCATTGGGCTCTTTTAGAGCAGACTCACAGTCTGGTGGCACTTTGGGACTCCCCAAAGCTCAGATGATTAAGAAGACCTCCACCTCTGACCACAGTGAATCTTGGGCAGGTTCAAATGGGAGGTGCTCGGCACACATTTGCTTTCTGTGCTTTGAAGGATTCAAGTTGAATGTTTTGAATAATGTGGCCATTGCTCAGGCTTTTGAGCTGTCAAGGTCATTAATTGATCCCAGGGTTAAAAAGACAGCAGATTTTTTTGGTCCCATCCTATGAAACCTTTATTTTCACAGATGTTTGAACTCAAAGGAGCTGCAAGCAAACCCTTTACTTTCACTCAGGCAAACTGCCCTCTGCAGAGGAGGATGGGGTAAGGATTTTAGGACTCAGTTTGTTTTGCAATAACATGGTTGGCATAACCTCTTTTTACATATGCCCCTGTAACATCTCTGCAGTATTTGGTGGGGAAGGGATTACCAACATTTGTCATAGAAAAAAATTTAACTCATTTTAAGTACCAATCAGGACTCGAAACTATGATACAGATTTACATCCAGAGAAAGAATGATGAGGGAAACATTTCCCCTGTCCTACTAGTGCAACATTTCATGGTTCACCTGTTACTTTAGACCCTATCAGCTTTGGTTTCCAACCTTGACACTGTACAGCACATCTGCAGCTTTAGTGCCCTTGCTCATATGAGTACCATCAACCCAATTCAGAATGAGCAGCACTGCAGAAATCAGAAACATTCCCAGACACGTTCCTGTGTTATTCAGATGCCACCGGTGAAACTGAAGTTCCTTCTGCCCTACAGTATCCTGCTTCCTGCTGAGGTGCTTTGCTTCAGTTTACACTCAGAAGGTTGAAGATACTATGAAGATGGGAGAGCCATTGCACTGTGAGAATCCAGGGAAGTTTTCCCCTCCTGCTGAAGGGCACATGGCACAGGAGGAAAGGACTGGAGGATCTGCAGAACTCCCTTTTAAGCAGACAGGGCTGGTTTCCCTCCCCTGCAGGTTATTTTGGCTACTTTCCAACCATCAAAACCTGAAGTGCAACTGTTCATCTGGCATTTGTTTACAGGTTATTCCAGCCTCCCGTCCCTACCCTCCCACATGTAGACATACTTGTTTAAGATTACAAATTAATCCATTCATCTTTACTTAGATACTTGGCCCTAACGTGCTATTTAACAATTTAAGAATGAATTATACTTCCTCCTGAATCCATCACAATGTGCAAGCCAGGCCTCCCTGAAATAGAAAGCTCTACATCATTGAAATTAACTTCTCTCCCTGTTTTGGTGCAGATGAGTAATCCTTTTAAATAGCAAAATGTGCTGTTATCCAAACAGGCAGCACTTACACTAGTTTTAATTTTCTCTCAATGTTTTCACACTCTGATCGCTGAAGTTGGTTGGGAGGATAATAAACTGATTTAATAAATTGTACTATGAACACCAGTCCCAATAATAACAAACTGATTAAGCTGATCACAGCTTTCGAAGACGAATCTTCTTACAAACAAAGAAGAAAAGGCTTGGGAAGGGAGAATATTAATATCTGTTGCTTCACTGATTACAGTTCTGTGGTAGACTCTTAAAGAGGAGGAGGCCCAGTTTCCACTGTCCATTCAGCATCAGTGTTGGGTCTCAGCACATCTTCACAAACAAAAACTGGGCGGGGGGGGGGGGGGGGGGGAAGGGGTTTCTGTGCATGGGACAATAGTTGCAAGTGCACTACCCCACTTGCTAATATAGCAGTCATCCCTCTTTAGATTGTAACAAAGATTAAAAGAGTTAGGTTTCTGGAAATCTTATTGACTTTGTTCTCTTTCTAAGTGTTTTAAAACCAAGCTTCCTTTTTAGGTACAATAAAGTGCACAGCAGTGGAAGTGTGGGGCCTAGGAAATATGCCAGACTGCAAGTTGCTGGGGCAAAGACCACTTGTGCAAAACTGTGCTGTGTGCTTTGATAAATTCAAGTGCATAAACTTCTGCTGTCTCACCTGTATCATCCATTGCTTCCTGAATTTGCAAAGGGAACTTTCTCATAGCTTCCTCCACCCTACAGCAGACATCCAAACCCTGCTCAGTTATGGCTTCAGGAGATACTAGTACTGAACACAGAGACAAAGGTGTAATCTTAAAATGAGAAAATTCACATTTACCGGCATTAGCATATAAATATATCCATACCCTAGGGAAAGTTTAGTAGGCTGCATTTCCGAGCAGGGAAATACACAGGGAATAATCATCTTAGCTACAGCATAACCTCTTAATCTCTCAGGAAAGTTTCATTTGTAAAGGAAGTCTATTTCAACTGTTTCTTCCTGAGGGAATCCAGAAAAATCCATTTACTCATCCTTCCTTCATGCTGTAAGTTTTAAGCACCTTTTGTTCATTAGGAGCAGTGAAGCCTACGTGTGGTGTATGCCTCAGTTCTTAAGTCCTGCATACCAACTCCCTGGTCAACCTACAACATCAGTTTTTCCTCCTGTGCCATAACCCATCTTTCCCAGGGGAAATAGTCATTCTCATTAGTTTACTCTTCTCCCTTCCCATTTCATTAAATATGTATCAAGATTAAAGCATCCACTTCGTTTTTTTCCTCTTCTGTTGACTACATTTGATCTAAAGAGGTGATTTTATGACTCTCAGTCATTTCCTTGCTGATTGCTTTTAACATCAGAGAGGCTGCTTTGCTGACATACAAACTAGATAGCTGTAGTTTTTGGCCTCTGTAGCCTTTGTAGCTGCTGAAACAGGAGTGAACTCCTTGCAGCACACTTAATATTCAGCTCAAGTTTGATGTAGCCATGGTGACTAGCAGGAAGGGCATTACTGTCCCAAATAATGCCTTCAACCCTGGGAATCTGTGCCCTCATCTTAAGGCCAAATAAGTGGGTTTGATTATCCAGTTGTTTAACCGAGGGAACGTCTGCACTCCTGCTCAATGCTAACACTCTTCTACTAAATTAATAAACACTGTATGGGCAGGTGAAAACACTGAAAAACGGTAAGACAAGCCACCATACCAATAGCATCACCACTTCCAGCAGTCCGAGGCTAATATACGCATGACACACTGGTTCAGGATCCTGTGAATTTATACTCCACTTTCCATACTAGAATTAAAAATTGTGAGAGACTAGATTAGTCTTTAATTGCCTTTCATCTACATCGACTGCTTTCTGAGCACTCGAGAGACAAGTAGGGGTGCAAAAGCATTTCAGAAATTTGCTCACAGGACAGAACAAAGCCAATTGAACACGACTCCTCTGCAACCCGCAGACTTCAGAACAGAGAGGGTGCACAGGGACCGAGTCAGAATAAGCTGCTGTGCTAGAGGGGTTAGCTGCATCGACTTCTGGTGAGCATGTTAGTATACATTCACTGTTGATAGCGCTGTACTGCATATTATATCATGACATGAACCTAAAGCCTATAACCGACAGCAAGACAGAACTTGCCATCATTTGGAGAGATGCAGGCAGATGAAGCGTTAAAGACATTTCATGCTGAAACATTTTGGAACATATCAAAGCTGCGAGATTAAAGCCTTAAAAGTCACTGAGTTTTGCTGGGGAAAAAGGGAAGAAAAAAAAACCAACCCTAAACCAATCCAGTCCTCAGAGATTCAGCTTTGCCTTTATCAGCAGTATTCACGTACAAAGAACTTCTTGGCCTGAAAGTATTTGCTCTGTGCAAACCAACAAAAAAGGAAAGACTCCAGAAAGAGCACAAGAATTAACAGAAAATTCTACTCCGGACTTTTGTCTTGTTAGAGAACATACCATTAGGTCCAAGATGTAACCCACTTGAAAGGTGCTTTGATTTGGTAGGAATGAATCCCTTTGGAGTCCAAAGGCTTTGATCTCATGTGTCTAAGTGAGGAAGAACAACTATGAAGCCTAAAATTAATAGCACATACCTACAAAATTTTTGCTTTGGGGTTGCAGCCAAATGGAATATTGGAAAACTAACTGATAATCCTTCATTCCTACAATAATGCTCATATGTTAAGAATCATGAATGACAAAGCAAAAACATGTTTGTCTTGTAGTCTGTATGTCAGAGAACAGAAAATGAAGTATTTGGCAAATGAAAAAATTACCAATACAGCTGCAGGAAAAATACAGACATATTTGACTTGTAATAACAAACTCTGGCATATGAGAAGTACATTTTACAAACTCACTCTTTACTCTTCTTCTAGACCTTTTCACCATCAGTTCCCAATGCTGTTGTTTACTTTATTGACAAGAAATGCAACTATCACAGTAAGTCAGTAACATCTGCCAGAAAGGTCAATAAATCTATTAAATCCTGAAGCACAAATCCAGGACTGTTCACAGCTGTACTGATACCAAAACTAAACCATCCAATCGACAATATTGTTCAACTGACACATTCATTTTAGCTGGATGACAGAGGGGAGAGGGTAGTACTGATAGCTGAAGGTACCCTGCTTTTAAATCTTGAGCCTTAGCTTCCACCGTTCAGCATAGTAAACTACTGTGTTCTACTGGAGAGGTCAATGCATACTTAGTCTGTGAGTAATAGGCAACAGTGGTCCTCATGACATGTATGAATAGATGGTATAGTGAGAGAATGAGTGTGGCATTTCTTTACTAAGAAAATACGGCTGCAATTAAAACTATAGAGAAAAGGAATGTGGTTTAGATTATCCACTTTTATTTTTAAATTGCAGCAGCATTACCTTCCAATTTTCTCAAAGTGAAGAAGTTTCCACCTTTATCAAAGTCCCTCTGTAGGAACACAGCTGCTTGTCAATACCACCCAAAATGCACGCTTAAATAGCAGAAACTATGATTATCAATAATAGACATCATATACGAGTACTCGCAGAGGGTGTTTGAATCACATTTCTAATTAACTTCTGTAGAGAAGCAGCTGTAAAGCATTAAAATGCTGATTTGCACTGCAGCTGGCAGATATCTAGATTTTTGACTCTAGATGAGGACATATACTTCAAGGTGAGGAGAATAAAATTAAAGCTGTTTTCCTGCAAAATTCCACTAATAGAAGCTACATACATAGGGTTTCTTAGTAGCAAGCAATGCAGTTAGATTTATTTAATGAGCTGTAATGGAAACTCTGCTCCTCAATTTTTATTTTTTAAACTTTAGTTTGCCAGACGTCCTTCACTACACAATCATTAGCTGAGAAAGAGGTCATAGTAAACTGGACCTTTTAAAGCCACCTCATCTTTCTAGAAGAATCCTTCAGCTGTAGCAACTGATCTTAAAGTAATAAATACAAGATGATGAAAAGTAAACTGGTTAGTGAATTTAGGCTGTCACAAAAAAAGTTGAAGTAAACAACCACAATGGGCTCTCAGGTCCCTTAAACACTAGAGAATATATTTTTAATACTCTCTAGCCATTGCCTAATGAACAATGCAGGTTTTAGATATCCCTTTATGAAGGGTATACGCAAGTACAAAAATGGTACTTAAAGACACTTTAAAAATGAATACTCAAAAAAGGAAAACAAAATCAAATCCCATCCATATTTCACTATGGATCCAAAGCAAGGTCTGTCACTAACAGTTGTCTAAAGTATCCCACACCCGCAAGACAGTGCCAGAAATGGAAAATAACAAATTACTCTTTCATAAACCAAAATCGGACATCTGCCTAAAGGTTTTATTTTATTGCTCTACTCCATTTGATGCTCAGAGTATTGGTGAGTTCACAAATTCACTCCTATACCAGTATAAACACACAGCTGTGCTACCTGTAAGTCACACCGGAGTCTGGGTAACAAACATCACATCTAGACTGTGGGTCACAATCACTTAAATGACTTTAAAGTCTATTTCACTTTGTAATATTTGTGCCACTACCAGAATCGGTGATATTCACCAAAGCTGAGTCACTTTCTACATGGAAAAATGACATTGGTATTGGCTTCCATCATTTTAATAGTGAAATCCTTAGAATTTGACCATAGCCTGAGAACTGCTCACTGTAACTTTATGCACCCAGTAGTTTTAAACCACTAGACGAACAACTAGGCCCACAAACTGAGCCCAAGATTTAACGAGATACAGATATCAAAATGAGTATGTTTCACAACAGAGAATTTCATTCTAATGAAAATAAAGAGTACATTTGTTTTCTCAGTGTTCCAAGTCTCTCCACCCAAAAGAACAAACCTTATCCCGCTTACCCAAGAGGAGATCTTGCTGACAGTTACTTCAAAGAGCCTAAACAGACCTGAGATGGTCTGCAATGAATTCTAACAGCAAGGAAAAAGCCTCTTTATTCTGTGACTTAATTTACAAAAATAATCTTTTTATGAGTTGAGACAATACTTACTACAACTTTTACTAGAGACCTTGAAAGCAATATTTAAGAAAAGGTTGCAGAAAAGCATAGTTGCCTAAGAAAAGCTTGGCTTTTTCTTTTTTTAAATACATTAAGGTAAAAAGCTTTAAAAGAATCAGATTCAAAATTCAGTACAAAAGACTGTCACCACTTTGTCCTAAGCACCGTCACACCATACTCAGACATGTACTAACCAGATGCACTTTAGCGCATTTAAGAGAAAAAAAATTACTTTTACAATGCATGTGCCTAAAGATGAAAAGATAATCTCTTCAGATACATAAATCCTTTACTGTTCCACTTAAAGATCAAGAAGAATTCAAGTATTAAACCCTTTTATATTTCACATACTAAGAACATGATTTCTTTCAATTAAGGTCTGGCAGATATGATTAATGGAACAGAGTTCTATTTGCTACATACCTGATGCTGCACCAAATGACAGATTAAACACCCCTTGCCTTCTCCCGTCAGTACACTACTTAGTGACTTCTGCCCTTCAGACCAAATTATGCTGCATGTGGTTCAGCCAAGTAGCCTTACCCACATTAGTTTTTCCATTCAGATTATCCCATATGGCTACCTCCAGAATTACTTGTACTGCAATATAAAGGGAAATTTAAAAAGTCACGGGGATTTATCTTTAAAGGGGAAAAGGAGGATTTGGCTGTGGCTCCCTCTGATGCTCGGGCTCCAACACTCCCCTGCCAGTAAATGTTCAAGCAAGCTACTGGATGGTGTGGGGACAGCACAACAGTGCCAAGGAAGTTAACTGGCCCTACGTGAGGGGAGAGGGCAAACGAAGGGGAAAATGTTGGTCATAACCAAGGGCTGAGATGACACTGCTTGGGGAAAACACTCCTTGGACTGATTTATTAAATAGCCTAAAAGGCTCTTGCTGCCTTTCAAAGATGAACAGTGGCCACGTGCCAGAGTCTGGGCTCATAACGCTTTGCTGTCTTCCAAACGTCAAAGAGCAGCTCTAATTCTTATTGCACAAAGTCCTGCTGAAAACACACAACTAAGAAAAAAGTGAGTAAAACTGGGGAAAGAGTAAGAAAAATTTAAAAATGGCTGAACAAATAAATATTTTCAGGACTCCTAAATAGATACAATTTTCATGAATTAAAATAAGGCTCAAGTAAACAGGGTAGCCTTGGAAGAAAGATGAAGCTGAAATCCAGAACCTCCCTAACAACCCCCCAAGGGAAAATGAGATCCCATACACCTTGCTTATAACAAAATTTTCTCCTCAAAATCAACTATAGACAAGTATGCATGTCTCTTGGATAATCACACCCTAAAATATACCATGTTTAATCTACAAGCCAGAAGGTTGACTGCAAGTGTCATTGTCATATTGGGTTAAACATATGCAAGTACTTCAGCTGAAACTGTTACTGCCTCCCAGTCACAGGTGCACATTTTGACTGGTTACTGTAAGAAGGATGTTAAGTCTTTGCGTATTGCCACTGTACAGACATAAAATGCTGTAAGGCAGACAGCCCAGCTGGGTTAACACTTCCAGAACAATCCTGATGTTTGGAGACTGCAGTATTTTCAGTGCTGCCACTTTCAACTTTATTACTGTATCAACACAGTGCTTTGCATATAATGCATGCTTTGGAGATGACTGATGCTGCAGTTCTCATTCTTCAACAAGGGACTACACTTGTTCTAAAACACTGTCATTTATATAAAAGTAGTCTTAAAAATGAGTAAGAACAGGCTGTCAGTCAATATGCAAATAACTGAATGCTGAAACGTGACTTTTATATGAAATTTAAGCACCTAGCCACAATCACTGATTTCTGTCAAGCTAAGCCACAAAAATAAGATAAACCCAAAGTACTTCTGAACCACCCATGTGGCTTGTACATTTTCCTCGCTGTACATAGCTAGCCCCAAGAACATGGCAAGATGTTTCTTTTAAATGACATTCAGCAATTAAGTCATAACCTTCTAGCACACAGTAAGCTTACAATGTCTTAAATAATTCAAAATTTTCCACTGCTGCAAAGGGTGAAAAGGTAAAAACCCTACCATGTTTTACATTACAGGAAGGGCTGAAAAATAGATATCATCAGCTTGTTCTGGATAAACATACTAATGCAAACAATTAGTTTACATTTTAGAGGTATTAGTGTTCCCTAGACAGTTATATCTTTTGCTGATTCAACAAGGGAACTAGAGCATCGAGGCATACAGGAGGCTCGTGCAACCCATTTTATTAGGTCTACTCTTCCAATACGTTTGGATTCCCTCATTAAGTTTTTCTTACCTATAAAAGTCATCTTGACTTTCAACACTGCCTCCCCACAACATCCTCACGGAAAAAGTGATGAAATCTGGGCTACATAAGCAGACAGCGAGGAGGACAGAAAACTAGCTGAGGTCTAAGGGTTGTAATCAGCAGCACAAAGCCGAGCTGGAGGCCTGGAGTGTCACCAGCTGTGCACCCCAGGGGCCAATATTAGGGCTAACACAATTGCACAACTTCATTCAAGACCTGCATGACCGGACTGAGTGCACCCTCAGAAGGTCTGCAGATGATACAAGCCTGGGAGGCACGGCTGACACGCCACTCGGAGGGACCTTGACAGGCGAGAGAAATGGGCCAACAGGAACCTTGTGAAGCCCAGCAAAGGGAAATGCAAATTCCTGCACCCAAGGAGGAGTAACCCCATGCAGCTGTATTGACTGGGGACCCAGCAGCTGGAAAGGAGCTTTGTGGAAGAGGACTTGGGAGTCCTTGGGCACAAACTGAAGTATAGGAAATACTGCTTAAACATAAAAATTTTTAAAATTTTTTTTTTTACTATGTCACTGTAACTGTGACTGAACAGCAGAACAGGTTCCCCAGAGACATTATGGAGTCTCCATCCTTGGAGATTTTTCAAAACTTGAGTGAATAAGATCTCGAGAAACCTGCTGTAGCTGAGCAGAGGGGTTGGGTTAGACAATCTTCAGACATCCTTTCCAACCTCTGCTATTTGTGATTCTGCATGTGTTCCAGTCCAGCCTCCACCTGAAAGAGATCTCTTTTCCAAAACAGAAGAGAATTTGACTTCTGCCTTTCACCCAGTAGCAGTATTTACTTGATGTTCCACTGCTGTACAGAGCTACCAAATATGTATCAGGTGAAAAGCAAAGAACATCTAGACAAGCATCCTGCAAAGAGAAAGCGTACTATACTCTGCCTTCTCTTCCTTCAGCTTAAGGCTGTTCATTTATCTAGCGAGACACAGAGGACAGCTTTACCTTTGTTCATGTAAACTTAGAGATAGCTTATACAGTAGAGGTGTCCACAGGGTACAAGAATTAGATGGAGACCAACAATCCCTTCTGTACAAGGCAGACACCAGAGATGAACTGCTCGATTTCTCACAGCCACTGCCAGATTCAGATTGTAGGTCTAGGGACTGAGGCAGACCCTGAAGAATCATGAACTGCCTGTCATTCGTTGCCTGCTATCAATAGTAAAATGCCATCAGAACCAGTACAAAAACCAGCAGTGTTACAAACTGACCTGCATTTCAACTTCTCTTCCCCTCCTCCCATTTCTATGGTATAATGCAACCCACTTACCACTCAGCAGCATTGTAATTAAATAATCAAAAAGCAAACAAATTTCATATCTGACAGTCCCCAGGAGAAAACTGATATACATGAAAAAAGCATTTTAGTTTACTTAGGGCCATTCTGGTAACAACAAGCTCAGAGGGATATAATTAGCACCCTGCAAGCCAGCATATGAAAAGGCTTAATTTAACTGAGAACAGAACTAAAGAATAGCTATAGAAATTAAAAGTGAAGCCCCAAATCCACACAGCACTGCCACAGCTAGGTGTTTTTTATGGTCAGGAATTCTAAAGTTGTAATTCACATGTATTGTATTCTGATTTCTGCTTATCCAGGAGGGTAGGCGCTATTTTGGACCACCCTGAAATAGCTGAGGTTAGTCTGAGGAGGCCAGTCTGGGGGTCTTTAGCAGTTCTCAGTAGCATGCAGGAAGAGGCACACAACACCGGGCAGGTTAATTGTTATTCTCCAAGTCTGCTGAATGGGTGCCTCCCTCTTCAATATAAGCTATATTCTTCTGCACATTAAACCCCTACAATTGTTTTGAAATGCTTACAGCCAGGAGAAGAAAGCCCTTATATCACAGACATCCCAGCTGAGTCTGTGAAGGAAAAAGCATAAGCTATCATAGTCTTGCTGGGAATGCTACGTTGATACTAGAGACTATCAGAGAAAGTAGAAAATAGCCCCACAATATTGACACTGTTGTGACCAATGGCACGTGCTGGAAAGCAGCTTCTTTTAAGCTAACTCAGCCTAACAAGGGAATCCCCACAAAGAAAGATTCAAGTGTCAAAGACAGCTGCTGGAGGTGACAACATGGTCCACAGCTCAAGGCAAACTGGATGCTACCACTGTACTGCATTAGACTGATCCCACCGACAGGTAGCCTTTCCTAGAGCACTATGGCAGATGTGGAATCCAGCACTAAATTTGTTTGAAGTAAGGCTAGATTTTGATCATTTGCATTATAATACAGGCATGCAAAAAAAAAAAAAAAATCCAGGCAGCAAGTTGTTCCAGCACATCTTGATTTTTAAAATACAAAGCAAAGGAAACATTTCAAAAACATGACTTGTAAAGCTTTTGCTGCTCGCTATTATGATTTGCTGTCATCAGGACGCCTTTTTTGGTTGAAAAATGTTTATTGCTAAAGGTCACAGAATTGTGTCTCTCAAACAAATTAAGAAATAAATGGCTGTTGACACTTCCAGATGATGATTCATCTGTCCAAGAGCTCCAATAATGCAAAGCAACACAGCTGCCTCTCAGGTATGCTGCAGACCACAGCAGCCACCAAATAACCCAGAAATCTGTCTTCACTCTCCTATCACTTTGTTAGCCAACTTCTCAACCCTCTTCGTAGTTACACCAAAAATTCCTTACTCTCAAGCTTAAAAACAGATGAAAAACATAGGAAAGTAACATCTGTCAGAAAAAACACTGATGTGTGCAATAGCCAGGTTTCCATACTTACTATTTCTATTATTAGCAAAGTCCTCTTTACTTCACGTGAAGCAAAGATTCTCCGTGTGTGATACACACGGATGAAAGAGGCTGATAGATTGGCACTAACATCACCACCTACAGAAGCCAGTGCAATGGCAAAACAAGAAAGCAACGCTAACAGAACCTCAAGGGCAGATTGGCAAAGCCCAGTACGTTTAACCCCAACACAGGTCAGTACACAAGAAACGCTAGCAAGAGGGATATAGTCTCCTTGCCAAGGAAAGCCAAGTTCTTGAAGGTTAGCCTTTTTAAAGAGTTATTAAAGGGCTAGAGGTCTGTTTAGACAACCCTCAAGTGAAAGGCCATCATGAGGTACAGCAGAGTATGTCTGATATTTTATCTTGCCAGGATAACCTCTCGATAAAAAAATTAATAATAGATTTTTATTGAGCAATTCTCCTTTTCATCTTTTGCTTTTCACTGGAGTTTATGATGACTATTTACTGATCTCTTTGGGGAAGAAGCTGACATTTACTGTTCTTGCTATGCCTCTCTGATCTCAAATGTGGCTTCTACTATCACTACGTCCAACAGTGATTCTACAATTTTAAAAGAAAGATGCTGTTACAAATTTGTGGGACTAGCATTTGAAACAGAAGCACAGCATTTTGCCTTGCACACCATGCAGAGGACTAATAATTGATGATTTTCAAAGAAAAAAAATCAAGAAATCTCTCCTCATTCCTTTTACGGTTCACAGTTCTGTGGCACAGTGATGATGATCATCAGCTTAAACACAGGGTTTTTATCACCTGCCCAATTTAATCATAAGAAACAGATAACCAGAACAGTGGCCTAACAGTTCCAAATCCCAGAATGTGCCCTTTTCAAACATACAACACACAAAGTAAAAGTTTTCCTGGAGCCTCTGCTCCTTCATGCAGTTCAGTTTGATGCGTTAAATTATCAATTCTCAGGTATTGGGTTGAAGTGTTTGTGGTTTTTTTTAAAATATATACAATGGATAAATTAAAACCAGAAATTGGTAACCAGCAGCCTTTTCAAGTCAAGGTCACATGTTTAGGACTTAACAGTCTCCTGAAGACTAAGGATCTATTTAAACCTAGGGAAGGATGTGGAAGTCAACACCAGTGTGGTTAAGGAAGAATGCTGACTGCTGAAAAAGGAGCAGCAGGCAGCAGGAAACACTACAGTGCGGATACAGAATGGACAGCAGTGAAGGAAAAATGTTTCATCCTAACCAGTAATTGTTCCAACTTGCATAGATCAACTGAGCTAGAGGAAAACACTGTTTTTAATTAAAAAAAAAAGTTACTAGCACTCCTTTTGCCTGTGTGTCGTTCTCTTCCCTTGACAATTTAGCTCACTGTCCAACACCAGTAGTCTCTTATATTCATCTATAAATAGATGCTGCACACAAGTTAAATCTCAGCTACTTTTGCAACCTTTGTATGAAAGATGGATGACTGACAGAGAAGGGCTTGCATCTTATCAGAGACAGGTAGAACAGAGCAAGAGCGAGCTGGACAAACAGCATGTGTACAGTCTGATGAGGAGCAGGGGTGGCAGAGCCAGAGTGCTCTCTTTTGCCTGGTCAGAAGGGCACATGTAGAGAACAGGGAAAATAGATCCACAGGAAACCAGATTTCATTACTTCCACTTTTCTCAAACGACACTTGTTTGTACAATTCAGCTGTGGTTACAGCATGAGCTTGTCTAATTTGCTTCTAGACTGAGTAGCAATAAAGAGACCTTGTTAGGAGGGTGTGTTTTTTTTTCTCCCCAGCTTAGTCTGAAAATCCTCTAAAGAAATACTTATTTCATATAACATTGATTTGTTCAAACCAGCATGCCTTGCAGACTAATTAGAGATGTACTTTAGAACAAATACAATAGCTGTTGGGTAGTGCTTATTTGAAAGTCAGTATAGGTTAGAACACGAAATACTCACAAGCTTGTTTCCCAGCTCATCTTAGGAGCTTCCTACGTGTCAGATTTTTGGAGGTGTATCCTTTAGTATCCATGTAGAGAGCTCTTTTCCCCTAGCTGAGTAATTTCAGTGGCAGGACTCTTGAACTCTGCAGCTCATAAAACTAAATAGTCTTTGTAATTTTAAAAGAGAAAATACAGTTGCTAGATCTGATCATAACCCCTTAAAGTCACTGTACCCTCTTCAAGACAGGAGAATTCCAGCTACTTCAGAGGACTTCCCATGTGATCTTTCTAGCTATGCAATGTCTACATGATAGAGGCATTCATTCCTCCTTCGCTGGATTGCCTTTTCTACCATAGCAAGGGTGCAAGCTACAAGACAAAGTCTAGCTTAATTTATATCATATAGCACTTAAATAGTTCAGAGAAAAAGACGTCTTTCCTTTCTGCTACAGAACAAGTAAATTTGGCAACTACTTCTAGATATTGCTGCTGCAGTTACAAGTGGTTGTTTCATTTGTGGTGATGCGTTACGCCAGCAACTACACTACTTTGCATGTAGCGCTTAAACCCAATCCAAAATGATGACTACTGTCAGTGCAGTACAAAATAAGGAGTGTAGTTGCAAGCAAGAGCAGTCAAAGTTTTGGATGTTGCAGATTTACTTTTCAGGAGCACAAAATTCAGGAGAAAAGTAAGCCAAATCATAGGCAGTGCAGGGTGGAAGCCTTTTATCAAGGCTTCTGTTACCATTTTCTGTGTCTAGAAAAAAAATAATTCAGAATGTGAGGAGTGAGCTATTCCCCCCCTATTTATTTTTTTTTTAAATTTTTATTCCAAGCATCAAACATTTAACCCTGGGTTTTAAATGTTAAGGGCTACACAGGCCCTTAGCAGAACATTAAAACCAGCTTCCCTGTTTATTCACATTGTCCAAAACACAGGACAGCCCATGCCATCAGCAGCTAAACCAGCACAAACTGAATACAGAACATGAGTTTTTTTGCTAGACCTTTGGCCTTTCAAAGGTACAGGAGCAAGGTTTACCTGAGCTCTGCTGTTGGCAAGTAAAAAACCTCAAGTCATCAGACATGTATCTGCAAGTTCATTGATCCCTTAAGTAGGTAAGCATAGGTAGGTAGACATGGTGGAGATGTTATGTACAAATTATCATACCTCTGTCACTGAAGTCATCCACCAGCACTATCTCTGCTATCAGCTCAGGAGGGGAACGGTTTAAGACACTGTGCACTGTCCGGAGGAGAGAGGACCATCCTTCGTTGTGGAACGGTATTATCACACTAGTGTTCGGAAGCTTCTCCAGGTACAGCTTATTCTTGCAGCTGGACATAGATAGAGCAAGTCAAAAGGTGGTGCCAAAACCCTCCAGCACTTTCATATTAATTACCATCAAGTAACTTATTTCATTCTTTGCTCCTCAAATTGATGCAAAGTGCCTGAAAAAAACCAGCAACTTTCAGGCGTTATCAAGCCAGTGTTGACCTGATCTAGTTTACCTGGCAAAAAAAAAAAAAAAATATTTCTGTATGAAGTGAGGACTGCTAATGACCAGTGACACTTAGCAACACAAAGTCAGAGGGATCTATTAGGTGCTGAAGCTGCTTTTAAAGGTAACTTCAGTTATAGCTTAAGATACAAAAGTCTCTAAAATACTTGTTTCCCCTGTCCTTATACCTCAAAGATCACAAGGAAGAGGAATTTCTATGAAGTTCTTTCAAGAAGTTGAATGTATCTCTTCTAGGCATTATCAGTACATTGGTTTAGTTCACTTATTCCATTTTCAGAGAAGCAAGTCACTCTAATCACCTATATAACTGATATAACTGTCATCCAAATTTTTTAAACAAAATGTGCAAGAAGTAAGGATTTTGTGTGACAGCACCTTCCCTAAACAGTCCCAGAAGTTCAAGACATTGTGAACAGTACACAGAAGAGACAGCATAATTGCACGGTAAGAACTGCTCGATAAAGAAACCCACCTCTCTCAGTAATACATCAACCTCCAACCTCTACCAAAGGCTTCCTTTGTCACGCTGGACAATTATTCAAATCATACTTTTCCTAAATAATCAATCTTGTCTTCCCCATTTTTCAGCAAGTCTAGTTTGACACCTGGGATCAGTTCTGCAGACAGAAATGAAGAAGGCTGGGCTTTGAACACAAAGCACTGCAGAACTTGGATAAAGCTGGAGAGTTAGGTCTGCAGAGACCCCATACGCACCCCTTGAATTTGGGGGTATTTCCCCACAGCATTAATCTTCTTAAAATTAAGATAGGGGTAACACTTTCTTGCCTTGTGCAGGTGTTTACAAGGTAGCTTATTGAAGAAAATTCAAACTGCAGCAATAAGTGCAGTGTTTATTTTCCTGCAGGTGTGGCCCTAAGTAGAGTTTGAACCTTGTTAAAGAGGTAACACCTAAGGTCATACAGCTAACAATTGTAGTTAAAAAACACCCAGTAGCTGTTCACTAGGGGACAGAAATCTATTACATTCCTAGAACCTCACACATCCAGTGCAAAACAGAAGTGGCTACGTGAATAGAGATTTTTAGAATATATTAATGACATTGCTAGCAGGGTAGGCTGCCCTCTTTCCACTAGCAGGGGAGGGAGGTCATACTCCGCTCCCCGCCTTGCCATACCACCAGCCTGCACCAGAGCCGATTTGCAGACTCTCTCCCGTCAGGCACTCAGCGAGGGTTTCGCTACCTGCACAATGCAGTGCGTGCACGCACACAGTAATTCCCTTGCTGTTCCCCGGAAGGACAGATGGGAAGGAAAGCTGCTCTGGCAGTGACAGCTTTTTCCTGGTACCTTTCCCAGGGAATGGAGAAGGATGCACCTATGCTACACAAGCTCAATAAATCTGTGGTTACAGGAAGTTACTCTGGTGCCTGCGTGAAAGGACAGTAGCTTATTCTGGGTCTAATGAATTGTCTGGGGATCCTGCCAAGAGCTTGCAGGCTATGGCTGCAACGCACAGATGCAAGATGCAAGATAAAGCTGCATGGACGGCTTTCAGCCAGCCCTTGGCATTGCAATCTTAACCTTCTTCCGAGATAGCTACTAGCTATAATTCTGTTCCAATATGAAACAAGAGCGCCCAAGTCTCTTCTAACTCTTCTTAAACTGGGATTCTCATTTTCTAACTTTAACAAGTGGGAAACTTTAGCTATTAAGTTTAACCATTAAGCATGGAGAAAAATTGTTTCCCTCCAGCTACCACATCTACAATTGCTTTACAAGACCTGCAAAATTAGTATTTAATATTAAAAAACCCAGAAGCACCTAAAGGAAATGTTAGCAGGGGAAGACATGACTGTTGAAACAATCGTATGTGTGCACCAGGCAGATCCAGTACGTGCGCTCCCCCAGCCCCTCGATTCCCACGATTAACAGATAGCAGAGGTGACACACTATTTGGTACATAGAGGTCCACACAAACCATCTCAGAAGGCAGCAAACACATTGGCTGCTTCTTTGTCCTTCCCCACCCAGGCCAGCTGTTGGGAAGAATCCTAGCTGGGGCCCCAAAGCTTAGGACAGGACAGTTGGTGCATCTTTGCCCAGTTCACCTTCTCCTTACACTCCCCTCGGTCTGTGGGCCATCTCCAAATGACAAAGCCTCTATTATCTCTTACCACTTGTAAAAGACCAGGTAAAGGAAGTGCTCTAAAACACAGCTCCCTTCTTTCTAGAATGCTCTTTATGGACTCCGTCTCAGCCTAACTTTTTTATAAATTGCCCTCATCAACCTCCCAAATAACACACACCATACCATTTCAAGTATATCTTTTTTTAATGGGCACAGGGAATGCACAACAGACCTTTTCAGTTGTGAATTCCTTTACTGCAAATCTCCATTATACGTAACCCCACTCCCTGCCCAGCTAATCCTAGCATCCATTACACACACAGTGGTTACCCTCTCCTTGAGACCTCCACAATTATAACTCACTACGGTGGGAGAAAGGATGTGTCAAGCAACAAGCAAACCAGCTGCAGCAGCATCATTAATCACAGCTTAAGTTGCTTGGTGACTGGGGTAACTGGGGACTGGAGTTAGAAATTTCATATTTTAAAAAAGTTTAAGTAGTAGAATTAGCAATGAATAGTCAGCAACTCTGGGAAACAATGGGGGATGTGAGTTAATATATTGAATCCTCAGCTGAGGAAATATTGGCATTGTCTGATGTTTAAATTCTCAGAGCCCACGGCAGCCCCTATAAATGGGGGCCAGGTATAATTTAGGTTAGCAAACTCAAACTGTATTTCCTAGAACTTGAGTATGGGCTGATCAACAAGCATCTTCAGTTACCTGATTTATCTCTATGTTTGAACATTTCAGCTGCATGCCTAAAATATTTATGGAGCTATACTCACTACTCTGGTTTATGAGTATATATTGAGAAAGGGTGTCAAGCCAGTGTATTTGATTAGTTTGCTGTGACAGCTGAAGAGGTAATCTCTCAAATGTGCAGCTAACAAATTACAAAACCTGACTTCTGGAAATTATATCTCATGAATAAAGTAGATGTTGAATTCAGATTCACTAAATAAAAACGGCTTTACACAAGCTTCCACTCAAATGTCTAACAATGCGTTCAGATTAGAACCTCACAAACAGTATTTAAAAACCTCTCAGCTTTGTATAAACAAGGGTTAAGTCCTAGCTGAAGCACTTTTGCTAAAGAAAAACTCCTTCTGGCTTGCACAAAATCCAGTTTGACACCATCCTAAGGGATAATGTCCAAAAATAGATGAACTCAAAAGCCAGCATTCAATTGGAACTAGTTTCTACTTGTAAACCCTGAGGAGGTTTTTTACTAGGAAGATGCCTAAGAAACTAATCCATAAATCAGAAGGATTTCTGATAAAACTCTTCATATGTAGTTGAGTGGAGCTACTCAAACCTTGTTCACCTTCTGAGCATTTCATGGTCATTTCCAGCTAGGGGCCAACATAAGAACTGGACAGGTGTTTAGTGATAAAGTCATCACCTGGGTACACTTAGGACTCTTGTCAACTGAGTCAAACATTTACATCAGTTTCCACTACAGAAAGAAATAGCTCCACCTTATTAGTTACTAAAAGCTGTTGGCTATGTCAGTGGGCTCAGGAACTGAACTGTCACATTGCGAGAGGTGAAGGAAGTAGCCACCTCTACTGGGTTAAGTTCAAGATCTCTTCTGCGCAGGGCTGCAAGTTTTTGGTAATTTTAAGTCTTTTAGAATCAAAAGCAGATTTTTTTCCCCCAGATTTGGTCTCCTATTTACCACTGCAATTACTATACACTGTTCTTTACTAAAAGACAGGACCCAGCTGTGAAAGGACTGTGTGTGATGAACAAAGGTACAAGAGTCCATAATAAAAAAAGAGCATGCTCCTGCTGACGTGGTAATTTATAGGGCTTGTAAACCTTCACTCGTAGAAATGCAAACTGTATACTCACTTTGGATGTCTGATGTCTGGAAGGGAACGATTCAGAGAAATTTTATCACTCACAAAGATATTAAAGCCATTTTCTCTGTATGCCTGGTCCACTCGCTCTGCGTCAGTCATTGGGTAAGGTTTTCCCTGTTCTCCATTTCCTATAGATGGACAGAAAGTAAACATGCATCATTACTACTAATTGGTGCTTAACTGGCCAGAATGTAATCCATATATCAAAAAAGCAGCAGTTACCTTATAGCCCTTTGAAAATTCCTTCATTAGTATTGTGCTCTATGTCACATTTAGCACTGGGTCAACCATGTCAACCTAACTATTTTATTTGATAGGCAGTTTTGCTACAAACCACTTAGCTGTGCAAACTGTAGAAGTCAGAAGCCTTCCTTCTAACGTCAGATGAAGGGGCTATGGCAACACCATGGAGGATCTATAGAGTGTGGTTGTTGGGGTTTTTTTCACTGCAGGAAGAATACATATGGTTTGAATACCTCATCACTGTTGCTTTTTCCAGCACAGATGGATATGTATATTTAACAACCTGAGCTCTTGCACAGAGGAGGCAGAGCCCTTGCAGACACAGCAGTGTAAAGCTGTGATGTTAAAAATGGGCCCTTTTATGCAATGCAAGACAAAACCCTGAACCATGGAATAAAACCTGCATGAATGTTACAATCTAGAACATTTTTCTTATCCCTCTTCTTCCTTTCTGGGTCTCTCATTTTTGGGAGAGGTACAGGCACATGTTTTTGGTAAATTTTTTAAAAATCAATACCGCACCTATCCTAAAAATATCAAGACGTTACCAATAGATTTTCACCTCAAAACAGTTATTATGGAGTTGGGGAGAAAGGCTTTAACTGGGATTAACACACAGTAACTGCTGCCTCACGTCAAGAACATCATCTTGACCCTGAAGTTGAACATGCTGCTCTGCACTCAGCCTATGAAATAATATCAAACTAATTTACAATCTTTATTAAAACATTTTAATAGTCATCTTACATACCTACACGCTCAGAGTCTCTCCTTATAGCTTCTTTGTTATGCCAGTCCTTTTTCCTTTGTCCGACACCAAAGTAAGGGTCTTTCTTTTGCCTCACATATGATGCCTTTTAAACAAAAGATTGGATATATCAAATACACAACACGTGAAACCTTTCCTTAACAGCCTCCCATTCCTGTAAAAGGAGATTAAACATCTTCCTTAAGGTAAGACCATCACAAGCAAGTAGTGTTTACCTGAAATGGTTGAGGGAGGAAGCAAGTTTTGCTTGCCTCAGAACAGTGCTCTATCTACAGCTGTTAAGTGATTTCTTTTTCAGGGCACCATCATGTATGCAGACCAGTATTCTTAATCAGGGAATCTATTAAAAAATCCTAGTTTCATTTTGAAAACATCCAATACATCTTACATCCCATTTAATTAACAAAAAAGCTATAATGGGAGACCTATTGCTGGATCATTATTAATGAGCACACTACTATACCTGAATAAAATCAAAATAAGATTTAAAAGGTCATTTATTAAGACTCTTGCTGCTCAACTTAAAAGCAAATTTTACACAAGGCATGAGCCTGCACTGAACCCAATTAGAGCTCATCTTTTCAGGATGATGTTCCTGAAATTCAAAAGCAATGGCTGCTTTGGAAACAAGATAGCAAAAGATGGGGTAAATTCAGGATCAAAGAGACTATGTTGTGTGGAAGGAAAACCACAATACCTCTCAAACACTGACATCCCCAAAATCCAAGGGGAAAAAAACCAAACCAAAACAAAATATATTTAAGTAGGTTTTAGGGTCAAGAAGAGAACATCTTCTCCGAGAATGAGTTTTCAATTATGTAGTAATATGCTGGTAGAGTACAAACTAAGTCATTTGTAGCATCGTTACTGCAGAAGTAGTTACACAAAGAACTTAAGAGGTTTTTCCTTTTAATTCCTCATGACCTGCAGAGAGTACTCCACAGGGTAGAACTTCCTCGAAAGAAAAAAAAGCTTCCCTCCTTGGAGGGCAAGAGGTTTAAAGTCTCACTAATGGGTCAATCAAACCAAACAACTACCAAAAAGCAACGGTTGGCATAGTAACCTTGCAGGGTTATCAGGCATCTTTGGCATCTGGGACACAGACATCATTTGCCTGACTAGTTAATTTACAAACTCTTTGTTTTCATGCCTAGATTTGTCTTGGGAAAAGAGGACATTTTACTTGTTATTCCAAGGCACTAGACTTCAGCTGATGCAGTTCACCTCACTGCAGTGTGACAGATAAACTCTAGTGAACCTTGCTGTGAAGGTTTTGCAGATTATCCCCATTGCATCACACCTCTTCTGCAACTGTCAGCAGGAAGGGAGTCCAGTGTATTAGCTTACAAAACCATCAGTGGAGACAGGTTTCAGCTAAGATGTCAAAGTGAACTAGAGCAGCTGAATGCAGGTACGTGCTCTATTCCACCTGCTCTGTTATGGGTGGTAACCCTTAGCAAAGGAACTGCATGAAAACCTTGAATTGTGCCAGTTGCATTACCATGCCAAAGGCTAATAAACCAGTGGTCTAAAAGTAATAGAGCTCAATCTGATTAAAACATGCCCTGTGAACTATTAGACACCCCCCCCACACACACACACCCCCACCCATAAGATATTTTAAATCAATCTAGATCCTTTCAATCACAGATCATAGAATGATTTACACTCAGCTTCTTGACATTTTGCAGGTGGTAACACAGCTGGCAGAAGTCAAGTTTCATCCATGAAACCAGGCACTGAGTTATACATTTCAATTAACTAACATCAATACTCAGGGCATTTGCCTTCCTGGTCCCTGCAATTTAATTTTATTTTCACTGAAGGAGAGCTGACGGGCACTTAGGCTGGACAAGAAGTCAGTCACATAGCTAGTTCATGATGTGAACAAGTATTAAGGAACCTCCACTTGTGCCACCTGAAGCTAACAAGGATATTCTCTGAAAAATACTTATGATGCAGGAAGATGGAGGGAAAGGAACTCTCAGGCCAGCATGGCAAGAGCAGGACCATACTACAACAGTGGTGAAAACCAGACAACTGCCAGAAAAGGCAGGTTACCAGGAAAGGTCAGTTACACCCAGAAGAAAAGTGACCACTGAGAAAAATCCCGGTAGAATTATATTTAGATGGTGTACTTGATTTCTTCCATTTATCCCATGATTCCTTAATTTTCTTCATCTTTGTTATCTGTTCTTTTATTTTCCACCTTGATGAAGCTATATGAATCAAAAACAATAGCTCATTTTTATTTTGTTAATTACTGTCCCTTTAGCACATGAACTCTACTCTTCTAAATCCACTTCTGTTCAAATACAGAAACTGGTAGCGTACCTTCCTGAATTTTACTCTGGACCTATCAGGACAGAAAATTAAGATCACCACCAGCAATCCAATGTCTTCAGTTCGCCTCTGACTGCACGTGTTGAAGACGTACATTTGCTGAGGGAAAAGGGTTTCATGAGAGGCACTGCAAAAGCCTCACCAATTCCCATCAGCAGGAAAAGGTAAGTGCAGCTCCAGAGCAGCAGAGCTGTGGTGAAGAACCATGTTCTCCCTTTCTGGAAGGGCTCAGCTGAACTCTCCAGAAATAAATATCAAACTGGTCAACCTGCCTTGTGGTTTTCTAGCCATCCCATTAAACACCACTGTTCTTATGTGAATTTCTACCTGCTGATAATGCAAAAGTACTTTTAACTGTCAAGATGAATCTGTGAGCCAGGAACCAAATGTGCAAGAAAGCACTGGGAGGGCAAACTGAACACAGTGGACAACAGCACTTCTGGGGAAAAACTAAGCATGCAGCTAGTCCTCGGGTCAATTTGAGGCTGGTGTCAGCAACGCAGTCACAGAGCACCTTGAAAAACATACAGGGTATATGCTAACACCAGCCAGAAACCTAATGTTTGCTCCACCACAGGAGGTTGCTGCTGCTTTTGCACAGTGGGTGCAAGCAGAGGTGGTTTGAGATGCTTCCTCAGGGTGCAGTGAGCCAGGGCATGGCATGGGTGAGGGACAGGCAAACCCAACTTCAGCATCTACCCATGGCTCTGTCTGACCTAATGTTCGCACAAATAATTTATGCAAACTCTACCTGACTTTTGCTAGCTTGTGCTGGCTAACGTGAGCAGGTCTGGATGACAGCTGTGTGACAAACAGACAGTAGAAGTGGCAACTTGGTTATTCTTGGTGTAAAACTGATCAAATTTTCAGCACCTTGAAGCAGCCACCTTGTGCTACTGCAACAGTCCAGCATGTCTACTTTCTGGTCACCACAGTGGTTTCTAATTTTTCAGACAACATGCCACCATCCCGATCATCCCCACTAGATAACCCACAGAGCACACTACCATTCTGTGAGATTTTTGCCTCTGTTCTGCAAGATCCCTGCTTTGCCAGGCCTGCTCACTGGACAGTTTCCTCTCCAGCATACACCCTGCCAGGAAAAGTCCTGGAAAGCTCTTGCAGACCAGAGCACCTTCTTGCCAGGAGAGTTTTGCCAACTTTCTGAGCACTAGGCTTGTGCACAAGTGTCATACTGGGCATAGGAACAACTGGCAAGTCTGAAACCTCAATATTTTAAGTCTCTTTTGTCTCTTGTTTATAGCACTCTGGACTGAATGAGCACACCAGGAAAATCATTTACAATGGCACTATCCCTTCTGCCATTTGCTGCTATTCAATGCGTGTAAACCCCCTATCGGCAGTTACTCTAGAAATCCCACTGAGAGACCACTGAAGAGGAGAGCATTGCAAGAGTGTCTAGGGACTAGATCTAAAAGGCGAAAAACACAGTGCAACTCTGAGCCTCATGACACCCACTGTGCACGTGGTAACTCAGCACCCTATGCCAAGCCCCTGTGAAGTGACCAGGGGAAGTCAGGCACTCTGGAGAAAAAGAGGAAGAGAGACCCACTAGCAAAAAGACATCCAAGCTGCCTAACAGGGGACTGGTAAGAGTGTTTTAAATCCCACCTCTTCTTGGGACTCAGGCAACTTAAACTAGAATTGCAGAGGCACCCCCCCTTCCCTCTGAACTCCAGTCTGAAAACATCCCTTAGAAGATACACTGCTGCAGGTACCTGTGTGGATTGCTCTCCTTTTGAAATACACTAATGGGATGGATCTTGAGTTGCCCTCCACAACAGCTCTCAAGAGATGGGAGACAAGTTCGAAGTATACCCCAAAGGACTCACACCATCTCCAGCATCCTCCAGAGGGAAGCCGCACCACTGGGCTATCGGCTGTTTCAGGAGGGGCATCTCGCACCATTACAAAGCTGTACCACCAAAGCAGCCAACGCTCAGCAGGCCAAGCAGTAACCTAAAAGCCACTGAAAAGCAGTTCCAGCCATCCCTGCTCATGGTGAGCACTACCAGGCTCTGGGCTGGAGCTGCCCTTATATTTGTGCGCTCAATATAGGATAAAGTGAACAGGGAAGTAAATTTTCTGCACAGCTTCAAGCTATTCTTCAGAGTGGTCAGCAATGTACATTTAAATACCCTCAGAGCAAGCAACAACCCAACGCAAGCAATTTAAATGCTGCAATCCTGAGTAAAAGCAGGCAGTAGCATGCCATCCTCCAATGCTGTTAAAGAAAAAAAGAAAAAAAATCACAGAGACTGCTACTGTATTACGTACAGAGCCCAAATCAGACAAGCAGACAGCAAAAAGTCTGGTAGATAGATGTATTACTTCTCTCAGTCCCAAATAAATTTACTCTCAAAAACATCTTTGAGCTGAGCTAAGCTAAACCCTGTCAAGGCCACACAGGCCAAGAGAAAAAACTTCAGTAATTTGCAAACTTTAAATTAAGAGGGGAAACTATGGAGTACATGCATCAGTTATTCAGACCTTTCTGAACCGTAGTGTTGGACTTCGGAGGCACATGGAATAAGAGTTATTGGAACCTTAAGCCCTTAGGAACGGGCGCTGTACAGCTCTCAGTCTTGGAGACTTACAAGGACCCACTTTTCTTCACGTTGGCACTGCCAAAATAAAATGAAGACTGTGTGGGGTGACTCGTTATCTGTTCCTCTGCTTGTAGTGCTCATGATGTCACTGCCCTGTACAACTAAAGCCAAACGAGATTCACACAAGATAAAACAACAACATTAATCTCTGTTGGATCCACATACCTCTCTAAGTGGCTTTTAGAATCTTGAAGGGTAGACATAGCTGCAGATGGTCATGACAGACATGCTGCGTTCTGGAGCTTTTTTCGGTCTTGGGCAGAGAAGTTAAATTAGTCAATCCAATTTAGAAATGGCCCATTAAATTTAATTCAACTTGGGTAAACGTTAAGAGATTAGAGTATCTCTAACTGCATCCCTTGCAAGCAAATATGTAATGCTTACACTGGTTTTGCAGGTCACTATTAAAACACCCTATCTGAAAAGTCTGCTGTGAGTCACTGACAAGTTCTGTCAACAATGTCTGAACATTAACTTTAAAGTGACTTTCAGTGCTAGAAAATGAATATCGGTGTCTTTGCTTCAGTGACCTTGCCAGCACCCACGATCCGCATAGCCCCGAAGGGAAGGTGTAGCTGCATCAGGCTGATTAGCATCGTATTTCTTGTTAAGAATCACACTTTCAAGACCAACTTAATTTCAGCAGACTACCAAAAAAAGTCAGTATGAATGACAAAACATTGCCTTCCCCCCCACTTGACTGCAATTTTTATGCTCATGTCATCACTATTAGCAGAGCAGTGTGTAAAGTTGCGGGCAACACGCCATCATGGGCAGAGGGAAGATAGGCACATATGCACTCAAAGTCTTTCTCATCGTGAAAAAGGGCAGGTTGCTGACATTGATGTTATTTTAAAAGCTCCTTCCCCCCTCCTTCCTTTTTTTTTTTTTTCTTTGTAAAAGATGTCTGAGCTCTAGAAATCCAGACACAGCACACAGGGACCAGAGTGTTGCTTTTTTTAGTGGTTTCCTTCAAGGATGCTGCATGGGATTTGACTCAATTATGCAAATTGCATAACTTGATGATACCCCTTCAACAGACGCTCTAGACTGTGATATCAAGCAATCTGCAAAACACAGCAAGTTTCCTAGGACTGACTTTTGCCTTAACTATTAAACAAACATCTCATTTGCAGGGAGCTATGTCTTACATTTAATGCTATATTTCATGTCAATTTTCACTTTTACCATAATTTCTCATTAATTCTAACTGCACAGCAGGAGGCATAACATTTTTGTCCAAACCCCACTGCCACATCCCACCTGTATCTGCATTTTGACTGTGGAATACAGTGACCATTGTTTGAACATCGTAGTTATCAATGCTGCATGGTTAGGGATCTGGATTTCTGTCCTATAAAATAGGTCAGCAAGGCTATAGCCTTTGCAATTTTCTGTTTTGCTCTACTTTAGCTTCTCATTTTGCAAAAATCTTTGGTTTTGAAATGGTCAGCTGTAAACAGCAACGCAAAAAGCAGATTTGAAAGCATGAAGAGTTCATTATGATCATCTAGTCAAGCTATGTAAGTACACAAGCCATTGAATTTTATCCATTAACTCCTACAGCAAGCCCATAAGTTCTGTTTCAGCCCAAGCACATTTTCTTTTCCTTAAGAACTGGAAGTTGTTTACCACTAAGGAGTGATTACTTCTCCAGCAATATCTTAAACTAATCTCCTGCCTGTTTCCATCCTTCATTTTTTAAAAACTGAAGATGAATTAAAGTAGAAAAGCATATTAAGCAATACATTGAAAATTGATTTAGACAGATTGCTGTAAATAAGCCCCTTCTGTTGTCTACCATGCTGTTACTTAACATGCCGCCAAAGCAAGTGATCAGCGTTCAAACGCCAAATGCACAAAAATGGAATTTTAATTTTTTGTTTAATCACTATTTAGTGTGCCTGGCTCCAGCCAGAATAAAAGAAGGGTGGATGGAGATGTAAGCCAAGAGTTTTCTACACACAAGGAAAAAAAAGATTTGCTGAAGTGCATACGCTAATCATAATGCTGTACAGATCTCAAACCCTGTTCAAACATTTGTTTTGCTGATTTATTATTTTCTTTCAAACCAAGGAACTATGATCAGACCCAAGGAGCTATGATCTTCAGAGACAGCGTTAAAAGGGGCATCTGTTCCATCCCAAGTCTCTTCATTTATCCCAGCACCTCAGCAAGTGTATCTTGAATTTATATCCTACAACAAGAAGGCAAAGATGACAAAACAATCCAGAAAAACATCAGGGAAAGGGAGAGCAAACAGAAACCATTCCTCTATTTATTAAAGGAAATTGCAATCTGAAGTGGACTCAGTGGAAGACTCAAGAGCTCACAGTTTGGGTACAACCTAGTTGTCATGATCTGTACCATAGCAAAGGAGAAATAAGAAACATCTATAGGCAGCCTCTCTCCTGTCTTCCAAAACCTAGAGGACCCAAAAGGTTTTGGAAGGCAGGAAACATGAGAGAAGACAGGTCTGGCAGAAACCAGGAAGAATCCTCCCTCTCACTGCAGCAAGAAGCCTAGATTTTAATGACTGTGGGACCATCGATGCTAAAGGTAGGTAATCCTTTCATAAATAAACAGATAGTAAGTCTTATTGCACCATGAAGAAATACAATTATTTTTTGATTTGTCAGAGATGTATTAGCATGTGTTGAACAACAAATTGGTACAACACCTGTGCAGCACAAACAGTCTCCATCCTTTGTACTGGCATGAAAACAGCTGAGCTTTTCAGATGATCTAATGAAAAATAAAAATATCTCCAACATCAGCTGGAGGCATTCGTCCTAGGTCAGGAAGCCAAACATAACCCTGTTCAGTCAAAGCTCTTCATTTACTGGAACAGGAGATAGCACACTACTAGAAAGCAAGCTGCTAAAAGCCTGTTGTGCTATCTACCCAAGTGTTTTTGAAAGGTTAATTTTTGAAGCTATTTCAGTCCATCAGAAGTTTAAAAGCTACATTAACATAATCCATACCTTCAACATTTCAGGAACTATTAAAAAGCAACATGGGACT
Organism: Astur gentilis; assembly: GCF_929443795.1. Taxonomy (NCBI): domain Eukaryota; kingdom Metazoa; phylum Chordata; class Aves; order Accipitriformes; family Accipitridae; genus Astur; species Astur gentilis. The sequence continues at coordinate 15,199,751 of NC_064905.1, forward strand.
AAATGGCAGCACATCATATGGAACGACTACGTGCTTTCAAAGACAAAAAAGCCAAGTACCTTTTCACAGCTGTGCTGTGACTCAGATCCAAGCAACAGGTTCAAACGAGACCTAAAAGTTTCCCGCACCATGCTGCTGTTTGGCTATCATGCTCTCTCCCAACTGAAACACCAGTAATATTGAAATCCACATGTTCAGATTTGTGCTCTTCTTTGAGAAAGCCACGCTTCAGGGTATGAAAACTGCCTGCTTCCTTCAGAAAGTAGAGCCACAAATACTGTGGGCACTTCTGGATCAGTCCTTACCACACGTCAGCTGATTAAACCGCAGCCAGACCAGAAACAGCTGAACAGATCAGTGTATACAGACACAAAGCAGCGGCTTTTCTGCAGAACACCCAGGGACACTTGGTAGCTGCTTGTAGAGCTATTAAAGAAATATGTTCCTTGCAGAACGCCAGGCATGCAGCTCCTTGGTGGACAGGACAGCCTACTGCTTATGCATTACGCAATATTAGCAGACACTGTACTTTTTAATGCAGAAAGCTTTTTGTATCAAGTGCTAGAACAGCACTTGCTTGAACTGAAACTTTTCCCCTTTTAAATTCCTTCAGTTAACAAGTTTTATTCAACCTCAATTGCTGAAAATCCCTTAGTACAAACAAAATTTTATCTAGCAAGAAGCCCTGGTTCATCAGGTGATTAAAGTCTCAAGACATCAGCTGAGGACAGCGATATGACATCCAGCTTGGTCATCTATCTCTACCAAACACTTTACACTTTGTTCTTCACTTACCTTTAGAAATAATATTATGGCTTTGCAGTGTTTGCTGTTCTAAACTTACTATTTGACTAATTCAATCCAGGCTTCCAAATGCGCAGTGCCTTTCCAAAGTCAGCGCAGAGCACCAAGTGGTGAGTTCTTCCCCAGGTTTTAGCACACCTTGTGACAGCATTACAGTTTCAGTCTCAGACTTGTTCTTCCAGCTGTTAAAAACCCAGCTGGCCTAGTTTTAGACTTCAGAACAGGACTTGTTGCTTTCTTACCTTTTCTGTTCACTAAAACAGCCCTTCCCATTTAGAGAAATGCTCTATTTCCCACATAGTAGCATGTCTCAGGGATCTGCTCAAAACCGTAGAATAAGCTCCTGCAGGCATTTAGTTGCATCAGAAACCTCCTCTTTTTCCCCCTCAAGCAATAAGCACATTTCTTTGACCTTGCTTTAAAGATACAGCAACACATTATAAAATTCCCAAACAAGACATCACTCCCTGGGCTACCCTCCGGTCGAGATGGGAGACAACCCATTACTCACCCTGCCTCAGGTACAACAGCCAAAAGGGGCTTTGAGAGCAAATACATGAAGTATGAAGATGTAATCTTCATCAAAAGTAATCTCTGAACTGCTATTCCAAATGAGATTAAAGACTTCCCACCCCTCCCACCTTCCCTTTCTGCTTTACATGCTTTCTGGAAACTTAAAAGTAGGCAAACTCTCCCAAGGAACCAACATACATGTAGTATTTTATTGTGTGTCCAAGAGCTGGTTTTTGACCACAACTTCTGGCAGAAGCTACAAGCATGAGATCCACAGAGATGCACTTTGTTTTCCACAGCATTTAGTGCTATCTGAAGCTGTCTTAAATACAACAAGCCTTATATTCACAGAAATAAGAGTGAACAAGCTGGTTTGGAGATCAATTTGAGAAACAGACATTTGGAGCAGAATCCTCCAGATGTCTGCATATATCCATGCTCCATTTAACAGGAGCACACAGGCTGTAGTGGTTTCCTATAAGGACAGACTTTGGAGCACTGTTTCTGAAATCTGACTTACCAGTTAGACTTACAGATTATGCTGCATATGCAGAAACACTTGAATAATCTGCATTAAGATTTAATAAAAATGCAGGATAAAAAACTTATTAATTCCATCATTTCCATGAACTCCCTGTACTCCAGCTATAAACTCCCAATCAGATTATAGGAACATTAAGCCAACCAAGGACTGCTCAGATGAACACAACTTCCAAATATTTTGAATACTAAGAGAATCAAACCATACACCATACCAGCAGAAATGCAGAAGCCTCATTAAAGATAAGCCACAACAAACATCCCATATATCCTCAACACAGAAATACTACACAGAAGTGAAATTCACAACACTTAGACAACCAATACAAGATTACAACTAAGCTTGGTGCTGCACATAGGTGGACCTGGCAAATGTGTGACTGCAAATTTGACTTTGTTCAGTTAAGGAAAAAAAAATTACAGCATTTGTAACTATTTGAATGATGAAAGAACTATGACAATTTGTGTCTTTCATCAAATGGAATCTACCTGGATGGGCACTGGGTCCTTGGGAAACCCTGGTATAACTCCTGGTATAAACTGGTATTAAAAAAACCAACAAACAAACACCACCACAACAAAAAACAGAAGAGAGACATATGGCTGCTAATACTCCAACAATCTTTGAACTGAGGATAGGACAAAACCTACCTGCTAGACACCCAAAGGAAGAAGTCTAAATATTTTCCGCAGAGACAGACAAATCAAGAGAAAACCACTCAATTTTGGGACTTACCAATGTGCAAATGGTATCATCAGGATGCCTTGCACTTTGTTATAGAGAAAGGCACAAGTAAGACATGAGACTGCATTATAACATGTTTTCTGAGGTAGGATGAGCAAGGCAGTTTGAAAGCTTGCCGTCAGTTATAGTTCATAATAGTGAACAAAACTGATATGGATTTTGCTCAGAAAAGCAGGCAGAGCACTGTAAGGTATCCATAAGCCTTGCACACCTGCAGCAGTGTTTGCAACAGCTGACAGCATAGATCAGCTATTTACCTTTTTTCCCAGAAATTGGGCCGGTGCCAAACTTATTCAAGCAAAATTCAAGAGCACATTACAGCAACTTGATGCTCTGGTGAGGGGCAAAGGTTTGTCAGCATGCAGAGTACACTGGCTTCAGAAACGTTAATACCACTGTTCTGAAATGCTCCAGAAAGATTACCCCCCCCACCCCCCCCAACATTTACTGCTACTGAAAACTATATTCAATCCATACAAAAGCTATGTGACAGATATGACTCAAAAACTGGAATAAGAACCATAATTCCCATTTAGTTGTGTGCCAGGTAGTGAGACACTGTGTTTTATGTCAGCAGACAGAATGCTTCCCATAGCAAGCTGCATATCAAGCTTAGAAATTGCTTTTTGCCTAATGTAGTTTGAAAGATACTGGACAAAAGTCTGTATTTTGCTTTTTTCCTTGAGCCCTTATCCATCATTAGGAGTTACACATAAAATTATAGAAATATATCCCATTAGAAATTCAAAAGCAGGCACAATCTGAGAACAACAACGTCATCGGCTGAAAAGTCAGACCCAAACCCAGAGGACGTCAAATCATCTACCGGCAGCATTCACCGGCTAGTACAGGAAATAATCCCCAGACACGCTGCGCCAGCTCATCTTGCTCAGCAGATCACAGTTGCAGTTTAACAATAAACTGACCCTGGAAACATGGCCAGGTAACACAGGACCCCCCCACACCTCCCCTGCTGAATAAAGACCCAGGCCAAAAGGATTCTAGGGAGAACTTAAGACATCAAGAGGCTTACAGGTATTTTCAGAGAGTACTTTTCCCCCAGTTATGTCCTGCTACCAGGAACAATACCATGCTCATTTAATACTTAAACATCACTTGAACAAAGTAGTTCCCACTAACCCCACTAAAGCAAAAAGAATCACAAGCTTTTTCCCATTTTATTTTCCACACTCTTCATGAACTACCTTCAGTGCTGACACTGCTTGCTTGCCTCCCAGTCACTGGGAAACCAACAGTACCTATAACAATCACTGTGACAGCTTTGTTTTAGGAAAAAAATAATTTAAAAAAATATCTTTTTTTCAATTAAACATTTACTATTACTTCAGGAGGTGCTCTGAAGGAGTCCACCTTTTGCTTTGCTTCCTGATTCACACTGTTAGCACTGGTCTCAGCACAGCTTTTTGTTAGCAACAATGCAGCAAAACCACATTTTTCTGGTTTTCAGCAATAGAATACCACTGTTTTCCTTTTATCTGTTTAAAGAATTTTAAAGTAAATTCTCTACCAACTTCCTGGCAGACTTGATGCTTCTTGACAGTGTTATGTTAAACTGAAAATATCAGCACTAAAAAGCAACATTTAACATGCCTCTTCTTCCCAAGAAGTTATTTAACTACTGCTCAGACAACTAGTACATCGCACCCAGCAACAGCAAACGGACAGATCTATGCCAGGATTAATCACACTCCTCTTGGAATCAGACTTACTGCTATTACCCCAGTTACTCAAAAAATCTGAGCCATGCTACCGCCAATTTCCCCATTTATGTTGCCAGTTGATTTAAAGTATTTGTGCTCTGTCTGCATCTCCAGATTCTCCTTGTGCAGAAGGTGGCACACAGAATTACTGCCCTCGATGGTGAGGAGTCATCCTGCTGTACACTGCAGTGCAGAGCAGCTGGGCAATAGCTGTAGGAGACTCTTGTACCATTACAGTGTTCCTGGAAGCAGTTCTCCTCATCAGGAAGCACAAGCCACACCTTGAGACCAGGCACAAGCTGCATTATTCCACTGGGAACAAAAAGCCAAACACAAAAATCCCAACTTCAGTCTTCAACCTCTTCTAGGAAACCAAGCCACCACTGATGGGTTGTAAAGATGACCTGCAGAACATGCACATCACACAATTAAGGACTACCATGAATGATATGGGGAAGGTTATCCCATGGAAAGTTCTGGGCACCTTAAAAATACATTGCATTTGCAATAATGGATAGACACTTCTCACCAGTTAAAAGCTGAAGTGCCAAGTACACGTACCCAGCAAGACAGCGTCTACCACCCTTTCGCCACTCCTCCTTCCACAAGGAAAGCATTGGCAGAACTCCCTGCAGTACTTGTGTGTACCGTATGTGCCATCTGATCACACTTCCCAGGTTTAATACTTCTCTCCTAAGCAAGCTGCTCAAGAGGTCTCACTCTACCCCTTTTGAATACAGCGTGAAATTGTGAACTTCATGCATCTTTATGCCAAGGCTTTTAATCGTCCATGCCTCTCTCCTGGGCTGAGATGATGCTGACCCAAGGCCAGGAAAGATCAAGTAATCTACACTGAAATGCTGAATCTAAAGGCTAGATCCTGTGTAGGTACATCAGTCACTCCTAGAGATGCTCTCTAGTAGTGATCGCCGCTTGACATGGGCGGCTGCAAGTTGGACTATAGCAAGAAACTACCTGATTGCTCATAGTGCCAGCGTAGCATGAGGCACACTGAGCCTGGTTAGGGTACAATAGGGAAAAAAATAGAAACTGGTAAAATAAATTAGTTGGGCCTGGGAAGAAGCTGGCTGACAGTCTCAGGGCGCTTGTGGAAGATGGATGAGATTTCCAGTAACTGAAAGACAATGAACAGATCTGGGGAATTGAGGAAGAGCAGGGCTAGGGATGCAGATACTGAAACATTGTACATGCCTAAAAGGTGACGAATCACTTCTGAATGTCACCTTAAAAGTGCCGAACAGCTACTAACTACAGTAGTGTCAGGATTAAAAACTAAGAACAAGCAGGTTCTCTCTGTGACAGGTAACAAGTGGGCAAACAGGAAAGAGGAGGTGGCACCACTCCACTGAAGGACACAAACCTGAGTATACTGAGTGTTGCTACAGTTAATATCCAAATTGGAATTCACTCAAATCTAATATAAACTTACACATTTTGATGCAAACATTCAGGTCATGTTAAAACAATCTTTGCCAGCATCTTTCTAGACCCTGTAAAATTATCTATCGATTTTGATACTGGAATGAAAAGTATGCTTGTTAAATCTGCTGATGTTGCCAGCTAAGTGGAGAACAGGATTAAAATTCAGAAGTGGTCCTGACAATAGAACAATGCATCAAAAAATTTGGGATACAATTCAAAGGGTGAGTAAAGAAGGCATTAACTGTACAAACACAAGACTTGAACGACTTCTTATGCAGCTGTTCAGCTGCAGTTTCATCGTCATTTCTGGGTGATGACAGATCACAGACTATATGAATCTATGCCCTACTGTTTGAAAAAAAGCAAGTTTCATCCTGAGATATTTACAGAAACATGCAAAATAATGGATGCTGACTCGGGCAGAGATGACTGGGCAGAAAGGGAGGACAAGTACTACAAATAGTTCTCACACTTTTCCACACCGCTGCAAAGAAGAAAATGGAAAAACATTAAATTAAAAGCACAGCACATGAAATTATGGAAGAGGCTTTTCAACGACATGAGAAATTAATATGTTCCATCTTGGCCCAAGAAGCAATTAGACTTTGAGGAGTCTCATTGTACCACAAGGGTCTTAAGGGAGGTCTCTCCCTTGAGAGTACACTGGAAACATCGAATTCCAGAAATCTTCACTGTCCCCTTTCTGGACAGGGCTACGGCAGCCAAACAGTCTCACAAGTATTCAGTAGGAATCACATTAAAATATACCACAATATTTTCTATTTTCCTACATCTGCTCTAACTCCTGTAGCACAGTAGAACTATATTCCAAAGAAATTAAATTATTTAGAGCATTTACTGTCCTTCAGGGTCATTACAAGAGCATAGCAGTTAGCCCTATGATAAAATATAAATTCTCTTCTCTACAGCACATAGTCTGACCTTGCTATAATGAAGCTCCATGGGACTGAGAAAAATTGCTGTATAGCAGGACATTCTCTGAAATAAGATATTTTGTAGCTTGTAATACCAGAATAAAGAAGTACCCAATTTGACTCGAACATGTTATATCTAGTATTTTTATGAGTCTCACTTCATATTGAAAGAATACTGTTTAAGCATTGACAAATAAAGAAAAATCAATAAAGAAATAAAATGCATCGTTGTACATAAGATACAGCAGAGAATGACAGATACAAACTCCTCAGATTTGCTTAGGTGTTTTTTCTAGCAAGTCTTATTAAACAGGCAAAAAAAAGTTTACACTGCTAGGACTATTTCAAAGAGGGTAGGCTACCAGCAGGCCTTGTTAGAGAGCATCCAAGTAATTCATTGTATGCATGATCTCTCTCTCGTCCTCTTAAAACTTATGGTGTTACACTTCATGGCAAAAACAGTGCTGGCAAAACAGTGCTGTTGCACAGCTTACACGAAGTGTGCAGAAACACTAAGCTCCATTTCACTTCTCTGGAGGAATTTTGAAGGTGTATCTCTGTTCCGTACTGTACAGAAGTAGCTTAAACTATTTTAAAGCCTTCTTTTAATGGGAGCAGGGAGTGAGACATCCTGTATCCTAGATTTTGAGTGTTCCCAGAACATGAGGACAGTTGTTCTGGGGAGTATTCAGGTGATGCTTGGATGTTGCTTATAAAAGCAACATTCACTGGCTTTCAGTACAGACAAGGATAACTACTGAAAGGGGTTATGTTTAAGGCTGTTCAGCACAACGTGAACAAAGTAAGAAGTCCCACTGCCTCTGAAGAATGATGTCCTACAGAAAAGCGATGGGAAGATCATGGATGTAAGATGCACCGGTTTAGAAAGGTTTTCAGAACAGCTGTTGTGATGTTGGTTACTCCCCCACACCCCAAAGAAGCATGGATATTTTGAAAATGGAGTGCTCCAAGCCTTAAGCACCATTTACAACTGTGGTGTGCAGAGATGAAAAGCTACCTCCACTTTGAGGTTTGACTGGACACTTACCTTTAACAGTAGTCAGACTTACTAAATTCTGTGACATGGTTAATTGTAATGGAACAGAATTTCTTTTACAAAAAGTTCATCTACTTCAGGCTCTGTGGTTTTTAAACATTGTCAGACATGCACATCTGTTGAGTGGGGAAGTCACCTTGAAGGAGTAAGCACGCTAAGGTAACCACAAATAAAGAGGTGCAATTAGCGATAATGAACTGGTCTTATTACCATAGTAGACTGAAGTTCAAGATTTGATCTGTATCATAAGTGAAGAATCAATCTGATTAATTTTGCCAATATCCATTCTTCAGTTACAGTTTTTCATCACTGCTCAAAAAAAAACCCTGAACTGATGAGTGAGGGCATTAACCAGAGCAGCTTAGGACAGCCAACACTACCCAAGACCTATTGGCCCTTTAGACCCATCTCTTGGCCACAGAAAGCCTTCAGAGATCCCTTTTGTTCGTGACAATGGCCTGTTTCACAGACACTTCCTGCAAAGTCTGTTAAAAACCCTGCCACTGCTAGAGTACTACTAGATGATAATTCAAACCTAAGTTAACAGAAATGGGGGTCCCTCCCTCTTTCTGCAAGTCAATAAAATAGTCTTCCATTCAAGAATTATTTTGAAGGAACTATACCACATATACAGATACAGCAACACAGCCTATTACAAATTTTTATCAAAAGTAACAAGCTCAAGGCATGAACATTACAACATCTTAAAACCTTTCAGCATAAATGAATGGCTAAAAAGCTCTGAATGACTTTGCTCAGGAGATGGACATCACTATGTGCTCCATCTGACCTTCCTAATAACCATTCAAGCTTCAAATCTGCTACTAAAGTCTCCATTGTAAGCAATTATTTGCCTCTGTGCAAAAATGTTAATTTCATGCTCTGTAAACACATCTTGTGAAAGACCAGCCAGCCCATAAAGATTGCATTCGACAGCCCCATGACCATCTCCTGCAGCAAGCGCCTGAAGCAGCTTTCAGTAGGTAGAAACACCTGTTCTCCCCTCCGTAAAGGAGAGGGCATACAGGGATGACATATTTACAGGTGAGCCACATATAATGACCTCTACAAAAGGGACCTGGAGAGTTTTGGCACTTACTTAAGACAGAGTAACTTGACACTATAAAATTAAAGACAGCAGCATCTGCTTTCAAGTAGCTGTAATAATTTGTCATAGCATTTAGTCAGCTAACCTGATGTGGAAAACACCATCTCTGCAGTGCTACTCTTAGGGAAAGGATGCATGGAAGATAAAGGCTGTGCTAAGAAAGATGGCTTTTTATGTAAAAGTGGAACCACAAGAGGAAGGCTGGTTGTCAAGCTTCAGGAAAAAAAGCACCACACTGTGTATCAAAACTAGTAGTAATAAGTAGGCAGATTATTTAGCCCAAACCAAAGTCAGCCACACCTAAACCTGTGAGCAATCTCCCCCCATGAGACCATGGAACACGATGCTACCTGGCAAGCTTTTTTTTTTTGCCCAAGAATGTTAGCCTGAATCCCGAACTAAAAATACATACAGTTCTAGATTTGGATGTCGGCACATGCAAGACCACTGGGAGACAAGCTACATATTTTAAGGCAATATAAAAAAGCAACTGCCTTCTGAAAATGCAAGTAAAATGCTACATGTGAAAGTTACCACCTTTGCTAGAAAGGCAAGAGAATCATAAATATGCCAGGCATTTAATGCTAGGAAACAACTCAACTTTGAATAATTTTATGCTATTAAGAGATGCACACTGAATATGGACTCAGATCACTTCATAATTCATATCCAACGCATACTAAAAGTCAGCCTTGGTATTGCATAGCAAGTTGCCAACCAGAGTGGTCCTTCAGATGCATCTAAATTCACTTCAACACACATACAGAGCAAAGAAATACTTTCACCCCTCCTTAAGTTTTCACTTCTCTCTCAGTATCGCTTCACAAATGCCTCCAACTAGACCTATTTTCCCATGCCTCATGTTATAAAATACTCTAGGTGCCGCACATTAAGTGAACTAGTATTTTTTATTTCTAAGAACATCTCTTGAATCTTGAAGTAACAAGCAAAGAGACTTCAAGATTTAAGTGTCCATATGAAACTCCTGGATTAGGAAATATTTATGTATTTCCATAAATCTACCCCTATGCAAAGAGGAAAGACATGTTCACCATCCCAAAAAGCATAAGCCAGAGCAGTTAGCCATTATGAATCATACAAGTAAAAAGCTCAGATAAATGTCAACATTTCAGTAATCCTATTTAGGACAGCTGCTCAGAAGCAGTCAACGTAGGACTGGATTTTCACAAATTACATTAGCAGGAGGAAGGACCATAACACTTACTGTAACGATGAGATGCCAAACTTGCCAAAAGTAAAAAATAAGATTCTTAATGCATGCAATTTAGTGGAATTACTTTCCAATTCACATAACAAAACAAACAAAATCAAGGCTGCTGTGTACTTTCAAGTAAAACTAATCTTAGATTGATAATCCTGACACTTTTGTCCATGGTCTGAAGCAAATCCTTGCAAATTTTTTGAACAGGTGAGTCTTTTTCCTCTACACAGCTCAGCAAAAACAGTTTGCTGAATTACACTGCTGTTTTATACTCATTGTCTCTGGGAGCAAAGCTCAGTTAAAAGGTGCTTTTCTTGTTTCAAAACCAGCTCATCTCATCGATCTAGTTTACAGTAGGTCTCCATCCAGAGCCATACCAGTACAATGGAGGGGGAAGTAAGCTGCAAAATGGGGGCAAGATCATCTAATCGCCTCTACTACTGAGACAATTTTTGTCAAAGCCCTCCTTAACACACACTGTTTGGTTACTGGATCATTATTTGTCAGGCAGGAGAGCATATTCAGGCAATTAATTTACTATTCTTCCTGCTATCTTTACCACTCACAAACTCAAATTCACACTTTCACAATCCCTCATACAGGAACACGTATCAATCTCCACTCTCCTCCAACTTTCAGGCTTGTTGAACCAGAAAGGTTAAAAAACTCCTAAAGCATAAAGTTGCTTCTGCAAAAACAGAAGGGAAACCTCAGGAATCCCACCCTTAAAGGAATCAATAAATGCTTACTAGTAGGTGGGAAATTCAACCCATTTTTGGCTGCTTAGTCCACCTATTTTTAACATCTCCAAACAGCTGAATCTAATTGGTTGCTGCAACTTAAACCACCTTCCTTTAAATAAAAAACTTTAAAACAGGCACTTGTTTTAGTTTTCAGAACTGCATCAAGCCCATGCTAACATTTTAATCTCTGTGACCGCCAAAGATCCCGATTAAACAACAATGACTCCACAGCAACACCGTTCTATTTAAGTAATCTTCTTTGCAAGCTTCAGAAAGATCACTGTCTACAAAACCCCCCCAATGCTCGTGTAGTTAAAAGCCTTCATCACTTAATCCTCCATCCTCAGTAAGAACTACTCTGACTGGAACAATTTAGTGAGTGCAGCTCTCACTACAGTAAGCTTAAACATTTCATCCAAGGGAAAGTATGAAGAAACTATAGTACATGGTGGTGATGTGGGAAAATCAAATACTTTAACCTCCAAAATTCCTTTAAATGCATTTTCAAAAAGCAGCAGTTGTTTCACACAAGCCAAGATATTCCACATAGACCATAAGCATGAGAAACCACCCCAAATTCCTTCAAGTTAAAACAGCAGCCAACTTTCTGCTAGTTTCCATTAAAGGTAGGATCATTTTCTTTCCCTTACAAGAAGATGCAAGCCAAAGTTCATAGCTACTACAGATTTCAAAGTATTCAGATCAATCTTCCAAGTGCTACATAAAAATACTGCATGCTTTTGATCGACGTTTCAGAAAATGAACCGTGGCTTGTCTTTAATCAGAAATGCAATGACTTTGGGCTCCATACACGGTACAGAGAAGGGACCTCTGAGTGCAAGTACGTTAAGATAGTGGCAGCTGATGGGCAAATACTATCTTTGAGGGTTTTTTTTCTGATGAATTCATGGCAAGAAACCAGAGCAAGCTCTAGAGACAGTGGAAACATCCTGGGTGACTGGAGAAAAAAAACTTTTGTGGCTCAGGTAAGCAACCACTAAGAGAAGATTCATATATTATGAACAGCAGCCTTCAATGTAAACTTTCTTAATAGTAATTTGTAAGACAAGAAAACATGTCCAACTAAACATGTACAACCAGTAGCTCTACAGCAACTTAGCAGAATTCCCCCTGCCGCTAAGTATTTGATACATACATTTTCCAGACTTACTACACAACTGGCAAGTATCAAAACCAAACCTTTGACTGAATGTTTAATTTGTTATAGCCCATCGATACAAAGAACCATTTTATGCCCCTATAGAAACAGAATCAAACATGAAAACTTCTCCTCTTTGCCAGGCATCAGTGAGAAGCTTTGTTCAGCTGCACAAGAATTCAGTATAACCAGTTCATACTTAAAAATCAGTGTGCAGCAGTGAATGTTCGCCATTTCAAAGCATGGAGAGATTTGCTAGGAGGATTATATCTAAGCAGTTTTAAACACTAATGTGAAGTAGCAAAATCCAAATCATTAGACTTGCATTTGCTTGATACGGCTCCCCACTGCAGGGCAGCGTGCCATGTCCCTTCAAGCAAAGCATGCAGGTCCCTGCTCAAGTAGTTACCCATTGATGCTTGCCATCTCTAATCTTCTCTTGGAATTGCTCCCCAGTGCCAGGCAGACTCTAGGGATTTCAATGAGCACAAGCTGGCTTATATTTAAACTGGTCCAAAGCTGGAGGAAGGCTCTTTAGGGGTAACACAGACCGGCAAAGAGATTCCCTTTGGTTACCCTGTGTGGTACAAATTAGATGCATCATTAACCTTTATATATATATAAAGGTACATACCTCGTTCTGAAATACCAAAAAAGTCCTTGCACAAAAAGCTACAGATAACACTTCAACAACCCCCATTTCCCTTTAAAAGTCTCTATAAAGATTTTTGGCAAAACTCCCAACAATTTCAAACAATAAGGACCACCGTTACTTGACGAACTGCTAACATATAAACAACCCGTATCAGATGTATTGCCTGTTTGGCACATCCCTGCCTAAGGGGGTATTTCTGCTACTTAGTTTTGAGCATTCAGCCTTTAGGCACTCAGCCTGTCCTCTCTCATTGACCAGACTGAGTACTCAGGGTGCTGCATACTGAATCACATTTTAACAAGGTGTCTACAGCAAAGCACATGTATTTTCCCAACCCCTCTCAGGGTATTGAAAAATGAGTGAATGGTTTATGTATTGATGAATCAAGAGGTCTGAATTTTGGAAGTCAAGGACATCTGATGCAATTCCCATGTCAATAATCATGTAGTCCCTTCTCCACCCCAAAGCCACACATTTGAATATGCAGGCACCATTTTGTACCCCATATATATATGAAGATGCCCTTCAGGCAAGTGTTCAATTCAAAGCTATGCAGCAAAAACAAAAAGCACAAAAAGATCTTTACTTAAAGTTCTTTAATCCTGAACAGAGTCATTGAAATGTCTCAGAAGTTTCTGTAGTAGGCCATGCCATTGTCACTGATGCACAAAACACAACGTTTCCATATGTTCAAATACATCAATTTTTTTTGGCCTTAATGCTTAAAAGTTGCATACCTGTTATAAATTTCAGCTCAACATTTAGACATATGTTTAAGTACCCTTCCAAGCAAGTGTCCACCTTCCAGTATTAGCAACAGAGGGCCAGTAAATAACATACTGTGCAAGATCATCCATGGCCATATTTGTTGCAGTTTCTATATGTGTCCCAACTAACATCTGTGCATGTCTTACAAAAGAATGTTTTCAGCTAGCAAATCCCCTGACAAGGGCAGAAAGTAAATTTTCTTGGTTCAGACACTGAACATTTAATTCCTAAAACTTTATCTTCAACATTTCCTCAGAATACTCTGCATGTAATACTTAGAGCTGCTGGCTTCCAGCAGACATTTGTCAAAGCCCATTTAGAACCCATTTAGACATTAGAATGTCTAAAACATCTGCAGCTGGTTATAACGCATCAGGAAAATAAAGTTGTCTGGCCTCAGTATCGTGCCAGTGTTTGAAGGAAAAAAAAAGAAAAAATCAAAACCATATGCCTGCTCTTAGTCTAGTCTCAAGTGATCTATATTTTATAAGGTAACTTACCATCAATTTTTAAACTCCTATGAATTGAATTCTAGTAATTGGACTTCTTGGGATTTTTTAAAAATGTTTTTAAAAAAAAACCCTTAAAATTCCCATAATGCAGCTGGTTTTAATTGTACCAGTCAAACACCCAAAATCTTTCTGGTAAGAGGCATAAGCTCCAGAAATTACCATAAGAGTGCCATGCCCAGAATACCTCCCTTCACTTCTCCCCCAGAAGTTTCCTGCAATTGTTTTATCCAGGTTATCACCATTATGGGTGCACAAAATGACACCCCTTCCTGAGTAATTTACATTGTGGTTTTTAAATTTAAACTCCATCTCAAGTAAATAGTGGCTTACTGCTTCAAATGAAGTGAATGAGAGCAGGGATTTTAATCCAGTCAGAAACTCAATTTTGACCCAGGTCTTCCATTCCCTCTGAATGAAAGCCATTCAAACAAGGTGATAGTGTTGCCCTGCTCCAAAGGTTCTTGAGCTATATAAATCAGCACAGATATGAGGTACACAAACACGGAGGGTGGAAAAGGACAGCAACTTGCATCACAGGTATAGCTGAGACTTAAAGGGCTGTGGACTCACTCCCAGCAATACAACAGGAGCAAAGTTTCACTGCTGTGCATGCAACCAGCTGCTGATAGGGCACTCTGGAAATTCTCTCCCTTCCTTTAAGGAGTGCTTCTACGCAAGCCTTAAACTGCCACCAGCTCAACATGCTCGGCCTAACTTTGCATTTGCTCATGCCAAATTACTGTATTAAAAAGCCTTCCATGGCTTTGGCTTGAGAGACAACTCAGGCAAAACATTCTGGAAAACCAGCTATTTTAGCTGTTCCTATGACCCAAACAGGCATTCCTGTACAGAAAGGTTGAAGTCAACTGAAACAACTTGCCCAACAGGCAGGCAAGAATGTCCAACTCAAAACAAAAAGCAAACATTCAGCACAACTTCATGGTCTGTGAGCAAAGAGCCTCACACCCTTAAGGAAAGCCCACCATTCAGATCCAGAGTGAGAGAACAGGAAGAATATACAGGTGGAAATCCTCTGACTAAACACATAACTTGTGCTTCAGATTGCAGTGAAGCGGTCCAAAAACTGCATAAACCTTCCTCAACTGTACCTTCCCAATATATGTTGTTTCGTGGGTCAGAGAGAAGTAACTGTCACACAACTATGTTATTGCCTTGTCTTTTTTTAATGCAAGCAGCTCTAAACCTCTTTTTACCTATGCTGCTCTAGAGGAAGCGCCTCTCACCAACAAGGCAAACCTGAAAAACGCTTTCAAGAACAGAGCAGGATCAGAGAAGCAAGGCTTGTGCTAGAAAACTGACCTCTCTGGGCAAAACGTTTTACAAAGAAATTATCTAGTACAGTGATAGAAAAGGCTGAGCACAATGTATTTTGGGTTCATATCTCCTGGGAAACTTAAGGGAGATAAACAACTCTGTCATACTTTGTTCTCTTAGGAAAGAAATGTTTTTGTCAGCCCCATAGATTAATGCACTCACTTACTGCCTTCACTGCTTAGTCTCTGATCTCAGTGCAAAGTTTGTAAGAACTGCCTCCCATCCTTCTTTCAGAACAAAAAAAGACACTTCAAAATTTGTCTTCAGCTTTTAAGTGCTCAATAGCCACGTAGTTTCCCAGTAATGCTTTTGCTGACTGACCACTTAGCAGGCTTTCCTGTTACTTAACAGTAATTGCACAGCAAATATGGAGACAGTCATCCATTCCCACTGCAGAACCTTTAATAAGGATAGATAATTACATGGCTTTTGATACATCAGAAGATTGCAAAGCAAAAAAATTAACATCTCACTTATTGTAAAAAAATTTGGGATGATGTACATAACAATAGTGCTCTCTATAACCACACATTTGTTTTCGGGCTGAGTTCTAATCCAACAGGCTCTTGCAATTTCTAGTCAGAATCTGAACATCAACTTGATAAGCAGTTTCATAGCTGCTCTTGGGTCCCAGCAGAAGTGACATAAACTGACAAGGTTCTGATTTTGGTTTTTTTTTAATTTTTTACAGCTTTATAGAACCGAGCAGCAAAACCTCAAAGGCCAACTGCAAGCTCAGAAAGACACCTCTGCACTGACTTCATCTTTGAACCAGCAGCCAAGTTTTCCTATCGCTGGTTGAGTAAAGGAGACATTGAATATCATCTTCTGCAGAAGTTGACTGTACTCACCAGGAAAAGTTGACAATTCTACTGAAGCCACTAGCTCTCCAAACTACCTGCAAAATGCAAGGAAGAACATAATCTATGCAGAACATGGATTTGGAAAGAGAGCAGGCCCAGAGCTCCCTTACAAACACATCTTTTAAGCTGAGAACTCTGCTTTACTGTTACAGGAATTCATCTCCCTCCAATATACAGCCTTTTCAATTAGATACACAGAATACAGCTAGTTGCAGTGCGTCTTTAATATCCTAAAACCCTAACTAAAAACCCAAACCAACAGCACTCAATCCATATCAGTACGCAAGTCTAAAAAAGTCACAACGCAGTTTGGGTTTGAGGCTCTAATCACTATTTTAATGGCAGAGAACCACCTCTGCTCACAGATCTTGGTAGGGACAAACCCAGGACAGTGCACCTTGTCTTTAAAGGGACATCTCACTTGTTATCTTCAAATCACCTAAGCAGCATATTAAATACTTGCAGCACCCCAGCTGTGTGAGCTCCCAACAACTCCACACGACGCAGTTTTTCTGTAAGGTACAAAACCTATCATGTACAATTACCCAGTATTTTAGAAGCAGCCACAGGTTCTGCAAAACAAAACAAAAGCATTGTAGATGGCTGTTAGTCTATTGTCTTACACAGCACTACCTAGTCTGACATACCCAGGGATTTTGGAAATGCCCTCCCAGGCACACTAGACATTTTTTTCCATTACTGCTAAAGGACCAAAACTACAGAATTGCAAAATCCTGAAGAGTGACTCAATGGCACTGTCAGTTCACAAAAAGGTAAACTTCTGCAAGAAAAAAAAAATCATACATTTATTTGAACTTATCTGTAACCCACAAGCAGCACAATATTACTTTGTAACCCATAACAGGCAGTAGATCAACTTTGAAAGGAATGTACAGTCAGCTTTCAAAGACTTCTAGAAAATGCCTGGAACATTTTAATAACTTAATTCTGACTTAAAGAAATCTTTAATTAAGACAGCATTTAGAAAGTATTTTCAGAACAATCTGGAATCCTGTGGAATGTGTTAAGGCCTCCAAGGAAGCCTGCTCTGGCTAAGAGCTGAGATCAGTCGTGACTTAGGGAAGGAAAGCAGCAGTCAGAAGTAGTCAGCATCATCCAAGTCTTAACACGCAATTTGCCTGTCATGTCAGTACTTGGCACCGGGATCACCCCTGCCTACCCTTTATCACATTCATTTGAGGAGTTTGCCCCATTTTTTCCAAAAAGATGGCATTACCCAAATCACAGTCATACAGGACTTGACTTACAAGAATTAACTGCTGCTTACTTTTACACTAGCAAGCCACTGCTAATCCATGCTCCAGTAAAAAAGCAAGCAAATTAGGTCAAGGGAGCTAAAGTGCTACTAAAATATGTTGCACAGCACCTTATATCCACAGTTCAGACAGCACTTCCTCACCCACAAGCAAGGAGAAGACAACATCTAAGTCAAGTCCAGAAGGCCAAAGGGTCTTTGTTTAGATACCAAAGAACTTTCCTTTACTCTTTAGAGAAGGCTTATACCTTGAAACATCTATCAAATATGTGCAGTTCCCAAGAGATTACTTTGAGGAGATTATACCCTGCTGGTGTGCTGTTTTGTAACTTCTTTCAACTATAACCTTTCCAAAGTACAGCACGTCTCCTAGCAATAGAAACTCAGAGATGGAGCAGCAAAAGCCACAGCAGACACCTTTCTCTCTGGAAGCTGCCCATCCAACCAATGCCACTCTGCTTGTAGATGGTACATTACACTGCAAAATACCAAAACGCATTAGCATTTATAGTTTGTTATATATATACAAAAGTGTTTACATGATAGCCATTTTCTTTCAATTTCAAGCTCTAGACCACTAGAGAAACAAGAGCTATTCTGACACGTGAATGCAAGAGACGAAACACAATCCGTCACCTCCAAGACTGCTGCTTTAATGCAAGCACCTCCTGTGTCAGCTGCGCTTTAACCTGCTGCACCAGAACACGGTTCCCACCATTGAGCTGGGTGGGTGCCTTGGGAGCGAATGTTCAGTCCCATGGACTTGAAGCATCCACCTTTCTGACTCCACAATGAAAAATTAAGGCCACTCAGGCAATCCCATTGAGCTGGGTGGGTGCCTTGGGAGCGAATATTCAGTCCCACGGACTTGAAGCATCCACCTTTCTGACTCCACAATGAAAAATTAAGGCCACTCAGGCAATCCCATTAACATAGATTAATGGTTATGTCAAGCACTGTGTCAGATCCACAGGATACCAGCTGTCTAGTACTACAAAACAACCAGCTACAGTTAGTGCCAAGTGTTTTGCCCAATGCAGCCCATTCTGCCAGCTGGGTTAGGGATAGGATGTTGTCTGAGGACAAGATGAAAAAATGGAAAATTACTTCCTCTTCTTCAAGCTCACTGCTCTAGCTCACAATACACTGTGCATTCAGTCTCATTCCCACACCAGTCTATGCAGTTGGAAAGGGGCACAGTGACTCTTGTAGTCAGTGAATACGCGACTGACAAGAACTACATCAGTTCTTTCACCATGCTATGTTGGGCTTGAATGTAAACCACCATGAAGAGCAAGAATCACTGAAGTAGCATCCCATTTCACACTGGGCACACAGCTATACACCAAAGGTGTAAGAGAAAAACTGTAACAATTTGACTATCCAAAGGAATACACAACCTTCCCTGCCCACCCTTTCAACTACAAACAGATGAATTATAAAGATCTCGTGTGCAGCGGTCAGAGGATAAAAGGTTCAGCAGCATTCCTTGTGTACTCTTATTGTCACCTCTCAGCAAAGGCAGAGCTGGTAAGCAGAAGCCAACAGCAAAAAAGCAAAAAAACCTGCAATATTGCAGGACTGACTAAAGTGATGGTACAGCATTACGTGGCAGGGATGTACCTGAATTAACTCTTGACTAACTCCTGCTGCCATTTCTCAAACATTCAGCATTCCAGGAACACAAGCCAGCATTTGTAGCTGCTGGTTGAGGTACAATAAATCCCTTTGGAAAGCCATTCTGCAGTTCTTTTGCTAGAGCATTGTTTAATGCTTCCAACATTTTGCTGCAGATCACAGTAATCTCTTACATACTCGCTGTAGCTTGTCAAAGCCATTCTGTAGACTAGTAAGGAGGAAATTTTCATAACGTAACCTAAAGCCAAGATTGCTTTGAAACACGAATGACACTTAAAACTCGAGGAGCTTCAAGAAACCAGGTGGTATCTTTGCAACTGCTGCCTGCCCCTCTCTGTTTTTTCCAAGTATTAGTATTTCCTAAGATTAAGATCTTTTGGAGGAGATTCCTTGTTACACAAAGAGTTTAGCCCCATTAGGTACTAAGCAGAATTGCTAAAGTCAACATTAAATGCATAAGCCCAGACATACAATTAAAATGTTGGATTATATTTCATTAAATTTTAAGAGTACTCTATAACCAAGCAGCTTTCACGGTCTTCTCTGCCAACGAGCTTCCTCTTTTGAGTTGCTGCTGAGAGTTTTTTAGAGGCTTTAGAAGCTTTATACCCTGTGATTTCAAAAAAGATCCAGGTGCACAAACTGATCTCTTTATTTAATTCCTGACCCTTCTTTCTGACCACACAGAGCACAGAACCAAGAACAGATTACACACACTGAATGGTGATGTGTTCCACATTGTTCTCGTTTAGGAAGCCAGAACAGAATCCTAACTGCATAATCTAGCAGCATTGAACACATGCCCAAACTCATTCATGTTAAGCTGATGAAGTTTATAAATAAGATAGAAGATGATTTTCTTTGATATTCTTTTCCACCTCCTGAACAGAGGAGATCACTCAAGTCAATGAACAAGTCTACCTTAACAGTGCATCACAACACTTCACCAGCAAGAGATACAGATAGTTTTCAATAGCCTTCCATCAAAGGAGGAGGGATGAACACCATGCCTCACTGCCGGTCTTCCAGTGAGAGCCATTGCCTTTCCTTTGCTACCCAGGAACAGCAGCCTTTCAAAGAGCCACTTGTACACATACTTCTGCTAAAAATCCACACCATATCTGCAGACACAGCCAAAACCACACATGCACCCATTACTAACAGATCCAACTTCAATGAGCTTGAAAACATTTTGCTGAAGACATCCTGCTATTGTAAAGGTGTGACTCACAAATGAGGTAAGCTGGTGCTCCTCTTAAATGTTTAGACCTTTAACAGTTGTACAGAATTAAAAAGAGATTAAAAATAATCAAGGTTTCAAAGTCAGATCAGATCCTTTCACAGCTCTGACAAGCTGAGGAAGGAGAAACTGGATCCAGAAATCTCATACCTGAGCCAGCAGATTCAAGTATGAAGAAATTACAAAACCCAGAGAGACGCCACAATCAGAAGGCTGAAAACGCCCAAGATCTTTAAACACTGGATTCAGTCACTAGTGAAAATCCAGCTGTCTCTTTCAGAAAGCTGTGCAGTACTTGTGACACCATATAAAATCAAATTATTGCATTGCTGAGAAGCTGCTTTTTTTTTTTTTTGGTACAAGTACCAGCAAACAATCTAATTTTTAAGGCATTTTCTGTAGAGCAACTTTAGGGGAGGAAAATAAATATACTTTCAGTTGATGTTTCTTTATGGGAAGCAGTCTTCCTTTGGGTGTTTTACTTTCTCCTTGCAAATTCCCAACTGGGTCTTCTGTGTGCTACACAAATACAAATCAATACTCATGAAGCCATCACTTCTCCCTAAAGGGCCCAAAAATTTAATTCTGTTTTTCCAATTATCTCAAGAGTTACTCAAAAGCAAGAAATTTACAGGCTAGCAAAACACAGACCTAAAATAGCTTTAAAAACTCTTAAATGTAAGGAAAAATTCTACACAAAAAAGAGCATAAGACAGGTAAGCCACAGCTGTAGTGACCTCAAGACAATTATTCCATAACTTGGATTTAATTGGAAATAACTTGGCTTCTTGTATTATTTCTTTAAATATTAACAGCCAGATGTCTACTCTACAAAAAGTACCAGTCTAATTTTGATACTAGCAGGGTAGTGCTATGCAGCAGTCCAATACATTCTTTTTCTAGTTTTCAGGGATTCTCTAACCTCTTGCAACTTCCCTTAATCCAAGTTGTATTGAGCTGCTCCGACAAAAAGATTTCAGAGGGGAAAACAAGCAGTTTTCATAAACAAATACCGGAAAAGCTCAAATACAGACAACAATTGTGATAAAGGGAACAGGGCATTTTCTTTTTGCTCCCATTTATACTGAATAGAAGAATTTTGACGTACTCGAACATAACTGACAAGATATGAAGAATAGGGTAAGGCAGGAGAACATCTTTTACAGCACTTGAGTGATGACTACATCTATGATGTAGAGGGCTAAATCTACAAGAAACTTGGATACTGCAACGGTGTGCATCTTGCAGCTCAACTTCCAGCTTTGCGATTCCCAAAGCAGGGTCTATGTCCTTGAGTAAGGTCTGTAGGCCCCTTCAGGATCAAGTTCAAAACAACCGGGTAAGACAGGCTTTTGACTTTTGATTTCTCCACGTCTTCGGTACATGGCTCTTATGTACAAGGTGGCCTCTATGTTGCATAAGAATCACACACTCATACCTGTTTGCATGCTTTGATGCCTGAGCTGTTCTGCTCAAACACGGAGCAGGGGTTATTTGTTATTTTGCACAGTCAAAACAGAGAGGCAAAGTCGATTGAGTGCTACTGCACTGCTACTCTTGAGTAAAAGCCATCAATGATCCTGTGAAATGGTAGCAGGGCACTGTTCTCCTCTCCCCTCCACCCGAGGGCTCCAAATGCAAGTACCTCGAGTCCCACGTGGCTCGTGCAGAACTCCAGTCTGAGAGCTGTGCTCTGAACCCTGCACCCTTGACAAGAGGTGGTCAATGCTAAGGATGGTTGCTGGGCTTCAGGGAGGAGGAGGCAGCGGTGGCAAGAGCTACGCAGAAGCTAAACATAAGCAACACACCCCAGGGGCTTCAGTGGCAAGAACTCTGGGCCCAGGATGTCAGGTCTGGAGAGTATCAGCTAGTTTCTGAGGATCACTCTCTGCCTGAGCCCTTAAATCCACTTAGGCCTAAATCCACAAAAAGAGTTGGGTACCAAAGTCTCACTTCCTAGGGCTTTCAGTTCACTCTGGCATAAACAAAGCATGCAAATACCTGCTTATATAAACAGTGATAGATTCAAAGGGCAAACAGTTTTCTAAATTAAGATGAAATTAAGGGAAACATACAGAGGAAGGCACCAGTTGTCCTCTCAGTTAAACCTCAACTGATTGGGAAGACAGCATGTCACTTACATGCAGATAACTCTAAAAATAACTATTTTCCATTCCTACTGTAAAACCAATCCATAAACCACTACATTTCTCATATTCTGTCCATTCAGCTTTTTCTACACACAACTATATTTCTCCCACTTCATCCTGCAGCAGTGGTCCCACTAATCACTGACATATGCTCCGGCACAGAGCATTTCCTCTGGCATGCTTTAAAAAGCAGCACTGTCACCAGAGCAATATAAGTGCTGGCAAATATGGTCTGTCAGGTTTTGTTTTCAAGGACTATAAAAATAGACTTCACTGCATTAGACTTAAAAACTCGATACCCTCTAGAAATAATTTTAAAAAACAAGTTTTCAGATGACTTATTGTTTTCAAATATCCAGAGAGAAAATATGTAGGTTTATATTTCATTTATCATTTTCAGGTTAAGCAAAAATTTGAGTTTTTACATGACTGACAATTCCCAGCTAATTTATCGGCAATGCCAGTGCTCTCTGCTCACATGCATCAATTCACAGCTTCTCAGATGCATTTCTACTATGAGCAGCCTCTTCTTATAAAAATATCAGCACTCGTAAAGCCACAAGACATCACTTGTTCCTAGAGCTTAGGCCTTTCACCCATGGTAACCCGTATTAGTTTCTGCTGATAACAGCTTTGGCCAAAATGCAAGGAAAAGGGTCTTGGCACAGACTGACATTCAACATACTTTCTTGTTAGTTTGTAATTGCTTTGCCAAGGACTCCTTTTCAGTAATCATCTGGCCCAAGTTCCTATTTGCAGAAAATACGCAACTATGGTGAAAGAAAACCTATTATCTTTTACACACAGATACTCTGCAGCAACCAAAATCAAGGAGAACACAAGTAGGACCTTCACACATTGCCAATAAGACTTTTCCAATCCTCCTCATTCGCAGAGCACACAACCCCACCTGAAGACCAGAAACAATCTGGGGCAGAATGGGGAAATAACCACATTTCCAAAGAATCAGCAGCAGCAGCAGGAAAATGGCACCAATGATAACTTGGATAGTCCTGTGGTCTCCATATGTATAACCAAATACACTTCTGCCAGTTTCTATATCAAAACCCCAGGTCTTCCAATACTTTGCAGATAATTTTGCAGCTTACTTCTATGC
The DNA here is from genome assembly GCF_929443795.1 of Astur gentilis. NCBI lineage: Eukaryota > Metazoa > Chordata > Aves > Accipitriformes > Accipitridae > Astur > Astur gentilis. Next base: position 15,223,295 of record NC_064905.1, read on the forward strand.
CCTCAGAATCAGGCAAGCAAAATAATTTTGAGAAGTCTCATTCCAAACACTTTAACTGTACCAATATAACTCCTTTGCTGCTGTGAACAAGACCTGTGAACAGATGCTGGTTTTCTGAAGGGAGATATTTCTGCCCAACACCCCCCAGCTAAATTAGTACCTTGAATCAGATTCCAAAACAGACACAAAAAATTAGGCAGCATGCAACAGCAAAACATCAATAGGAGTTTTAGATATTTCCAACACAGTAAGCTGCAGCCTGACAATCAAGGAGAAGCAGCAATCCAGAATGTATTTGGTGGATCAGCAGAACTAACATACGCAGGAGTGGGAAAAAAAAAAGGGTTATTCCTTATTACTTGGCTATCACACACTAAACCCTGGCAACAGGCCACCTGGAAGATAAATCAAAAGACAGAAGATAATCGCAGGGTTCACTTCTTTTTGAGATCCAGAATAAGCCTGTTATGTAGTGGCTAACATGGAACTGACAGTTGGGCTAAATTTAAGTGACCTTCTGTAATGTTACAGAAAATAACTTACTTGCCTAACTGAAGTCCTTTACAACATAGTTATGCCTATATTTATCTAGCTTTTGGGGTTCTGATTTTCTTTAGTGAGGGAATATATTTTGCTTTTATATATCTAAGCTGAAAGTACAGTGTCTAAAGAGAGCTACTTCCAACAAAGCAGAGTTAAGATTAAAGTCAGTCTCAGCAGAAGTGAAGGAGCTGCTTACTCTTTTAAAAATAATAATATAAAAAAGAGAAAACAAAAAAAAAAATCTTACGGGTGCTAGACCTGGTTATGTGGTTATTTTTGTATCATACCCTAGATCAAAGTCACTAAGACTCTTATTTTTCAAAGGAACATCACACTCCAAGACATCTTTGAAAACTTTGGTCTAAACATTAAGAACACTCAAACTCTGTTCTACCTGTTTTATTTATTAAGCAACAGCTCATGCTTACTAGTCCCTGCGAAAATTTCTTCTTTGGACTTCATCTGAAGGCTGAAAAATGTTAGGTAAGCTCAAGAAGGAAAAAAAGTACCTCGTTCCCATCATGGAGAAAAATTGTTTTCTTGCTAGTATCATGACCTGGTTAAAAGTAACTTCCCAAATGAATTTGAACACAAGATAATTTATGCAAAGACAAGCCTCTGCGATCTTCCACTGAGAAAAAACAAGACTGGCTACTAGAGAGTTTAAATGTTAGATCTTCCGAATTGGAGAAGATGACTTTGCTTTGAAAAGTCACCTTAGCTTGCACACATAACTGCAAGCAAAGGACTTTAGGCTTTAGAGATCAAGCTGAGCAGAACTTTTCATAACAACTTAATCTTGTAAAAACAGTTGTTCAAGAGGGCAGAAGCAAAGCAGCTCTGCATGTAGGAGGGACAGCTGACAATGCTTCCAGATAAGATCTGATAAAGCCCTAAGACACCAGAAGACTTTGACTAAGATAGACAAAATGTCATTCTAATCAGATTTTTGGAAAGGGAGAGTAGTCAAACAAGAAGGAAGATTTCATGCATCCAGAAAGTTCTTGCAGGAGACAGACTGATTTACTGTTATTCTGCAAATCCTTTTTTTTTAATGGCGAAATAGCTCTGCAACAGGGAGACAGAGTTCATTTACAGTCATCCAAGTTTAAGACAAGTTCAAATATTTGTACCTGGAAAACCACCCTTTAACATTTGAAATTTAATCCCTTGGTCATTATTTCAGTAAACAGCTGCAGTTTCTGTGCCTTTAAAAAAATACTCTGAAATGCCTTTTGGAATTTTGACTTCAGCAGTCACCCTGGCCCATTCTATGTGGTTGTGGTTCACAAGTTCTCTATTTGAAAGCTACATCAGGGAAATATGTCAAGTCACTGCTACATCAGCTACACATGACATACATGCGAGAAATACATAGTAGTGTTGAAGGGAGACACTCTGAACAGAAATTAGTTACCTCACTGCAGAGGCAATGCTCAGCTTAACAGGGAAAGATGCCAGCATTCACTGTTTTGAAAGACAGTTTTTAGAAGTTGCTTTCTGCTACTTGTTGTGCTAAGTGGGAAGAAAAAAGTTATTACAGCTGAAAAATTAATAAGGAGTTGAGAACAGAAGACACAGTCACTAAATAAACATTAAGAGTGGACTTCACCAGGTTGGGTGGTGCTATGCAGTCAAGCCTTTGCTGACTCCATCCTCCTCCCCTTCCTTTGCTTTCTATTTCTAAGGAAAGAATCATAATACCCACAGGAGTTACACCAACTCACTTAAAATAGGGTTTCCATTTTAAACCCTTAATATCTTTAAGCTGCTTATTTCAGTTTGACTCAGTAGTACAGAAAAGCAAAGGATATAGTAATATAAACCAAGTTTTGTAGGGTGCAAATTTTAAGCCAGCAGCTACTGTTTAGTAATTGCCCCTAAGCGTGCTCTTGTCCACTGCAGTTGTAAGATCTCCAAGAGCACCTGGACTAAGTGAGGAATTTCATCCCTAACTCATGTTAGTGGCAACTAGTTCATGTGTTTATATTGTGACATCCAGAAGAGGAAAGTCTGCTGAATGCCACCAGCTATCAGTACAGTTAATGAAAGCTTTGTTTTAGTTCAGATGGCTGGACAGAGTTGCAGTAAGACCCAAAGTCAGACCTTAGAAATGAGCTGGATGACATTTCCTCAAGCTTTCTGAATACACTCATGAGGGACACTACTCACAATAGCTGGCAGCCTGTGTTTCCAAGAAAATGACAGGCAGAGTAAATAAAATATTTTTATTTGTGAGCTACAGAAGATATGCCATTAATGGTCATCAACCTTAGAAAGACAACTTATCAAAGTGGGAAGAGATGAAGCAGTGTCAGAGGGAACTCCACGACTGGGATTCAGTTATTATAAAATCAACAGCTCGTCTACTGAAGCAAGTTTCTTCCCTGGGTATTGGCAACACCGGAGCACTGCTTATACTCCACTGCAACTGTGGTTAAAAAGCCTTAATTACAGATATATGCTCTAGAGAGCTCTCTTTTAACCCTGGAGCTAAGATTACAGAAAATGAAGGAACTGCAAAAGGGCAGAGAAAAGAGCCAATTACTTAAAGAAAAGAAAACTTAAGGACCAAGAAATGGTAGATCTCCCTTCTTCGAAGCTGAAATTTAAAGCTTTATCAAGTTTATGAACAATAAGGAGACATGACAATTGACATATTTCTTATATTTTAGGAGGTACACAAGACTTCGGATGCAGAGCTGCCAGCAGATCTCAGACACAGTAGAAGTTGCTCTTCTACCCAGGCATTTGAAAAGGAGGGCTGCTTGGCAACTTATTGTGCTACATATTGATTTACTTATCTGTAGCTTTCTCCGATCATTTGCCAGACCCTTTAAATCTAACAAAAGAGGCACAGTCTGACAAGTCAGCCATAATTTGATATCCAGTACTACTTATATTCTTAACAAAGCTGCCTAGATAAACACTCCCTTCCTTGTTACCTATCCGTCATTTAGCCAGGGTAACATAAAATGCAGGAAATACCACCACGAGTGTCGGTTACACTGATAGAAAAGATACCATTACTGCTGAGAAGTTAGGTTTCATCTTGAATAAAGCAGGACCAGTAACACTTCCTAGCTCCCTGGGTTGTAAGAAGTCATGAGCAGCATGCCAGATCTGGAGGTAATACCACAAGTAGACTCTTAAAGAGATCACAGAGAATTTGAAAGTTTATTCATCACAAACAAGACAAAAGGCAGTCCAAAAGTAGAATATGAAAATTTAAAATTAGAAAGGGGAGGCTATTATCCCTGGGATTTGGAAATAAAGCATCATGCTATTATACTCCTGAAAGTGACTCGAGCATCAGGATTTGTTCAGGAGTCTGTGAAATCTGATAAACAAATTCACACTTTCTGTTAACAGCTAAAAATTCCCACTGACAGCTACCAGTTTTGCAACCAATCTGGGACCTGAACTCAAGTCTGAATGTATTTTATACTTCTCTCTAGAAGCAGAGGAATCCCAGGCCAAGCTGTATCTGGAAGGAATACATGGGTGGCCAAACTGCGCTAGGACTGACCAAAACTGTTCTGTCCCAGAAAGTTAGCTCAGGTTAAGACAAAGTGCAGATGTAGGGCAGAAGGGCTATTCCCGATTTGATTCCAGAGTAGGAACAGAAAGATACAAGGTTAACAAAAAGTAACTATTCAGCTTTAACCCAGTCTACCTCAATCTGATTGAAGTAACATTTAAATAACATTTAAATGACTGACTATTTAAATAATCATTAATGTCTGTTTTCCATCACAGTATATCCCATCAGAATAGCCAGTTTTTAATCCATTCAGCCATGGAAAAATTCCTTTCCAGTTTTCTAGTAAAGGTGATCCAGAAGAAAATCTACACATACACTCGGGCCACTTAACCTGAGAGTCCATATTACTATTAAAAGATTTCATATGCACAAAGTCACTGCAGCCACCTCTCTCCCTGTGGCTACACAGTATCATGCATTATTCATGCTGCTATCAAACAATTTAAAGTGGCATAACTTAGAGGTTACTCAACAGAGTTAATAGGATGGAAAACATGAAGCATGATGGACACTAGAGAGAGAAAGAGAGTGTCCTCTGATGGTAAATATCACAGCAGCTTTGTTTACATAAGCATTTACACCATCTGAAATACCATGAAACTCAGCGTAGTGCACTCCAGTTAAGGTGCACTCCATGAAAGCCTACCAATGACAGCTCTGCTAAAGTCAACAGGATACCAAGTTAGCAGGTTGAAACGCCTGCTTTCATAGTGGATCAAAACGAATTTCTGCAGCACAATTTTTTTTTTCCTAGTGATATTTCCAGCACACAGTGGAATACCTCCTACAAACTCCTAATGCACCCCACCAGCTCTTTACTTTCCAGAAGGAAGCCAAAGGCTACCTGCCCATGTTGCCTAGTATAAGAAAAGGCTGCAAACAGGAGCAGCGTGCAGATTGCTTTTACGCCTGGATAACAATTTCCTCAAAGTTTAAGTTAGACAGGATTTGTTCTTATGCAGTGTAAGCAAGATTATAGCTGGCTCCACAGGGAGGCAAATACAAGAGTGACAGGAAGGTTAACTGCAGTTCTTTATCTCTTTACAGTAATGCCTGTAACTGTATTTAAACAGGGAGTGGAACATGATACTATATAACCAAAAGTCTGATTGATAGCATTTTTCTGCCTAATTTCAAAACCACTCCTCAGCAGTGGTAAGAAACTTTCCAGTCCGCTTAGTCAAATACACAGCAGTTATCTGCCAGGAAATTTGTAACTATAGTTGCTCTTAAATCTTGCCGTCTCTCACAATTTGATCCATATTCATACAGAAAAAACCCACAGCTCTGGAGATCGCTGTATGATTATTGTTTTCACCAGTGACCTAAAAAGTAGTCCAGGTGCCAGGAACCAAAAAGTTTTCCCCTGCCATGAAGAAAGGTAACCATTGCAGCTATTAAGAACTTCATACAGAGCACATCTGAATGGCAAAACAGAACCACTTGTCCAATAACAGCGGCATCTGCTCCACGATAGAGACAACCTCCCCTAAAACCCAGCAAGTATAATAAACCTTTTATTTTCACACAGCATAGGAGACCTAGAATACAGTCCATTCGTTCGTTCAGCTCTGTGTTGCCATTACAGTGAAAATCACCAGAAGGAATAATGAGACCCTGGGTGAAGACCACTGAAAGCTCCAGTTTCTTAACAAACATCTTTTCCAAATTTTAATGGGAAAGTGTGGTCCACACTTAACGAGTCCAGGAAAACCTGGTCATTTCACAAGTGCACTGAAGTGATCAACTTCAGAGTAGCCCATACTGGAAAACATTGACTCTTAAATTAAAATAGGCTTGTTCAGCTCTAGCACTTGCACTTCAGTCCTTAGATGCCAACTGTTTTACACTATGCTTATCAAAATAAGCTTTTCAAAGTTCGCTCTTGTATCAGCTGGTGAGTGACTAGCAAATACAACTGCCAACACAGCAGTCTCCAAGAGGTCTGCAAGGAGCCAAGCCGAAGTTCCACCGCAGTAGCAAGATCTGGGGCACACGCAGTGTAACTGCCACAGAAACCTGCATAGGAAGCGTGGCAAGTGGGTTGTTCTATTTACCTCCAGCTGGCAGAGAGCAGAAGGTTTTCCCCTCGCTTTTCCCAAGCCCTTCTCCTCCCTCCCCAGCCTTGGCACTACAAAGTCTGCTAAACCACCCTCTTCCTTATTAGCTTTTGCCAACCGCAACATGAAGCTGACAATCCTTGACAGCCTCATAGCTGTCCCCAGGTCAGAATGGCAAAGCTGATGATCTTCCTCTGCTGAAGAGGACGTAAGCAGCAGCAGTCTCAAAGGCAGCACAGCATCACTCCCCACTCAGCTCATCATTAGGGCTACATTTTCAGCAATACCAGCTGGAAACTAAGCTTAATTGCACTAAAGCCAAAGTTTACAACCCCAAACTTTCAAAAAGGAGCCTTCTTGCAAACATTTTTTTTTAATCACAAGTTTGCAGCTAGTTTCTCATTCACAACGTACTAGCAGGCAGGTAGGTACATCCCACTTCACTCCAGCAGGCTGGCAGCAGAGGGCACCACACAATCACCTATGTGATTTATATACTTCCATCATGCTCGTGAATTAATTTATAGAGCACAAATTACTACTACAACAAGCTACAGGGTGACTCCATAAAGAATGCATCACATCAGATAAAAACGCATGCAGTAAAAGGCAGCTAATTTGCTACAATGCTTTTAGCCAGTAATTCCAAGAGAGAGATGTTCAATCTTAGTATCTCTCCAAGTTCAAATGCCACATTCCCATAACAGCAGGTATCATGCAGAGTGCAGATCTCCAGCCTGACCACACAGGTACAGAGTAGTATCTCTGCAGAGCATTAGATGTCACATAAACACTCGCATTAGCCCAAGCATAAACCACTAGCCCACAAACTAACTCTTCAGTGGTTTATGTACTGCAGGACTACACATTAGGACTACACCACATTTTGGCTGAGGATGCCCAGCAGCCTCTGAGGCAGACAGCAGAGATCTGAGAGAGAAAAGGAATAGCTGCATTTCTCTTGCTTTTTTCTACCCCCACACCTACAGATCATATGTTTTTACTTATTGAATACTTGTTAAAAAAAGAAAAAGATGAAACTACACGAAAGTCAATCTGCATTACATGAGCATACCAATACCCACATACTGGTGAGCCGAAAGTACAATCAAGAAGTATAAGAAGCTTCTAAGCTAATACTTTTGCTGTCTGCAGAAACACTTCAGCATCTTGATACCATCAACCCCACTTAAAGCCACAACACTAGCCAAACCTGTTACACACACCATGAAAAAAGGACTTCCTAATTCATATCATCTGCTGAGCAACTGTACATACACACTGATAAAAGACACTTCTGAGCATGCAGATGTAGTGAAGAGTAACTCAGTGCATCAGCTTTTCTAAAGAGATCTGCAGCACGACCTTGAGGCCAAGACCTTGATGACTTAAGGCCACCCCTTCTCTGCAGAGCAAGAAGCACCCAACAGAGCTGCAGAACAAACCCAAAGGCAGAAGGAAAGAACACAGACCTAATCCACTTTATTAAGACAATACATTATTTTCAGCCACCGTAATGTTTTCCCTGAACATGTAAATACAGAAGCAATTAGCTGCCTAGGCACTTCTGCAGAAACCATTTAGCATAATCTTTTCTAGAATATATTTACATGGCTTCTGATTGCTTAATTTTCTGACATATTTGTTTCAGGCACTGGAAAGATTAAATAAGGCAAAATCGCCTACACTGATATATTGCCATTTTGAAGGTAACACGCAGCACAAGACAGACAACAAAAACTCCTAGCAGGCTTTAAACTTCCAAATTTTAGCATCACAACTCTATGTTCTAGGAATTGCTTTAGAGCTTTAATTCAGCTGTTTCTTAAAACCTTCTTCCCTCTTCTGCTGCTACTCTGAAAGATAAAATTACTGACTGAAACAGCAGTCACCATTTAAAGAGAAAGAATGAGCCTGGACAGAGATTTCATTGAAAAGCTCAATTCTGTATCACATCCGAATGTCCTCAATTCAAAGATTAGCCTGCTCAAAAAGGCAAATTAAAGCCAGAAACAGAAGAAAATCTTTTCTGACTGCTAAGAGTATAATTTTTTATGATATAGCCTCCTGTCATCTAGAGTTTTAGTATCAAGAAGTCAGCTCTTCCGAGTGGCTTCATGAACAAGCGGACAAACAGCATATTCATTTACAAGCTGGAAGTTGATTAGTAAGTACATAAACCATGAATGTCTGTCAGGACCAAGGAAGAGAGGCTGGAACCATTGAATCTGAGGATGCCCAAAAAACTCTCTGCAGTCAGATGGAAGATACCTCTATGACAACAGTAAAAAGGAAAAGAAGAAAAAAAAAACCACCAAAAAAACCCCCCACATCTGTTTTGTCTTCATTCTGCTTCACCTGAAATTATTTTTACCAAGACAGCCAGTTGTCCTTTAGGGTATGCTTTCCCTTGCTCAGTGTAACAGGAGCTATCACTGCAGGGCCCAATCCTTAAAAAAAAAAAATAGGCATATGGTACAAGTGTATCTTCACTTACAGACCCACTGCAGCCCATAATTCCACATTAATTAGACTGGAAGATGAAGCCTTCAGCCTAAAACGCAGTAACTCCGATTTACACAAGTGCAGAGAGGTTTTATTGGAAATTCTCCTGTAAGCTGCACAGACTTTTCCTGCCCAGCTTAACACACCATCAAAACAAAAGCAGATCTCAATTTACTGACAGCTGCCATACTTTAAAGAGACATGAAGAAAAATGGAGTCAACATTCTGTACAACGGAAAACACTGAACATACACAGAAATCAACAGTGATGTACTGCACCATAGGAACTGCCTGGCTTACAGCTACCCGAAGCCCATAGCACAAGGACAATTTTGGAAGACCAAAAATAAAAAGTCAGCCTGTCACTGGTTTGTTTTTTTTTTTTCATCCCTTATAGATTTAACCAGAATTAACTGCTACTTCTAACAAGGAACTTTGAAGCTTCCTAAGAATAATTACCAACTTCTTCCTCATAACCTCTAGAAGACACGTGATTTTACAATGGTCTTCATTTTGCCGTAACACCATACCATGTGAAGCTATGGAGCAGTGGACTACAGTGCTTGATTTTTTGTCCGTCATGCAAAATAGATGCCCTGCATCCAGCAGAAATACAAGCGTAAAGCAGAAACGTCAGGAGCTCCAGGCATGTAATGACCACTGCGCACACTAAAGGGATTTCTGTGCAGGTTTGAGGATCCGCTACAGATTTATGTTTTATGGCAGGTAACAGCAGATCCCTTTCCCTACTAGCATGGGACATTACAAGGATATGATCATGGTTACACCTAGACTTGCATTAAATGCCTGAATATGAAAAAACGTTTCTTCTGAGCTCACTCAGTCTCAGTTTGACTACACCTCTTTCTGAGAGCCTTCTCTCCCTCAGAGCAGAAATTGCCACAGTAGGTTTCTCCACCTTTATAGTGCAGTCATAGCAGCAAGTCTCCAAGGAGGGAAAGATTTAGACAACTAAGAGTTTTAAGTGGTTTTGAACAAGCAGAGCCTTGTAGAGTGGCAGCTGAACTGATAGTTACACACTGACATTTCAAGCTTTCAAGTCCCAATCATTCTTAATGGTATAAAGCTAAACCCAGAAGGGGATAAAGCAATTACATAGCCAAAACTAAATGCAGCTAAACTGAGCTTCCAAACGTCTAATTTGGGTGATCTAGCCTTCCTGTCTCGCACGCTAAGCAGAAGGGTTTGTCCGTTAAATTTACTACTACACCAGTGGGACAAGAAAGGAATGCAGTCATGTGCTGCAATATCATCAGGCCATGTATCCAGCAGGCATCCTCTGCCTCTCTCAGGAAGAGTTATCCACTCCTCTTCTCCCAAAGGAGGATCGGTGCACAGATGTAGTCTTCAGTCTCCTACCTGGTACTTTCTGCTAGCCCTTGCCTTAAGTTCTGCGGGGACCCAGAGGTAACGGGTGATGGTTGTTCCCCGCACCTTTCCGAGGCAGGTAAAGAGAAACGGCAGAGAGGCACACCCTTCGGAGACAGAATCACCGTCCTCTTCTAAGCAAGGGGGGACACAACCTCCCCTTCCTCACTCCTTGTTCCGAGCAGCAAAGAACCTCGCTTTATCCACCTTACCGAGCTCAGCCAAAAAAAAAAAAGCCAAGCGCACCCTCCGGTCCCCGCATCCGCGAATTGCCAAGAAAGTACTCGCGTTCCCCCTTCCAACCCAGAACCCCCGCTCCTTCCTGGGGCGCGCAGCAGCCCACCCCCTGCGCCCCTCGCCCCCTCCTCTAGAAGGGCCGGCTGCTGCTTCTACCCCCCGCCAGCCACCTCCGAGGCTGACAAGGGAGGGGGACGCGCCCACCCACCCCCCCGCAAACCCCCTCAGCTCAAGCGGAGGCGGCTGCTCCCACTCCCACGGGAGACAACCCCCGCCCCGCGTCCCTCACACACACCCCCCCGCCCCGCGTCCCTCACACCCCCACCCCCCCACGCCGCCACTCACCGGCGCTTCGCCAGCCGCTACCCCCGGCGGCCCCGCGGCGGCAGCAGCAGGAGCAGCAGCGGCGGCAGCCCCCTCCCCGCCGGCCGCCCCGCCGCCCTCCAGCTGCCGTTCGCGGTAGAGGGACCAGAGCCCCACGTTGGGTAAAAAGACGAGGGCGACCAACGCCAGCCCCACCGCCTGCAGCAGCCGCTTCTGCTTCCGCCGCATCGGAGCCACCGCCGGGGAGGAGGAGGAGGAGGAGGAGGAAGGCAGGGAAGAAGGAAGGAAAAGGGAGGGAAAAGGGAAGGAAGGAGCGCGGCCCGGCCCGGCCGCCCCCGCCGCCGCCCTGAGGGAGACCAACTTTCCCCCGCGCGCGCGGCGGCGGCAGCGGCGGCGGGCGGCAACTCCGGCACTTCCGCTCCGCTCCGCGCGCGGGGGGGAGAGGCGTGGCCCCGCCGGCCCCGCCCACCACCGCCGCCGGAGGGCGGCCCCGCCCCGCCCCGCCGAGAGCCCGCGCCCCCTCCCCCGCTCCGCCCCCTCCCTCCCCCCCCCTCCGCGCCCGTTCTCTCCCCGCTAATGACTCTCCCTTAATGACTCTCTTAATAACGGCTCTCGAAAGATGCCGCGGCACCGGCGGGTGGGTGCCGCGGGTGAGGGCGGGGAGCGGGCTCCGAACCGGCCGTCGGTGAGGGAAATCGAGGTGGTTAATTGCTTCAGGCAGGCTCCGCAATTAGCAGCCCGGCGGAATTAACCACGGCCATTAAGCGCCGGCCCCTGCGGCAGCAGCTGGCCGGGGGCTGTGGGGTGAGCAGGAGCTCAGCGCTGGTTAATGCTCTCCCTAAAAAAAACCATAGAAGGGCTTCGCAAGGGATGGAGCCCCTTGGGGGGGCGAGAAGGGACGGGGCCAGCAACCGGAGGGGACCGGGGGAACCGGCGAGACGGAGTCGGTCCCCGGGGTTAAGTGGGGCCCAAGGCCTGGGCCGGGCTTTGCGAGGGCGGGTAGAGGAGCCCGAAGGGGTGCAGGCGCTCCCCGAGGGGCTGCAGCTCCCCCCAGGGATGCGCAGCACCTGGGGGGGGGGGGGGGGGGGTGGTTGGGGAGGCCTTACCGGGTGGGATTGCTCCAGATCAATTCCCCAGGGATGGCTCCCATCAAAGAGGAATGCTGTTCGTTAGGGTACCGATTCAGTGGCTTCTAGTGTATCATAAACTAGATAATTTATAGGCACGGGATGGTGGGTTTCTTTTCAGAAGAAAACAACGGCGATACAGCTTTTCCAGAAATGGGGAGTGGATTCATTTCCTAAAAGAAGAGCAAACAGCCCTCGTGGTTAGGGAGATGCCCTGCCAGCGGAACAGCCGTGCGGCTCGGCTAACGTCAACGGCAAAGCTGTGATAATCCAGAGCCCTGCTGGGGGCACCGGTAAAATAAATATTAGGTCTCCTCCAATGTCAGCCCCCGCAGGGAAATTTTTATTTCCTAGAACAACAACAACAGAAAGGCTACGTAAACCGTTACACGCCCCAGCTTTTGCAGTTTTTGCCACCCTCGCCCCACAGCAGCAAGTGGATTTAAACTTAAATAAACTTCCATAACCCACTAGATGGCATCTTCCAGCAGATTTCAGTGCCTGCTGCAAGAGCCAAATTATCAAGGAAAACATTTAATTTAGAGAGCAGGTTACAGTTCCTAAGTCTAACTACATGTTAAGGCAGCTTGTACTTTCATTTTAATTATCAATGAGAACTTGTCGCCAGCTGATTTCTTCTCTAGAAATGTTAATGCTTCCATTGTTCCTCCGTGGATGGAGAAAATACCGACCCGTGAAATCCCTTTGCTCCCGCCTTTAGAGCAAAACGTATTCCCTTTATCATCACTGAATCACCTCCGGCAGCGCAGAGACTTCGGCCGCTGTTGAATAATGCATAGCCACTAAAATTGTACAACAATAAAGCTACATATACATTACCTGGTACTGTGAGAATCTAGGCTGGAAAGCTACAATACCTCTGATTTAATACTGCAGTGCCAGCGTACTGCCATATGGACCCTTATAATAACATCCACATCCCCTTGCCTCTGCAAGAGCTCTTTGAAAAGTGGTTGTGAAATAGCAGGCGGTTTCGTAGGTATGCACATAGGATTACAGCCTGCCCTTGGCAGAACATCCTCATTTATATAAAGAAATGACAGCCACAAAGTTTGAGAGTTAATTAAAAGAAAGCTACTAGCTGGCTTGACATATGTTTAAATTTAGGATTGTGAGCCTGCTTGCTAAATTAAATGTTTGCCTCGTAAATTGACTTCAGGAGAGTTGCGCAAGTTTTAACTGGGAACACAATATGGCCGGTGCTGCAGGTAGATCAGTATTTCATATATCAGAGCATCATGAACAATCAAACCCTCTGAAGAGCCTCGTAGGAATTGAAGTCTGGCTGCTCCTCGGTGATCACACTGGAAATGGATGCTCCAGGTCTTCCCTTCCCACTTTAAGATGGAGCGAATCCTGTTGGGGTTACCAAGTAAAATAATTTATATTCCATGCAGCTGCCTCGGTCCCAAATAAATAGATGTGTTTCTTCTATTAAAGGTCCAGCATTTCTCCCTCTCCTCTTTCTCCTGAAGTGTTTTGGTGAAGACGGAGCTCTGATTTTAGTCTGTTGGATGCAATGCCTTAGGGATTAATAGGGTACATGCGAAATAAACATGGGTTTATATTTCTGAGAAAGAAAAAAGCCTGTGGCTGTTAAGCCCCTAACTGGAAAGAGAAATGGTGTACCTTCCCCAGGCATCTTTTCAAAACAAATAAAGGATAAATTAATAACAGCTCAGTCCCTGTTTGGAAGCTTTCTTTGCTACCGAGCTGGGTTGCCCGGTTTGCAGCTCCTGTGTTGAGATGCTGCAGGGCAGAGTGCAGCAAAACCGGGTAGTGGTGTCATGAAACCTTGGATGAAGGATAAGGAGCAGGGGGGACCAGAGGATCTTGGCCAGCAGATGCTGGGAAAAGGCAAGAGAGCATTGTAAAATGCTAATGGGAGTGGATGTGACAGGAGTTCCCGGGATAAATTCCACAGATGGCATGATGGCATGGAAACGAGATGGCAAAGGCGTAGGGAATCAGTGCTCTCCTGCCTTCTGGTCTCCTCTGGCTGCACCTCCTCAGGGCAAGGGCTGACTCTTGTGAAGGGCCGGATTCTGACCTTGGGAGTCCTGCAAAGGTGGATAATGGAAAGCAGCGGGTCCTTTGCATCCCTGCAAGAGAGCTGAACGGTTATGGGATCCCTCCGCTCCTGCTAGGTGGTCATGAGTGAGACAAGACCTGGCTCTCCATGGCCCTAGCTGCTGTGTCAGCATAACAGCGCGGGTTAGGGGGAGAAAATACTGCTGGAGGGATGGCATATCTGCTTCTAATAGCAAGGGGAAAATGAGGACCAAAATACCACCCACGAGCCTGCTAGGTTGTTTCTTGGGTTCATGGACGCTGCAGATACGTGTTGCCACTACGAGGGATGGAGTGGGAAACGCCGGTCCAGATCTCCGTGTCCACACTGTGCCTTGTGTCAGATGGCTGCACCCATAGGGAAAGTCAACTTCGCCGCTTGTCCTTTGGGTGGGTGTTTGATAGATGTTTGTACGCTGGTGATGCTTTCTCTTTTCTGCAAATCTCATTTCTAACCAGGAGGAGAAATTTTTAAAAATGAATGAACCTCAGCTGTGACTGTGTCACAACAGGACTTTTTTTCCACGGCATTTCTTTATCCTTCAGTGTTTGAAGTTGGTTGAAGTTCAGCTCAAATCTCATGTGAACAGAATTGATTTGTTGGGGTTTTTTCTCCCCTTTTTCTTTCCCAATAAAAGGCAATGCCCAGGAACCGGCTCACCTGTTGACAGGAGCACAGCCCTCATCTGATGCTCAGCGGGGGGGTGCCTGCCAGCACGGCCCCCCCCAGCAATCCTGCTGGGCTCCCCAAAACCTGGAGCGGCTTCCAGCCAGCACTAGAGATGCTGTGAAACAATGCAAATGCTTGAATAGCTCAGAGAAGTGTGGATGATTACAGGCTTTTAAAAAACAATTGCAAGCCCTGGGACTGCGGGAGGGCATCCAGCCCTCTCCTCATCCCTCCCAGGGATGGAGAGACAGCACCAACATCCATGAACCCTTGTCCCCTGGCTGGGAAGCAAGGTAGGGAGTTATCTGTGGTGTGGCTGACCTGAGGGTTTATCTGCATAGGACAGACCTATGCACAGGTTTTAGCAGAAAAATAAATAAAATAAAAATACTGATATTCCCAGCAGATCCACCTGAGCAAGCAAAATCCCCGCAGTCAACAGGGAAATCTGCCTGCATTTACTTTGGACAAACAGAGCCCAGCAGCGTGGGGCAGGAGAAGGTGGCTGAAGCTGGATGCTGGTGGAGGATGCTCAGGGTCTTGCTTGGAAAGTGGTGCCACCACCAGCGGTTGCTCCTCCAGCCTAGCGCAAAGTGGAAGGAGTGGCCGGGTCCGTCGGCAGCCTGCAGAAGTGCAAAAGCAACCAAGGTGTTGGAAGAGTTTCCCAGAGCGGAACACTCTTTTAACTCCCCTGGCCTTAAATCAGGTGGGTAATTTCACTGCTCGCCTCTGCCAGGGGAAATTGCTGATGTCTGAGTGGAAGCACAGTCCTGGAAGATGAGGCAGCGATGGCTTGCTGAGAGGATAAATACTGGAGCAGAGCGTGAAGCAAGGAGGGATGTGAGCCTCCTGCATTCCACATTGCAAGCGGATGCACCAACACGTCCGGAGATTTGCTTTGCATGGGAACGTGCTGTTCCCCAGGAGCAACCTGAATCCACTGCCCACCTCTGGGCCAGGCTGCCCAACCGGCAGGACATTAGTGGTTGAGGAGAAAAAGTCCTTGCTGCATTTTGCAGGGACTGAACTGTCCTTGCTCTCCCCTCCGGGCTTTGGTGGTCGGTGAGGACCCCGCTTCTCCAAGCACAGCCTTGCACAAAACGATGTCAGGCTGCTTTAGTTCTAGCACTGTTTTCCCAAAGCAGCCCTGACAGTTTGCGCATAATTATCAGTGAGGCTCAGTTTGGGGATGAGGAGACAGAGGGTCTATTCCTGGCCGTCTACTCAAGTAACCTATTTTAAAAAAAAATGAAAACCGCAACTGTTGTTGCAGTCTTTCTGGCTGGAATAGGCAATGAGCCTTGTCTGCTCCCTCTGCTCTGAATTCAGAGCTGCTGCAATGAATCGGACTGATTCCAAGTCCAGTGGAGCCAGCCAGGCAGACTGCAGTCAAGATGTCCCCAAAACTCCCTGGCTCCCGCTTCTCTGAGCACGCCGTGAATTTTGAGGCCAACGTTTTCTGCGCTTCTCAAGGGATTTGGAAACTCACGCTCTAATAATTAAGGCAGCTTTGAACATCTTAGCCTTCAGCCTCACTTTTCTGACTGTTTCCCGTAGCAGCCGTTCGTGCTTGGAACAGGTACCAGCTTTTAAAATGTGCTCGCCATGGGCTTGCATGGTTTTAGCAAGGAGGAACTTAAAGAGACTCTCCAACGCATATATGAGAGCAACACAGGGCTGATTTTGAGGGAGGTTTGCAGCTTTCCTATGAACATGAGTAGTTTGTGCATCACTGAGCTGAACCTGGAGGAGAGGTCTGCTCTTCTTCCAGCTTGCTGGACGCACTCCGGGATGAGAGGAGCATTGCTTGGGTCCGAGGTCTTCTTCAGGGTGGATCTGCAGTGGATCAAGAACACTTATGTGCTCAAGCTCTCCTTTAACAGATTATTTGTGAAGTGTGATAAACTTTGTTTACACCATTAAAAAATAACCTTATGGAACGGGGAAAGAAGGATAAAGGTGCTTAACTCAGCACTACAATATCTAGCGCTGAAGATAGCCAGGAGAAAGGGAAAAATACAGTTGGTTATTAGAAAATTTAAGTGAAGTGCATAAAAACTTAGGCGATATGGATAATATAATCTCGAGTTACTGTGCTCAGCCCCACCAAGGGGAGAGGAGCAAGGGCTATAAAATGTAAATAGATGAGAACCAAATTCAGAACAGATGTCAAGAAGCACCTTCCCAAGCGGAGAATCAAAAAAGCAGGGAATGACCTGCCAGGCAAGGCTGGAGCGGACACATTGGGGCTTTCCAAGGTGAGAGGTGTCCCTGGAGCACAAGCCTGGGGCTAAGCACAGAGAGAGATGTGCCAAATGGCCTCTGCAAGATCGTGTCCTGCCTTCTCCATCTGACATAAAATCAACCTCAGGATTTTTCATACTCAAAAAAAAAAAAAAAAAATTACTGCCATCAACGAGGGGAGCTTGGGCAGCCCTTCTCATGGGAACCTCCTGCTTCTTCAGCCCTATGGATTGAAAATGTGAGATGTTCAGCCTCAGAGGGGATCCAAGTGACCCAGCAGGTGCCTTTGCCCATTGCCCATGGGGTGCCCAACTCGGGGAGAAGGTGGCATTGCTGCCACCTGAGCAACGAGCCAGTGCAGGGGGTGTGTGGTGGGGGCTTCTCCCCAGGACATGGATCTCCCCACCTTCCCCATGAATCCTGCTGGAGCACGTCTTGCAGACGCTGATTTCTGTCACTGCTGGATGAGCATTTGGCGGCTGAAGTGGCTGCTAGCAGGTGTCTCAAGTGCCCGACTGGAGGGCACGGCACTGAGCCTGCCCTTGCTGAGCTGCTTTTCCAGCGGGGGGAAGACTCTCCTTTCTTAAAATAGGTCCTCTCCAAGGGCTCTTGTGTTCAAGAGCCAGAAGGAAACCGGGTCCTTTGTCCTTTATCTTCTGTCTCTAAAAAAAGCAGAAAAAACAGTGCCTGAGAAGCAGAAAAGCAAGGCAGACGCGGTGTGGGATGGGACAAGAGGATGAGATTGAGAAGGCAGGCACCCGACAGCGTTGTGGTGCTGACCCGTGGCGATGCACCGGGAGAGCCGAGAGCTCTGTGCCGCCGGGAGCTTGCTGCTCAGGCCTGTGGGATGAGTTGTACCGAGTCGGGTCAGCACTTCTCCTGTGTCTCAAAGACATTGCCCTCCGCATCTTCAAGGAGCTTCACACTTCCAGGCTGCCGTGTGGCTCCAGGTAGCCATCAGCCAGTGATGGAGTTGCTCAGCCACACGATGTATTTTCCCAGTTTTTTATCTTTTAGCGATGAACTCGTATTGTAAAGCCAGAGGTTTGGACACCCTCCAGTTTCCTTCCTCCTGCCCAGTGTCCCCAGGGTTGCTCTCAGTCTTTCTATTGCTTCAGAGTCTGCTAAGACTTCTGGTCTCTGAGACACACAAAGACATTGTGTAAGGAATTGTACAGCTCCCCTCCCATCAGCTGAACCTTGTAGTTCAGCAAAAATCCCATTATTCTTTAACTCTAATATATGGAAGTACACACAGACTATCTGGAGGTCAATGAAGAGGTAGTCGTCTCTTTGGAAGGCCCTGTCTCGACAGGCGTTTCTAGCAGGCAAATGCTCCTTTGGAGGTGTTTTTTTCTTCTTGGACTACAGAAGATGCTACGGTGACTCACTTGGACATTTGCACTTGGAGAGCTGAAGCTCAGCGCTCAGAGTGCTGCCTTTGGGACTTTCCTTCTCCTCCCCCTGCAGTCTGCAGTCCATCCCTCCCACCCTCCTCCTCTCCCTTCCTCTCCTCCTGCCATGTGAGGCAGCCCAGCTGGTGACGAGTCTCCTGGGGCAGCAAAGAACAACCTTAAGTGGCTGCCTACATGAGAGGCGGTGATTAACCTGGGGCCATCAGGAAAACTCACTGTGACAAGCTCTCAGTGCTGGCAACCTGCCTGCGCTCCCCGGGCTTCTTCTGCAGGGAGGAGGACAGAGACGTACCAGAGGCTGGCGTGGGGGTAGGAAGGGAGAAGGGGTGATGCTGCCTTTGGAGGAAGCCTGGGAAGCAAAACTCCACGTGTCCCATACCTGTGTTGCTTAGAAGGTGAGTCTGCAGGGCCAACACGAGACACTCCAGGCTGTGGCTGTCATATCACATCGCTGTTACTATTGCTGAGGATTCGTCATTCAGCAGCCCTATGGTTAAGACTTGAGCCTATTGAGCAAGGCGCTGTGCGAGGTTTCTGCCTTATTCCCAGGGGATGCAGCATGATGAAAGATACCTGGCAGCTTCTTCGAGTGTGCTAATAACCACCATCTTGCCGTACGTAGCACTACAGTACACAGCACTGCAAGACAAAGAGCTTCCCATGGGGTTCCCCCAGACTCTCCCTCCTGGGAAACACACCTAAAAGCTTCAGAGGAGTCAGGAAAATTCATCCTCCCAGGGAGACTTGAGACTGAGCCCTGTCCGTATCGTGGAGAGGCAGCAGAGAGGAAATAACAGCCGCAAAACTCCCTTGGCCTGAGCTGTGTGGTCACTGTCATGGCAGGGGTGGTATCAGGGGATGCCCTATTATCAAGGTAGAAGCAAAGGAGAAGTGTTTGTGGTCTGCTGGTGCCCCAGCACACCCAGCTGCAAATCTGGTGTTTGCTTGCTTAATTTGTTGGGAACTGGAAAAAAAAAAAAAAAAAAAAGGTCAGTTCTGGGACTCCCAGATTTCAGCCTGGAGCTGATGTGTGGGTTTGCCTGGGAGAGCTAGCAAGGGAGGAACTGGGTGAACTAGAGTTCGGAGAGCAGCCTCTTGCTTTGCTGCTGGGCTGTCTGAGAAGGGAGAAGAGTAGCTGTGATTTATCAAGGTTCGAGAGCCACCCAGGGTCCCTGCCAGCTCCTGGCAGAGCCCCAGCACTGCTTGCTCCTGCTGACACAGAGTTGGAGAGATCTGCCCTTCCTTCCTCTGGAGGGTGTTTTACCCACTGCCGATGAAGCAGGACCTCATGAACACACATGTAAACGTGTCCAGTGCTGGAGAAGAGATGCTCTCAGCTGGAAAATCACGTTTCCCTGCTCCTCACACAGGAATTACAGAAGCGTGGACTATCCTATGGACTTACGTGGGCTGTTTCTCCAGCCACCATCATGTCCAGCTCCCCTTTCCCTCCCTGAAATAAATAAAGACAGACTGAGAAAGAGCAGCGTGACTGCAAATCTCTCTAGAGACCTGTGTCAGAACCACTTGCTCTCATAACTGTGTCTAACGGGGTATGCAAGAAGCCTAATGAATCTCTGTCACGAACCCATGTGCGTGTCCTGGCTGAGTACATCGTCCTCCAGCACCCTGAAGGCAGCTGACAAATAATCAAATTAGGACAACCCCAGACTGGTTGGCGGCGGGTCTGCCAGCTCCTGGCACGGCGGCTCTCGGGGTAGGTGAGAGCTCCCCACGCTGCCCCGCTCCCCATGGGACCCCATCCCTCCCTGGGCTGGGACGGGGCCGGTCCCTGCCATGGGCATCAGGGACAGCATAGAAAAGGCTGTCTGCTTGTACTTTCTTGGAAATGCCAACTGTCAGAATAACTAACAGCGGTGATGGACAGCAGTGGGGAATAACGCTGGAAATGAGTCGGAGAGGCAGGAGAGACACGGGAGAGAGGGGCCACCCTGGGGGACCGTGCATGAGGTGTCTCTGCCAATGTATCAGTTCTTGAAAGAAAAATAGGGTGACCACAGAGCTGGTTGGAAATACTTCAACAGAACATTATTTTTTTTCCCCCTCAGAGATTGCCAATTTGTTAAATCCCAGTTGTTTTTCACAAGCAGATTTCAAGGACGCTGTGACAAACCTCAGGCAGGTGATGGGCCCCAGCTCTCCCCCCAGCTCTGAGGCCGGCAGACCTAAGACCTCACATATGGGCTCACTCCTGGGGCTGTTCCTGTTGCAAGGAGGAGACAGCACAGAAAATGCGATACGCTGAAGCTGCAAAACCCACTGCTGTTTTTGAGAGCTGAGTACAGAGCCAGGGAGGCATTCCCAGTGTCACCCAGCTGACGTGTTCAAGATGCCCCGATGCCCTGGTGCACCCCCAGACCCACGACCACCTCCGCCCCACGAGATGCTTTGCTGGAAGCACTCAGATACTTCACTGTTGCCATTCTCTAATGGCTTTCCAGGATCGCCCGCGTGCTCAGCTGGGCTAAAAACAGGGCCACGAGCAGGAGACGTCGGCTGTCTGGTAACAGCAGGCTGTGTCTGACATCCAGATGGGGACCACGGGGTCTCTCGGCACAGAAAGCCACCCCTGCCTGTGACATTTTCGCCAGCTAGCACATATTCCAGTTTGGACCAACATGCCAAAAATGGCTTCTGAGCTTTCTAAAACCACGCGCCTTCCCATCCCTCCTGCCTGCTGGAGAAACCACCCACCCAACCATGTGGTTCCATGTTGGGGGAGCACAGGACACCCCAGTCCGCAGGCAGACAGCACGGCGAGCGGCTCTTCTGCTGATGTAGAGCCTCTGGGAGCATCTCTACAAGCATCTCTGCCATTCCAGGCACAGCGATGTAAATGATCGCTTGAGGGTTTCCCAGCCGCAGGCTGACACGTGGCAGAGCTCCGGGAATCTGTGAACTTCTTGCCCAACTGAGACAGCCAGCCTGGCAGTTGGCTGGGAGGGCTGGAGTTGTCTCCCCAAATCAAATGCCCTGCAGCAGTGTAGCTCTGCTAGAAGCCATGTTTCTCACCCTATCGTAAGACTGATCCTTTACTTCCACTTCCCAAATTTGTGCCTCTTAGTGCCTGGCTTTAGGTAAGCACAGAGATGTGTGGCTGGCTGGGCTTCGTGGGCTGCCCTTGAGCTGGTCCCATCTCCTCAGGGGCAAAGGCAGCTGGAGGGGCAGGGGAACCCGGGGGAGAACCTGGAGGGGAACCCGAAGGGCTGCGCTGGGCTTGGAGAGTGCCGGTGGTACCTTATAACTGGAGACCACCTGGGGTTTTGCAAGCTAAAGAGAGCCCAGGCTACCTCCTCTGCTGAAGAAGAAATTAATAGGCTAATTTACGGTACCCAAATGAGAGCTCTGCCGGGAAGACACAGCTTGTAGGGCTGGCAGAGCTTTGTCAGGAGGGAGTGAGGGGGAACTGGGCTTGGAAGGGAAGAGCCAGGCATAAATAGTCCCAACCATTCAAACTGAATAGCCCTGAGAGCAACTGAAATGTTAGAGAGAGATGGCACTGCCTGATGTGTGGGAAAATGTTCAAAGGAGCAGATTTGTCTTTTACTCCCCAAACAAGCCTTTGGCCCTACACTTAGGTACAGTCTCATCAGCGTGGGGTAAATCAGAAGAAATCTGTATGCTGGTGGATGCATGGTGTGGCCCTTGAGCCACTTACAGGCAGGCTTCAGGGACTCTTACTGCCTGTGCTTGCTGGTGGGGATATAAGCTGTATGTTTAATACATGCATCCTAAATGGGCTTCTTTTTATAGACCTTAAAGAAGTGCGCTAATAGCTTTGTCCTGCCCTTCTCTGAGGGCTCTCAAGGCAGTTTATGGAAGGGAAATGCTAGTGTTTCCATTTCAGTGTGGTGTCAAGGGACTCGCTAACCCCTGCGCAGCCGTTCGGTGACAGACAGGCTGAGAAACAGCCCCGGTGTCTGGCCCCTGGGCTCCCGCCCGCAGAACCCGAGGGGGACGACCGCAGCTGCATCCTATGGCAGGTACCATGCCCTGGCCCTGGGCTGCCGTCCCCTCCGTGTGAGCCTCTGTAAGTCCCTGAAATGCAGGGGACTGACTTAAGGGGGGATGTTGAGAGGAGGTAGGTAATGCTGGACAAGAGGAAAGAAATTAAAATAATAAAAAAAATGAGCTGACAACATTCCTTTGAGCTTCCACAGACATGAACCGTCTGCTCTACAGGCATCTGGGTGTCTCTCATCAGCTTGCTTGGTTTGTTCCTCTGTACGTTTTAGTTGCGTGGATGAAGAGAAGAGAAATGTCACGGCAGAGAAGAAGAAAGATAGAAGACGACTACAAAAAGCTGCGAGCTGCCAGTGTGTTTTGAGTTGCTTTATTCTGAATCAATATTGAACCAAAGAGGAATTATAAATCTAGCAGATTACAGCTGAAGCAATGCCAGGGCATCTGTTTCCAGATATTCTTTTTTTTTTTTTTTACTGGCTAGAGCAGCTGTTTTTACAAGAATCCACAGTAAAAGAGTTATTAAAACAAAGCGGGGAAAGAAATAACAATAAACGGGAGATATATAGCAGACAAGGAGTAGCAGAGACAGGGGGCTGGGAAATAAATGGAAGAGAAGAGGAAGAACCCGACAACCAACAGTTTGTAACCAGCATCAGGCACTACGAAATCTGGAAGATATTTGTTTTACAAGACAGTGATCCCTGGCTCCAGGATTCTGCTTGGTGATTTATGGCTCGTGGCAGCTGTTGCAGAGGTTGAACTAAGAGCAACAGAGACAGAAAAGTGGAAACTACCCGTAGCACTTACCTGTTGTTTCCTAATGGAAGATTTATTAGCAGGAGGCAAATGGGGGTGGCTGGGGGTAGTTGGAGGCAGACTCCCACCTCTGTTGCTCCCCATGCCCAGGATCAAATTAACCTTTGATGAAATTCAGGTTGTAATTAAGGCGATGGGCACAGAAGTGAGGGCATTCATGTGGCTTAAAGCCTTACTGTGCTTCAGCCGAGATGATGTAATTGGCACGAGAATGCTCATAGCCTGGCTGAGGATGGAATAACATGTTAGATTAAAGCACTGTGAGGTCATGAAGCCCGTCATCACAGCCCCAGCAGGCCACCGCAGCTTACTGGGAAGGTGTGAACCTGCTCAGCCCGGGCCAAGCCCATCAGCACTGGGCATGGGCCAGGATGGTGCTGGGGTGCCTGGCCTGTTCGTTGGTCTCCAGCAAGTCAGGCAGCCTTCGCTTTCCCAAAACCTTTATGTAATGTAACAGATTTCTACAGAAAATATTCTAAGAGATAAAATTAACCAAAACCTGCTGTCCCTCCCATAGTTTGATCATTCCCTACACACCACCCTTTCACAGTCTCTAGCTCCCCAAAGGGTGGCTCCCAAACCTTGAAAAGCCTTTTTACAACGATATTTTGCAGGATTTACCCTGGTGGCCCTCTAGTTAAACGGTCCCTGATGTTTGGGAGCTCCATCCTAGCCTGGGGCAGATTGGCACCTGCTTCCCCCGGCCTGTGTTCTGCTAGCTCAAGTGCTTTGCAAAGCCCTAAAAATGCCTTGAGCAGGGAAGGTGCTGTCTAACACTACATCTCATTCTTGCTCAGCCTCTGCCGTGTTTAGGTGCTGTATTCCAGCATGCCCTGTGTTGTGCGCTTGTCTCGAAATCGGGCAAAGACCCCTTTTCCAAGAGCAGCTTAGGACCACAAGCAGGGGCTCATATTCCCCCTGTTACTTTACCAGCACCGATCACCATGGCTTGCAGAACTGAGAAGAGGATTTTGACTCGTATCTGAAGTCATTCAGAAGCCAGAAAAGAAAATCAGCCAACAATAAACCGTCGTGCTTAACTTTCTATACCGGGAATGACCCTTGCGTTTGCAAACAGCACTTACCTGAGAAATGCAGAAGGGATGTGGGAGGTAGCACCCGCTGCAGCCAACAGAAAGCCGCCCACTCAAGTTGTTGAGGATTTGGCCTTGTGTTTGCTTCAGGTTTATTGATTCATTTTGCAACAATGCACTGTAAATAGATTTATTCTTCCAGTTATAATCGAGCTGGTGAGGGCTTGGGAAGTGGAGACTGAAAGCAAGCTGAATAGACATCAAGCCCCAAAGAAGACACTTGTGGAATGAATACATCTCCTAGATGGTGGGAAAAGAGAATGAATGTTCTCTCTCTGTACACCGCACTGGGCACAGCCCTGCAAGCATGGATCCAGCGCTGCCCTCCTTTGGGGCCGGCTCCGCTTGCCCATGGGAAGCCCCACTCGTGCCCACAGCCACAGCTGAGTGCTCCGGTGCATCCCTGGAGGGTACTGTGAGCCCCGTCCCTACCTCCCTGTGGCAATGTCCTGTCTGAAAACCTGATTTTTACTGTCTTTTTAACTCAGCCCTTTCCATTAAATAAGGAGAAGCAGAATTCTTTTCTTTCCCCCTTTTCTCTAGCTTGTGTCTTTAATTGCTGAATCTTCCATCTTTTCTAAAGCATCCGAGGAGCGCAGAGAGCAAAGGCCCTCCAGCCACAGCTGCAGCTCCAGGATGCGACCCAAAGAGAAATTATTTGTGGAAATTTGCAGTCAGCTCACAGATATCTGCTGAGCAGAAAGGCGGCAATCTTCCCCTAATCCACAATTTGATGCAGATTATTCATACTGTGCTGCTGAAGAGTTAATATACTTGGCTGGGACAGGATAGAAATGATGCCTACTTAATATGACAGAAAATAAATAGAATCTGCTTTCGAAGGATGCATTGACCGAGCTGTCGTGCCTGATGTTGGGGAGACAAGTGTCTACAAGCTTCAGCTTAATGTGGCGTGGAAATATATTGGGTTGTATTTATGCCCATATACAATACTTAACCGGCTATTGTGCTGATTAAATATTTAATTGGCTGTCTGTGAGGAGAAATGCACCATTAGTCTATAGGGAATTAGACTGTTCCTTGCGCCTGCTCTTAGATAAAATGTGTAATTCCTTGTCACTTAAGCATAATGTTAAGTGCCCGTTAAGGAGGTGTTTTCCAGGGAAATAAATACAAAACTTGCCTGCTGGCATTGCCCTGGGTGGACCCCCATGTGCTTCAGTGTGGGCACAGCCCTCAGGGGCATCCCAGGGCTCAGGGGACAGCGGGGATGCTCAGCCTGTCCCCTGCATGTCACTGCTGGCCAGGGCACGGAGCCAGGGAAAGGCTTTTGGGGATCCTGCACTGGCTTTTGGAAGTGCTGGTCAAGGCAGTTGGTGATTTCAACCCCTTTTCCCCCGGTCTTTTGCAGTATGGCTCGTCCAGGTACTGTAAGGGGAGAGAGAAATGCAGAAAGCCCAGTGGGATGCTCCTAAAATACAGCTCCTTGCTGCAGCTGGGTGAGGGGAGCGAGCTCGGTCGGTGACCATCACGGGAGTTTCTTTGCCTGGTTTTGTTGGAGAATCTGAATTCAATGGGGGGAAGAGGAGGAGGAAAGAGGAAGGGAGAAAGGCTTATGAAAGCAACTGCTTCTTCCCTTCCTCAGGGCTACCCTGGGGTACAGCAAAAGCAAAGTACTCAGAGCAGAGCTCACTTACCTTGCCGACTGCACTGTGCTGAATACCTGCAAGGGAAAAACCAGGAATGTGCTGAGTTTTATTCCTTATCATTATAATTTAATGAAAATCCTGGACCTCGTGATGCAAAAGATAGTGGTATTTTATTGGAAAAACTCCTTGCTCTTGGAGCGCAGCATCGCGCCAACGGCTTCCAGCAGCACGTATCCCAACGCCTGTGCAGCCTCTGCCGGCCGTGCGGGCAGAGGTTCCCCCCGCCACGGGCTGACACGGCTCTTTGATTCATCCCAGCAATGAAGCTGCCATCTCTGTTGAATAACTGATCCTTCAGCAGCGTAACTCTTTTTCCATTGACAATTTGGCAGCCTTCGCCAACTGGCTCCTTCTCTTCAGCAAATTTTCATGTCTGTGCACGCGTGCCTGCTGCAGAAGTGGCTCCAGGGTAGCATCCCCACTTGCAGCAAGGTGCCCACTCTGCTGGTTCAAAAGGACTGTCCAGCTTGTCCAGCTAGCCTGTCAATAGCAAAACCCAGTATTCTGAATAATGCAGCTTCATCTGTGTCCTTAGAGCTGGTGCTGGGCTGAACTATCTGGTAAGCGTGGCTCTTTGCTGCTCTCCCACGCTCCCTGCACTCAGGGGGCTTTTACTCTACAACAAGTGGCCCTGAACTCCAAAGCTTCTCTTAACAGGGTTGACCTGAAGACACAACTGTCCTGGGACAGATAATAAGGAAAGTCCCACCAGGACTGGTGCAGTGAAGGCGCAGTGTTCATTTTAGCCAGGATTCATGTCCTCATTAAATGTGGGCAAATCAAATTAACATCCCCCTGGCTGGCATGGACAGCTCAGCTGGTGGCAGCTTCATGCCTGTGATGTGCTGTGATGTCCCCAAGCAGGGGCAGGTCCCATCAACCCCCCCTGCAGCTCTACCCTCCCGGCTGCTCGACTATCTCCTCTCACCCTTTGCTGGGGCTGGGAACATTTCAGGGCATCCAGCCTCAAAACCCAGGCTGAAAGGAGTTGGCCCAGTCCTGGGAAATTCCCTGGGGACAGCAACGTGGTGACATTGGTGGTGCAGGACCAGGAGTCAGAGTTGCATTCAGCAAGGTCCATCCTCCCAGCGTTGGCCAGGAAAGCTGCTCTGCCGCGGGGAATATTTAAGTGCCAGCGGCCAGGGCTGCCTCTGTCCTCTCCTCTGCTCTGCTCCACTGGCAGGGGACACAGGACCATGGGACACACGTGGGGCTGGCGTGAACTCAGCCCGTGCTGCCCTAGGGACACTTCCCGAATGTGGGGCAGTGATGGTCCGTAGGGAAGCTGGGGCTTCTTGGGTCGCCTCACTCAACACCGACCAGCAAAAAGCCAGAAAATCCAACCTGGTTTTGCTACAAACAGCTCTGGGACAAGGGACACAGCTGGGAACGAGGGATGCACCTCGTGGTGTCTTTGAGTCTCTGAGTCCCTGATTAGCTGTGCTGGGAAGTGAGGAGCAGAGGGAGGGTCCTGCCCCCCACTTCCAACAGTGTCACCTGCTGCCAGCACCCCCATCCCACCCCTCGGCTCCCCTTCTGGTCCACTGCAAGGTGTGACACCAAGTCAGAGCTGCCACCAGCCCCATGAGGACCAGCATCAGGGAGATGTCAGCGCGGCTCCCTGGAGATATCGCTCAGCTCTGAAATACCCCGACCCGAGCCGGGTCCTGCCTCCCTGGGCTCTGGGGCTTCGGGCGAGGTGGATGCAGATTGCCTTAGTCAGGTTGGTTGGGTTTTCTTTCTTTTCCTCCCTTTTTCCTTTTTTTTTTTTTTGCTGGCTTTCACACCTCCCCTCACTCTCTATTTTTGATCAACTGAGTCAACCCTGAGTTTGGCGCTCAAGGAGTAGAAAGGTGATCCCGCTCCATCAGTGGGGCACAGCCCACGCACCTCCCCTCTGCACGGCTCCCCGGCCCATGCTGGCTCTGCACTGGCAGCTCCCCGCCACGAGCAAAACCACTATAATACATTTTTGCCTCTGTGAAGGTGGGAGTTAAAGGGCTGAGCATCTGAAACCCCCAGTGTGGAGTTGCACCAGCCCTTAGGAGATGCAGGAGATGCAGAAGAGCACAGGGTGGGCATCCTACTAGCTCTGCAGACCCCAGTCTTAAAACTGGGACACCAGTGGGACATCAGCTGCTCTGGGCAGGGGACATAGGCTAAGGGAGGTGAGGGGCTGGGGGAATACTTTGGGGGGAGCTGACATGGGGTCAGAAGCCCCTTCCCAGTCCAGGGACACATCTGGGTGAGCAACTCCTGGGGGTTGCATGCCTGCGTCAGCTCTTCCCGGTGCCAGAAGCACGTCTGGCTTCCATGCCCTTGCTCCAACCTTGGTGATTTGAGCTGTGCAGGATGTGTGTGGGTCCAATTCTGGGTTTTGCTCAGCCACCAGCAGCAGGCTCGGCAGGACCTCATTGTCCCTGTCACGGGGCTGAGTCCATCCCTTGCACCCTGGGGAGAAGGGGCTAGGAGAGGCATGGGGTTTTAGCTTTTCTTTAGAAAATTAATCACACTTTAATTACAGTGAAACCTGGAGACATGGCAAAGGATTAAGTGGATTATCTTCAAAGTAATTTGTTATCAAATATTTATCCTTCTGGGAAGGGAGATGCAGCCTGAGAGATTCTGCATTATCCGTGCTGCCAGCTAAGGACGTGCCGTGTCCTTCGCGCCTCCCCCTGCCCCTATCCCCCCCCGACCCCCTTGGTGCAGGCTCAAAATGCAAAGCGGGGTCCCTTGTCCCCTGGAGCCCCTCATCCCCTGGAGCCGGTGGCTTCAAAGCCAGCGCTGTGTCAGGGCTTTGCCCCTGCAAGCCCATGATGCTGCAGGAGGGGAGATACCAGTGCCTTACTGGTGGTCTCTGGTCTGTAAGGTGATGCAGCGGGGACAGCCAGCACCGCTCGCCAGCTCTGGCAGCAGGATGGATGCTCCCAGCTCCGCTCCCTGCCAGTGCAGCCGCAGCGGAGGGGAAGGGGCCGGGGGGCTGCGGCGAGCGGCAGCTCCATCGCTGCCAGAGGAGCCAGCGAGTTGCGTGGTAAATCGGATTCAGCCTGAGCTCTTTATCCGTTCGGCAGACTGTGGGTTTAGTGCTTGGATGCTTCATTAACTAATAATAATGAGTCATTGTATTTGCCTCCTGGGTATTGTAAATGATCTGGTGTCAGGAGATGCCACGAGGACATGGAATCGCAATGAGGCTGAAACGGGCTGAGCTTGGAGCACAGATAAAACCAACGCAGACGTACCTCCCTGCTCCCCACCTGGGGACATGGCGCCCGGGGAGGGGATGGCAGCGCAGGCACCCGTTTGCACCCCAGTTCCGCATGCAGAGAGGGAGCACTCTTCCCCGGCCCCCAAAATCCTCCTGTGCACCCCAGGGAGTGCGGGGGAAGCATCCTTTTGGTCTCGATAAACACGCAGCCCTTTCCCCTGGGATAGGCGCCCACAGTGTTTAGTTTGCCTCCAAAATCTGACCCCAAGAAGCTGCTGATTAAACCAAAGGGGACAAAAGAAATCAAGATGAAAGCAATAAGGGAATCATGAAAAAAAAAAAAAGTGGGAAACAAGCTGGTGGGCTGACTGTGCAAAGAGCAGGAGGCAAGCGGAGGTCATTTCAGCTCAAACATTGTCAAGGGTGCCAGCAAGCGTACCTCCTGCTGGGAGAGACAGCCACCAAGGGTCTTCTTCTGCCTCAGTTAACACGGGAAACTCCAACCCTTAAGAGCCTCCGGGCTGGCGGAGCAGCGGTCCCCGTGTGTGTCACCGTGTCCATGCCACAGCCGGGTAAGCCGGGGCTGTGCTGGGCGAGGGTCCCCGCGATGCTGTGAGCTGCTCGGAGCCCAGATTTCATCCCAGCCACGCGCCCTTTGCTACAGGCATTGCTTCAGTTTTGGGGGACCAGGACACCCTTCAGTCCAGAGCCTGGGCGCCGCAAAGCATGTTCTGGTGCAGCGTGCGGCCACCTCCGCTAACCCGACTCATCACCCCATCACGGAATGAACCAGCTTTGTTTGACAAGACATTGTTTTCCATAAACCGTGTGGACAGGCATTAATTAGATTTCTATCCTTTAATTCTTTATTAATTGAATCTTACATCAGCTTCTCTTTTATTTTGCCTAGGATTAAAGCCAGGCTGAGCAGGCAGGGCCGATCTGGGTCATCCCACGTCCTCTCTCCAGGAGCTAGCTCACCTTTACCACCCCCTTTACCTCCTGCAGCATCCCCAGCTCTGGGCTTCACTCCAGGACCCGGCTCGGGCAGGGCACGGAGCTGAGGCACCCCAGCCTACTGCTTCTCCAGTGTTTATTCGTGGCAGATGATATTTAATAAGGCCGCATCATTAATGAACTAGAAAGTGCTTCAGCAGCCTGACGTGAGACAAATATAGCTGCCTGCTCATTTCCAAATACCAAACAGAAATATTTGCTGCCTGTTTCTCCCTGTTATGTATCATCATTAGCAGTTTTGCCATCTCTATTAAGCATTTGTCTGTAATAATACAAATATAATTTTAAAAACTCCTTTGTTATGGTCCTTAACCCTTCTAGGCATGGTTTTTCCCTGGCATTTTCATCTTGCTTGTTTGCATTCTTAACATTTCACATCTTCCATAACATAACGAGTGCTATCTAGTTTTCCTTGGCTATATATATATTTTCCCATTTTAATTGCTGCTTTCATTTCACCACCGAACCACAAGAGCTTTAATTGTTTCCTCCTCTGACTCCGTAGTCAGGCTTTTCGGTCCCTCTGTTTGACTCCGAAAGCTCCCTCCTAATTGCCAGCCATATCTTTTTCCATCTGATTTTCTCCTCTCGCAGCCAGCCGCAGCGTACGAGCCTTCCCAGGGATGCGATGGCTGTTTACACATTCTCCTCTCTCGCGCTCCAGGCAGGTTTATTCCCCACCAGAGGAACAAGGTCTGCTGCAGCGAGGCATCCCACTGCACCTGAGTCCCAGTTTGGAGGGGGCTCCTCCAGCCACATAGCGATGGTC
This sequence comes from Astur gentilis, assembly GCF_929443795.1. NCBI lineage: Eukaryota > Metazoa > Chordata > Aves > Accipitriformes > Accipitridae > Astur > Astur gentilis. Next base: position 15,254,008 of record NC_064905.1, read on the forward strand.
GAGCTGGGCTTACTCGCTGCCCTCCCCTGTCCCCATCCAGCAAAGCAGGGGGATGGACCCCGACCCCCAGCACCGTGACTCAGTTTCCCTTCCCGAGGGTGCCCATTACACAACATCCCACCTTCGCTCGGCTGTGGGAGGTGAAGCAGCAAGAAAACTCCCACTGTGCTGCTGGAGATGGAAAAAATAGGGAGAATGTGTCAGCGCAGTTTCTCTGAGCAGTGGCATGAAGACACTCGTGTGACTCCGATTGTATTTTCTCCCATGTGCAGATGCTCTGCACCCTGCCTGTGACCCTGCGTGGGGTGGGATGCTGCCGGCACAAATGGGCCGTGGGCTCCTGGTCCCTGTGAGGGGAGGCAGAAGCTGCTGCAGGGAGTCAAAAGCAGGCAGAGACCTGGAGGAAACACCCCGTGGGACCTCATATCTGCTGCGGATGCTGCCCATCTTGCACCCAGGGAGATGTCTGGCTGGGAAAGGGGATGGTGCTGCTCTGCTGGAGATGTGTCAGGGTGTGGAAGAGTGATGGACACGGTGATGTCCCACTGGGTCCCCACGGTGGGAGCCCCGTATCGGGTCTCCTCCTGCGGGGATGCCCCAGCACATGCCGGCCGCTCCATCGTGTTTCATCACCCAGAGCCCTGCTGCGGACAAGAATCCCTTCCCCAGGAACGGCACGGTGCAATGCGAGTGCTCACCCATCCCCCTCGCTGCTATGATGCATCCACAAGCCAGCCCTGCAAAACCCCTCCCAAGGGCTGGGGGGCTGCCGCTGGGCTTTAAAGCCCTTCCAGAGCTCCCCAAAACCAATGTAGAGGTTGAGGCAAAAATATCAGCTGGGCAGGGTGATGGGGAAATGGGAACATACGTGGGCTGGCAGACCTGGATGGGTCCTTCAGTTGCAGCCAGCGAGGTGCTGGGATTAAACGCTTTAAATGCAGCCCCGTGCAACATGAACCTGAAGATGTCTGCTTGGTTAGCGAGGTGACGGCAGCTCTGTCCGTCCTGGGGCTGGATATAACTGGGACAAATTTACCGATCAAGAAGAAAGCGAGTTTTGAGGCCTTGGCAGTGTGTGTGAGCAGGTCCTGTGGGACTGACCTGGGGAGTCAGAAGCATCTGTGCCCCTGGCATTGCCCCGGGGCCGGTTTTGGGGCTCGCTGCTGGATTCTCCGTCTTTGAAACAGCCATTTCCACCCATCTGCTGAGCAGGGACTTACGTCCACCTCCCCCCGTTGATGAGAGGGAAAGAAATCTCCAGGCAATGAGTTATTGCTGCTTTGAACCTCCGTCTCTGACACAGTGGGTGCTTGCAGAGCTTGCCAGCCCTTTCACTCTGCCTTCCCTTGTCCTTCATCGCCGGCATTGGCGCGAGGGAACAGCCCTTTCTCATTAGATGGGCTGCTGTCTGCGAGCCCTGTGCTGGGTAATTGGCAACAGAAGATGCCACACCAGGAAAATTGCAGGAATTGACTTAGGGATAAAAGTTGAGACTAAGGAAGAGGTCCCAGCAGAAGCTGGTCCTTCGTCTGGGACGTGTCCTTGTATATGGATTAAAAGAGAAAAAAAGTGGATTAAGGTGCCTGCAGTGTGGTCCCCTCCTGCACCTCCAGGCATTTGCACTGTGCAGAGCGCATGTGCTTGTGCTCGAGCAGCCCTTTGGCTGGAGGCAGGAGACGGAAGACCCACGTGGGATGAATTTTTGGTGGAACAGAGGAGCCAGAGGAGCTAGACTCTCAGAAAGCAGCATCCACAGTTGCCAGGGAGGAGATGGGCCAGCACTGCCCTGACGAAGTGAGGCAGAGCATCTTGTGTCCTCTCTCAAACCAAGCAGATCATGAGTTTCTACATTTTAATCACATTTTCTGTGATCTCAGTATTTGTCTTCGGGTTTCTGAGCTTTCGGGCTTGTTTGCATGGTGATTTCCAGGCCATCTCTGCAAATGTGAAATCTAGAAAGGTGCTCCTGTTTGGAAGGAAAGCCATGAGCCAGGGATAACTGGCACTGGAGGAAGGCAGCAAACACCACAAGGCTGGTGGGAATTAGCAATTTCACAAAATACGAGTTGTGAGCAAATTCACTGCTGGAAGCCGGCTGCAGCTCGCCCCGAGCCAGCTGCCTGCACAGCCTGCCTGCTGCCCAGCACGGGCAAGCACACACACACACACATACAAGCATGCTCGGGTGAAGCAGGACTTGGATTTGAAGTCCCATCTGGGCGCCGTGGGAGCTGGCTGCTGAAACGTTACAAAGTCAGCCCGGTAAGGAACCTCTCCCCATCCAAACTCCAGCAGCGCCTGCCTTGATGCTGTGGGTGTTTCACCAGCAAAGCCCCATCGTTCAGGTCCTGCCCCATACAGGGTGCTGCAGGTTTGGGTTGACCATCCCACGGCAATCAGGAGGAGCCCTGGAAGCACACAGCCGTCTGTCTGTCCTGTGTGACCGTGTTAGCCTCGCTTACTCGCAGTCTAGTGAGTGGATAAAAAGGAAAATACCAAGCTGCAATGATGGAGTGGCTGGGACTTGAATCTGTGTCACTGCACCCCTTTCCAGGGTGCAGGACTTCCTAAATTGGGGAAAAGTTACAGCGGGATGGGTTGTCCCAGAGAAGGGGGGACCCTACTTTTCCCCTGGGGTGAAGGTGGGAGAGCTGGTCCCTGGTCACAAAGATATTGTTATGGCGCTGGGAATAGCGTCCGCGTCGCCGGGGGGGACAGACCATCCTTCCTTGGGTGGCAAAATCATCCAGGCTCCAAAGCAGGCAGCCCCCATGGCAGTCATGGGGCCGGTGGATGCGCAGGGGTCAGGAGCTCGGGGGCAGATGGGGGGAAAGGGACAGAAGAGGGAATCAAGGTCCTAAAATGAAGCAGAAATGCAAAGGAAAATTTTTGTTCCATCATTCAGCTGGCAGAAGGTGACACTGGGCCTGTCACCCCCTTTCATTACATCTCCAAGGCTTTTCATGCAAATTCAGGCAAACAATTTCTCGGTTCCCTTTTAGTGCTCCGGGAGGGCCGATTTCATTTCAGGAGCAGTGGGGAACAATAATCATCTTGAAGTGTCTTCCATCCTGAGAGACACAGATAAGAGCCGTGCAGTGGACTAACAGCACTAATTTGACGTTTTCAGTTGATAGCTTTGCAGATGACAAAAATCAGGCACCATAAAAGGCTGGTAAACTCTGTAGCAGCAGGGTTACCCCCTCCTGTGCATCCCTCCTGCTCCCCTCCTCTACCCTGAGAGCGAGATGAAACCCTGTCCCCGAGTATACTGCTGCTCATTGCCGTGGGGAGGTGGGTTTGGTGTGGATGGGGCAGGTTTAGGCAGTGGCTGAGCCGTGGGGGAAGGAGCGGGACACAGCTGCAGGATACAGGGAAATGCAGGTCAGCCCGGTAGATGCAGTCCTGCCCATTGGGACTGCTCCTCTTCTTGGGAGAAAATATCCCGGCCATCTTCTACTATCTTTTTGGAGAAATCCCTGATCATGTAGCCAAATGGAAAGTGATCACTTTAGTGCTTTGAAATACCAATTGCAGATTCCTGATCCAGTCAATGGAGCCAAGGAAGAAAAAAATTGCTTCAACAAACCTCTCCAAAATATTTTCAAAGTCCCCTCTGCTCTCTGAGCCCATGCAAAATCTGCAAGCAAATGTCCTTGTCCCCACTTGCTGCCTCCAGCCACGCATGCTGCCAGCCCCCTCGGCTCACACGGGGATGCGCAGGTTTGCCTTGCAGCTCATTAAATCCACTTCCCTTCATGGGGTCCCACATGGGTGCCCAGGTCTTCGGTGGATGCTGCTGTCATTTGGGAGAATGAGTGGTAAAGTGGCAAAAAGTGGCTGCAAACCGATCCCCGCCGGGGACTCAGGCAGGGTCAGGCCCTGGGCTGGACCAGTGGAAAATGGAGCCGTGGAAATCTCAACAATTTGTCTAGTCCAGAGCCCTGCAACCAGACAGGACCAGCTCTGCCTGCATCTTTCCAGAGATGTGCATCAGGTCAGTTCTTCACCGTGACAGTGTGTCTGTCCTCTCCCTGACCAACCTGCCCCATGTTTCATTGTTGTCGTTAAAGGTGTTCCCCGATGTCTAATGTTCTTGCTGCTGTTTCACTCCATCCCACCTTGTCCTGACCTGCAGAGGATGAAGAACTGACACCTCCCTTCCTTGTGATCCCTTTTCCCATTATCACTTTGTTACAACCTGCTCGTTTTGAGCCTAAAGCCCACTTTTGCCAGCCCATCTTTGTGTTTTGTACCCCCATGTGTCCCTCCCGGCCCCTCTCTGCACTGTCCTGTGTCTGGTGAGGATGTTCTTTGCCTCTCATGGTGGGTATTAATCCCACTCCCAGGCAGCCACCAGCAGCCTGGAAAGCTGTGCATCGAGGCTTGGTGGAGGATTCATTTCCCTTAGGTCCCTATTTTCCTCCTCAGATAAAACAAGATTGAGTGACCGAGGCAGGTATGAATCCACCTGGGGCCATCTTCCGAGTTTTAATTTCTGCCAGGCATGGAGTCTTGGGGAAAAAAATGAGGAGAAAGGCACTGATTTCTCCCTGATGCAAGCAAGAGTCCAGCTCTGCCAGTGCAGCAGGGTTTATTTGCATGAGGTTAAGCTGAGCCGCAGGCACTGGGGACAGCAGCTAATTAAACTGGTGACACTGGGGCAGGCTGGGCAGGGCAAACCACAGAGAGCACAGGTTTTGCTGATGCAAGGTTACTGCTGCCAGCTGGAAAATGAAATCCCATCCCATGCTCAAGAATGTGATTTTGAAGCCAATTTTTGACCTGAATTGGGGCAAAATATAATATCAGATTATTTTTTTTTTCACAGGAGGAGATATTCAGGGCGGGTGGAAAAAGCTTTAGGAGAGCTCAGTGGGGTTTCTCGGCTCGACGTGTGACTGCTCAACTGGTGCCCGTTAATTTTGTTTTCTCCCTGAAGGCAGAAATGGGACTAGGCGAATGTCTTCGGTTCTCCCAACCCTTCTCCCAGAGGAAACTCATAATTTGTCATCAATCTTGAAATTTTCCCAAAGGAAAAATTTTCATTTTTATGAGAGTGACATTTTCAGCCAGCAAACTGGTCTCCTGGGAAATTCCTACCTGGTTTTAAATTCACCTCACTCTCCTGGGCTTCAATTGCTTTCTGCCTCTTTTTTTTTATTATTATTATTTTGACCACAGGCTGCTGAGGACAGGCGTTGTTCCTCCTGGAGCTGCTATCAGTCTCCTGTGGGATGAAGGATAGAGAGGCCCAAGTCAGTCTGAGTCCTCCAACAGCTTGGGAAAGATGAAAGCTGAACTGTGCCTCTACCAAAGATTTCTTTTACCAGCACCTGCAGCTCTGCTTTTATCCCACATCCTTGCCCCTTTTTCTTTTGATTGCCCCCTTTTTTTTGATTGCTGATAGCAAGCACCCCTTTGAGCATCTCATCTCTCTGCTAACTCCTCCTGTCGAGTACACTCTCTCTTCTAAAGCTGGAAATGTCATTTTCCCGTAATTTCTCCCTGCTTAACAGATTGGGTTTGGGTTGCCTTGCACCAGCCCAGCCTGGCTCTGGTCCTGCAGCAGCTGTGTCCTGCAGATGCCCGCTGTGGGGAGGAGATGGCCTCGGCCGCGCTCCATCAGCATCCCTCGCTGCTGCCTCACATCGCCCAGCGCCAGCAAAGCCCGGCCCCCTCCTCCTCTGACATTTATTGTGGCTCTGCCAGAGAAACCAGCCCTATTTGCTTTGTTCCTTGCAGGAAAATCATGCAAGATTTCTTATTGTGTTCCCAAATATAATGGGATAATATCTTGCTGGCCTGGCTGGTTGTAATTCCGGGGAGGGAGGCTTTGCTAATGTGCTGATAATGCCTTCTTGATGTAGATTATCTGTTGCCGGTGAATCTCAGATGAGTATCATTATTTTTATTTTCCACAGGCAGATTTCATAGGAAGGGATCACTAGAGATCACCCCTCTCAGCTCTGGGGCAGGACCAGCTCTCCCAATGCCATTTCTGATCGATAGTTTTCTCCCCCGCTCTTAATCCCTTCCATCTACCCTGCCCTTGGAGCTGGGACACACATCCCAGCATCTCCTCTCAACCTCCTCTGCTCCAGGCTGAGCCCTTTTGGTTTTCCCTTGCCCAGGGGCTGTGGGAATGTGTCTCCAGCCCACTAAGGCCGTGCGTGTCCCTGCAGCGGTTTCTGACAGCCCTTGGCCGCCGGGAAGCCCCGAAGGTCAGCGTGCGGGTGATGCTTTGCCCTGCTGCCAGCCCGGACAGCTTCTGATGATGGATGGCCACGAGAGTCCGTGGTGACCATCCCCAGAGACTTGGGTTTATAATATTCCCAAGGGTCCAGCTCTCTGGTGACGCAAAGATCAAGGGTCTGAACACATCACCTTGGCCGTGCCTCCGGGGCTGGCTTCGGAGCAAAGGGCCGCTCAGCCGGTCACTTCATCCTGGCTTGTGCTTGCTTCGGTTTGCCCCAGCCCCGCACAGAGCCAAGCTATTCACAGCCCAGCAGGGCTTTAGGAGCATGTAAAGCATGAACAAACTCGCCCTTTTTTTTTTTAATTTTCCTTGAAGACAGGCGACAATACTGCTGCATTGTTTTGCATCAGTTTTCCTTCTGCACAGGACCCCAGGGAATTAGCTGTGAGTCCGTGGGAGTGGACAGGGCACTTAAATGTGAGAGATAACGCTGCTGAAATATTTACGCTGCCCAATGAACAATTTCTTATCTTGCCGGAGGGCAGATTCAGCCCCGGCTGCTGCGGGGAGGAAGGGAGGAGAGCTCCTGCTACGGAAAGGATTTCTACACTCAGGCAGTTGGATCCTCTAGAAATTCCTCCTTTCTTTCTTTTTCTTTTTTTTATTTTGAGTGGCGAGGAGGATGTTGGTGCGAGAAGTGGCACTGGCAAGAGCAGAGCTTGGGGAAGCCCATGAGGAGTTTGGGCAGAGCAGCCCCATCCTATATGGGGTCAGCCCTTCCTGCAGGCTGCCTGCCAGGCGGCTGTGCCACTCCTGTAAAAACCCCAGTGATTCCTCTGTAGTCGCTTCCCGGGAAGGACTTGCAAGATAATGTTCTTGTAATTGCTAAGCTAAACCACAGTTCCAGGAGATGCACCCTTGTAAGGGACACCTCCAGTTTCTGCACTTGTCTTAGCACTGTTGTGGACCACGTTGCAACTGGGATTTTTCTCTTGGGAAAAAAATCCAGTATTTGGCCGAACGTGTGAGGCAATATTTGCAAAGTGTATGCAAAAGCATTGAAATGTCCTTGTCTCTGCAAATTGTCAGAGATGAGGGTGTGAACAGGGAGCTGTTCGCCCTTGTCTTTCCTTGAGAGATGCTGAAGGAGCAAGTCTGTGGTAGCGGCATCCTTCGCCCTTCGGTGCCAGCTAAAGGAAATCACAAGATTCAAGTGTCCACAAAATCAAGGGGGAAAAGATTTTTGCTGGATCTTTATCCTCACACTCTTGCTGGGTGAGTGGGTGGGCTGGCAGGGTTTTTAACGAGCGAATCTCATTAGCCCACTTAAGGTAAAACACAGTCCATGCTGTGTTTTGAGTGCCCTGCTTCCGAGATGGGGCTGGATCGGGAATCAGCCTACAAAGGCTGCTGGCTGCTCGGCGGGGGCTTTCCCAAATTCTCACCACGATCTCAGCTGAAGGATGCTCTTTGCTCTCCCTTCATCGCAAAACTGCAGGAAGGCTCAGCCCTGCTGGCCTCTGGGGATCTCTCAGCCTTCGTGGCTGCTGCCCCTAAAATCACAGCCCCAAATTCACGGCCGGGCAGAACCTTTGCTTCCTCAGCCATGGGGCAGCTCCTCCCAGAGCAGCTCAGGCACACGCTGGAGCTGGCTCACACCTTCCCCACCTCGGTTCTGAGTTTGGCATCATTAAGAAATAACACCCTGGTTCTTTTTATCCCTTTGCCAGTTTATAGCTCCTGGCTTTGCCGCAGCTCTTGGCTGCTGTCTCAGTCCCCAGCCAGTTGTTCAAGACTGCTGCGTTAGTCCTTAGCCTTCCAACCAAGAATGCTTTTTGCCGTTGTCCCCTGTAAGCAGGGCTTTGCTCAAGCCAGTGTTAATGGATGACAGCAGAAATATCTCAGAAGACTTTTAAAACGCTGCTGTTCTTGAAACTTTTATTTAGCTACAACAGCTCCTGTGTGATCACTGCTTGGGTTGCTCGAATAACAGCTGGAGAGTAACGTGGGCTGCACCGCTTGGGGACCACCAAAGCCAGAGAGAAAGGCCAGCAAGGGTAGTGACAATAGTGATGATCTTGCTACGAAAAGCTGTAACAGAAAACCCAGAGCTGCCCATAAACCCTGTCATCTCATGATGCTACTGAGCAAAAACCAAAACCAAGATAAAAAAAAAAATCGCAAAAAAATACCCTGCTGTAAAGCCTGTATATTATAAAACTCAAGACATAAAAATAATAATAAAGCTGCAGGAAAACCTGGAGGTGGAAGCTCTGACCAAGCAATAACAGACCATCCAAGCCACATTGCGGTCAGGAGAAGGCAGCCAGTGAGGTCTCACCACCAGGCCACAGGGTCCGACCTGCGAAACTTGCTCCTCTGTATTTTCTGCTAATTAAAATTCCTTGGACTACGGAATAATCATGTGCATTATGAAACATTTCCCCCCTGCTAATATTTTAATTGCCAGCCGCTCCCTGCTCAGGGTGGGGAAAGGGGAATAGGAAGTTGAGAAGTCGAAGCGAATCATCCGAAGGAACAGATGGAGCGAGGAGGGGACCGGGCAGGGATTAGCACTCTGCGCACGCCTCCGCACACACACACACGGGCACAGCGGGGCTTCTCTCTTGGCACGGCGAGAAAAAACCAGTTCAAACAACAGGTCTTGCATTAATATCTCATTCTCTATAAATAAATCAATAAAAGGAGCGCTGTTTGGCTGCTCCTCCTCCGAGTCGCTTAGGAGCCCCGCGATGCTTTAGGTCCTGCTTCATCCCTGCGCTTTCCCTCCCCGGTTGGAGGTTAGTGGGAAGGGGACCACACTGTCCCCTCTCTTGCACGGGCTGGCAGTGGCTGTGGGCACAACTTAGCCCCCTCTGAGCCCCCCCCCGAGCTCTGCGAGTGCTCTATGCTCTTTTTGGGGAGCAGCATCGCAGCCCCGAGGAGCAGCCTGGCTCCGGAGGGGGTCACCCCCAAAGGAGGAGGCTCTGCCCAGAGGTTTGAGGCTGTTGCCGTTTGTTTATAGCACCGGTCCTTTAAAGCAATGGAGCCAAAAAAGGAGAGGTTTAAGCCTGTTTCTAAGTTTTTTAGAAATGAATGACTTGGAAAAAATATGGGGAGGGGCTGGAGGGCAGCGCTGCGGTGTATTTCCATAGAGGTTGTATAAAGAACTGGAATGGTCCTGTGGGAATAGGGCAGCATCCTCTGGGATGCTGGGATCCTGCACCCAGGGTTGCCTCATCCCAACATGCAGGCTGCAAAATCAAAGAGGGTTTTGGCGAACAATGAAGGGGCTAATTAAGAGCCTCTAAAGACGAAAACATTGTTTGACAAACTGCAGCATGGGGCCGAGAGCAATTCCCACTGCACGGCTGCGAAACAGCTGGGCTTTGGATGATTCTGCCTCCAGTTGGTTTGCAAATTTAATAGGACGCTCAAGAGAGTGTGGATGGGAAACCCAAAACTTGCTTTGCCTTTTCTCCATATGTGCTTGCAGGCTCCCTGTCATTTTTGTGGCTTTTGCTCTTTTTTTTCCAACAGCTTATGTCTTATTGAGGAAATATGATCTAAAACACCGAGGCTCTGATGGACTGCGGCTCCGTGCAGAGAAATGCCATGTAACACCTCCCAGGGCAGATGCTGGCAGATAATACACTAGAACAAGAAGTTCAGGTGGTTTGAGATAAATCGCGTGTGCTGGGTTTTAATGCATATGTAGAGCTGCTCTGGTTTTTGATGAAGGCAAGAAACTAGCATTTCTGAGCTTGCAGCTTATGACAACAAAAATTACCGACAACAAAATTATTAACATAACCCACAGGAAGCCGGTGCGTGCGGCTGTGCCGTCAGCACGGTGCCCCACACCGGGGGATTTCTGCTTTCTTTGAGGATTCACTCAGGTGCCCAGAGCTGAGGAGCTGCTCGAGGCAAGAGCAGTTTTGCCCGGTGATGGACCAGCCCCTGAGCCGGGTGTGAGCTCTGCCAGGAGGAGCAGCGTTACAGGGGTGTGCTTGTCCCGGAGCGAGGAGAGCCAGCCCTCCTTGTCCTCTCCCTCGTGTCTCAGCTTACGGCAGGTCATCTGAAGGCATGTCAGCCCTTGTAATGTAAAGAAACCCACCACTCCTCTCAAAGCAATGGGGCTCTGCAGCGAATGTTGCAATTCCCAATACTTTCCAGGGACCTGACCGCAAGCCCCTTGTCTCACTGGGTGTCCCTGCTCTGGCTCTCCGTGTTTGGCATCCCTTCGCTCCCTTGTGCACGCAAACATTGTGTGCCATCCTTCCTCAAATCCAGGCTTATCTTGCAATTAGCAGGGGGCGGCAGGGAGACACGACATTTCAAAGTGAGGGCTTTGGGAAGACCTCCCTGCTGCGTGCAGAAAGCCCTTCAGGGTAGCAAAAGTGGTAAGAAGAAAGGCAAAGCCATACGAGAGGGAATTCAACGGAGGGAAACGCTGCTGCTCGTGGCCTGCTTGAGCAATTTGATCTTGCCCTTGTCCTGAGCCCGACCTTGACTCCTCTCCTGCCTGTCCTGGGGGAGGCCACCAGCAGTCCCTCCCCGGCACAAGGGACCCCATTAGCAAGCTGGGAACATCCCAGTGTGCTCTCCTTGTGGGTGAGGAGCCATCGTGGTGCTGTGGGACACGAGCGACAGCCCCGGGGCTCTTGGTGCACATTTCAGATGCTATGGGCGTGAAGCTGTGAGTGTACAGCATCGCTGGCACGACCCTGACTGAGTCGTCCTGTCTCAACTCTGCCGTTGTCGTTAGTGCTCTGCGGCTGCAACGGCCGTGCGTCCTCCTCAGGGATGCTCTAATTGCTGCCGCCGGTCACAGAAACTGTCAGCTGGGAAGAGATCAATGCTCCCTCCCTTCCAGCATCTCCAAAGCAGCTGATGCCACAGCCCCTCTGTCCTTTAATGCACATAATCACACAAAGTGCTCCCAAGGGGCACAGTTACTGCTGCCGCCCACCTCCTGCCCTGCAGCATGAGGAGCAAACCCCCTCTGATATTGCTCCTACCTCCAGTATCCGCAGAGGCTGCCCCGATGGTGCAGTCCCCAGCCCCAGTTGCCCACTCGCTTGCAGCCCACGTGTAGCTCGTGGCTCTCGTACCCAAGTCCCAAGTGTGAGCCGAGCCCTTGAGCATCTAATTTTGAATAAATCAAAGTACTGTTTGCTTTTGGGGGAATTTGGAGACCCTCCAGCACCAAGCCTCCCCATTCTCCCCTTGCTGCCTGCATGTTTCAGTAGGCAGCGGGTGCAAAGGCTGCTGATAGTACCGAGGAGACCCCGCAGGGCACTGGGGTGGGCGAGCAGGGCTGGAGGCAGTTGCCTGGTGCCAAAGGGGGTCTGCAGGGTGCTCCTACATGTCATAAGCCCCTGCTTCACCCATGGGATAAATGAGCAGTGGGGTTTTTTTCTGGATGCTGATGGTGACCAGCCTGGCACTTGCTCATCAGGTCATTATGCCCCTGCCTGGTGGCCACCGCTCCCAGCAAAACTCCTGTTTCTGCCTCTGCTCGGCTGGAGCTTTCTCCTGCCTTGGGGACTGCAGGACAATTTGCAGATTAAATAACTCAAGCGTGTCCTCAGGAGGAGGTCACAGCACCAATCTACAAAAGGAGCTCTGGAGGTTTTTTGTCCTTTTCTAGAGTTCAGGGTCACCCGGCAGGCACTCGTGGCTGGGACGGTGCTGGTGTGAGAAGGGTGCTGGGACACAAATGTGGGTTGAGAATTGGCTCCAGTATGTGGCTCTGGGTCCCACTGGTGGGAAACTGGCCCTGGGCAAACTGAATGCACCGCACTGGTGCTTGCCTCTAGCTCAGGATAAATCTTGGCTACTGACCCTAAAGTCTTTAAAAACATAAACTGATATCCCCTGGTCTTCCTCTCTTCTCTGGCTCCCAAATACTTTGGGAGTGCAGGAGAGAAGTGCTGTGCTCTACCTATAGCAGAATCTGCTATAGTGATTAGCTCTGTGATTAGTGCATTGCACTTCATTAGGAGCAGGTAAGTGCTTTCAATGGACACATTAGGATTTGCAACCTGATGGCTGCTGCCCTGGGATGCAGAGTGGGAGTGTGGGGAGCCCTCTCCTCTCCTCTCCTCTCCTCTCCTCTCCTCTCCTCTCCTCTCCTCTCCTCTCCTCTCCTCTCCTCTCCTCTCCTCTCCTCTCTCCTCTCTCCTCTCTCCTCTCTCCTCTCTCCTCTCTCCTCTCTCCTCTCTCCTCTCTCCTCTCTCCTCTCCATACCATGAGGGGTGGGTAGCTCCTAAGGGCACACCGTTTACCACAGCCAAATGTTGATGGGCTTATAACTCATGGCTGGTGGACTACAGCACAGTCCTAGTGTGTTTCAAGGGGATCAGTAATAAGTTGAAATGAATGCAGTGGAAACGATGGGTTCAGAGTCAGTTTGGACTATAGCTGCAGGCTGTCAGTGTTGCTTGGCCTCACAGGGACAGCAGGGCAGGTCATGGGTCACAGGTGGCTTCCAGGGCATTTTCCTGCATCTTGCTGGGCTCTGAGATATGCACATCATCTTGGCTGAGCCTTCCCAGGAGCCTGGGGGCAGCTGTCCCGAATGATAAAGCTGAAATGAAATCCCCACCTTGAGGCACCTCACACCAGGCTCCTAGGTGGAAAAGCAAAGCCCCTTATGGATTGGCGATAAAATTCAGACCTTCTTAATGCTGTTTGAGGAGTGACTGGCTGCAGCCCAGCCTGGGCAGAGCAGCCTTGCTCTGGCAGCAGGACCTTTGCTGACCTTTCCCTGGATCATGGCACGGCCTCGGCCGCGGTGGCTGCGCTCCTCCACCTTGCCGCAGCCCTCGGGCACGGCCAGACGAGTCCTGGCTCTGAGCTGTGCTGAGCAGGGGGAAAAGCAGCAGCGTTTCCTCTCCTGCAGTCACGGGCACTAAGTGTTGCCCTAATAATCAAATGGCTTTTCATCTCTGTAAACCATATCCTGCTCATGCTTCCTGCAGACACAGCCCAGAACCCATCCTCTCCCACCTCACTCATTTTCCGCTTAGTCTGCCCCTTTATTGCCTAATAAATGGCGTCTGATTTAAGTCTGTCATCTGCCTGTGAACCTGCCGTGGCTGTGGTCATCCCCTGGGGCAGGCACCGTCCCCGGCTTGCCTGGGCTCCTGCCCCAAGCAGGGATGGGTTCCTGAGCTCATCCTGCAGAAGCAGCATTGCTGAGGGGGGGACGGTGCTGAGCAGAGGAGCTGGAGCCCCAGCAGAAACCTCCTGGGTCCCTCCATCGAGGAGTTGGGAGAGCCCTTCGATGGCCAGGTCCCTGCACCAGAGGAGGAGAAATTATGGAGCTAGCCACGAGCAGAAGATGACCCTTCTCAGCACAGTATCGCTTTATCTCTCAGGCCAAGTCCAGAGTGCAAAATAAAGCCACGTTTTGACCGTTCAGCCAAAAGCAGCGAGTGACGGGCACCGAGGGGGACAGGGGCCATGGGCACTGTGTGACAAATCAGGACACCTCCGCTCCAGACAAGGCCAGGGGCAATCTGGGGTAATTAGTGGCTTCGGAGCTCCAGGAAGGGTTGAGGACGGCACCGCATGGGCTATGGTGCAGGCACACACCCAGACGTGGTCCCTGCCTCCGAGATGTCGACTGCTGGGGCACCCTCCTGGGAGGCATGGGAGAAGCAAGGGTGCAGCACCCACAACACAAACACCTGCCCCTTTCCACGGCTAGGGTTTGCCAGCATTGCTGTCATCTAAATAGCAGTTTTGGTCTCTCCCTCATCAAGGAGAGATCCCTCCAGCAACATTCGCAGCAAGCAGACCCAGAGGGTCACGTATTTTCGGCAGCTGCTGAGACGAGGAGTCTGCAGGATGCTCCCTCCATCCTCTGCCGTGGTGAACCCGCTGGCTCCAAATGTCACCCGTGAGCTGGAGAGAGCAGCGGCTCCCTTGGCAGGCTGAGCCCATCCTCCCACCCTTAGTTCTAGTGTTATAAACAAGAAATCTTGGTAGGGAAAAAGCTCCAAATCACAAATACCTGCCATTATATTAAGATGGCCAAGCAAACAGCTTCTTGCATCAGCGCTGCCTTTTAAATATTCTCAGCAGGGGGCTGATGCAGCTTCTTTGAATTTGTCTTTCAAGAAGGAAAACAAATCCATTTTTATCTTAAACAGCAAAATCTCGGTCACTGCCCAGCTTTACTGCTTGCTTGTTGACTCAAACACCTTTGGCATGATGACTGCTTTAGACAGGGAGTGAGAAAAGTGCTTATTTTTTGTGGGAAAGGCAGGCGGGCGCCTGGTTCCCACCCTGGCTCCCCACACAGCCCTTCCCAGCGTGTGCTGATGTGCACATCGCTCTCATCGGCTCGGCAGTGGCACAGTGGCAAGGTTCCCCGAACGCTTTAGTGCATAATAGGACTGGTTCAATAATCCCATTACAGTCTGTCTTCAGGATGCCAGGACTAATTGGCAGGTGCTGGGACCTTCATCCCCAGCTGGAATTTTATTGCTCATCACAATTAACCGTGAAGCTAAAGTCTCTCGGCCACACATGTGCCATTAGCTCAGTCTGGAGCTGCGTCCTCGCTGGGCACTTCCAGGACCTCACTGCCCCCTGTCCCCAGCCTCTGGCAGGGAAAGTACACAGTTATTGCTGCAGCTGATTTGCCTTTACTTCATGCCGTTTGCAGCTTAATGGGATTTATTTTGCGCATGTCCAGTTGGAGCTGTTTGCTGCACGAAATGCTGGCTGGAAGCTGCCGGGCGGGTGGTGCTGGGGAAGCTGAGGACAGCCCCAGTCTGGTGCCTGGCTGTGGAGGTGGGACAGGGACAAGTGGCCTGAGCTGGCCCTGCCGGTCTGAGGGGCTGCAAGAGGGGCTGTCGTTAGGCTGAGCCTTTGCTGGTCTGCTCACAGCTCTATCGCAACTCTCGGCTTCGCCAAACAGCCCTTTCTCAACAGAGCACTTGACATGTGCTTCACTCTGAATGCGGGCAGAGGCTCAGCTCACTCCAGTGCAATGGGCACATTTGTTTAAGTGGGGGTTTGGGGTTTTTTTTTCTGATCTAAAGCTGTTAAACAGCAATTGTGGCTCATGCCGGCAGCTTGTTTTCAGCTGCTCTGGGATGTGCCATTTCTAGGGCCCTGGAGAGAGCAGAGGGCTGAGGACAGACTCTGATAACGCAGCTGGTGACAGTTTTATTTCCTTTTAAGCAATTCAGACTTCAGAGACTCTGCTCCCACTGTGGCACTTTGTAGTGATGAGGAGTAAACTCTTTGCGTCTGCGTTCATGTTTCCCATCCGCATACGTGACTTAGATCCCAGCGCTGCGGACCGAGGCTTTGAAAGCACACAAACCTCCTCCCGCAGAGCGCCCTTCAGCTGGAGACATATTACCAGAAGATACGGCGAATGCCAAAACTTTGCAAGGCTTCAGAAAGTGATTAGACAAATTCTAGGAAGAAAAAAATCCATCAAGAGCTATTAAGCACCGAGACAAGCTCTGGGACCCAGATGGGTGGATGCCAGGGAAGTGTCGCTCAAGTCTGCCTGATCCCTTCTGCTCTCTCCATCACACCCGCCCTTGGCCAGGACCAGCACTGGGATGCTGGGCTGAAGGGGTCCTTGGTCTTGCCCAGATGTGCTGATCTTGGGCTCCATCTCCTCTCCTCTCCTCTCCTCTCCTCTCCTCTCCTCTCCTCTCCTCTCCTCTCCTCTCCTCTCCTCTCCTTTCTCTTCTCCTCTCCTCTCCTCTTCACATTCACAGGGGTTATTGCAGGGTCTCCATGCTGTGCAGGGCTCTCTTTGCCATTAGTTTCTGTTTTGTTTTTTTTTTTAAATCAAGAACTGATGCCTATTGGCATTGGAGCAGGATGGCAGGAGTATCTGCAGTGCTGCAAAGAAGCCTTTGGGATGAGGATCTGTCCTGGAGCCAAACAGGGGAAAACAAAGCGTGGCTCTTCAGGCAAAAGCTTGTTGAAAAGAGGAGCAAAGGGAGGCTGCAAGACATTTGGTTTTCACAGCTGAGGTTGGTGTGCGGGAGCGACAAAGCCTGAAAGCCCACGGGATGCAGCCGGGAAGGGCTGTGCCATTGGGCTGCACCAGTGGCTGGCTGGGGCTGGGCTTCAGCCGCCGCCGGAGAAACCTCGCCCCAGGAATGACAGCTTTTGTGTTAAACATGGGGTACAGAATCAGGCATCCACCGAGCAGCAACCTAAAGTACATTTCAGTCCTCTCTTCATTGCTTTTTAGGATGGATAAAACTCCGCTTTAGTCCATTTCTGCCAGCTACAGCTGTCAAAGTAAAACCCTCCCCTTAACTCATTCTTTTTGGCTCCAGGTCACGCTCTCTTGGTTTTGAGCCCATCACCCCACCCCACCGGCACCTCTCAGCGCAGTGAGATGCTGTGCCCAAACCCACGCCTGGGAGTGTGCCGTGTCCCCGGTAAAAGCAGCGTGCCCGACCCCTCTCTAGTACCCGGCTCCTACAGCTCGCCCCTGCCTGTGCCCACCCCAGGGCTGCCCGGCAGCACACACACCTGTATGACTTTTTTCCAAATAACCGAACCACCATCACTTTCTCACTCCTGTGTCCGTCATCTTTTGGAGGATGAGATCCTGATTGTGCAGATGCCCGTCTGGTTCATCGCCTCCTCCCTGCCCAGCTGGGAGATGCTCCTGGCTTTGAGCTGCCTGCCCCTGCCTGCATCCCGGGAGGGGACCTGGCGATGGGGAGAGGCGAGCGCTCGGCTCCTGCCGCCTCGGTTGGTTTTGAGCTTTGATTCCAGCGCAGAGTTGTGCGTTGGGGCAGTATTTCATGCTTGCCAGTGTCGGCTGATAAACCTTTGATTTTCACTTCTGGGAATAATAGCACAGTAATGAATTATATTCACAAGAATAACTGTAATAGTCATAAAACTGCAAATAGAAGAAAACTGTAAATCAGTCACCCCCTTGTAATGTGCTTACTTCATCTGAATCACCCTCCCTGGGCAGATTATCAATTTTATTTGGCTTTCCCATCCTAAACTTTTATTAAGTGGGGTGCCTCATGCGTAAAGATACCGAGCACAAGCCATATGTTCCAGGGATTTATCTGTTTATTTTGCCTTCCTTCCCTCCCTCTCCCCTTCTGCTCACGGCTCTTGGGACCTGCAGGAGGCTGACGTTGGACCATAAAAGACACATGTCCCTGGTGTCACTTTACCTTTATTATGCAAAAAAAAAAAAAAAAAAAAAGCTGCTGGGTGATGCACAGGCCTTCCTCTGTGCTGTGCAGAATTAGCCAGACCCTGCAGTACATTTAGACTTCTATGTAATTAAAGTAGAAAGCCGTTAGCATAGCTCCAGGGTAATCAAGGGGCCACATCCTGGACGCCAGCATGTCCTGGACCGCAGCACGAAGATGCTGCTTCTCCCAGTCAATAGCATGATGCTCGCTCCGAGCCCTGTGGGTAAACTGAGGCAGCCCCTAGGCATGGGGAGGTGTGTGAGGGCAGCCGGGGCAGCATCAGAGAAACGATGGTGACAATTCACGGCTGAGCTGCTGAGACTGAGCCCAGATGGAGAACGGGGTTTTGAAGGCAGAGCCACAGCACCAAGGGCTACCGGTGTCTCTGCCGCAGCGCTCGCCGTGCTTTCTCCCTGCCACGCAGGGAGGCAGCAGCAGAGAAGATCTTCTGGGCCCAAGCATCTTCTCTTGCTGGGTACAGCATGGTAATTTTTAGAAAAGCTCCCATCTTTTCTCTTTTTATTGGAGAATCATATACAAAAATCCCTTTTTGTTTCTCTCACAGCTGCCTGCCCATGCCCTTTTCCATGTTTCCTATCAGAAATCCACCGGTTGCGGTTGTGTTCAAGGGGTGCAAGGCTGGCATGAGAACAACACTGAATCAACGCTGATGTAAAAGGCGTCAGAGCAGCCAAATGAGCTGGGGGAAAGGTCCAAATTACAGTCAGAAAAATGCAGCTGTTGGGTTTGGTGACCTTTTCGAAGGCGAGGAACAATCTGGATTGGAGTTTGCTTCAGCTGGACACAAACTTGCCAAGGCCTGCACAGTATTTCATGGCTTTTGGAAACACCGGCTGCAATTTTCCATCATAATGCAGCAGGAAAAAACCACAGACTGTGTGATTTACGAGATGCTTCTCTTGGATATTTCCTTCTGTGATCTGAAATTATCAAGTGTCCTGGTTTCAGCTGGGATAGAGTTAACTGTCTTCCTAGTAGCTGGTACAGTGCTGTGTTTTGAGTTCAGTAGGAGAAGAATGTCGATAACACACTGATGTTTTCAGTTGGTGCTCAGTAGTGTTTAGACTATAGTCAAGGATTTTTCAGCTTCTCATGCCCAGCCAGGGCACAAGAAGTTGGCACAGGACACAACCAAGGCACCTGACCCAAACTGGCCAACGGTGTATTCCATACCATGGGACGTCCCATCTAGTTTAGGAACTGGGAAGTGGGGGGGGGGGCAGGGAATCGCCGCTCGGGGACTGGCGGGGTGTCGGTCGGCGGGTGGTGAGCAATTGCCCTGCGCATCGTTTGTACATTCCAATCCTTTTCTTACTACTGTTGCCATTTTATTAGTGTTATCATTATCATTGTAGTTTCTTCTTTTCTGTTCTATTAAACCGTTCTTATCTCAACCCAGGAGTTTTACTTTTTTTCCCGATTTCCTCCCCCATCCCACTGGATGGGGGAAGTCAGTGAGCGGCTGTGTGGTGCTTAGTTGCTGGCTGGGGTTAAACCACGACACAAGTAATGTAGAAACCCCGAATTGTTGCTCCAACTACTCCCACTGAGTGTGCTTTTGCCATGATTTTTCATGCAAGTCCAGCTTCTCCTCCCCTGTGCCCAGCAGCCTCCAGCGTTGGATCCAGCCACGGCTGCCTCCGGCCATGCCTCCTGCCCCGCAGCAGGTTGGTTTTGTGGCTCACGATGGTCAGTGCATTTTGGTGACTTAACGATGGCTAACGGAGCTGAGCCCATCTGCACTCATCAAGGACTCCTGGCCAGTCTCTCTACAGCTTAGCAGGACCTGAAACACGTCTGGTGAGTGAAGGATGTGCTGGAGATGAACTTTTTCTGTTCTGAGCAGTAGCTCCGTACAAGCCTGAGGCTGTTTTCCTGAGCAACAGGGTCTTGGCAAGTGCTTCAGCGTGTGTGTTAGTGCAGGTACCATCCTTGTGGGCTCGTCCTCCTGGCATTGCAGACGTGGACATCACCCAGGTTTTCATTAGTGCAGGCTCAGGGGTGACCAGAGAGGGGTCAGGGGGTTCTGCCCAGCTCCCCCGTTCCTCCTTGGATCGCTTCTGCCGAGGGCCTGGGCCAGTCTTGTAACACAGTTTTCCCAGTCTCCCTAGAGGAGATGGCAGTTTGAGCCTGGAGATGTCCCAGCTCACCAGCCCTTCTCCGGCTGCTGCTGGATTTAGTTGGGCTTTTCCAGAGCTCCCATTTGGCTTCATCTAAGGAAAACCAGAGCCTGCCAGGCGTGCACTGTCAGGAAGGCTCCGGTCCCACTGTGCAGCTTAAACTGTTACCGGCTTTGACAGAGCTGGAAAACAGACTGAAAAAACCTGAACTGCAGAGGTGACTGAGCTGGGCTGCGGGTGGAGGATGGGCAGAGAGCACGGTTATTGCTGTGACTCATGCAGGTGCTTCACTCAGCACCCAATGCACGGGGTTATCCCGCACTTATGCAGTCAGAGAGGCTTGTTGGGGGGAATGAACAATTGCTGGAGTAGGGAGAAGGGAATACAATGAGGCTGGAGTGGGAAAGGCTGGAGACATCATAGCCTCTGCTGGAGGTTCAGCCCAAGAGATGCTCCCCAGAGGGGGTCTCGCTTGCAGGCTCCAGGTGATGGGTTGGCATGGGCTCTCCAGTCCTCTGTTTCCAGAGGTCCTGTAGGCTGGGGGAGCCTGGGACGACGAGCACAGGAGCAGAAAAGCCCTTGTGGGATCCCTGTAGGGTGTGCGACGTGCCCTCGGTCCTCCAAGGAGGGCTGCGGGAGTGGGTTGCTGCTTGTTACACCTCTGCGAGCCGGACCCGAGCCGAGTTTGGAAGTGGGGGGGGAACCTCATAGAGGCTGGATTTTAAAGGCAACTCTAAAGTTCAAAAGTGGCTGCAATTTGAACAGAAATCTGCTCTTTGCAGCCAGTTAGCAAGGCTGCAAAAGCAGCAGGAACGTCTCATGTTTTGACAGCGTTAAAAAGGCGCAGAAACTAAACAGTGCGGATTGAACATGCCGCCCATGCGAGCTGTCGCTCCGGCATCAGCTACCCAGCACCAAGCCGATCTGCCAGCCACTGCCAGCACCCCAGCAGGTCCCAGGGACCGGCGGGGTCCCAGCCTGCCTGCCAGAGCCAGCATCCCTGCCCTGCCCTGCCTGCTGGGGTGGTGCTGGCAGGAGCAACCCACATATTTTTGGTTAACGCCAGCCAGAGCAATTTTGTATGCAAGGGTCTGTGTTTATACCACACGGTCTCCTATTTTTCTTCTTAGGTTGAAGGATTTCTTGGGTAGAGGGGTCTGATTAGGGCTGTCTCTGCTGTGGAGGGGGTCAGCATGGCTGGGATGCTCTGCCTGCCTGGCTCTGCTCCCTTAACAGATGAGTTTGCAGCTGTTTCACTCTCCCAGAAGAGTGAATTGATGGGTCTGGCTCCAAATTCATTTAACAGACTTGGTCTTTGGAGAGTCAGACAGACCTGGCACAGCATCCAGGGCACAGCCAAGGCAGGGCAGAAGGTGAGGGACTCCCTTCCCAAGGGAGGGTGAATCCTCCCACCTGGGTAGGAGATTCCCTGCATGCAGGACGAGGGATGTTCCGTCGTCCTGAGGATGCAAGAAACGGGTCCTCAGGTGATTTCTCCAGGGCCTGTGAAACACCGAGGCTCCCCGAGAGACAGATTTTGCTTCTCTCTCGGCAAATGAACAGTGAAAGACTCCATGTCTGGTGTCTGGGGCTCACGCACACACACAGAGTCCCTCTGGGACCTGCTTGTATCAAGAGCCTCTTGGTGCAATTCCCTCACGGTTTCCTAGCGAAAAGAGGCTCATCTGATACTACAGTGCAAGTGTGTCCATTAGTATGGGGCTCCAGGGCCCCCTTGTCCCAGCTAAGGCAAGAGGAGGGTCTCCAGACACTTGTCGCATGTGGCATGGACAGAAGCAAGCAGGATCCCACCCCTCTTCATTTTGGCACCTGAGGAGAGTGGAGACCCCTCCTTGGGTCACCTCCAGACCTTCCCACCCCACTGATGAGATATGTGTCCCCTTCCTGGGATAATTCCCGGACGGCAGCGAGTGACCGAGCCATCAGCTTTGGGGATGGCACCGAAAAGGCACCTCCGGTCCCAGGCAGAGCCGGCGTGGAGCCCCGCAGCCCCCGCACCAGCCCCCGCCGGCTAACGCAGCCCTCGCTCTGGCCGCTGCAATCACGTCTCCACTCCCCGCTCTGCAATCAAATTAATGAGGAGCAGCAGCGCGGGCAGATCGCGAGCGAGCGGCGAGGGGGTGGCGGGGGAAGGCGGGTGGGGGGGATGCTCTCGGTGACTCACTGCCCCGCTCGGGGAGAGGGTTTTCTGTTTTGGAAGTGAATGCTGGAAAGCAGCTCCCTCCTTCCCTCCCTCCCTCTCCCCCCCCAAGCCAAAAAAAGCTGTGACAGCTTGATTTAGGGCTGGATAATGAGGCAATTGTGAGGAGGATGGGTACAGCGGGAGCCTGCGCTTGCCAAATCGTTCGGCTTAATTGATCAAATATTTTTATGCATCGTTTATTCCTTTAAGGCAACCATAAGCCTCTTCTCCCGCTGCACTGAAACGAAAAGAGCAATGCTGAAAATTACCCAGGCTGAACCCCGGTGCAACAAAGGTGGCTGCTGAGGACCTCCTTGGCCACCAAGGACCCCCTCGGCCACCGAGGACTTGCTTGGCTGCCTGCACTGCCCGTGCTGCCCATGCTGCCTGTGCCAAATGGAGGGTGGGTGAGCGGATCCAGCCTCTCCAAGGCTCCCCAGGGCATGCAGCAGGCAGGAGCACAACTGCAGGCAGCATCCATCCGGCAGGGCTTGTCCTGAAGGCCCGGCCGGAGCGTGGGTGCAGCCGTGTGGGTTCCCCCCAGGCTGCCACTGCCCTTCCCTGGGGCCGGCTGTGTCCCCGAGTGCCGTGCGAGGGCTGTTCCCACCATTCGTGGGGCGAAGGGAAACACCCAGCAAGCCAAGACGGACACGTAAGTAATTGCTAGGAAATGTTTCCCCCCATGCAATTAAGTTGCTGTAATCACTAAATCCCTCAGTCAGAGCTGGATCTATTAATCTACAAAGGAAGAAGGACAAACCAAAGCCATTCCCTGTCGGCTTTTATCTCCCGCCCTCCTGCCACAGGATGCCAGCGGCAGGGAATCGCTCTCAGTGCGGGGAGGACATGGCTTTCGGTCCAGCCTCCTCCCTCGGACATCGCTGCTCCCAGGTGCTGCCTTCAGCCCCCTGAGCCTCCCGTGTCCCCTACAAACCCTTCTTGCCAAGGTTCAGGTTGGCTGGCAGGGTGCTGGGTGTCCCCTTGCCCACCCAGGCTTGAACACACCGTAGTTGCCACCATGGAGAAAAGCCGCTGCTGAACGGGCTGTCGGACCCTGGGTGGGTTGTGGCAAAAGGGTTGCGGGTCATCGGCAGAGGAAGAGCTGTTGTTCAGGCCAAGCAGGAGCAGCCCTGTCCCTCCTGCCTGCAGCACAGTCCCTGGGTTGCAGCTCAGTGCGGGTGAGCGCCCGGCTGCTTTCTCCATGCTCAAAACAAGAGCTGCCTCTAGTGGTACCCGAGACGCCTGGGGGCTTGTGCGGGGCTCCAGGCGAGGAGCATCCTCCCGGCCCTGCCTTGGGGACCGCTGCTGCCTGCTTGCGATGTGGCCCCACCACCCGAGAACTGGCTGGGACTACACGAGAGGGACCTCACGCCTTCCCATCCCACCCACCACCAGCATCCCTCTTCTCTGTCCGCGTTGCCCTGGTCCCTGGTGTGGTACTGCCACTCCTGCCGGCGTCACTGGCAGCCCAAATCCTGGTTCTGAGCTCAGCCGAGTGTTCTTGCTGTTTGGATTCAGCTCGGCACATAAAAACCTTGACCCAGGCCCCCTTTCAGCTAAATGAACTGAATGCCTGGGGCTGCCGAGATGAGAGCAGCAGCAAAGGCAGGCCCTGCGCTTCCCTGCGTTGCTTCAAGGACAGTTTGTGGCAGATGCTCACAGGCAAGGACAGATCAGCAGGGATGGCTGGCAAATGACACGTGGACCAGATGTGTGCTTCTTTCCAGGGGTGGCTTCACTGGTGCACAGAGAAATGGCAGGGACCAAAGAGAATTGGTTTGCCCCATTGGCCCCATGCCTGGTACGTCCTTGGGGTCACGCTCAGCCCTCAGCGCTGTCCTCCCCACATCCTGACTCTGTCCTGTCCTGCCTCTAAGTCACCTTTCCAGGCCAGGGGATGCTGGAACATGCTCTGGCTGAGAGCTGAGAGATGGGGCAGCTGATTGGTACAACATATCCCAAGATGCTATTTTGTACCAATCCCGACCACCGAATTCTGTTTTCTCTTATTCAACCCCCCCCTCCATGACCAACTTTCATCAACTGTCCTCTTAGTTCACCTAGAGAACTAGCAGACAGAAAAGCTCATGATCCTTTTGGACCTCCCCCCTAGTTGGCCAAGGCCAGGTGAGCTCCACCAGCATCCACGGGAAGCAGAGGTCTCTTCTCTCCCAGACGCAGCTGGTCCTCTGCACTTTCCCCTTTTTTCAGGGCAAGTCAAATGATGTAGGATTTCCTTGATCACACACACAGGGATGCTCCTCTATACACTCCTGTGCTCCAGGGATGAGCAACTAGACTGTGAAGCTTCAGAAGAAGGCTGGAAATCCTGGAGACCTCTGAAATGAAATGCAGGGAAGAAGACAATCAGATGGAGGTGAACTAACAGCCTGCTGAGGCTGCCAGCCCAAACTCACAGGAGAAAGACGGCTGGCCTGTGCTCCTTGCTGCCAGTTGAGGAGGACACTGTGGTTGAGGCATGTCAGGAAGAACTGCCGTTCTTTATGACCACTAATGGTATTTGCAGCTCTGCATTTAAAGATGATGATAAAGGTAATCAAACTGTCAGGAACAAAGACAGATGGAGAGCTCGCTGGAGCCAGCGAGGGATTCCCTACTTTCAGTTAACAGCTGTGATTTATATTTCATTCACACCTACGGACTCGGAGCAAAGAGCAGGGCAGCAGTGCTTTACAAAAACACTGTAGGGAGGAGTACAACAGACACTGAATTTATCTGCGCTTGAACTTCTAGACTTGTTTATGCCTCCTTTGGACATCACCATGAAATATCGCAGGGGTTATAAACTTTTCCCAGAAAATATTTTGATGAGCAGAATTCCCTGGTGAGATAACAACCAGTAGCTTAACCCCCTGCAGCCGGTTGCATCCCGACAACAAGCGACCCCCCTTTCCCTTCCTTCTCCTCCCACGTAAGGTTTTGACAAGGTCCTGACAGCAGGCACTGCAGTCCTTATGATCTATCCAAGCCATGAAGTACACAGTTCTTTCAGAAGTACAGGTTGCAACAGCAGTGGCAGGGATGAAGGAAGGGGAGGGAGGCGCAAGGACTCCCCAGCTGCACGGCCACTGACCCTGACCTGCCAGCAAGGTCCATAGCTCAGATCTTTAATGGCTGTGGCTCCCTAGCTGTGTATCAGAGACCTCTCTTGCTATTCTCTGAGCTCTGGCTTTGTCATGATTCTGGCATCCCTCTTTTCTTCTGTCTTCACATGGCGTCTCTTTTCTCATCTTACCTTTGTATAGTGTCACGTCGACAGCAGGGACAGACGGCAGCCTTACTTTCTTTGTAACAAAAAGTCATTAAACAGGATGCTGTGTCTGCGCTGATACTGTGTCCATGCAACTTGTGTTTCAAGGATCATGTTTGCTTTATTTCTGTGGACTAAAAAAAACCAAACAGTAAGAAATCAGCCTTACCAAGAAGAGTTCTAGCAGTTAATTAGTTTCAACATTGAAAGGGCCACTGCCCAGCAGCTAAAAATCATCATGTTTGAATGGTGAATTAAGTCAGCCAAGCAATAAATCTGAGCAACAAAACAGTCCCTTTAGCTCAGAGGAGTTCTCTTTCCTCAAAACACTGATAAATGGCTTTTTCTGAGAGCCCACGAGGTCATCAAATTAATAAAGCATTTCAAGTAATGTATGGAAGTGAAGTGACACTCTGCTGCGAGAGATTTGCTGTTAAAGCCAACTCTCTATAACAGAGTGCGATGCATATAGGATTTTCAATTAAACCTATCCTCTAATTTAGGACAGTTGTCCAAACTCCTTCATGTCTGTTCTGGTCCACTGTCTTCCTCCCTAGTCATTACTTAGGAAAGTTGAGCTTGAGAAAAATTCACAAAAGGAAAGATAAAAAGAAAAATCAAAACTTGGGATTCTCTCATTGACCAGGCAAGATACTCAGAATATTTACCATGAAGAAAAGGGAAAAGAAGGCACCAAGGAGGGAAAGTAAGTGAAACGCTGCACCCAAAATACTGGATTTACTCATTTGATGTGAATAGGGGCAGGGACCGTTGCCTGCCAGCACTAACGTCAGGAACATTTGCATTACCCAGCACAGTTAGACAGCGGGAAGGTCCAAAGCCCAAGAAGCAACACTCAGACATCCAGGAATTACATAAACAAAAGGAGTTTGACCTTCAGTTAAATTCTGCAGGCTTAGCCTGAACACGGAACGACCTCTTCAGACACGGCAGGCACATAAAGCCAAGTATGGCCCTGCTTTACGTCACCACCCAATTCCTTTCCTGCGTGTTGGGGGTGGCCCTGATTTGGGCTGAGATATAGCAGCAGTAAGGTCGGATAGGACAAGATGGATGATGAATTTAAGAGATGCTCGGGGGCAGATATTAGGGAAATCTTTCCAGTACTTGGGATAGTTAACAGGGGAACAGGTTGCCTGGGAGATGAGACATCTCTGCCAGTGGCCGTTTCTAAGACGGGATGGACATCTGTGGATGACAGAATATCCTGGGCGGCCTCTCATGCTCCCTTCTAACCCAGGGCTGTTCTCAGTGCCCTGATCTTTAGAGGAAGAGAAAGTAGCACAGGACACAGTTTTCACTTTCAACTCTTGCAGATGGCTCATAATGGGCCTTATACCAGAGGCAGAGAGAAGGAAAGGCATGGGGAAGTCCAGCAACTATTTTACTGGAAGTTTGTGTGATGGTCGCCTCTCCTTTAAATCTGAAGCTTGAATACGTTCCCTCACTTTCCACTGCAATGGCTTTCTGCAAGCTTGTATTACACTTGGAACTATTTAATATGAAATATATATTTAATAATACGGTAGCACAAAGAGGCACTGAATGGCCAAACATAAAAAAGAGCTAGCAATACCCTCTGCAATAGTGTACCCACTGGGTACCCTTCCTCACGAAATCCTAGCCCAGGTTTCATTTGCCTTTGATTTACGTAAAGCATAAACCTTTTGAGACAGTCTCCAGTACACATATAGACAGACCCCAGTGCTCTGCCCTCCGAGTGCCATCGCAATACAGCGCTCGTAATTATAGCGGTGCTGCCTTCGGCACACGTCTGTGCCGTGGACAGCTGATCTCCAAGGGGATGTGTTCATCACTCTTCCAGAGTCTGACAGCGGCTGACATACAAACCCGGCAGCACACACGCGACAACGACTCCAGCCTCTTCGTGGACTCATTGACATGCAGCAGAAACTCCAGATACCATATGGAACGTGGAGGCAGATGGATGGACATATGTATAATCTGTGTGCATCTCTGCTGATGTAAACATCCCAGCGCAGGCATTAACACTCAAGTATATGGTGTGCATTTGGGGCGCGAGAGAATTTTTCTCCCATAAAATAAATAAAATACGTTCTGAGCATCTTGGGATGAAGCCATTCTAATCCTTTTATTCTTTCCAAAGGAAAATGATTCCATATTCAGGGCACTGTGCAAACAATTAATTAGCCTAATGAAAATGAAAGGCCTAATTGCTCAGTATTATTATGATCACTGGCAGCCAGGCGTGACCAAAGAATAGGCACTGTCTTACCAGGGACAAAGCACAACTGTCTGGCTTTTCAGGCTTTTTTGATACTTGAACATCTAGCAAAACAATATTATTTTTTTTTTGGAGTGATGGTGTAGTTCTCCATTCCACATGCAAAAAAGCTGGCAGTATTTGGAGACATCTGAATGAGCTGCTATACAATTAAAAAAAATGAAGAGGAGAGAGACCCAGCTGGTGTGAAATGACCTGGCTGCCTGGAAGTCAATACAAGCTGTAACTTGCCCGAGTTGAATGACATGGTGGTGTCTCCACTGCGTGTCTCCGGCAGGAGACTTGACTCACAAGACGAGAGTGCTGCAACATTAAGAAAAATTGTATTTTTTTAAGGAGCACACCTAAAATTAAAGTACAGTCATCCTAAATGCAGCTCCCTTTTCAGTGACCTGTTGTTATCCAAATGGAAAAGTGTTTTAAATTCATGCAGATGAATTTGTTCACTGTGGATAGGATCGTGAAGAGTCAGGTTACAGGAGCTTTAAGAAACTGAACTGTTATCATTCATGCATATCTCGCAACATGGAGATAGAAAACAGATGCTGACTGAACATTGACCTAGCCTGAGGAGTATGCATCCAGTAATTCTTCCTTTAAGCAGCTGATTCCCATGGGAAAATCCTTAAGATTCAGCTTTAATTCTATTTTCTGCCTTGTGCAGAGACTGGCAACCAGAGACTATTCTTTAAAAACAATGTGGATGAAGTCCGCTCTCATTCACACTTGCACAACCCCACTGACTGTATTACAGATGGTTTCCCAGCAAGCTGGATTTGGGGGGGGGGGGGGGGGGGGCGCAGTTTAAACTTAACTAGGGGCACTTTTACTCTGTGCTCCAGGCTGACACCCGAAGCTGCAGGACATGCCCACACGGAAGACATCCAGTATCATGCAATATCAGATGCTCACATGGGAAATATGGCTTCCCGGTGTGCCCAGTGGGATCATCTCACTTAGGGGCTTGGGATCATCCCCTGGCAGAGTTTAATACTTTGAATTGATTGCAAAGGGATCAAGAACCCAAGCCTGATCACTGAAATGGTGCGGGATGGCCCCCTCCTTCCCACTCTCAGTATGCTTAGCACAGCATTCCAGGGGATGCTATTCCCTCCCTATGTAAGGGTAAAGTCAGACCTACATCTCCTCCAGCTCTAGGAATGCAGAGTGAGAGCAGCCCATGCCCTTCCCTCGGTGCAGGAGTGGAAATTTCTTTATCCCATCTCAGCAACTCACTGGAAAAACAGTGACACAGAGCTGGTCACTTGAAGGCTTTAGATACTGCACATTTGTGCTGTGTTGCCTTTTAGGAGGTAAGTTGTGTCCAAATATACTGGGTTTTGAGAAGGATTTAAAAAAAAAAAAAGCAGTGATTACAATAAAGAATAGTACAATCCTGTGAAAAAGAACAGAAAATACAGATTTGTGGCTGATGGTCACTGCACTTCACAATCACCCTTGTAGTTTGCAAAAGTGAAATCAAGGAGAATGCATGGGTCTTCCTGAAACCATTTCAGGTGTGCTACTATTTGTTTATGCAGCTGGTAACAATTATTACAGACGCTGCTGGGGACTTTGAGACATAAAAAAATGACATACCCAAAGATGTCATAGCAGGAATGGTCTATCAGATAACTGAATATCCCAGCAACCTTTGTCAGGCTGACTAAAAACATTCTGCTTAGTTGAATACAGCTGTTACTTAACCTTGGATAGACAGGCACTCGTCACCCCTTACTGATAAAAAAGAAAACCCTAACAAAATGAAGCTTTTTTTTAAAGTTTATTTTGCAAATCTACCAATTCATTATATGAAAGTATGAAATCCTGTGTGGTTACATTAAACAGTTACATTACAATCCAGGTAATACAAATAACCAGTACAAAGTTAGTCTTAGGTACTCTTGGGTAACAAGTAGATTTAATATTATTTAAAATAAGAGTAAGTCACAAAGAAGAGAAAAATAGCCTTGTGATTGTCAAAGAATTTAGTTTAAAGCAAGGAAATCACTGTAGACCCTCCTTGTCCTAGAAAAAGTTAAGAGAGAAACACTTTACATCATCTTTCAATGTTAATGCTCAATTAGATGCATCAAACAAATTTAAGTGCACACATCTACTTAGGGTAAGAAGAATAGTTCACAAGTTGTTTGGAAACTAGTGTCAGGTTTCATTCTCTGGAAATTACATTTACAGTGAAACATCACCACCATCCTTGTTTTCAGATGCATGAAAATCCTGTAATATCATTTGTAAAATACACCAGAGCTTCAAATCTGCTCTAATTGAATTCAGTGGGAATAGGATCAGTTACTACATTTAATAAGTACTCCTGATTTACTGAAATCCTTACGAAACAGGAATGAAATTAATTTAGTGAACAAAATACTGTAATAATTCAGCAAAACTCTTAACTTTACTATCCAGCAATTGACACTGCAACTGCATTTCTGAGGACCTTTATGCATGATCATTCTTTCCTCTCCACCAGCAACAGGACACGCAAAGACACCACGTTAACTGTGCTTAGTAACAACTCGGAGCTATGTAAATAAAGTATGAAAATCAAAGAACAGATTGAATTAATCTAGAAACTGCTCTCCTGACGCCCATCTGACACACCTCTAGTGTCATTCTGCTGCCTGTAAGCTGCCATTTCTGGTGAGACATCTGTCAATCACAATCACATAACTGCTTCTTAGCAAGCAGTTAAATGGAGCTTTGATTTTGTAGCTGCATCTCTACATTGCGTACGTAGTTCAGGACAAAATGTCCAAGATGCTACTGCTGCATATAGTGCAACAGTTTCATAGAAGCAAGGCGAGCTGTTTATGGGGAAAAAAGGCAGTTGCAGGTACAATCCTGATGACCTGTGGCACAAAGGAGATTAAAACAGTTCATTCACTCGTATAGCCTTTACCTTTTTCAACTAGGACATCCAAAATGGTGCAAACCCCCAAATCTCCACTCATTCACGCGCAACAAACCTGCGCAGCTCATTGTAGTACAGAAGTGAAGCCAGCAGCATCTTAGCAAGGCTTCTAAGAGAACTAGACATTTATCCACAAGAGTATCTTTAACACTGATCACCTCAAAAAACTTAAAGAAACCAGACAAGTTACACAAAACTATACAAACTTTTCACCTGGACATAAAGTGCCATCAAACTATGGAAGCAAAAAAGAGTTACTCTTGCATGCAGTGGCTACTGTAAGTATCTACAGACGGCTTTATTCCCCTGAAGCAGATAAAGTTTGCTACAGTCTTGAAAATGGTACCAAGTTGGTGGGAATGGTACTATAACCAAGGCTAGCAATTTTCTTCCTTCCTGACAAACACCACTCTTATCCAATACGCCAAAGCCAACTAGGCTGCATTTACTGGTGGCTGACTGCAGAACTTTCCCCAGAAGGTAGTTTAAAATGGTAATAAATGCTTCAGTTTCCCATTCTCCAATATGATACGATAAATATAATTTGTTCAGACCCTTTGCTAAAAGCATGCGTTACAACAGACAGCCCCACCCTGTTATTACCACTGTGCCTGCTTGTTTTCCATCTCTACTCATGTAAATGTAATATCAAATCCTCTTAAGAATCCTGAGCAGCCGTCCAGAATCACTTGTTCAACTGACATTTCTGTAATAATAAGGAAAGAAAAAAGAGTTGTGGGAAATTAAATGGTGCTCTTGTTGCCAAGTTGTTAAAATTATATGGCAATATGCTTCCAGTAGTTGTAAGAAATTAATTTGTGGAGTGCTTACAAGCCTTACATCTACTAAATCTCAACAGGATATAAAATGCTATTTAAGTGATAGAACTTACAAATGTTAAGGAGAAAAAAAATCAGCACCAAAGAATGAAAAAAGAAACTAGGTTCTTGACTGCACTCTGCTTCCTCAAGGCGGGATCTCTACAGCTGAGGAAGCCATGCGGGAGAACCTTGGTGAAGCACTTATGTGTGTACGTATGTCAGCACCTGCACCTCTCCCTTCTGCCACACCTCTTCAGCGGATGAGGCAGGGCACGTTCAGTGAGTTACTCCACTCCTGTAAACAGTGTCTGGCAAACAGCTCAGCCAGCCCCTCTGCCAACCACCCCCTCTTCCACTGCTTTCTGAAAGCACTAGCCAGAGCAAAGCAAGTATCACTACTTTTCACCTCCTTTATTATAATGTTGTTCAGAAAGAAGTGCCTGAGACACCTGATCTGTAGATGAATTCATTTTTAAATTATGCCACTACGTATTACTGTCATTGTTTTCTCACAACAATGTCAAATACAATATAAAACTTTGGATTTTCTATAGTGAGTAAAATCAGCAAAGTCAAAAGGCAGACAGTGCTGGCAGTGCTGTTACTGCTCAATTCTGTAAGACAGAACCAGGGTAAGGCGCTTTGGTAATCAGCACCAAGTTGAAGTGACAAGCTTTGTAACAACAATTCACTCTCCACGCGCTAGAGTATGTGCAAGTTTTCTGCAGATGCATGGAAAACTGAGACCCCCTGGTTGTTCTCTAAGCTGCTTTGAAACTACAATTCGTTTAATCCAGCAGCAGATCCTGGTACTATTCTTTTCCTAAGTACAGTACATTTTGATAGCAACATAGAAGCACACGACACAAAACAGATTTGTTCAAGCTCACCATGGTTCTGATGGGCCACACGCACCAAGAGGCAATTCAAAAAGAGTACACAACTCAATTCATCAGGACAACAACACTTACTCAAATGAATTCCGGCTCACTTTGTGAAGGAAGAAAGATTTCACAAATGAAAAGAACTTATTGCAAGTGGTACTGCCCAGCTTGGCCACTTCTAATACAGATCAGAAGTATCAGAAGCTACCAAGGAGCCAAGGACAAAGAATTCCTGTTTTGTAAATATTTTAGATATAGCAAGCTTGTTTTAAAAAGAAAAGCCACTGCACAATATTCCAAATGGCCTTCTCTAACAGACTTGAAATCGTTAGATCAACACTGATGGGAAATGCAGATTTCAGTAGCAGTTCTGGCACCTTGCAATTTGGAAAACTTGTGCATATAGGACTGAGGCAGCTTGTTCGCAGACCCCTTTCTTGCAGTATCCTAGGGTCACCTGTGCTTTCTTCACAACAGCGTATTGCTGGATTCAGCAGGTGCCTTCCTCAGAAGGCGCAAACTGGCAGCTATCGTGAGAAACAGTGTCAATGCTCTGCACTTCTGACTGTGGGTGAATGGACACCTGAACGGCTATCTCTTGACCTTGCTCATTCATGGACCCATCGTCTGAATCCCCAGCTGGTGAATCGCTGCGCTTGATCTCTGGGTTGATGGGGTATATCGCAGCTTGGGTACCGCAGGTTTGGGTCTGTTTTTCCTCCTCCCCAACTTCATCGGGATCATCAACTCGCACAGCCTCAAAGATCTCCTCCATGAACGCCCGGCAGTTAAGGATCAGAGGTGGAAGGGGAATGCTTCTGGCAAGCTCTTCAATGTACCGAGCAAACTCCATGGTCTTAAACTGAGTGACTTTGGCCAACTCTAGTGTTTTGGCAGATGTAATGATAGGGATACGCTTGGCTATCTCAAAAGCCTTCTGAAGCTTCTCAGCCCCTTCCGTCCTGAAGAATTCATTGATAGCCTTCTCTGTTTTGCGGAGGTGACTGCTCATCATGCACAGACGAGTTATGTTTAAAACGAGGGTGATAGCAAAGGCAACGAGGCACACAATCATGTAGTAAATACTCATGTCTCCTGAGGTGAAGATAACCCTCAGGGTGACTGTGTAATACAAGGTGTCATTATGATTAACACCTGCACATGTATATCGCCCCCGGTCAGCAAAGTTGACCTTTGTGATGTTAAGGGAATTATCGGCAATCCTCCACCGGCCACCTGGAGATTCAAAAGAAATAAACTGAGCTAATGAAACAAAAATCAGTAGGTAAACTAGACATGTGCTGTTTGCTCCGTCGACAGGAGACAGAGCTTGGAAGTAAGCAGTTCATTTCTAGCATAATACAAACACTACACCAAGGACTGAAATTTCCTTTTCATGCTTGTGATGCAGAAAGCCAGTTACCAATCCTACTGCTTAATGGTAAATTATTCTGCACGCTTGCTACTCTGGTTTTTCTCCTTTCTCTCATCTGTACTTTCTTGTGTGCTTTCGAACTGCTAGCTCTTTCTGACAGAGAACCTAATTCTTAACTAGTGCTTCTTGCCCACTGTGTAATATTATGTTGAAAGACCGTCCTCTATAAAGTCTAATTTTCCATACGCTCGGAGTCAAAAGTCAAGTGACCCATAAAAAAGATCAGAGTCTGTAAATGGCTCTGCTGGCAAAAGAACCCCAGATTTTTTTGAGACAGTTTTCTGCTGAGCATGCAGTGCTGAATTACAAAACCCATGTAAAAAGAAATCAATGAAAGAAGCTAGCTTTATACAGTATTTCCTATGCGTTTATAACTTAGGAGGAAAACTGTTTTCATAACTCATTCTTCTAATTACTCTACTTTGAACTAATCTCCAGATGGCATTATAACTACCAGGAGGTTACTGAATGCTTAAGGCAGAAAGATGGCCTCCAAGAAGATCCTATCAATTAGCTTGATGACCTTAATTAATACTAATAGAGTAGAGAAAACCTCATGCATTTCTAAAAGACATTATTTTTTGAAAATTAAAAACTACAGGGACAGAACTCTAAGAGCCAAAGGCTAGGAAAATATATTCTCCCTCTTACAAAAGGGTTAAATAGCATGTATTTCATTGTTGACCATTACAAATTGTGTTAGTTTCCACAGTCTCACTGGTGCATAAACCAGAAAATATATGTAGTAAGTTACCCCATGCTTTAAAAAAAATCCTGTAGCAAAATTAACACACTGATTGCCAGCTGGAAAAGGTCACAAGTTGTGGACGACTGTGTTTAATTCATGTGTTTGAAAAAATATAGTATAAAAAAGAGCAATAATAAATAAAAACATCAGGTAGTATCTGGTAGGATGCAGATTAATTTCTTCTATACTGAATACTGTGATGCCTCTTGAACGAAATGATTCTGTGGGGCACCACAGCAGGATGGATGGGCTAGGACAGGACTCAAGTATAATTCACATGCCACATGCCAGAGGGCAAAGGGCTCTGTCTTGCTCCCTCCTTATCTCCCAACTGTAAAAATGGGAGGATAGGCAGGGAAAATGATAATAAAGTCCCAGAGGTTTTCAGATACTGTATAAAAGGGGAATACTGGAGGATAGAAAACAGCAGGAAAGCTCACCTTCATCTTTCTGTTCAAGCAGGTGTCCTCTGGAGTTATACCAAAGAATATATTCATACTGGCTGATGTTCAGTCTACATTCAATTAAAATACTGGTCCCCTCTTTGGCTATGATATCATGATGTACTGGAGAACTTACTAAAGCTTGAGACACTGTATGAAGTGATGCATTGAAAGACCCAAAAGCAACTGTCCTGTTAAAAGCTACATTTTCTGGTGTAAATCCAATTGAAAGATCAGCACTAACAGTCAAAATTAACAGGCAATAGCTGAGCTTCATGGAAAACTAGAGAAAACTCTTTTTTCATTTAATTTGGAGAAATGAGGTCATATGATATTAAGCTGTCCGTATTGCTTTGAGACAGGAGAGGAGGCTCTTGATTTGTTCAGTGATAGAAGATGTCGTGGATCCAAATGCACTTTCAAGACCATCAATATTAGAAGTGGAAACTGGAAATCCAACTGAAAAAAAAATTAAGTTTATTAATGATAGCAAGCTTATGGCGTATTCAAATTTCATTTTCAGTAAACAGATTTCGATTAGCATAATATAAACTGTCAGCCGAGAGGTTCCAAATCAGAGCTTTGCTTGGAACACAGTAATGAAACGAGGGTAAGAACGCATTAGCACAACCTTCAGTCCTCTAGATGTTCATCTTCCCATCCAAATAAATAATCTCAGGAACAATAATCATTAAGTGGAAAAAGGTTTTAAAAAAAGAATGAATTGTTCATACTACTTGAAATGCATAACTATCTTTAGGGTCAGAAAGTGGATTCTGCATTTGTTAACCGAGAAAAAGTGCTTTCTTAATAGAGGAAGAAAAGCAAGAAAGAGGATATAATTTCTGCCTCCCTACCCACCAATATCAAAGTGCTTTGAAGCCCTGTTTTTTTAAAGCCAGTCTTTCATTTAGCATCTACAGAAAAACCAAAGCGCACACACATCTGATTTTTAGCATTTATACATCTACTTACTTGATTTTAGAGGCACAATCGGTGTTAGATGTCTAAATATGCTTACATAATAATATGCTTATAATTTGTGTTGGGAAAACTCTCTTGGCAGTTATCTGCAGCCACAGAGAGGAAGTCCCTTTCTGAATAGCAGGACACCAATGTCTAAACATACTTCCTTTTTTGCAACCTCTCTTGCTGCTGCTGTATTCTAACTCTGCCTCTTTTTTTCTTGTTTGTTTTACAGTAAGACCCTGTTGAAAATCTTTTAGTTTATGCTGCTACATCTCAGTGGTCTTGTTTATCATCTGCTCTACCCAAATGCTGCCCCATATTTCACAGCAATTTGAAAAATTCTTTTGTCTAGGGACAGAATTAACACTCTTCAAATTAATGTGCACAAAAGATATTTTAAGACATTGGAATACACCCTTTACTTTCATGTTCTTTGCACACAAGGATTTTCCTTTTTTGAAAGCCAGAATAAAACCAACTTGTAACAAAGTGAGATGACACCGATAAGAGAAAATCTGTAATCAATCTTCCTGGAAGCTTGATTCAAGAAACTTTCTAATCCAATATGCATTCCCTGAAGTTACGATTCCATCTAGACTGCTCCAGAGCCCTAAGCAACAATTTACAGAGTACAGAAGCCACAAGCCAAAAAGTTATCTTAAAGAATCTCACTTCACCCCATTGACTGTGACTTTGAATTTATCTCCTTTTCTTCTACCAATAACAAATGCTAGTAGAGTTGAATTTCATAAATATTGCAATACAAAGGAATAAATTTTCTTAATAAATGTTCTTAATAAATAATGCAGACACTTCTCATCCTTCCAGAATCACTAGTTAACACTGCCTAAAGGAGACAGAAATCCTGTCACTTATGAAAAATAATGTAATATAAATAAATACAGGTGATTTGTACTAACTGTGTTTTCAGCAGAGAAAAATTAAGCATACTGAAGAATGGGAAAATTTGCTGATAACACACTACCCAGACTAGGAATTTTTTTCAGTTAATCTGTTGAAGGTCAAACCAGATTCCAGACTTGACATCTGATGAGAAACATGGTATCTGACCCATTTCTGTTGTGGTTATTGCCAAAACCAGTTTAACAAAGAAGGCAAAGAAGACAGCTGTGTCCAACTCTCCTTCAAGCTTGACTAACCAACTCACCCACTGAATCCTGCAGGAGAAACTGGAAAACAGGCTCTCCACTTGTTTCCCTGTAAAAAGCAATCCCTTCATCTGCCCTCTTTATTTTTTATTGGCCCCACTCTGTTCTCTATCATGCCTCTTGTCCATTCATATAACATGACACCAGCGCTGAGAACTCAATTATACTGTTGTGCTGAAGAAGCTACTTTCCCACAGCTAAATGGTTAAAAACAGTACGAAGGCCTCTTTTGTTCCTGTTTTCCACCAGTTACACTTCAGGAAAAGCGTTACCAGTCCCGCTGCCTCTGGAGAAGAGCATCCCAGCCACATCAACTGGACAGGTCTGAAAAAACCCCAATACTAAGGTTGCTGCTGCTGAACAACTATTATTCTGTTTGAAGGAGTGGTTTTATCCTTCCTTTTTTAGACCCCTAGTATTTTCAGTGTTTCAGAGCCTTCAGAAGACTGCTGACATCTGACCTGTGTATTTTGGTAACCTTGTGCAGATTTCTTAAAGGCAGGCTGCGCACCATTAGTAGTTTGTGGACCACTGACATTTGGATTGCCAGAGTTGCCATTTGAGACTCTGTCACGACTTGGGCTAGCAAGCGAGAAGCTGCGGTCGCAGATCTTCTGCATACATCGCTCCACAACCCAACTGCCTTCAGTTAAAAATGCCACTGCACTTAATGGCTTTTGCATGCATTGGGACTTGACTTAACAGCATTTGATGTAGTTACAACTGATAATAGCTCTGCAGTAAAGATAAACCCTTATCTTCAGTATTGAATCAAACACACAGAATAACTTATGGTCTTCTAAAACAATAACCTCCCAACTAATGTTTTAGATTTATTAGAGAATAATTCCAGTACCTCCTGTACTTTGCCTGTGTTATTGTCATTTTAAATTATTTAATTTAAATTGTTAGATTTCCAGGTGTCTGTGACACTCCTCCTAAAATGACATTAGGAACCTCAGTCAATTATTTAACACAAGAAATACTCAGCAACATTTTCCCTCATAAGAATAGGATAATTATCTTCAGTAATTGCATATGCTCTCTGCTATATTTGCACTGAGCTTGCATAATGTATAAAACATTGGTGATGGGTCATTGAATTTTACTATTAAACTCTTCGAGGTCCGATTTATTAGAAATTGTTTGTCACATTTCACTTCTGGAAAAGCCATTATTGCTAAGCAGACAATGATCTCTCACCGCCAAGTGCTGCGAAAAATAAAATGATTTGCGAAATCCATATTCTTCAACCATCACACTTATGCAAAACAGCTGCTGGAGCTGATAAAGGATCCAAAAAGGATAAAGCGTGAACAGTGCCAACATCACAATTCTTCAAGAAAGCATTAAGCCCAAGCAAGATGAAATGTGCAGAATAGAAACTGGCTATTTTACAACCGAACCTGAAGTTGAGCTCAACATATTTAACCTTTATTAAACCATAAGTTGCAACAACAAATAGCAGTGGAAAGATAAAAATCCATGATGCATACACTTGTATGAGTCATCTTTGGCTCTTATCCTGAAAAAGTGTATCTGTGTTTAACCTAGAGCACTGTAAGTAGTCCCACTGAGGTCAATGGAAGTGCTGATAGTACTTAAAATTACACGCATTTATAAGGCACTGCAAAATTGGGGCCTAAGAGGTTGCAGGTTATATAGCTTTACATTCACTGCTCATAACATCATTTCATACCTGGAGAAAAGTGAAGCAATAAACCAAGACACATCTGACAGACCACAGACTGCTCTAACTGACTGCCACTTCTGGCACACGACGTGGAAACGCATTTTGGCATTTACAGCAAGCTAATTGGTAATAACGCACACTAAATCGATCTAAATGGATCACTTCTGCACACAGCACACCTTCCTACTCGCAAAGCGGTGCCTTGCAGAAACAAGGCTGCTGTGAGGAACCCGCGAGGCCCTTCTGGTCCTCTTTCAAATCTGGGAGCAGTACATGGCAGAGCCCTGAAGACATTAAATCCTGGAAAGTTTGTGAAAACAGATGGCGCGGCCTTGACAAGATGTTCCCAGTGTGGGAGAGGCCGCAGGGAGGGTTCACCCTCTGCCGGCACCAGCGAAGGCTCCTGGGGGAGCGGCTGCACCCATAGCCCAAAAACCCACAGGAAATCTCACCGTGGCTGCACCCACAGCCCAAAAACCCACAGGAGATCTCACCCACACGTGGCTGCCCGCCAGGACGTGGTGTTTTGCCGTGTACGCGGTCCCTTGGCTGCCTGACACATGTCACGGGGTAACTCATGAAAGACAGGGGATCGGCTGCACACGAGAACAAGTGTGTTTTTCCCTCTGTCAGCTAAAACCAATCAGGCACAAAACTCCCCCAAACGGGACCCCTGTCCCCAGCAGCCCCTGCCCCACACGCGCCCAAGTTCGCTCGTGGAAAAACCCCGCTGGAGCTGGGCTGCTCGAGGCAGCGGGGAACACGACGTACATCCACACGATGTACATCCACACGACGTGCATCCACACGACGTGCATCCACGCTCCCCCCACGGCAGCCGAGGGAACCCGGGCCGCGCCGGCCTGACGTCACGGGGGCCTGACGTCACGCGGGCCTGACGTCACGCCAGAAGACCGCCCCCCTCCCCCAGGCAGCGTTTCCATGCCAAAACAGCGCGGTAAGACACAGGTCCCCCAACTTCTCCCGCAGCAGCGGGGTGGGCGCGGAGGGCCTGCGCGACGCTCCGCCGTCCCCCCCCCCCCCCGCCTCCGACGTCGCCAGGTAAAGCCTGGCGTCACCGTAACGCTGTGAGGCAGCGGTGCACGGCTCTTACCGGGAGGAGGGTGGCCAGACCAGGCCCTCTCCCGCCCGCCCCCCCCACCCCCCCATCGCGTCCCGGACCGCCGCGCACCTCCACCTCCGCCGGCCCCGCTGCCCGGACGTATTTCCTCGCACGTCCTTCCGGCCTGGGCCGCACTTCCGGGATTAGCCGGCGGGTGCCGCTCTGCGCTTCGCCTCGATGGTTACGGTCCGCCTGACGGGGGGAGCGCGGGGCTGGCGGGGCGGCCTGGCCTGGCGGGTGAGGCGGGACCGGGACCGGGACCGGGCCTTCGGAGGGCCTGGGGGCACAAGGGGCTCGGGGGGGTCTTCTGTGGGACAGGGAGTCCCAAGGGGAGGGGGGTTTGGGGGCACTTGGGGGTCCCCTGTGGGGCAGGCGGTACCGGGGGGGGGGGAGTTGCGTGGGCAGCTGGGGGTCCCCGTATGGGGCAGGAGTTCCGTGAGGGGGCTTTAGGGAACCTGGGGGTCCTCTGTGGGGCAGGTGGCCCCATATGGGGGTTTTGGGGCTCTAGGGGTCTCCCGGGGAAGCAGAGGCACAGGGAGGCCCCCCCCCCCTCACCCCCTCCCCCAGGGCTGGGGGGTGCCCCGGGTAGGGACGGGCCCGGTGGGAGCCCACCAGCGGCCGGCCGGCCCCGGGGGTGCTGGGGTCGCTGTGGGGTCCTGCTAGCCGCTGTGGGGGGGTCACGGGGAGATGGGGTGGGGGTCCCCAGCCCGGAGCTGCCCTCCCCGTGGTGTTGGCCCTTCTCCGCTTAAAGCTGACAGAGTCCCGTGGCTGGGGGTAGATGCCCTGGTTGCATCAGAGGCTGCCTCTCCGGGGACACAGCTTCAGGCCGGTGGCGATGCCGGGGGGCTGTGGGGTGCTCGGTGTGGTCCTGCCTGTCCCTGCCTGCTGCTGCTGCCTTCCAGTTACTGCCCCGGAGCTGGTGAAGTGCTGCCAGTGAAGCCAGCAGGAGGGAGAAACCTCTGCCCCGTGAGCAGGCCGCAGCGTGGCAGCCCTGTTCGTGGGCACCGTTATCCCTGATGTGCGATGTCAGGGGCGGTTGCTGTGGCAGCTGGAGCACATCTCAAATTCTGGGTGGTTTGAATGCCCTGGAGAAGTTCAGCCCTAAATACAGAAGCGAACCAGTTGCTGCCTCCCTACCTGCCTGGCATTCTGACCGCTATCCCCATTTGTATCTAACACCCTTCAAAGCAACCATCCCAAGCAATTTGTTTTTTCTTTTCTTTGGTGAAGCAAGTCATGGATTTAATTATCTGAGGACCTTTTGTACCTTTCATTTGCTTTTCAGACTTGGTGACCTGCTTCTTTCCTGCGGGGAGGGTGTGTCGGTTAGATAAAGCCACGTGTTTCTGTGGGACTTTAAACTTCCAAGTGTGACATTTCTTCCAGTCAGACGTAACTTGGTATACACACTTGCTTAAAAACATAATCTGTTTGTGCAGGTGTGTGTGGCCACGTGAAGGGATTTCTGTCTTAGTTGTGTTTCATGATTTAAAATGCAAATGTGATGCTTTTGAACTAGTGTCAAAGTGTGGAAGGGAGTGATTATTTTATCTGCTTTGCTTTCTATGGATGTTTGTAGTCATGTCTGAGAGAGACAGTGGTGGAAATCTGAAAGAAGAAACCTCTTATGAAGATGAACAGAAAGCAGAGGAACTTGGCTGCACTGAGAGCAGTGAAGAGAGAGAGCAAGAGCTTGAGCCTGTGCCTATGACGCGCAAAAGACCTGAACCCAAACCCCCAAGTCAGCCTGCTGCTACAGAAGAGACCACAGCTGAAACCCTCAAGGTATGTTCCTGTGCTTGCTCTTAATAACATGACTTAATGTTTCATGGTTTTGAGCACAGAAGAATTTTGACCATAAGCCTCACTGCTTCTTTGAAAATTCACATTGCTGTTTATCGGAAAAGAAGAAGCTGCACAAAAGTTGCACATCACAGACTGCTTGCGTTCCTCTCCTCACCATAGTACCTGCATCACTCTCTTCTGCTTTTCTTCATCAAAGGTCTCAGATTCTCCTGCTGGAGTTCAGACAGGATGGGGGTACTGGGGAAGCTGGGGGAAATCTCTTCTGTCAACTGCATCTGCTACTGTAGCTACTGTAGGTAAGGCTTTTTCTGGTATTTGATAAATATTTTAACCATGCTTCATATCTCAAGCTAGTGCTTTTGAGCTTGTTTCTAGAGAAGGGGATTTCTGTTATAGCAGCAATTATTGGAAAAATGTTGAGAGAATCATTCAGTTAGTGGGGAAAACTTGTACTAAAAGGTACAGTGAGATTAAGGACACATGCACAGCCAAAATGACTTTCAAGTTTTTAAGGTGTTTGCATAATTTTCAGCTGGTATTTTAAACTGGTATTCAGCTGATATTTATAACTTGATTTAAAAGCTGGGGTGAAACCTGAGTTCATTACATTGGTAAGCATCTGGATAGTGGTAGGTTTTAGTGCTGGGTAAACTGTCTTGAACAGGAAGAATCCAGAATAATGAGAAACAATATGCAGCCCTAACCCTGTTTCTGTTCTGATTTCTGTTGTATCTCGTGTTTAAAGTAATACTGCTGTCTTCTCTAGGTCAAGGTATTTCAAATGTTATAGAAAAAGCAGAAACAACCCTTGGGATCCCCAGTCCTAATGAAATATCTTCAGAGACTAGAGATGCTACAACAGGTCAGTTTTTACTGCATAAGAACACCACTGAAATGTTTCTCATAACATAATCAGCCCCAAAATAACATCATTTACCCTGCATCTGGCTGTGTGCTAAAATAATACTCTATTGCATACTTCTGTTATCTCTGAAGAGTAGGTAGGAAAGTAATCCTAATTCTAGCCCTGCTCCTGACTGACTCTTGGTGTTGGTTAATTTTCTCCACTCTGCAGCTGACAGGATCTTTCTGGGGAGTGAGGAAATTAATTTTCTGCCTTCTAATGCAGGAAGCGAGAATCCTTGTGCTAGCAGCACAGATGCAGTTGATGATGGCAGTTCCTTTCCTATTGCTGGGGCTCTTGGAGTTTTATCAACGATCTCTACTGCTGTTCAAAGCACAGTGAGTGAGTTGGGAACACAGGAGAAAATGAGTTTAAGAGAGTGTTGGGTTTTTGCGTTTCATCTGAAACATCGTAAGAGGAAACTTCAAATTTTTACTTTTGTGGGACGAATGGTGAGAAACTTTCAGCCTTCAGACAGTTTTTATTCTGTGCCTTGCTAACTGGCACTTAATGTGTAAGTCATCTTGAATTTTGATAGTTCTGTATTAAATGTTGATATGTAACAGAAAACCTTAATAGTGGACTGTGTGGTGTGTGCATTCCCATGCATGTCACCCCTGTACTCTTGTTATCTCTGCTCCTTTTCTTTGGAGTATTCAGGTAAATGCAGGGTCAGACTTATTGCCGGAATGTTTCCACAGAACTGTCTAGAGATGAAATCCATTGTCCTCTTCAAAAACTTCTGTGAAACTAGCCCAAATTGCTTGGAAATCAGCTTGCTCCTGTGACCGTGAGAAACGTACTTCAAAGGAACCCATTACCCTTAGAAACTGTGCTTTTGTGATCTGCTGTCTTGTCAATTTGCCCATGAGTCTGAAAGAGCTGCAGATGGAAAGCTTGCTTTTGCTTTTAAGGCCCAAACAAGAGTTAGCAACCAAAAGCCACAGGTCTAGTGTTTTCTGACTGGAAGGAAGAGAACTAAATACTTTAATGTGCTGAGAATCAGCCTGTTCACAAAATAAAAATATATATTTCCTATTAGATTGCTGCAGCTGTCTGAGTGCTCTATTAAACTGTTGGATGATAATGTATTGTGGCTCCTTCCGTGTCCTCCTGCTCTTTTTGTGGCGATTAGGGTTGAATTTTAGGGTGACAAGGACCAATTTGGCTTGTATGTGAGTGTCTGGCATAATATTGTTGATATAAATCCCCCAGTTCAATTTCTTCAGTTGTATAGCCTTCTGTGAGTTTTATGTGCTGTCTATATCCAAATCTGTTTCCTAGGGAAAAAGTGTTATTAGTGGAGGTCTGGATGCCTTGGAATTCATCGGGAAAAAGACAATGGATGTAATAGCTGAGGGAGACCCTGGATTCAAAAAAACAAAGGGCCTAATGAACAGAAACTCTACGTTATCTCAGGTATAGCAGTTCCTTATCAGCTCCTCATTGGTTTCTCTCATTTTTTTTCTCCATTCTTTTGTGGACCTGTCAATTTACTATTGAACCAAAAGCCTTCTCTGCCCATATTCTGTATCTTCTGGCACTGACCCAAGTCCTCTGCTTTTCTTTTTCAGGTCTTACGAGAGGCAAAGGAGAAAGAAGAGCAGCAGACAGCTACTGAGGTTACCATGGCTACGGAGAAGAAAGCCCATTATGGGTTACTGTTTGATGAGTTTCAGGGTCTTTCACATCTGGAGGCCTTAGAGATGCTTTCCAGAGAGAGTGAATCAAAGGTAATGGCCTTGAGCAATTTGTGTTCTATTTTGAGTTCAGCTGAGCAGGGAAAAAAAGATTAGAAATACATGTATATACATGTAAAATCAGGTGCTCAGAACTTGCTATGAAGT
The DNA here is from genome assembly GCF_929443795.1 of Astur gentilis. Lineage (NCBI taxonomy): Eukaryota > Metazoa > Chordata > Aves > Accipitriformes > Accipitridae > Astur > Astur gentilis. The sequence goes on from NC_064905.1 coordinate 15,298,102, forward strand.
GATTGATTACTCAACTTCACTTTGACCCCTGCATTATGATCTGATGTTTACCCTGGGAGCATTATGTCCTGTCCTCAGCTCCTAGAGCCATTCTCTTTACCCAGCTAGCCTCAGTTCCTGCATGTCTTCAACAGCTTTTCACAAGTTACTCTCTTGTCATACCACTTGCTTGCTGACTTGGTGTGGAGGAGAGTATTGTAAGCACAGCAGAGATTGTCCTCTCTGTCTTGGGGCAGGGAGGAGGGCAGATCAGCACGCAATTTCAGAAGTCATTCACTTTTTTATGAAAGAAATTACTTGAATAACTCCTTAAGAATTCATTAGTATCTAAGGAGACTTCAGAAATAGGTCTTTTTCCCTTTCTTCTTTCCTGTAGGGAAATACCACTTATTCATTAATGTCAATCTGTGATGTTTTCACATGCAATGTAAGCCAGTGCTGCATCTTCCATCCCCTTTCTTTTTCTTGTTGGATTTATGATTCTCTCTTTGGCTGTGCTGCCCCTAACTAGGTGAAATCGGTTCTAAATGCCCTCTCTGGAGAAGAGTTGGACACACTGAAGGAGGAGATGGAGCAACTCAAAGAAGCATTTTCTTTACCTGAATTCTTTGATGAAGAGGAGGAAGAAAAGAAAGGTAAGAGAGCCCCAGGCTCTGGGAGGAGAAGCTGGTTCTCAATGAAATTCTCAGTGTAGAGCCAGCCAGCCCTGAGATCACTAGCAATGGGCATGATGCCGAAGTTAAATTAGCCTTTAGCTGGATGCTTAATCCTAAAGCTGTCTGTGGCCAGGAGCATGACAGGTAGCAATACCCTTCATCTCTGGAAAGCTGCTGTGCATTAATTTTGTAGCAGGAACGATTTCTTGCCAGAGCAGGATTAGAGTTGCTTGACTCCAGGGCAGTCAAGCAAATGGAAAGAGATGCTGGGTTCCCCTGACCATGAGGGAAAGACTGTGAATAGAGTTGTCCAACCTGTGGGAAAGCAAAAAGCCTTTTTATTTATTTTTTTTAAGTAAGAGTTAGCCACACAGACCAAAACACTCAGAGGTGGCTCCATACACAAGAGCCCTGTGATTCTTGAGGATTATGCAGATTTCAATGTAAATTTCTTCATTGCTTTTACCTAAATGGTTCATCAGGGAGGGCTTACACACCTGCACCTGCTATCATTTAACATTTAATGTATCTTTTATATTTGCACATGATGGATCTCACAGCCTTCCCCCCACTGTTAACATCTGCCCTGCCATATAAAACAGGAGAACTGTAGACTTTAAGTGATATTTCAGATTCTCCAAGGTGATGGGCACATTAGTGCATTATAAAATGCTGCCTGTAAAAAAAAAAAAGTGAAATTACCTTGGCTACAAAACCAGAATTGAGAAAGCAAAAGCTAACCTTCTGGTGCTGGTGTCTCCACCTTTTCAGAACTTACCTTATAAATTGTTTTTAAAAAGACCAGGTTTGATGCATTCTTGCCTGAGTTGATGATTCAAAGAGAAACAAAGGAAACAGTTGACAGACTTACGCAGAGCTAGTTGTGCATTGAAATGCTGCTTATTCCTATATCTGTCCTTTGTGTGGGTTCTTTAACCTTTCCTGTCCTTTAGGAGAGGAGGAGTTCACAAAAGAAGTGACAGAGTTGTTTTCAGAATTGCGTATCTCCTCAAAACCGGACAAACTGATCATGGTGAGTTATTTTCCATCTTCTAAAGGCTGGAGAGATTCCTCACAGGAGCTGTTTCTCAGTCCTGCTTTGCTTGTGAAAATATCAAAGGCATGAAAACAAGCTGTGTTTTAGATCCTTTGGCAATGGTAGGCAAAAGAGATGGGCCTTTTCCTTTGACTTTATGGGGCAAAATTATGTTCTGTAATGTCTTTGGCTCTGAAGCAGTAGGCACCAGTGTGTCTTTGCCCTGTCACTGGGCAGTAATAAGTGGTGGCAAAGATAACCGAGAGCAGTAAACCTTCAGCCACCACAGTGAAATCAACCTACAGACATGAATTGAAGCCTTCCTCTTGGCACAAAGCAACTGGTTTTACTATGTTGAGAAGTTGGTATGAGGAAGAATCGCCTTTCTTGCTTTCATTTCACTACCCTTCAGATCCACCAAGTGGCAGCAGCATTCTGCAGACATGTTTTTCAAGCACCTCTGTTAGTCGTGGTCTTGCTGGTAAACTCCAGCACCTGGTGCTAGACAAATGACGGCCCTCAGCTACATCAGGGCAGCCAACCCTCTACAAAGTCCTGAAGGCACTAGGATCATTTGTCCTGGTTCTTCGCACTACATAGTTGTAGCTGTTTACATCCTGTAGAGAGATCCAATACTCCGTGTTTTGTGGTATGCAGGGGGGCTTCATTCCAGTCATTAAATACTATGGCATATCTTCATACAGGTGAGGACATCTGCTCATGAATGGATAGCACAATTCAACAGTAGTCTTCCTGAAGAAGAAAAAGAGAGTGAAGAAAATCAGGAAGTAGAATCCAGGGATGGTGACCATGATGCTAAAAAAACAGTAGAGGTAACTAAGTAATGAAGGAAGAGAGTATCTGACCACAGAGTGTTTATCTGGTTGCTAAGTTACAGTTGTGATTCCCAGAGTTTATGGGTTTCTATTTCTGTGCAGATTCTGAGGTCTGAAAGGGCAGTGTAGTGATAGTATTTTGCATGATTCCCTTGTTTTAAATAATAAAAGCTGATAGTTTTTGTTTGGTGTGGGGGATCTTTTTAAATCTTGCAGGATATTCATGCATTTGCCATAAGAAGTCTGGCTGAACTGACAGCATGCTCCATTGAAATGTTTCACAAAACCGCAGCTTTGTTTCTACGTGGTCAGAAACAAGAGGTGGCAGCCACAGAGAGAGCCAAGACCCTTTCACAGTAAGCTAATCTCTTAGCCAATGTGTAGCATATAATTATTTACGTACTGATTAAACTGTCTAATAATTCTTTGCAAATCCATGGGATACAGTGCTCTTGAATTCTGCATATGTGTTCAAAGTTGCAATGGGTGGCATCACTGTCTTCCAGTAGAATTCAGCTGTCTCTTTCCAGCTTAAAGACATTTCTTGATAAGAAAGAGGAAACCCTCCTTGAAAGCTTTTATATAGTTAAGAAGGTTTGCCCTAAGCTTGTGCTAGTTAGTAGATAAGACATTTAAAATATGACAAAACAGTTGTATAAAAGTGATTCTTAATTAGCTCTTTGTTAATCATTTAGTATGTTAGGTATGTGATATTGTAAAATTAGGGCAACTAATTAGTAGACTGGTCTTACCAATAATGCATAACACGAGATTTTTCTTTTATGTCGGGAGATACTTGACAAGTGTATGAAATATGCAGTACTTTCTAATTCGGAAAATGACACTTGTCAGTGGAAAAAAAAAAAGTAAGTTAGTACTGTTCCTTCTTGAATGGATGTGTCTGTCCTCTGAATGCTTTTTCAGATCTTCAGCTTTAATTATTTCTTTTTCCATTTTTCCCCTCCTTAATTTATTTGGCGAACTTCTGGATCTTCATACACTGTTTATATGCCCTATATCAGTTTTGGTTTAATTTAGCTTTATATGCATGGAAACAAGGTATTTGTGGTTTAGAGGAATGCTAAAAGGAAGTTATTCTTGTAGACTGTATTTACTACATGGTTTTCCCCACTCTTCCACAGAATGACAATTGTGCTCTGTAAAGAACTGTCAACTTTCTCAAAAGAGTTTACTACGTGCTTAACGACTGCAGGGGTAAGAGTAACACCATAGTTCTTAGGAATGAGATGTGGTGAGTTGATTACAGCCTTGGGATCTTCACCACGAAGCACTTTTTGTGTTTGCACATTTATGTATGCATTTTTTGCCCTGTGAACTGGTCTTCTAGGTCAGTGTTCCCCAAATTGTGGCAGCTGAATGTATGCTGAGCTTTTGAATGCCTCCTGCTGCATTCAGCCTGGCACAGAGTGGGGGTGGGAATTGGTGCTGACAGTACTAAGGAGACGGAAGAAAATAAGGTTTGTGATCCTGTTGTGGATTTTCCAAAACACTTGGGTGTTACTGAAGATAATATCATTATCTCTAAATCCTCCAGTTGTCCATAGTTCATTTGAAGATGTAATGTGTGTAGTCATATAGGACTTGTGTTGGGCATATGTGGGTTACTTTGTTCTTATTTGCATGCTGCAAGGCCAGTCCTCTGCAGCTTGTGACTTAGCTTTCCTATAGTCAAGGGAGCATGGTGATTTTAAACTTACTGAGGATTTAGCTTTATCTTGCTTGAAGAAATGTGATCAAATTTTCAATCAGGATAATATATGTTTGATCTCTGCAGGTCAAAGAGAAAGCAGATGTGCTTAATCCCTTAATCACTGGAGTGTTCTTGGAGGTCAGTTACGCTAAAGTTAAAACTTTAATACTTAAAAAATAGATACGCTGTTTTTTCCCACTTCAGTATCCTTATGCATGCCAAGTTCTCTAACCCATGGTCTAAGATTTTGCTTACCTATCTAATACCTTAAAAGTTTTAATAAATGTCTGTAGATTTGCACAAGAAATTAGTTACTTAGTGAAGAGTGAGGCTTACGTGGTCTCAGCTGACAGTTATGATGGGTCCAAAGACACATATTAAATGCCACAGTCTGGATTTCTAGAATTTAAATGTCCCGAGTCAAACATTAGACGAGCTCAGAAACTAGCATGCAAGAATCCCAGCCCTTCCTAGCTGTTAAGTTGGTTCTCAATGCTTGTAAACTTCTGAGGTGTGGTAGGAAATGGGTGTTTCCTGTTGGTGTGTTCTTCCTTCCTGCCACAGCATGCTTATCCTTCACTTTGAAATAAATTCTTCTCTTCTGTTATCAAAAAGAGTATCCTACATCTGGATTGCACCTGATCTTGTCTGGCAGTTTGTAAGCCAGTTGCTTTTTTGCCTAGTGGCATAAAGCCCCTCAAAAACTTAATATTAAATTGATTTCTAGAATGAAGCCTTCAAAATCTGACAAGCACTAGGCTTCTGGTTTTTATGTGCATTAATCAATGCTGTTTGAAATGAGTATGTAGTTAGCAAAGCTGATTGGTAGCATAATTATTCATGTGTGTATTTTGATTCTTGTTTTCATAGGCTTCAAACAGTGCTTCATATATCCAAGATGCCTTCCAGCTCTTGCTGCCTGTACTGCAGATCTCTCTTATTGAGGCTAGAACGGAACTATCACAGTAATAAAAATCCTTCTAATTAAGAACTTTTTGACCTTCCCACTTCATAGTTTCCGTACTGGAGAATGATGTAATAGCTCTTATTAAAGGGAAAAAGATTAACTCTGATCGCTGCTGCTGCGAGAACGGTGATTAAATGCAGTCTGGCAATGACAGCTCTTACAGCACATTGAGAGATGTGATTAGCATAGTCCAGGCTGGTGGACAATGTGACAGACTTGAAGTGCAGATTGCTTCTCTGTTTTCATGGACTGTCTGTATCTTTTCACTGAAATCCCTCTGCTGTATGTGTTAACAAGCTCTTTGGAGAAGCTCTCTGGACTGTGAAGACAATGCTGGCGAAAAGAGGAGCAGCTGGCTAGTTAAAGAGTTAGCTAAAATCGTGGTGTGATTTTTAAGTCAGAGAGACATAATTAGGTTCCTGATAGCTCTGCATTGGTGTTGAAGTGAATATTGGATAGGAGGTGCAAGAAAAGGCAAATATTTATGATTATGAACCTTGCAGTTCCTAGGCTGGATGGAAAAGAGCAGAGAAGATTCCTTATCAAGCCATTCTTGCTGAAGAGAAGCCCCAGCTTCCTGAAGATGTCTGTTAATGACTCAGGGATGTGGGACGGGGACTCTCACTAGGGTGCTGTTTCTCATTCTCTTGCAGAGTGCTTGCTTCAGCATGAGCTGGGAAAATGCTGACCCGGCCCTAGGAATGTGGGTACTTTGCTTTATAGCAATAAATGAGAACTGGCTAAAAGGGATTGATTTGTGTTTGGGCAATTTAATGAGAGAATTCAGCAGGAGGATTCCCCTTTTTCCGTGCAGCTTGACGTGTCAGCCACAGACTGTTCACAAATTCAGATACTGCTTTTCTTCTGTTTCTGTGTAAAAACACTATAATGCAATGCCCCTTCTTGGAAGGTATATTAAAGTAGGGGGAGAGGAAGCAATTTGGTTCTGTTAGCAGGAGTCCTAATTTGTCACAGAAGCTGCTCCACATATGGTATCTGTTTCTTTGTGCTGTGAAAGTTCCCTGCTTTGGTCTTTTTTGCAATTTCTATCTTTTGAGCCTGCCCACTGGGAGGGAGCAGCCTCTGTTGGAATCACAAGAGCAGAAATGCACAGCTAAAATGGAACTTCAAGAAGTCCAGACTAGCCAACCAGAGGTGACCGAGTGTCACACCTGCCTCTGTACTTGCTCATTGGTAACAATGATGCTCAAATCCCATTTCAAAAAATCTCTGGGTTTTAGCAGGTCTTGCACATTTCTGCTGTGCTGAAGGCTTAACATTCCTCTGCTCTATTTGTGCAGTAGAGAAGTGTTTTTATTATTAAAATACCTTTTGGCTAATGCTCCTCTGATTTTATATATATGGAAAAAGCTTTGCCTTAGTTGTGGTTAGACTGATCAGATCTCTAAAGGGAAAGCCTTTTTTTGTATCTTAAAGAAAACTAGACTTGAAAGGAGTATGTCTGGGGTAAAAAAATCTGCACTACAATAAACTCTGTATTTTTTTTTTTCTTCTTTTGGTTGATAGCATTATTAAAGAAAGGATTTGTTTTGACAACCATTTCAGTTAAAAGCTATCAAGATAGTGGTGGGCACGAATGAAATGAGAAGAAAGAACTGCGTTGTTTTTTTTCCTTCTCAGCCCTGACTGTGGTTTGTGGGGCAGGGCTGGGTGCTGCTCTGGGGCTGGGACAGGTGGGCTTTTCTCATGGCAGGGTACTGTCTCATAGGAAAGAGGGCTCTCAACACAGGCTGGGGAGTGAGAGCTCCCACAGCTGAGCTCCCAATTCCTGCATCCATGCAAAATGGCAGCTTTGCTCCTGCCGCAAAGCCAAAATTTACAGAAATGTCAGAAGAGAAGAAATAAAGGTAACGGGGTTTTATGAAGCAGCAGCTGCTCTTCTTGCAGATAAATTCTACTGACCTGCAGTGCTTTAGCATAGAGTAGTTTAATAATTAAAGGAAATGAGATTTATTTTTTTAAGATGCAGACAGTAATTCTTTCAATCATAGGCCCACCTGGATTTTGTTATAGCAGCCAATAAGGAAACGTGCACCGGTTTCACTTGTGTGCCAGTGCAAAGACTGCAATAGATAGCCAACAAAAACAGTTCCACAGTTGCTGAAATCTTCCCACCCAAAGGATTCATCAGAATTCAGCATCCAACTGTCTGGAGGTCTTATTGCTCGGCCTTGCCTTGTGCATGAACCTAATGAGAGCTGGCAGTAATTTGAGCACTTCTGGTACTGTTTGGGGAGGTGAGATGTGGCTGAGAATAGATAAGAGTTAGCTAAGATGCTGGCAGTGACTTGGAGGGGGGGGGGGGGGGGGGGGGAGGCCTTCCACAATTATTTTCTTTCCTTGGGAGAGATTCTGTTACTTGCAGCTGTAAAAGCTGCTTCCTGGCAGCTGCTGTGGAAAGGTTTAAAACATAAAAAAGGCTTGGTCCTCTTGATGGGCTTTGGGACTTCCTCCCAGCCCTTGCCCATCCAGCTTCCCAGGGACTCATTTTTCATTATGAAAACATACACGTTCAGTAGCAGCAAAACCTTTGACATAGGCAGGATGAGCAGTTGTCCTTGTTTGGAAGAAGCAGTAGCTATGTTGCTACTGGTGGCCCCGACCAAGGGTACAGCTGTCCCAGGTCACCTGCAGCACAAATTAAATGGTCTGACTCAGAGGCAGGAAGGGAAGAAATGGCAGGAGGAGAAGGAGGAGGAGACCTCTGGCATTTCCTTCCCAGGTGTGCACACTGGATCCTAAATAAACAGCAGTTTATGATGATGTGATTTAAGCAGAGAGATTGGTCTTCTGTAGCCGAAGGCCCCTTGGCACACAAATGAAGGATGTAAGTGCCCAGTACTGTGCTAATTAATGTTTTCTGGGAGTTTTGCGAGTCCCTCGCAGCTCTGCACTTTGACAGCAGTGCGGGGGTGGCCATACGCTGGTGTTTCGGGTGCTGGCTGGCAGGTTGCTTTCCTTTCTTCAAGGGCAGCTTTGTGCCTGCTGCAGGGTGAGAGGAGAGCTGATGCGGTTTGTGGGCTGGGACCTAGAAGTGGCTGCGGCTGTCACTCTCCGCTCTCCTGCTGGGTGGTGGCAGCTTTGTGTCCCCGTGTCCAGGGAGTGATGGCAGGGCTGTCCCCTGGGCTGCTCTAACTGGAGGATGCTGCAGGGTTAGGTCCCTTGCATCAGAGTACTGAGAGCCCAGCTGGGGCTGGCAGGGAGCGAGCAATGAGGTCACCAGTTAAAAATAAGGTCGAGCGTGGTGTTTGGGGGGGAGGATCCTCCTAAGGTGGCAGGAGCTGCTCAGAGGAGTGGGGTTGGATGCCGGCTGGTCCCAACGCCAAACATCCTCCCTGGATCTGTTCCAGGGTCCCGTGCCGTGCTCCCTGTACACATCGCCACTGAGCTCCTGCACTGTACCCCGAGTTCCCTGGCCCTGTTGACCTGGTGGCTGCATCACACTGGGACAGCCGGGATTGCTGCCATCGTTTACCCCAAGACTGAGCTCTGGCTGCTGGGAGTTCCCCAAATGATTTTTATGTGAGGTGAAGCATCCGTGCTAGAAAGCACCACTGCTATTTATTGTAAAATTGGCAGCAACAGGGACTCTGCCACTGGCTTTGCTGAGGTGCTCCAGTGTTTATCCACCCTTGCTGTTAAAACCCATCCCTTATTTCTGATCTAAGCCTGCTGAGTGGACTCCTGCTCTGCATTTGGGGCCGGTGCAGGCTCTGGTGGAGGAGGCCTGGCACAGACATGGCCAGGTTTTTGGGACAAGTGACTTCTGTACAGCTGCTTGCTCCCCGCATGGGTTACCCAGGGTTAGTCTTGCTCGGTGGGAGGGGGCTCCACGCATGCTGCAATTACTGTAATTTAAAGTCAAATGACTGCGGGAGCAACTTTGTTGTAGAGTTGAAGGCTTTAAATGGGGCAAATCTTGTGGGAGAGGTAATACCTTTTATTAGGTGGAGAAAGCAAATTAGCTTTCAGGTACACAAGCCCTTCTTGACGTTATTGTTACTGTTATTATCCCATATTGGTGCTATTAGAAACGAGGGCATTGCATTAGAGGGGAAGCACATTATGCAAGTGTTTAAACCTGCTGGTAACTGCTCTCTGCTGACAGGTATTTGCTTAATGATATGTTGGAGTGAAAGCCAGCAGCAAGGACAAGCATCAGAGCGAGCAGGGAGTGCCGAGTTCTGCTGGTCCAGCCTTGCCTGGACCTCCTGGAGCCACCTGACACCTCCCACCAAGAGGGGAGCAAGGACCTGCTCGAGGTTCCTCTTGCCGTGGTTTTAAGGACACCCCCAAATCCCCTTTTTGCTTCCAGCAGGGTCCTGACCATAGCACGTTCTGAGTCCCCAGTGCCCTCCCTGGTCCCAGGGCTGGTCCCTGTGGGTGTCCGCAGCCTCTAGAGCTGCCCTGGCTTGCTTGCCAAGGGTCTTTCTGCTCCTGCCCGTGCTGGAGGCAATACCTCTTGCAGGTACGAATGCGACTGGTCATGTTCCTGGTGTCATGTGCTGTCCGTGGCGGGTGGCAGAGCCAGTTTTTCTGCTCTGAATGTGGGACTGGGGAGGAGACCGCAACACTCAAATACCCAGATCCAGCTGCCAGGCAGGCATTGAGGAGGCCACTTGCCTTTTTCCAGCTGCAGGTAAGGCGCTTTCCTGTCTCCCTCCTGTCATTGAGGGGGATTTACAGACTTGCGTATCAATTTTACAGGCTGGAGAACCAGAGCGGGAAGGCAGGGTGAAGCAGAGGGGGCAGCAGGAGCATCTCAGGGGCAGCAGGAGCATCTCCAGGACAGCTTGTGCTCCATGTGGTCTTGGGGATGGCAATCAGGCATCATGCCTGAGCCTTGGGGGAAGGAGTTTAGTCCGCTGGGTGAGACAGGAGTGGGCACAAACACTGTGACCTGTAAGCCCGTTGTGTCTGGGGGCCATCCAGGCTATCGTGTCTGGTGGGGTATGAATATGCAGGTTTGCTTCGTTAGTCAGTGGTCTGATCCACGTGCACCTCACGCTTTGCTCGGCCATGGAGGACAAGTGCAGCTTGTCAGTGGGGACCATAGAGCTGGTCCCTGGGTTTTGCTGGTTTGCTCTGCCCGGGCTTTAGGGAACCAGCTCATCTAGGATAGGGAAACCTGCCTGCCTGAAATGCAGTGTGGCTGAGGCTCTGAAGGAACAGGCAAAACTGGATCTGCTGGTCTCCGATGGGAAAAAGCTAAGCCTTGGCTGCCATCACCTGAGCCACCACCCACGGCAGGGGCTGCACAGGGTGCTGGGTGGCACCTCCCTGGACAGGAGTGTGGCAGAGCCCCGGGGTGGGGGAGCCCACCCCATCTTTTGGAAATCTGCTGGGTTGGTCCCCAGGGACAGGGGTTAATGGTACGGTAGGGAATCAAAGGGTTGTAGCCCCCCACGGGGGCATTTCTTAACGTGAGCTGGGGCAGCGCTACCCCTTCCCAGCCCTGGCTGCTGGGCTTTGGTCCGATTGCCCATCTCACAGTTCAAAGCTTGAGGTCCACCTCTGGGTACCTTGTGCCTTTCCTATCTGCTCGGTCCCCAGGCAGTTAAGGCACAAGGCAGGGGCATTCTCCGTGGATTTGGGGCTGGGCATATGCTGCAGGAGCTGCAGAGCAGCTTTGGTGAGCAGGACCCGGAGTCAGGGCATCAGCTGCATCTTCTGCACTTTCCCAGGAGCTGCCTTTTCTTTTGTTAACGTTTGATTATTTTTAATGATTTTAGATTAAAATGTAATTATTTCCAATTGGTAGTTGTACTTCTTAATTACGGAGATTAATTAGATTACTGTTCATTATTAATTAGATTGTAACTTTGCACTAATTACGCCTTTTATCAGCCAGTTCCCACACTCCTGCCCTCCCTGTCCAATCTGCCTCTCCCTGGATGCTGCCCCAAACCCCACTGCTTCCAGCTGCCCTGCAGCATCCCGAGGGTCTTAAAACCTGTCTAGAAAATACAAATCAATGTTATCAGCTCAGAGGCTTCGACTGGCTCTTTTTAAAAGCCCAAATACCAACCAGATGATGTCATTTTATGGCTAAAAAAAAAAAACCACCAAAAAACCAACTTTAAAAAAATCATTAATATTCTGCCTGCCTCCATCAGTGACTGGAAGAGAAACCGTTTCCTAATTACCTGCTGCGGCAAGGGAACAACTCTGCTCTTCCCTGGGAGCAGAAGGGACCCGATCCCTCGCCCCTGCTGCCCTTCCCTTTGCCCTGTTTTGCCATTTGTGTGTGAGAGGGAGGGTTTCACCTGCCTGGACTATTTCACGGACTTTGTTTGGTCTTGCTATTTTTAAAGCAAGCTGTCTTTCTTTTCTTTTCATGTCACCTTTCAGGCACCTAATCAATGCTTGGAGTTTTCTTGCTGTTGCTCTCTGCTCACTGCTGTCTCATCTCTCTCCCTGCCATCGCCCTGTCCCCGAAGGACGTCTTCTTTCTGCCAAGGCTTCTTGGGACCCCCAATGCCTGCTCTCTATTGATTCATCCTTATTTAATTTGAAAGACTTCTGTAATTTGCACCTGCTCATGGCAGGTTTAAGGCATCTCCCTGCACGTTTGCCCTAAGATTTCTCTGTCTGCCTCCATCACTCTCCCCTTGCTGCTTCCTTGGGTGCAGGGCAGTGGGTGCTGCCTGGGTGGGTACAAGGTCTGGTCTTTTTCTTTTTTGTGGAGGCCACAGACTGCTTTACCCCTTTCCCTGCTGTTTTGGGGAGTAGGAAGTGCACAGGGCCTCTTTTCCCATGGAGAAGAGAAAAATGAATGGTGGGATCCAGGGAGCCGTTTTCATCCCTGAAAAGCTCACCTTACTCCACTTTCTAATGGCTCCTTCAGGCTCCCTCTGTGCCATAGGCGTGACGGTGTCGTGCCCCAGAGCAATTTGGCTTCAGTGAAATGTCGACAATCCTGAAATGTGAGTGTTTGGCGTGAATGCAGGGGAACCTGCTGGGTTTGCATGGGCTGGATGCTGCCTGCTGGCAACCAACCTCCCTCTGTGCCCTGTTGTAGGGTTTGGCCGGGAAGATAAGGAGAGAGAGGAGAAGGAAAAGGACAAGGAAGAAGAGAAGGAAGAAGAGAAGGAAAAGACTGAGGTAGAAAAAGAGGAGGAGAAGGAGGAAGAGGAAAAGGTAGGGGAATGATCCCTTTTCTACAGATCAGCTGCTGAACCGTTTGCCAGAGGGTTTCCAGCCCCAAAGTCCCCAGCCTGGGGCTCAGGGTGACCCCAGCACTTCCCAAACCATCAGATGCCAGGGACCGTGCTGGGGACCCCCTGGACCAACTGTACCACTGGCTGTGTGGTGTCTGTGGGGCACCCAGCACCCCGAGCACCCACTGCCCAGCACGTGGCAGGATGGGGCCAGCTCCTGCGAGGAGGATCGGTGTCCCAGGGGAGAAAGGCAGCTATGGAGTAGGGCCACCTCCGTGGGGGAGCATGGTCCAACGGGGATGTGAATGATGCAGAGCTCCCAGGTCGCCACCGAGCCCTGTGTGGGCAGGGTTTGTGGGGCGTTAGAAAGCACCGGCCCCAAGTAATTTACATCCTGGCTGGGAAGGGAAGCCACGTCTGACCCATGGCAACCCCATGCCTCTGGTGGATGGAGCTACGCTGTCCACAGCCTAGAAATCACACTGCATGCCTGGCTTTTCCACTGAGAGACAGCTCTCTTTGTTCCCAATATTCCCAGTTAGTTCTCCCTCCTTTTCCTTCTGTTTCAACCCAAATGAGATGCTGCTGTGGACAGCAATGCTGTCTGCACTGCACACACCACCGAATCCTTGCTCCTGGCTCTGGAGGTCTCTGCGGGGCCATGGGCACAGCACCACTGGTGCAAAGCCTGGCTCTAGATAACCACAAGACCAGACATCTCTGACTCGAGGCTCTAGCTCGAACAGCAAACGGGGTGCCGGGGTCCTCGGTGATGCTTGTCCTTCTCTCTTCGCCCCTGCAGGGAGACGGAGGAGAGGACGGGAGGAGCAGCAGCAGCTCTGGCAGCGCCTTGCAGGAGGTAACCACACCACCAGCTCTGTGCTGGCGTCTGGCTGCCCCACTGCCCACCAGCCCTGTGGGGTTTGCACCTACGAACCCCTGTGTGGGTGCTGGCTATTGGTGCTATCAAATACAGAGAGGTACCAGGGGATGGGACACGAAACACCCCTCATGTCCTGTTCCCTTTTCTTTTTTTGTTCCTGCCTCAGGACCACAGCAGTGACAAGGATGATGAGAAAGAAGACAAAGATTAGCTTTTCCGTGCTGGAGCAGCAGCGCGCACCCGGGACACGCTGAGGAGGTGGGGATGCAAACGGCAGCACGTGCCGGAGGGGGCCTGGGCCACTTTTAGCCAAATAAAGGTGTTTGTAGGCTCCAAAGAGAAATGCTATTTATTCATCCAGTCACGCTGCCTACCCAGTGCTACCTGTCCCTGCCGAGAAGGAAACAGCCAAGAAAAGGCAATAGGTGGGGAGCTGGGGTCTGGGTGAGCGCAGGCAGGTTTTGTTCAAGACCGTGAAAGGGGCTGGAGAGAAATCTGGGGGCTCTGGCTGCCTGGCTCTGCAAAGTCCCACAAAATTAGGTAGTACCAGTATCCCCCCTGTCCCCTCTAAGCCTCTTGCTGTGGGAGGCAGCAGCCTGAGCAGGGACAGACGGGCTGTGCCAAAGGCGGCTCCAGACGCCTGGGGCTGTGCTGAGCTGTTACAACTGACTGCGATTTCACATTTATCAGAAACATACGAAAAGCTGTTACAGTGGGAAAATAAAAAAAAAAAAAAAAGAAACCAAAAACCACCAGCAACCTCCCTTTCTGCAGTGCAGCCCCCCCTCCCCGCGCAGCCCGCCTGGGGCTGGAACCGGTGGGGGGGAAAAAAAAAAAAAAAAAAGGGTGGTGGGGGGGGTTGGGAATTGGGGAAAAATGAGCTGGCACCGCCATCTACCGGGAATGGGACGGTGTGACAACGGGTCCCCGCGTTTCATAACCCCTCGGCTGTTTTGTAAGGTGCGGGAGGTGCCTGCGGGGTCCAACCCTGCAGCGAAAAGGGCCCTGGGAGAAGGAGATTTGTGCCCTTCAAAAGCAGTGCCAGCACCCCGACCTTCCCCTGCTGCTGGAGGTATTAGGCCAAGCCCTGAAGTCTCACCGGCAATAAAAACGTCAATGCAAACTTTGCTGGGTCGCTGCCTTGCTTCACTTTCCTTAAGGAGTCTATTTTTAAGGGTATTTTCCGAAGTAATGCAGATTTCGGGCAAACTCGAGTTTAAGAGTCAAGACCGTGGAGGATTTTTACTTGAAACCACAAAATGTGGCTTTAGATATTGTTTTCATGGAGCGAATGCAGCTGGCTATTGTATAATCACAACAAACAGCAGGCAAGATGCTGAGGAATGTTGTCTTAATTATCCAGCACAAAGATTAAAGGGAAAGCACAAAGACAGGAAAAACAAACAACCCCAAAAGCTAAACTGGGTTTCAGTGCTCTGGTTTGGCTTCAGCAGGGAAAGCCCACGTCTCAGTGCCTTATTACTGCATGAACAAGAGTCCCTTAATGTAAAATAACCCTGTGCGGGGTTATTTTCCATATTTTACTTTCTCTTCCGTGCAAGTACGCAGGACTCTTGCACAAAACACAACCTACTTGCAAATAGTAGATGGAGTTGAAGCATTTTACAGTCCTCTCGGGCCACACTCCTGCAGGATGGGAATTTCTTGGAATAAATTCTCTGCGTCTGGACACAAAAAGGGGAGGCCCTGCCTTTTCTTTTCAAGTTAAAGGTTGGAAAGTTTTCAAGCATGCTGTGCCAGACTATTTTCTGAGGTCAAGCATGCCTGTAGATGCTTAGTTAGAGCTGAGAGGTGTTGCATCTCACTGGAGTGAGAGTCCGCTTTTCAGCTGATGCCAGGTATCTCACCTAACAAGCTAAAAGCCCTAAAATTGTCCTCTGCACCTTGTGCCCCAGCTCCCAAAGTGAGCGAAGCTTGCAAACAGCTGTCTGCAGGTGATTCGACCGACGTGCCCTCACACTGCCCCAAATCTCAGCATCTTCACGTCCTCAGAGCCAGTGTTGGGTACACCCCGCACTGCTGGGGGATGGCGAGGGCCGAGCCAGGCAAAGTCTTTTTGCTGTTTGCGTTTTACGGTCCCTGCTTCAGGCCACTGCGCTAAGCTGTGTGCAAATATAACACGTGCAGCCAGATCCCTGTGGCACAAGAGCAAAAAGCAAAACACACCCAGGGACTGGCTGTGCGAACATCCAGGCGTCTCCTCCGGCAGCCGAGAGGTTCTCTGTCCTGCCTTTGGCACTTCGCCCCGCACGTAGCTCGCTCCCCTCTGTGCCCGTGTGCTGCCGTGATTTGAACGGGTCAAAGTTTTCCGAGAAAGTTGCGGGGGTGAAAAACCATTTCAAATTATCTGGTGTCCCTAAGTCCTCGTCGCGTTTCAGCCCTGGCTTGAAGCCAGGTGACATGAATGGGCGTATAGCGCGAGCATCCACACCAGCCACGTGGATTAAGGCTCTAAAAACACGTAGTGGAGGAGGCAAGAAGCAGGTGGAACATTTGGCTTTTGGGGTTTGTCTCAGCCGCAGGGGCACGGTGGCTGTCTTGCAGGATAGGGCCACGGAGAGCTTGGCGTCTCCCGGCACAACCTTGGTGCGCGGGGATGGGTGCTTGCCCACAGACGTGACAGCCAGCAGCTTCCCAAGCACTGCCGGGCGTGAGGTCTGACTTCATCGCGGTGTTTAACCACCTCATTTTCTCGAAGCATCCGCAAGGTTCAACTAGGGGCTCCTTGGAGCTGATGTGCCTTCACCCGGCTGGGAGAGGAGCGTGGACAGAGCCGTGCCGAACGCCCATCACGTCAGGCTCTGGAGGGGTGGAGTAGCAAAAGAAGACCAGCAAGAGAAACTGGCAGCCGTGGAGTTACTTAAGCAAGTCTTGTTTACACACATTTACTCCTCTTTACATAATAACCTCGGCTGGTCCTCGGAGAACAGGAGGGGCTGTGCTGCCCCTGCTCCCAGCAGCTGGGGGTACCCGCAGGGACCCCGCGCGGCACGTGGCTGTCGAGGGCCTCGTAGCAGCAGAAATGCCAAGAGAGCTTAGGCGTAGAGACAGAATTGATTTCCATACCATTTCATGCAGAGATGCCCCCAAATGAAGGCATTTTCTATAAATGCCAACAATTTCAGAACAGAAAGGCTGGGCCTTTATTTTGCCGTGAAATTTTTCATCTTGCATCTAGGGGCTTTATTATATAAAGTGTCCTATTAGGGAAACAAGCCTCTCTAAGGTAGAGATCAAAAAGAAATCTTTCCTCTGTTCCCAAGTGACCTTCTTCATGGAAAATTTCAAGCTGCTTTTTCATTCCACTAAAAAATGGAAACAGTTAGAAATCCTGACTTTCCCAGAAAAGCTGATTCCCGCAGCCCTGCTTATGATCTGCTAATCTCTGCAGACTGCCGGGCAGAGGTTTCCTGTGAAACGACTCTTCTATTTTTGTGCTGAATAATAAGAAAAGCAAAACCCAAACAGAACTTGAGTCTTGCAAGTGAAGGATATTTTGGAAGGTCAAATCCCTGCTTCTGCTCCTGCTCCCTTGCAGAGCACTCACACTTGCTCCTCTCTGTGCCGCGGCCTTCTGCAACTTCTCCCTTCATTCTGAAAATCTGTAAATTAAGACTTTTTGCTACGTTAATTAGCAGCTAAAAGTTACGGCAGAGCTCTATTCACTGAGCTGCTTGGGATTCATTTTCATGAAAGTGACTCTAAGGACACACAACTTTCACAGGATCTTCTCTCCCCTGCAAACCCTTCCCGGACTCCTGCATTTGCTCTTTCAGAAGAGCAGAGCGGGCTCTGTAATCCCCAAAGCTCGCTGCAGTACATTCCTAAAGTCTACACAGAAATGGTGCCAGGCTTCTTGTGAAGGAAAACCTGCAACTTGCTCCAGCAGATCCACCAGGACAGGTTTCTGGGAGAGAGATCTTCTGCCGAGTACTAACAACTTGACCTCTTTAAAAGCCATGACGTCTGCGCGTTATGAAAGGGCTCGCTGGCGGCGGGGCGATGACTCACTTACCCAAACACGATTCACCTGCCATCCAAAGTGCAGCGAGAGGTGGAGGTGAAACAGTCCGAGGTAAAAAAAAAAAAAGGTGCAGCCAGAAATATTTGTCTGCTCCCCGAGCAGAGAGCTCTGCCCAGGCCACCACCACTGCAGCCAGCCAGGGAGCCCACAAGCAGCTATTTATAATTGCGGTAGAGACACTGCCCTGCTCATCCTGCCTGAAATCCAGGCCAGTACCTGTGTTTAGGACTTCACATCAGCTCGCTGTGGGGAAGGGGGGGCTGTGGAAGACCCTGAGCTGCCCCCTGCGTTGCTTTCTGAGTCTTCAAAGTGCTTCGTTCTCCTCCATGGTCGGTCAGACACAGGTCTGAGCTGGAATTTGAGCCGCTGGCTTTGCAAGAGCTCTTTTGTCCTCACAAAGACACTGAAATTATCCGGCTGGTGGCGGTGGAGACGCTGGAGCTGAAGGAATAAAGACCGGGGCAGAGGAAGAGGAAGCTACACACAAAAGCTCATGTGGAAAAACATCTGTACAGGAGCCAACACCAAGAGCAGAGAGGGGGGACAGATGTGCAGCCCCCCAGGCAGTGCAGCTGGGGCGAGCACTCACCCAGCAGCACTTGGCCACTGGGGAAAGGCGCATTCATGGAGCGCATGCTCGGCTGCAGGACCTCACAGCTTGCCCTGCACCCCGGCAAACCCACTGGCACCGGTAGAGTCGCTCCCAGTCGGTGCCCTGTGAAGGGGAGCCGGGCTCCTCCACCAGCTAGCACCCTTCTGTGACCCGTTAAGAGGTGGGATGCGTCGGACGAGCTGGACCCTGGACCTGACCTGACCATGGCAGGACGGAGGCATCACCGCAGACCAGGCTCTGCCATCTGCAGAGCCCACCCACCGCCACTTGCAGCCTCCTTTGGCAAAGTGAAAAGGCAGCGCTGGGCCCCCGCCAGCCCTGCCGGCATCCGTGTCAGGTGGGTGGGAGCTAAACAGGAAAAGGAAAAAAAGGAAGAAATAAGGCAGGTGGCAAATACTCGCTTCTTGCTGGGGCAAAGAGCCAAGGCCACGCGGGCTGGTGAATGAGCGGGGCGGGTCAGCCTGGCAAGTGCCTGAGCTGCAGTGATGGGCCACCACGGCGTCACCCCTGGCCGCAGCTTGTGAAGCTGGTAACTTTTGTCTGACCCTGCAGTAACGACTGATTAGAAATCAGCTCTCCCCATCCAGAAGATGAAGTGGAGGATATGACCTCCGGGCCTGGCCTGCTAGGATGCAGCTCCCTGTGGACACCAACCCCCTTGGAAGTGGTGGAGCTGGCTGCAATGTAAAGGTGGAGTCATGTCCTCAGAGTGTGGGTTCCTTATGGCTTTTCCTCCTCTCATCCCCTGGTTATGTTATCCGTGCCCTTATGCACCCTAGGATTAGATGGTGCTGAACAAGCTGTCCTGACTTTGGGCCCCTCCGTGGGATCTTCTACCTTCAGCCGCCCTTGAAACACCAATGAAACAATTGCAAAGCATCGAGGCAAACTTATAGCACCCTGCACCACAGACCATGGTCTTGTCACCCATCCTAGGGCTTCCCCCTGGATAATGGGGACAAGTCTGACCTCGCTTTTACCTGTACTCCCTTCTCTGGGGTATGTGGCTTGTACGTGACCACCCATGAAAAAAAGACATCTCCATGCATTTTATGTGGGACTTGCTTCCAAGACCGAGTGATAATGTTCTGCCAACCTCTTTGCCAGGATGTTTGGCCCAAGAGAAGTAAAATGAGCCAGATACGGATCTGGGCTCTCCCCGTGTGACTCTCCAGTTTCCAGGAGTTCAGGCATAAGCTCAGTTACATGAGCAATGAGGTAACATTACGTCGCAGCTCCGTGTCCCACCAATCCATGTGGCAGTCAACTCATTTCTCTAGGAATGATGATGCCTCAGGCAAAGCCTGTATGACTCAGAAGGGAAAATATTAAAGTTTTCTTTAAAGGAAAATATTAAAGGTTTCTTTAATTCCCCAACCCTGTTTACATCTGATCCTCCTTATTGAGAGAGTCAGCGCCTCTCTGAGCTCTCAAGCAGCAGAGTTGCAGGACCCAGGAACAATACCACGTAATTTATATGATTGCTCCCTGCCCAATGCCTAGTCAGCACACTGCAGACCTCGAATACCAAACATCAAGGAGCAGTGTGCCAATCTGCTTGCTTCTGCCTGAGAGAAAACCAGGGATGGAGCAGCTCCCCTTATTGAATACAAAGACCCGAAAGAAAAGGTGCTTGTTATAAAAGAGGAGCTGTGACTGTAGACGAAGAGTCTCCCACACCACCTGCTTCCACTTCCTTTTGCTTCACTTCCCAGGACCGGCTTTGAACCGCGTGTGGCAAATGGAGAAACCTGGCGATAGAATAACATCCTGGATCTAGAAATACTATGATGCAAATAAAGCAAAAATTCCAGCAAGCTGATGTGTTTGTTGACAGGCTGGGAGGCGTATGATGCGAATAACTCCCTACATGTTATTTGCACGTACCGAGGTGTAAAAATAATTCCTTAGGCCAACTCTCAAGGCTTGCAGACAAGCCGGGATCCAGGCGCGGCGCTGCTGAAAGGGTGCTGTAAACCACGGGGGCGCGAGTGGGTCTGCACAGATGCTGAGGCTGGATTTGGCCCCGGCTCTTTGCCTGACCACCCAGCAGGCTGCACGGGCTCTTACACCTCCGTGCCACCGTCAGCCCCGCGTGGCCCTTGCTGATGGCAACACTCCTCCGCAGCTGGGATGCCAGCGTTTTCCCCCTTCCGCTGCTTTTGAAAACGGGGAAACTAGTTTTACCTCTGTGCAACAGGACTTTCAGGTCTGATGGTGACAGCCTCATCCACGCAGGAGGAGGTTGGCGGGCAGAGCGGGGAGAGCTGTGTGTAAAAGGGGTCACGACATTCAGGCTGCATGTTCCTGTTTAGCAAGTGCTTGTGGTGCCTTTGAAGATATCCTAAGGAGCACACAGGTCTCTTCTCTCTGCACAAAAAAAGGCACCACTGGGAAGGTGCTGTCACCTCTGAGCCGCTCCTTAATCCCTACTGTGTCAAAATCAAATGTCAACGCTTGCAACAAATATTTATGCACTAAAAATGAGCGAATGTAGCTGGTGTGAAATCCCCATGTTGCACTGTCAACAGTCTGGACCACATTAATGAGGCTTTACTCGAGCCGAAGGACAAGCAGCACGTGTGGCTGGGAGCCAGAGGAGGAACTGGTTTCCCCTGCAGCAACACCTGGAACTCCTCACCCTGCGCTGACCCTGGGCTGTTTCCCACCTTTAAAGTGGAAAAAATAAATAAATTATAAAATAAATCCTATTGTGCTTTGCAAGTAGTTCCTTAACACAGTGCGATCTGTTCTGTGTTATGCAAAACGTGAAGTCCTCATCTGGCCAGCAGAATGGTTAGCATTAAGCATTTAAAGCTTTTTTTAAATTTTTTTTTTTTTTTGCAGTTATGTACTGAGTCAGCACAAACACACCAGTGACAAGCAAAAGCATTTGGAGTTCAGAACCAGCTCAGCTCTGGATGGAATGGAGAAAACAAATTGTTCTTGTGCTGGCGCTAATGAAGCCTGGTTTCCAGCCGACTCGTGTGTCGTGGTTGATTGATTTTTAACTGCATTATGCAAAGGCAGCAGCACGTCCTCGCCGCTTACAAGGCGCTGGAGAGCCCACACACGTGAGAATGGTTGTAGAGTGAATCAGGAGGTGAGGAAAAGAAGGAGGCAGGTCCCAGGAAAACAGCCCAGTGTCTCCCGGAGGAGCTGGCTGGGGTGATGAAAGATGCTACACTCCTCACCCGAAGCCGGCTGCCCGTGGCAGAGGCCTGCGGCTCCCAAACTGAGCCCCACAAACAGGTTATGGGAGCACTCTTCGAGCGCATCGCTGCAAAGGTGGCCGCGGTAGCTAAAATCACCCTCGTTTCACGGCTCAGGAGCCGTGAACGTGTCCTTCTTGAGGGGTAATCTGGAGATAAGGCTGGTGAGGACTCCCTGGTGGCAATCTTTTGCTTTAGTGAACAGCCAGGTTTTGGTGGAAAAACTAGCCACGGCGAGAACTAAATCATGAGAGGACAGTGTCTGGTGCGAAGGAGCCTTGCCCATCTGAGAACTGGGAGAACTGCTGGGGAAGTGATGTGGCAGGTCCCTCTGGGAGGGCAACCAAAGACCGAGCCTGCGGATGGGGAACATGGAAAATGGCCCCCGCAGGGCAGAGTCCCCGACAGCCCCCCAGCGCTCCTGGGGCGACCGCTGTCCCTAACGGCACGCTCAGGAGGTGTTCGGGGCTGCGCTGCTAAACATCGCCGGAGATTTCTCTGCTCTGAAGGGATCAAAAGATAACGGAGCAAGCAGCGAAGCCTTCCAAGCCCACATAAAATACTTAGTTGTTGAGCTTTTAAAGACACTCATGAGTTGTTTAATGCAATCACAGTAGATTTTGAAACAAAACCTGCTCCACAGCCCAAACCTCTGCCAACCACTCCCTTAGTGGGGCATGGGTTTCACCAGCACTCATGTCCTACTGGTGATCTCCCGCCCTGAGCATCCCTTCCAGTGCGTGCGTAGGTTCGGTTTGGTTTTGGGGACACACAAAAGAGCCTTTGGGGAATGTGCATCGTCCTTACGTAAAGTCTGATCTGCTAAGCTCCAGAGTTGCCAGATCTCCGCTGTTTTTCCCAGCACCTGCTACATGAGAGCTGTATGGCAGCGTGGTGGTGGGATGCAGCTCCCTTCGGACACAGAGCCCAGCCTGGGGGTCCGTGAGTGGGAAGGAGACCTTCCACAGCCAGGGCCTGAACTGGTTCAGTTCTGGATAAGTCGAGCATCTGGGGGAGATGCAGTTTCCCACCTACACCGGAGGGACGCCCCTTTCCCTCAAAACATCCTGCCACGACGGGTCTGCGTGGCGGGGGCCGCAAAGGGGCCCGGCTGCTCTGGAGCATCCCACCCTCCCGTCCCCAACCCAGAGCACCCCGTGTCCCCCAGGCCTTGTGCCCCAGCCCCGCTCCGTCGCACCCCAACATACCCCAGCCTGCCCGCACCAGGGGCTGGCTCCAAACTGCCCCGGCCCCACTCCGGAGCACCCCAAAACATCCCTCCCCCCCCCCCCCCGGTACCGCTTCAGAGTATCCAAGATCCCCCCCCCCTCCCCCCGGGTGACCGTGTGCCCGAGCTGATCCGGAGACCCCTCCAGCACCCCCCGCACGGCTTCACACTCCACTCCCCCCCCCCCCCGTACCCCCGAACCCCCCAACACCCCCGCGTCCCGGTTCCGGCGGATGGTCACCGCAGCCCCCCCCCCCAACACCCCCGTAGCTCCTCTCAGCAGCCCGTTCCCCATAAGACACCCCTCCCCCCCCCCCCAATTCCCTCCCTCCCCGCTGGCCGCCCCCCGCCCCTCGCCCGCTCCCCGGTCCCGCCGGCTCCGTTACGAAACGCGGCCGGGGCGGGGCGGGGCGGCGCAGAGCGGCGGCGGCGGCGGCCAATGGCGGCCCCGGCAGCTCCGCCACCGGCGCCCCCGCCGGTTCGGCTCGGCTCGGCTCGGCTCGGCTCGGCTCGGCTCGGGGCGGGGAGGGTCCTGCCTCGGCGGGACGGGACGGGAACCGCAGCCCTCCGCCGGGCCGGGCTGAGGATGGGCTGAGCCGGGCGGAGCGGGACAAATGCGCGGGGAGCCGGCGGCCACCGGGGTGTACGGGCACCGCCGGCCCTAGGGGCAGCTCCGTCTCCTCGGCTGTAACTGCTGCCATGAGCCGCGACCCCCGCGATCCGTCCTCCCCACCCCGGGGGGGGAGCCCGGTCCGGCAATCCCTCGTCCCCTTGGACACGCTGCGTTGCCCGTCCTGCCTCCTTCTCCTCTGGGAGCCGGTGACCGTGTCCTGCGGTCACTCTTTCTGCAAGCCGTGTCTCGGGGGGGCCGTGCCCACCCGCTGCCCCCTGTGCCAGGAGAGGCTGAAACTGCTGGGCGTCGGGGCGGCGAGGTGCAACGTGGTGCTCTGCGGCCTCTTGGAGAAATGCGTGGAGCGGGAAAGCCGCCTGGCCTGGCTGGAGACACGCGTCCGGGACCGTCTCGGCCGTGGGGATGCGCGGGAAGCGCTGAGGATGGCCCAAAAAGGGCTCGAGTTGGGTAAGCACCACCACCGGACCCCAGGGGCTGGTGGGGTGGGTTGGGGGGCTGGGGGTGCTGGGTGCGAGGGGCCAGCGCTACGGCTGAGAGGAGGATGCGCAGGCTGTGCTGTTGGGTACCAACGCGGGTGGCTTTGTCCCAGCGCCGCGGTGTCCTCTGAGCCGGCACGGTCCGGAGCTGGGAGACCTGGGAGGCTGGAAGTGTTGGAAAGGCGGGGCTGGTGGGGATGAGAAGGGAGCATCCAGCTGCTAGGTGTTTCTCCCACGTCCCTTGTCTCTTGCCCGGGTGGCCGGGCGAGCCCCGCTGCACGTCCCAGGTGCCAGGGCGATGGGCAGGACAGGGCGCGCAGCTTGCGTCCCATCGGCCCCACGCTTCTGGAGTTCGAAAGCGGCTGGAAAAAGCAGCAAACGGCTTCTTGCATCTTGCCACCCAGCGATATTTCAGGGTCAGAGAAAGAGCTCTGCCCGGGGGGCTGGCCATTATGTAAAGTGGTTGGGACTTTTCCAGTCCGGGACAGACACGTCCTCACCCCCAGAGCCTGGCGAGGACGCAGCCTTGGCCGAGGTCCTGTGCCAGCCCCGTGGTGCGGGGCAGCCCTTGGCCCCCTTCTGCAACCGGCTCTGGCGAGACGTTTGCCTGCAGGGTCAGGATCGGGCCCGGGGGGGGAGGTTGATCTGCTTTAATGTGTGGCTGTAAGTGGATTTCTTGGAGAGTAATGCTTAAATAAAAGGGGTTATACAATGTGTCTGGAGCAGGGGGTTGGGGCGGTGGAGGCCCTTTTCCAATGGTGTTTCTATGACAGCAGTCAGCTCTCCTCCCGCGGCGCAGACACTTATTCATCGCCCGCTGCGAGACAAGTGCCAGAGGTTCAGGGTATGCCTGGAACCAAAGGGCCGAGCGGGCTGGCCGATCCTGGTGTTGGCAGCAGAAAGCAGGTCCCTTTATGCAACCTCCCGAGGCGTCTGTCTCGTACCCTGCGCGCCCGTCCTTCAAGGCAAACGCACGTGCGTGGTTCTCTAGTACTATTTTCCTTATTGGCAGGCTTTTGTCTGATTGGGCTGTACAGTTATATATCTCTTTAAAAAGCCTCTGTGAGTATAAAGAGGAACTATTGCAAGCTTTGTCCTCGGTTTTCCCTGCACGCTCTATTCCCCGAAGGACAGGGGAAGTCCGGCTTAGGGCAACGAGGAAATTACAATCACAGCCGCAGCTCCCGTCAACCTGCACTTGCTGGTGTGGCTCAGGCTCAGCCCACGTGGGTGGTGCTTTCGGGACGTGTTTTCCAACTCCTGCAGACTGTTTTCAGGCTGCACAACTTCTTACGGGCTCCCCTTTGCTTTCAAACATAACCACTGATAAACGTTCGACCCATGAGAATGTGGTTTGGTTTTTTTTGCATGGTTCAACATCGCACGGCGGGCCAGTTTGCAGTGCCCTGCCCAGCCCAGCCTGCAGAGCAGCTTTCTTTGCTTGGGAGAAAATAAATTGTCAACTTTTTATCTTCTGTTTTTCTAAGTGAACAAAATAAATGCACTGTTGCGCGTAACACAGGAGGCCTCCCTACATGCCTGGAGCCGGGAGGCTGGGGAGCGCTATCAGTCACTCATCAGCCACCGGAGCCGCCAGCTGGCTTACGTCCCTAATGTCTAATGATATCATAGATCAAAAATAGCTGCAGCAGAAGAGAAATGCAGAATTCACAGCCCCATTTTACACATCTTTCTTTTGCCAAATCAGTTGCTTTATTGCTGGGCTGTGCAAATGTTTGAATGGGTTTGCCCACATGGAAAATAAGCCTCTAGACTTTGCACCCATTTGTTCATCCCTACCTGTCTTTAGGGGCTGGAATATTTCGTCTCTGGACATGTGCTTGTGGAACGGGGTACCGAGCAGCAGGTTCCCATGTTTCCTGACTTGAGCCCTAAGCTCCTGGCTAACGCTAGAAATGAAAATAAGCTCTGAGGGCTCACGCATTGCCCTGCTGCATAGCTCAGCGTGGCCAGTGCAGCCTTGGTGCAGGAGCGGCTGGGCGCTCTGCTGCTCTCCGGGTTATGGTGGCACCAGGTAGAGAGCAAGGTCTCCCTGTGCTCCACGCTGGGAACGGGGGACAAGGAGGCAATAGCCACGGCAAAGCTTCCTCCTCCGTGATGAGATGTGGCGGGTGCCTGGGCAGACCGGTGGGCGCTGGGCACGGTGACAGCGGAGGCAGGCAGGGGTGCGGGGAGATGCTGGCTGCCCGCGCCCTGCTGTCATGGGGCTGCTAGTCCGGACCTGCAGTTTGCTGTCAGAGCTGCATCAGCGCCGGGTTTGAACGGGAGCAGGAGGAAAGGCTGCCGGGGTTGGGAGGACAGGAGACATCAGCAGCAATGATGTCTCCTGATGATCACTGATCGGCTGCCGGCTGGGACCCTGGATTTGGCTCGCCCCGGAGGGAGCTCCTGGCCCTTCAGCAAGGTGATGTTGCCCGCACTGCTTTGCCACTGTAAATGCAGCACCAGTGGCTGCGAATGGTGCCTAATTTATGATACAAGGTTAGCCTCAGAGCCAGCATCCTGCAGGGCCACCACACGTGCTACCTGTTCTGGACCTACCATTGTCCCACAGGGAGCCGGGAGCCAGTGGGGACCTGCGTGACACCGGAGGTGTCCCCAAAGGGGCCGGGGAGCAGCGGGACCCCGACCCCAGCCCTCAGCAGCCATCGGGCGATGCTCAGCACTGCAGGGGACGCAGACCTGTTGCCTTAGCTGGAAAGCCAGCACAGCACTGGATGTAGGTCACCTCCACGGCAAGCTGTGATATAACGGGGTGGGTCTGGGAATCTCTGCAGTTCAAACCCACAAACATTACCACACCTGGTTACTCCATGAGTGTGGGCTTTTGAGGTGCTGCTTGCTCGTACTCCCTGACATCCCCCACCCCAATTGCCCTGCTGGCAGTGCTGGTAGGAAGGAAGGTCTTTATGGGGTTTCCTTGAGGCAGGAGAGAAGAGGGTCTCACTGCCTGTTATTTAGGAGCAGGCAGGAGTGTGTGGGCTGCCCAGCACTGTGACGCTTGGGAGCTGTGTGTCCCCCACCGCTGAGATCGCATCAGTGACATCTCGCTGACAAGGAGCTGGATGCTCAGTTCTCTTCCTCCATTTTGGGAAATCTCAGCCTTTTC
This sequence comes from Astur gentilis, assembly GCF_929443795.1. NCBI lineage: Eukaryota > Metazoa > Chordata > Aves > Accipitriformes > Accipitridae > Astur > Astur gentilis. The sequence goes on from NC_064905.1 coordinate 15,324,707, forward strand.
TCATACTTGGAAACCCCGAGTCACATGTTGGGAGCACATCCTTGCACCTCCCCTGGTTTCTCCTCTGCCCTGGAGGCCAGGTGAGTCCAGGAGGCTCCCTGGTGTTTTGGGAACTCAGGTCTCTGTAGCTGCAGGCTTGTTTGGTAATGTGTTATTGTGGCTCTGCTGGGTGAATCACATTGTGGACCCTCCCATGACAACAGCCCCTTAAGGACTACGTGTATAGTACAGCCGCTTTGCTGCATCCCAGAAGGATGGATGAGAGCCCAGATCCCAGCATGGCTGAGTCCCAAGGCAGTGGTGGGGCCCCTTGGCTGAGGGCGTTCGGGGGACATGGGGAAAAACAAAGGGAAGAGCCTCCAAGAGTTTAAAACTAGATATTTAGGGGGAATAACTTGCTTGCAGAGACTTCCGAGGCCAGCGATTCCTGTGCGTTACACTCCCCTTATCACACCTCCTTTCCCATCATTGGAGCGCCTGAGCTGGCTGTGCTCAGCGCAAGGCAGCGGCGCAGGGGCTGTCCCACCACGGCGGCATCTCCCTGGCCTCGTCCAGCCCCACTGCATCACCACAGACTCATCACACGAGTGACGATATTTCTCTTTCCAGCCCCAGATTCCAACTCCCTGCGGCTCTGCCGGGCAGAGGCACTTGTGGCGCTGGGGCAGCACCCGCAGGCGCTGGAGGACCTGGATGCTGTGTGCAGGGCTGAGCCTGGACAGCACGAGGTGAGCGGAGGCCCCATCGACTGGCTGCGCTTCGAGCTAAATCTTACTGTATGGGAACAGTTTCCCCCTTTTCTTGAATTCTCCAAGCCATTGGATTCATCCCGCTCAGCAGTACACTTGCCAGACCCGTTAAGTTGCAAATGCAGGCTGCAAGCGCTCCGTTGCACTAATGGGGGAGGTCTGGCACTGCATCTGTCCTTGCTGGCGTGCAGGCGGTGAGGGCACGTAGCCGTGCTGGTGTGCAGGGTCGCAGCTGGGGGCTTGGGAAAGCGTTGGCCGGAGGCTGAGCTGCCCTTGGAGAAATCAGCCCTGGGAGCTCGCTTGCTGATTTGTGAAGCTCTCGTTTGGCAATAGTTTTGTGGCTTCAAAGGCAGAAGCCCTTGACTCTTCTAGGTCTCTGTAGGGTTTGTTTGCTTGGCTTTTGCAACTGCTGCATTTTGGGAGAGTCCTGTTTTATGGGTACCTGGAGGGTGGACCTGTCTTTTTTAGACGAGTCTGAGCACGGGAGCAGCAACATATCTGGGTGCTTTGGCCAGGGGTGGGAGCAGGCAGGAGGCTGGAGGGAGATTCCCTCGAGGCTCGCATGGGAGCTGAAGGGGCACGTGCTCAGCTGGCCACTGTCTCATAGTCACCGTAGGTTTTTCTGCTCTGCAGGGCTTTTTCAGGAAAGGGAAGGTGCTTCTGGAGATGGGACAGAGAGCCGAAGCCCTGCTGGCGTGGGAACACTGCCTGACACTCAGTCCCCATTTCCACCCTGCTCGGAGAGAGATGGAGAAGGTACGTGGGCCGTACTGTGGCGGGGTCCTGTGCCCTTGCATCACATGAGGAGATGCCTTTGTCCTCTGAAGGACTCTAATCTAGCACGGTTGTGCTGCTCTGGCCAGCAGTGGGATCAAGGGAAGTCGTGTCCTGGTCCAGGAGCCTTCCCATCCCTCTGATACAGATTCACCCGTAAAGAGAACTCCCCTTCCTCAGTCCGTATCTTCAGGTCTCAGGCTTTGCAGGGTTTAGATGCTGACATGGCATGAGGTGGGCTTTGAGGCAGCATCAGTAGTTACCCAAGGCAAAGCAGCCAGCCGAAAGCTGCCACTGAAGAGCCAGTGTCTTTTCTGCAGATGATTTCAGGCCAGCACCCACCTGTATACCAAAATCACTGTCACCAGTGGGGCCTCCAGCAGGGAGGGGACTTCATGCCATGAGTGGACACTTGCCCTCCAGGAGGGAAAGGGCAGGGGAATGGGGAATGACCTTGTACCCCCCCACATCTCACTCCCTTCCTATTCTTTATGGGTGATGGAGAACATGGCTCCCAGCCCTTAAAATACACTGTTTTGTTTGCTGCCTCATGCTGCTTTCTTCCTTTCGTGCTGCTAAGGCATTGTTTGACAGAACGCTCAGCCAGCGCTGAAACAAGTAACCCTGATGTGCCCTGCAGTGAGCAGGAGGCTGCTCTGGGGAAAGAGGGAGCCTGGCAGCCCACCCACCTCCCTGCTTCCTTCTCCCAGCACCCCCCGAGCCCCACTTTCTACTTGCAGATCCTCATGCAAAAGGATGCTCCTCAGCCACGCACGGCTGCTGCACGCCTGGGTGATGCTCACCGGGGCTCGACCGGTCCCCAGGTTGATGGAGGGAGCCCTGCGCTCCCGTCGTCTTCTGCACAAGCTCAGGTAAGAGGGCCTGCAACAGGGTAAGAGTCTGTGATGGGACTTAATGTCCCTCTGGGAAATCCCAAATTGGGGTTTTCCAATGATGGGAAAGGAGGGGTGATAAGGGGAGGCTGTGCAGTACCATAGCCATGTGTGCTGGGATGAGAAGCTGCAGGTAGTGGAGGGTGGGAGAGCAAAGACACTGTCGGAGCTGGTGTTGTGGGGCCTGGGGAAACAGAGGAGGCTCTTTCTGTCTCCATTGCTCTCCCAGTTTTATTCTGCAATACTTCTGGTAAGATTTTAGACTCTCATTGTGTTTAAAACACCCAAGTGGCACCACATGCAGAAAAAAAGAAAAAAAGTAAGTTTTAATAGTTTATTTCATCCAAACCCCACATTTGAGAACAATTCAGACCATTAGCAGCTATTAAGGAAAGCTGATCTTTTGCTCCTTGCCTTCTAAAGACTAATTTGGCAGGTTTGGAGAGAGGGGGAAATTGGAAAAAATGGGCTCAGATACACCTGAATACCAGGTGGTACATCTGGACAGAGTAAACCCACGTAACCATGAGATGAGCAGGAATGTCTGAAGGCCACGCTCCTGCTGTCCCGCAGATGCAAGATGTTAATAAACAGCAACACACCAGAAAGCCTCCCGGTGCCATTGGGCTTGGTGGGACAGATGGGGCTGTGCATTCAAAGGGAGAAGAGGTTTTGGGCTCGATTTTGTCTTTGCTGTGCCTAGGATCAGGAGGGAGAGCCGGTGGATGGCAGAGGGGACGCTGGATCTGAGCACGGCCAGGGGACAGCCACCCTTTCCGAGCCGGGGCGACGGCAAGAACCAGAGACTTCAGCAGAGAGGCAGGGCCAGTGGTTGGTAGGTGAGTGTCATCAAAGGTACCGAAATGTCATCTCATGCAAAATGCTTGTTTAAAATCAATTTTGGGGCTGAAAACTTAGTGTTGGCGCTGGGTGCCAGCTCAGCAAGCAGACATCCCAGGGGCACTCTGGCAGCACATTTGCCGCTTCTCATGCACACGAGGAGGATCCGATCTTCCTGTGTTGAGCTGGTGAACTTGCACCAGACTTTTGGGTCTAGCTTGGTGAAAAGTTCTTGCTAAAGCCAGACATCACTTGTTCCCTGTGTGGAGTCAGGGAGAGGCTTCCTTTGGTTCCCAGGGGTTTAGATGGGTTTAGATTTAGATTAAATTCCCTTGCAAGGGGCATGGCATGCCATGTGTTGGGGGAAGCGGCACCTCCATTGGCATTAACTTGCCATCAGCGTCCAGCCAGATGGCTGCCTCGTACCTGGGTTTGCGTAAAGCGGTGATGATGACTCCTGGCAGGTCTCCAGAGACCTCCATCTGGGAGCTTCTTAGGTCACTTCACCTCCCAGTGCCTCAGTTTCTCTGCCTGCAGAAGGAAGTAGGGAGATAGCACCTTTCTTACCAAGTACCATGAGACCTGCTGATGTAAAAGCTATGCATGAACACAGATGGGTCAACAGAGGGGTTTATGTCGCATTTTCACTATTTAAATTGGGGGTCTTCTTCTCTTTCCTTCTCTTTTGCCACTAGATAACGAAGAGGAAACAGCAGCAGCAAAGTGTACCCAGCTGTGCCTTGGGGAGCTGCTGAGCATATCTGACTTGGAGTGTTCCCTCTGCATACGGTGAGTTCTCCGGTGGGAGAGTTTTCAGGATGAAGAATTAGCACCTGCTGGGTTTTCTTTCCTGGTGTGGATCTTTCTTCACATCTTCATAGCAAACTCAGTGCCCAGTACTGCTGAAACGCAGGTTTCGGGAGAGATAAGAGGGGAAGACAGAGGCGTGCTTTGCCGTGCGAGGCTGCAAGAGCTCAGATCGCCCTGTCTCAGGGCTCACCATCACTTGGGACATACGTGTGAAGGTGGGGATGTTCAGCGGGGTCAAAGACTGAAAGCGGTGGTTGCCCTTTGTAGCTGCAGGCTGGAACAGGAAGGTGTTGTCTCAGGGAAATACCCTCCGTGATGGAGATATTGCAAACCCAGAGGGGAGCGTTTCCGAGCTCTGTGCCTGCTGGAGGTGGAAGAGGAGGCGGGGTAGAGGCTGGGTCCATCTCCTGAGTCGGTGGCTGGAGAAGGGCTGGGTGCTGCCACAGGGCATGCTGAAACCAGGCTGTTATTTCTGGTGTGTCCTAGGACCTCAAGCAGTTGTGCAAGCGGCTGCTGGCAGAGGGCTGGGTGTTGCACTGCTGAACGTGCAAGACGGTCAAGGTCTCCTGTGTGGCGACTTTTTCCAGGTCTAGGCATGGCACAGGGGAATGACACAGGGGAGAGAGAGCTCAAGGCTGTATCTGGTCCAGATGAGGTGAATTTAGGTCTGTTCTGAGAGCAGGGAAGCATAATGTACAGGAGGAGTCGGGGCTCAGTGCCGAGCAGGACTTTCCTGAGTCCTTCATTTAATTTCTGATTCTGGAGCCTCCTGAGTGCTTGCTCTTGGAGCAGGGGAGAAGAAGGCGCTTTCCCGTCGCTGCCTTTTGGGCTACACACCACTGTGGGTGTCTGGGGAGCCGCAGCCCTGCCAGGACCAAGGGGTGCCCCGTGTGTACTGATGGGGTCCTTGGGGACCCCACAAGGCTGGGGAGCAGTGCTCAGGCCTGGGACAGTTCTCATCTTACATCGTTGTGCAAGTCCAAAAGTCTGAGCCCACGCTTCTAATTAAAGGCATAAGTCAATTAGGAAATTTCCATTTAATTAAAAGGAGTTATGAGCAAAGCTTAGCCAATGCAGCTTTAGTAAAGGTGAGTTTCATAGCCATGGGCTGCCAGGGCTTGGAAAACACAGTGTGAATAGTTTTCCATGACATCGCATCTGTGCAGCATCGCTGCCTTCAGTGCAAAAGGCTGGTGAAGGCAGCAGATTTCCCTTGATATGGTAGGAGAGGACATGGGAAATGTATTGTTCCTGCTGGAAGCAAATTCTCTTGCTCTTAGCATGGTGATTCAAGGAAGATGCAGGTACAAGGCTGCGGATAGCCAGAAGCTGCACCCACAGCTTTGCCCACCAGCCTGGGCTTCTGCAGGTCCCTGAGCGCTTTGTGGGACCCCTGCACTGTGGAGCTGAGACCAGCCAGGGTTTCCAAAGCAGGCTGCTGAGCCAGGCCTGGGGAATGACAGCTTTGAGGGCACCCAGCCCTGTGAACAGAGGCTCTGCGAAGTCTCTCTCTGCTGGGCTTACCTGTGCTCCTTCCCCCGTGTTGCTCTCTGCGGTCCATTGACTTTGGTCCCTTTGCAGGATGTTCTTCGAGCCGGTGACGACGCCGTGCGGGCATACCTTCTGCAAAGAGTGCCTCGAACGCTGCCTGGACCATCGGCCCAACTGCCCTCTCTGCAAACAGAGCCTGAGAGAGGTGAGGACACGTGTCCCATGGGATGGAGCCTGAGGGAGAGCTGGGCACCGGCTCCGGCTGCCGGCAGCCTGCCCAGGGCTGGGGTGGGAAGGTGCGATGCTCTTATGTTAGCAGCTCCCTGGCACGGCGGTGTCAGCTCCACTCACATGGGAATGACCGGACAGTTGATAATTGAGACCAAGAGATTAATTTCCACAAGATGCCACAGCGATTTAGTGAGACTGTAAACAGGACTGCAAGGGAGAGAGAGAGAGAGAAAGAAAGAAGCGAATGCTAATTGCTTTTAAAAATGGAAATGGATGGAAAACCTGCTAGCCTGGGGATTTGATTTAATCTTTAATGAAAAGGGATTCGGATGAGACCATCAGGGAAATTAGGTTGTCATACAAGGACTGCATCACTGTCAGAGACAGGACGCTGCACTGAACGGGCCCTGGGTCTGAGCTGCGTCTGGAGGTCTCGGTGGAGCTGACATCCCGTCCTGCTAGATGGCTCAACATCCCCTGATCGGTTTTATTCCTGACGTTCTCTGATCTAAAATTACCCTCAGCTCCAGTAAAAGTGAGCATGATTCAGAGCCTGGCAGGACCTCAGTGCTGCGCCCCGCTGCTCTTCTCCAACCTACTTCTGGGTGTAATTTCTTTTAGTACCTGAAGGCTGGAAGCTACAGCCCCACCGTGCTGCTGCAGGACATCATGCTGGCCACCTTCCCCGCACAACTGGCCGAGCGCCGGGAGCTGCACCGGGCTGAGATGGCAGAGCTCTCCAAGTAAGCAGGGACCTGTCTGGTGTGTGCACGTGTGTGTGTGTGTGTGTGTGTGTGTGTGTGCCTGGGGGCCAGCAGGGGCTCCGAGGGGGCTGTCCACACCACACACTGTTGCTCTGGCTTGGTTCTGCTCAAGTGATGTCTGTCCCACTTCTAGGACCACGTTATAGCAGTGCTGGGTGGGTGCAGACGTGTCCCATGGGGCACCTGGGGATGAGGGAGCATGTCTTCAAGGAGCTGGTTTGTGGGCAGAGTCTGTCCTTGGGCTTTTGGTGAGCCAAGTGGAAGCTTTGGTGTGGCTCTGCACTGGAGCAGCACTTCCTGGAGTAAAGGACAGGTCTGGTTTGAGAAGTGGTCATGGCACAAGCCGATACAGAGCCCTTGGGATGGGATTTGCTCTGGGAGGTTTCACAGCGGTCTCTCCTCCTGTCCCTCAGCCTGACCAAGAACATCCCCATCTTCGTATGCACGATGTCCTTCCCAGGCATCGCCTGCCCTCTGCACGTCTTCGAGCCTCGCTACCGCCTCATGATCCGGCGGTGCCAGGAGACCGGCACGAGGAGGTTTGGCATGTGTATATATGAGAACGGGAAAAGGTAAGCTCCTGGGCAAGGCGGCTTCCCTCTGCCCCGGCCGATTTGCCCCTCTCTGCCCCAGCCCCAAATGTCTAAAATCCCAGGTAGTTCGGAGAGGAGGAACCAGGCGCAATTTCCTATCCCACCGCACCCCGCAGATAAAATCGGCAGGGAGGTGGTGCGTTCCCCACACAGCAGAGTGAAACGGGATCTCGCTGCCTCCTGGCTTTGCCACCGGCCAGGCAGGGAATGGGGCCAGCACTGGAGCTGGGCAGAGCCAGCAGTGGCAGTTAAATACGACGGTCTGGGAACAGCTTCTGGCTCAGGATGTCTCTGAGCTGCATGGCTCCCTGGCCGTGTCCTTCAGCTCCTCTTAGTGAGCACTTTAAAATTGCTGTATTTCTCATAATCTGTCCTTAACAAGCTGCAGAGGATGCTGGGCTAAATGGGCTTTTGTTTGGTGCAGTGTGGCCATCTTTATATTCCTGGTGGCGCTTCCAGATCTCGGGTGGGCTCACTCTCCAGGCTCCTAGCCCAAGTACTTTGTTAAATACCTGTATTTACATGACATATCCTCCCTGTGCTCCAGTCCTGTTCAAGTGAAGTGAGATAAATAACATTTTCTGGGCTTTGGGAGGATGTCTCTGCAGTGGATGGTGTCTTCAGGACCACTAGACATCAGGGCAGTATGAGGACCCAAGTCATTTTGGTGTAAGGCAAATCCAGGGGAGTGTGGACAGGGTGCTCGCTATTCCCTCCCCTCTTACAGCAAGTGGTAACTCAACAGAGTTGAATGAATCTCCAAATTTGCCTGCTCCCAGCCAGCTTGTTCCTGGGCCTTTTCCTCCTTGGAGGTGGTGCCTTCAGGAGAAGCAGCTCTCCCACCACCAGCATCCCAGCTCAGCCCCTCTTTTCTCTCCCTGGCTCTCTCCAGTTTTGCTGACTACGGCTGCATGCTGGAGATCCGGCAGATCGAGCTGCTGCCGGACGGGAGGTCCTTGGTGGACACAATCGGCAGGCGGCGGTTCCGGGTGCTGAGCCGTGGACACAGGGACGGCTACAACACCGCCGACATCGAGTACCTGGAGGACAAGAAGGTGAGGGCAGGGCTGGGGCAAAAGTCCCCGCTGCCGTGGGACAGAGCCTCCCCACGGACACCTTCTGTGTTCCTCTTCCCTCCACGCAGGTGGCCGGGGAGGAGCTGCAGGAGCTGCAGTGCCTGCACGAAAGCACCTACCGCTTGGCTCAGCGGTTCTGTGAGCACGGAGACCTTGCCTCCAGGCACATTTTCATGCAGCACGGACCGCTGCCGGAGAAGGAAGAGGACATCCAGGTAGTGCCCCGAGGGAAGGGATGCTCTAAATGGGGAGGGTGGCTCACCCCCAAGATGAGCAAACCAACCCTGGTTTTCACTCCCGTTACCAGTTACAGCATCTCTCACTCAGAGAGATGGCAGGGCTTGCTTGTTAAAACTGTTTAATGTTTCTTTATGGTTTTAAACTGTTGTTGGAAACCGAGCACTGAGTTTTAAAAGCTTTCCCGGAGTCCTTTCCTAAATGAGAACCAAGAAACTGAACTGTCTGCATTTGAAAACACTTGGGCAAAGAAAAAAACAAACCAACAAATGGGCAAAGAAACGAACCCCACAGCTCAGCAAGTCTGTGGTCTCCTTGCTCATTGTGTTCCTTTGAGACAGCCATAGCTGGCCGGAGGAGAGGAGCTAAGAGGGCAGGATCCAGTTTGCTTATTAAATTGCTCTGACAAATTCAGATTCTGGAGAAAAACCCCAAAATCTCAAAATTTAGTTTTCACTCCTTTAAGAAAGTGTTTCCTGTCTAGATCTTAACAAATATGCTCTTGCTGGCTTGTCCCAGGCTAAGGCTGTCCCGGCCAGCAGTTGCATCAACACTGTGCTCACAATTACAAAACAATTTGTCCTCCTTCAGCTGAATCAAGCGTTTGGCTCTTAGTTTAGCTCAGGTTTTAAAAAAGCCGGTTTACAAAAGCACTGCCCAGCGGTTGTGCCTGCCTGGCCTGCACCTCGCCTCTTTGAATGGCGAGAAGGCAAATGCCCCAGAAGACACTGACCATGCAGGATTTGGCCACGCTTACAAAAAGCATTGCCTTAAACAAGGAAACGCACAAGATATTTCTTTGTCTCTTTAGCATAGACTTTTTCCCGGTTACATCTGTGTCTGGAGACTCCCTGGGGAATGCTTGTCTGGAAATTAAATTAGTTTATCCAGCAGTTTTGAGCCTGGACAGACAACAGGGCCGTTCAGAGGAATACCTCAGCCAAAGCTGGCATTGCTATCCTGACAAGAGCAACTCCTTCCCATCAGCGATGCCGCCCAAAGGCCAACGCGTTCACCTTGCAGTTCCCGACACGGAGAAATCTCTCCTTCTCTCCCCTCCAGGCTTCGGCAGACGGCCCGACGTGGTGCTGGTGGCTCATCTCCATCCTGCCCCTTGACCCGTCCTACCAGCTGAACCTCTTCTCCACCACCTCGCTGCGTGCCCGCCTCACGCAGCTGCAGCGCATCCTCGCCGCCCTGCTGCAGCAGCCCCCCGCCAGGCACCCCCTGCCCGAACGCAGCCCCCGGGGCCGGGTCTGAGCATCCCCCCTTGGCCCCCGCACTCTCTGCAGGGGAGACCTCCACCCCTTTGGGTTTCTTTTATGTGTTGCTTCATGGGTTTGTGTATGGTTTGAGCCCCCCCTCCCCACCTCTACTTCCCAAAAGTGACCTCAGCGAAGAGCTGGGCACCCTCTGACCGGCACGGTGGGGCCGGTGCCGCACCGGCAGCGACACTACACCGTCCACACCGCCTCCGGGAGCTGCTCGGTGATACGGCCGTGCCGTGCCATCGGACCGGGATGGAAAGCCGGGTTGTGTCTTGGGAACCAAAGTCACTTGCTGAGCTGCTTCAGTGCTAAGGAGGACTCTTCTTTGGGCAGAGGACCGAGTGCCAGGATCACCTCTTCCTTTTTGAAGGACAACCCTAGGGTTTTTGGTAGATGGTCCTGCTCTGTGCAGCAGATTTTCAGGCTTGGGAGAGGTGGCATTGGGAGGCAGAGAGGTCCCAGCGGCTTCCCCCAGCCTCAGGAGCCGATGGCTCTGCCTCTGCTTACCAGTTTGACTTCATTTCTATTCAAACAAGGAGAAAAGTTAAATTAAACAATCCAAAGCCCACAGTGCTGCTCATAACCACCTCCATGGCCACACAGCGAGGAGATGCTGCTCGCTGAACACGTCCAGGTCAGGATGTCCCCTTCCCACTGCTCTGCTCCATGTTCTGTCGTGTTTGCTGTACCGAGCTCGCCGGCTGCCTCCCCAGCCCAGAGCCCTGCTGGAGGCTGCTGGCCACATCCCGACTGCCAGCTCCGCTGCTGGGAAGTGCTATGGGAAAGCGTGTGTGGGGATTTGACAGCGTTGGTGCTTTTCCCCCCACCCAAAAGCTGCTGTTCCCAAGCCTGGCTGGGTTCAGGTTGCGGGGTTGGACCTGGGGGCTGGAAGGAGCCGATGGTGCCAGGGACATAAGCCTGGAATTGGCTTTGCGGGACTTTCTGCTCCTTGAATAGCGCAGTTTTCCCATGTTCAGTGATTCTTGTGAACTTTCTGCCTCCTCAGGAGAAAATCAGGATCTGAACTGAGGTCAGATCCTTGCACTTGGGACCCAGAACTGTTCAGGATCCCCTGAAAGAGCACAGAGTGATGTCAAAGGGAGCTGAACCTCCGGAGAACCAGGGAGGGGGCCGGACCGGTGACCAAGGCTGTGAGCTCCATGTCAGGGGAGCAAGTGCCTGTCTGCAGGTGCCTGGCTGCTGCTTGTCTCTAAACACAGGGAACAGAGCATCCCCCTGGACAGCCTAGGCTTTCCACCGTGGAAATCCTGAAGGTCTGGGATCATCCATAGTTTCAGTGGCTTTGGGTTGAATTTTAGGAGTGAATACCCACTTAGTGAGTTGTTGGATTAACATTGCTTTGAGAATTTTATCCCTGCTTTTTTTCCAAAGGTTCCACACCCCATCTGGGGGTTCAGTGGGCTGTTGGATATATGTGTGGGAGAGAAAATCAAGTTGGGGCTACAGTGCTCCTTACTGCATGTATTGCTGGGCTGAGCCCAGGCAGGAGGCTCTGGACACAGCTCCAGAGGGGTCCCTGCCCAGGACCACTGCCTTTCCCCATCCTGCTCTCTCCAGGAGAGAGGTCTGGGTCCCTCCTCTCCAGCAAAGTGCCTCCCCTGAGTGACCGTCAGGGTGAGCTGAGGGCTTGCTCCCCAGGGACCATAGTAAGTGCAGGGCACCTGAGGGCAACTCAAAGCTGGATTTGCTCCTCTACCTTTAAGCCATGTCCTCCCCCCACTTTGCTGCTCTCTCTGGGGCACCACGGCTCCCCCAAGAGGCTGTATCCTCAGGATGTCGGATTGGGGCGGGCAGGGGTAGGTGATGGAGGGACACCTCCACAGTGCCTTTCATTTCCACAGGGTCAATGTGAGTTTATCCAGTGCCACCCCCAGCCGAGCCCCTCACCTACACCCCTCCAAGTTGCCTGTTCCTCAAGCGTGGGAGCTCCCTGGGCCACTGCGGGTCCCTGCAGCAAGGGGGAGGCATGGGGGGATGCAGGGGAGAAGTGTGGGTCTGCACCGTGTCCACGCTGGGGGAGAGTTGGGGACCAGAGCCACATCTGGATGCTTTGGGAAGGGACTCGTGCAAATCACTCCGGTTTGCTTGGAGTGCCTTTGGTTTGTATTAGTGTCTTTGCTCTTTGAATTAAATTTGAAATACATAAAGAAATTTGAAATAAATAAAGAAATAAAGAAAAATCTGAAATAAAGAAAAATCTGAAATAAAGAAAAATCTGAAATAAAGAAAAATCTGAAATAAAGAAATAAAGACCTTTTTTTTGGTGCTGGTATTTTGTTACTGGTGTTTAACTTTTAGCTGCTTATTGATGAAAGTGCTTGGGCATCACCAGGGAGCTCTGGGGACACATGGAGAGGTGACAGCCTGGCCTTCAGACAGCAAGTTAGATAGACATAGTGAGCGCAGTCTAGCAAAGGTAGGTGGCAACAAGAAAAAAAAATAAGGTGGTTTTGCTCACAGAAAGCGAGCACGTGAAACAAGGCAGGAGGGACTAGCTCCTGCCTGTCATTGCAGCTAAAGGCTTTGGGGAAGGATGGAACTGGGAGACCAGTCTGGTAGAGATGCTGACCAGTGTGGGATGACGCTGGAGGGTGTTTGTCCTTCAAAAGCTGTGGAGAGCCCTGAGGGCAGAGGGCTTTGAGCTGCGAAGAGGTTTAATTTGGGAGCTGACATTAGGGTTGAGTAACGATGCAGGGAGACACGCAGGGGCTCTAAAAGGAGAGGGTGGCCCTGGATGGAGAGGGGATGATTTTCAACCCCGAGCGCAGGGATATGTTGCTGGGACAGGGCTTAGCTGTCTCTCCCTCCCACCTCACCTCTTCCACCTACCTCCCAAATGTGCCATCCAAAACCAAGGGCAAGAAGTGAACTTCCTCTGCCCAGCTCTGCTTTGCACCCTGCCTGGGAACCTGCAACAACTGTAGAAGAGAGGGAGAGGGCTCAAGCGGTCTGAGATAGTGGCTAACCCTAAAAAAAGGTCCCCTGCCTCAGAGCAGGGTCTCTGCCAGGCCATTAAAAACTAGCTCCATGAGGAATTATACCTTGAATGTCACCCCCAGCAGTTCTCCACAAAGAGCTGTGCCCTGGTAAAGCCCAGCCGTGTGCAGTGGCCGATGCCAGCCCCTGCCTCCAGCCTCACCGGGGGCCATGGCCAGGGTCCCATCCTGCTCCTCCACGCAGGGTGCAGAGAGAGGAGAGCCGGCTGCTCCGGGAGCAGCCCAGCCACCAGCGCCCTGCCACTGCCCTGCGGCGGGAGGAAGAAAGAAGGCCCTGTCATTTATAGAAAAGGGTTACAGAAAGCCTGGTCTGGGCTCAGACTGTCTGGTGGGCACATTTCCCATGGGGACCTATTGAGAGATGCCAGCCCTCCTTCTTTTTTGGAGGGGACTTTCTCATCCAGTCCCAGGCTCTTTGGTGGCTCCAGCATCCTGGGCCTTGTACCCAACCGGGCAGCTAGTTCGTGTCTGTGTGTCCAGGAGTCTGGAAATGGCACCAGATCCCTTTGCCGTGTTGCCCTGTTCCCACTAGATGTCAGGAAGAGGCTGAGTGCAGGCGAGGAGGAAGGCACAGCGGAGGGGATGTACAGCATCAGCTGCTGCCAGAGCCTTGGCCATGCTTTTCTCACCTCCAGCCCAAAAAGCAGCCCTGCTCTCAGCCCTGGCCCCAGCCAGGCTGCCCCAAGCTCTCCATCAGCCCAGAAGTGAAGCCGGGAACCGGTGCGGGGCATCGCTTGAGGCCACCTCCAGTTCCCCAAGAGCACAGGGTCTGTGCTGGGGGACCCTCTCTCCATTCCCTCCAGCAAGATTTTGTTTGCCACCTTGGGACTGGAGCAGGGGACTGGGGCAGTTGGGGGTGGGATGTCCTCCTCCGGCCCCCCTGCTGGGCATGGCCTCAGCTCAAAGGTGGGAGATGAAGAAACCCCTTGTCCCAGTACGCAGCTGGGACAGAACAGCTTCCCACCACCCCTTGTGAAGGCAGACCAGGCATCTTTCAGCCCCACTGGGATGACCGGTTGTTTCACTGAGCACTTGGGATCTGGATGGGGGGGGAAGTTAGGAAGGACCCAGCAACTTCCACACTGCCACCCACCCAAGCCTGCCCCAAATGTCTGCCTGGGTGAGGGGACCCCAGTGTCCTCACCAGCTGGTGGGACTGTGAGGTGGATGTTGGGCTTATTATTAGCTCCTACCAAACCATCCCTTCCAGAGATGCTCTGCTCCTCAAGGTCCATTCTGGGCAGCTTTTGGTCCCAGGCTGCTACAGCCTGACTCTGTCTGCGGGGACACAGAGGACCTGGGGCAGCCAGGAGCAGCTCTTTCCTGATCTCCAAGGGCTCCTGCTTCACCTCGTCATCTGCCACAAGCCTGCAGAGAGACTGGATCTGGTCCTGCCTGGCATGGCTGGGGCTGGCAGCTATGGGCACCTCCAGCCTCTCTGCCCCAGACAGACTTGGTGGCAGTGCATGCAGCAGCTTCACCCCCAAATCAGCAGCCAGAGTCGTAGGGACACGAGTCCGTCTCTGCGTAGGCTCCTTGGTGGCACTCAGGACCCCAGGGGAGATGAGCTGCCTGGCCCTGCAGCACAGGAGGTCCTGACTGCCTGCACCACCGCGCTTTGCTTTCTGCCGCTCAAATTCGTTTCTTCCCTGTATTTTTCCATCTCTGTGTGCACTCCTCCCCTGTGCATCCCAACACCACCTAGTAATGATTTCTGGCCTTTATACAACACTCCTCATTGGAGCTTTTCAAATAAGCATCTGTATCCTTCTCTGGATTTTACAGGGAGGAACTGGGGCTGGGAAGAGGCAATGTGTTGCCCAGGGTCACCAAGCAAGGTCCCTGGTAGTCAGGGGACCACTCTCCAAACGGGTCCCTCTTCCCACCCCATCCAGCCCCCACCTCTGTAGATGCTGGGACTTATCCTGTTTTACATCCCTGGGGAGGTGTAAACCAGGACCAGCACTGGCACTGCTTCGATCATCCCGAAACCTGACCTCCTCTCCACCAACACCATTCCCTCTCTTCCCATTTGGCACCTTCAACTTGAAACATCGGTGACAACTTCCCTCACCTAATAGTGTGGGCAAGCAATTAGCTAAAGAGGCAAGTAATTAATACAGCAGGTGTCAGGCTGCGCCTTGTCTTTCTTTAACAAATGGCGCATTTCCAAACTAATTAGACCAGCCGGTCCTTGAGATAGCAGAAAATCAACATGAGATTGTTCGAGCTAAGATCTTCTCTAGCAAGGCCATGCTCTCGCTGAAAGAGGAGCACCATACATGTTAAGGTTAATGAAGGTGGGAAGAAAAAGGAGAAAACCAGCACCTAATTTTTTCCATCCTTTAGCAGCACCAGTTGGTGCAAAGAAAGGCAGATCGTATTGTTCCTGCTTTTTCAAAAAAAAAAAAAAAAGGAAAGCAATGAAGACAGATGTGCTGTCTCCTTCAGAATACTCACCCACGGGATGTATTCAAAGCTGGAAAATGACAAGTGTTGAAAAAAGTGACTCAAAGCCACTGCTGGAGCAGTTAGAGTGGGACCTGCCCGTCCCCCTGAAGAAACATCCCCATCGCCACCTCCAGCCAGGCTGCGTGTGGCGTGAAATCAGTCTCTGTACGGAGCAGAGCAGGTGACTGCGGGCATGTGCTGAAGGTGACCCGGAGCAGATAGCAAGCGGCAGGTGGACAAACACCTTTGCCTCCCGTTCGGCGGCATTTTGGAGGTGCCTTGCTGTCACGTTCCTGGCTGCACTGCACAAGGGAGCCATGCAAAGCCAAGCCCTGATCCAGGCAGGAGCAGGAGATCTGGGAAGATGCATCAGGTGGAGCTGCCTCAGCGTGACCGTGGATAATTTACACTGTTAGTAAACAGATTTACTGGGACAGGCTTTTCCTAAAGGCTTTTTAAAAAAAAACCACTTGGGCCCATCACGCCAGTGATGCCACCAACCTGCAGCTGGGGAGCCCTGGATTTGGGGCAGCTGCACGGAGCTGCCTCCCAGCCCTCCCACACCACCTGATTCAGGGCAGCCTTTTAGCCCCCCAGGGAGCACCTGGAAGAGGAATTAATGCCCCAGCATGTGACTGTCCCCAGTTTTATGACAGTAACACACCTGAGGCTGAGCACTGGGTGTGTGTGGGGGGGGGATGCAGGGTTACCCCAGCACAGCTCTGTCCAGCCCCTGCCATGGCAGGGTCCGGGTGGAACCGTGTCCCTGGATGGCACACTATCACAGAGAGCCATTACTGATGCTAACAGCTCTCTTGGAAGCTGTCAAAGTCTTAATGAACACCAATTAGCTTCAGTCCAGATATATAGGATTGTAAGGGGGAGGTGTTTGGTGCAGCTAATGGGAGCAACACGCACTGCCTTGGTGGAGGGCACCACCACCCAACTAAAGCAAATCTCAGCAAAGCAAGCAAGCCATCGCCAATACTCCGTTGGAGCATGCCAGCATGTGGAGAGAGAGAGGGAGGTTATGTAGGGCCCTATATATACATACTGGCCCCTTGACTGAGTCTCTGCCCACAGCCCACGTGCCCCCAAGTACCCGTCGGTGATTTGGTCTCTCCCTGCCTCGTGCCCTTCCTGTTGATTTCTGATTTCACAAAACCGCTTCAGCCCAGGCAAAATTTTTACAGAACTGATTAAATATCGAGGAAACAGGAAACTTGTTAAAAGTGTGGAACTTAGCTAAATACAGCATTATTTAAATAAAATGTGACTTTTAGCAAGGACAGCTCTCTCAGCTGTGCTGTGTTTACCTTAATTGTTTCCCTCCATTAATTACAGTCTGAGAGGGAGACTTGTGCAAATTGAAATAAATTAATCGAATTTGTTTAGAGTTTTGTGTGGCTGGCTTATGGGGATTGCAATTAAGCCAGTATGTTTGGTGTATTAAATTACATTGCCTAGATCTGTTCTTCCCTTTTTAAGCACCAGGAACGTGAAAAGGCAGGAGTCAGTGACAATTAGGAGGTAAACAGGCAATGCGAGCACCGGCTATTTTAGTTCCTGTGCCTCAAGAATTTCACTCCTTGCAAGTATGAAGGCTCATCCCTTAATAAATCCAGCCCAGCTCTGTGCAAAGAAAGATAAATGGGAGGTGGTAGAGTGGTGATGAGGGGGCATCTCAGCTCTGCCCTGGCAGTGGAAACAGTGACATGGGTGGGAGTTTAGTCTGATTCTCCAGGAAAATTAGGCTATGTAACTCAGCAGCCTTGCATGTGTTCTTGCTGGTTCCCACTAGCAGCTGCCCGGTACCACCCACGTTTGACACAGGGGAAGAGGCTTCCAGATATATCGAGGTCCTGACAAGGTCTGTGAAAATGGGTGGTGGAATAGAGAAGAGAAATGCACCTGCTAATGGGGAGGGGAAGGGGATGCTCAACATTTATTAGACATCAGAGAATGTACACCACAGTCTTTTTCCAGATGGGTATTTAAGAGGAAACCTGGCTTCACTGGTGTTGTCCATGAGCCAATCTGCTCCGGTCTTGTCCAAAACCAGCCCGATGAGCGGGCTGTGTGGAAGTTTGCTCCAAGACCCTCTAGCCCCATGGAGAAGTGCAGCTAAATTTCGGGAGGGGTTTCAGCAGAAAGTAAGGAGAAAGGGGCAGTTTCCTCCCTAGAGAAGAAGGAGTTTTGGGAAGAGAAAAAAGGAAAAATATCCAAATTTTGGTCTGTGGAGCTGCACTGCCCACTCAAGGTGACTCTTCGAGGATGGTGCTTGCAGCACTGGCTTTGGTGATGGGGCCAGGCAGGAGGTGAGGAGGGTGTTCCAGAGCTGTGAGGGTACACAGAGACCCAGGGAACCTGCTGTTCCAGCCAGGGCTTGCTTCCCCCTCTCCTACCTTGTGGCTCATTTACGAAACCACAGGGGATTCAAAACTCACCTCCTGTCACTTCTCTGCAGATCCCTCTCCCTTCCCTGCTGCCCTGAGCCATCCTCAGCCCAGCAGACTTGTTACTGGCTCTGTGTTCGTGCTCCTAGTCAAAAACCATCCCTCGTGCCCCGACAGGAGCAGATTCCCCCGTTGGCATTGCTGTGCAGAACAGCCCTCCGCTATCCTTGCCTCCTCCTGCTGCGCTGGGCACTGGAAGGACAGCAGCGTCCTCCCTGGTTGTAAATACAGGGCGGGCAGGGATGCCGGGGACAAGCAGAGTCTGGCAGACGTGTTCTCCGCAAGCGAACCTCTTCACCTGGCTGTTGCCTGCACCCAAATGATATATGGAGTGGCTGGGCTGCAATAGGATTTCTACCCAGAATATTGGCTGGATGATAAAGGAGTCTGTCTGCGGTGATAATTGCACCATAAATAGCGCTGAGTTCGGCAGTGATGAGTGAGGCATTAGAAAACCTCACCCTCTGGATTCCTCCCACTTCCTTCCATCTTCCTGACTGCTAACAAGCTGGAAGAATAGCTCCTCGGTTTTTACCAGCCACAAGAGGTTTATTGCACTCAGATGCAGCTGGGCACCTTCCTCCCCATAAATCTTAATAGAGAAAAAGGAGAGAGAGGGGAAAAAACCAGCTAAATTGGGTGATTACTGAGAAGCAGCAGGTAGGGCTGCATCGTGGCATGGCTGTCCCTTTTCATTCTCTCCACTGCAAGGACGGCGCCGTCCCGCTCCCTCCTCCAGACTTCCCCTGGCTCTTCTGGGCGCTCTCAGGCACTTGGGGGTAACCATCCGCTTTACTTCACTGATGGAAGCTGAAAACCTGCCAGCTAGCCCCAAACACTGAAAAATGAGGAGCTCAAACTGGGGAGTGCTGTAAAAGTCAAGACTGTAAAGAAATACAATTAATATGAATAGATTGGAAGCCCTCTCCAGCTCCTTGCTTTTTGAGCCTGCAGAAAGCATGTGAACCCTTGTCTTTTCTTCCTGAAGAAAAGCTGGGAAGTGGATCTGACTCCACTGGCGCATTAACCTGCTCTTGAACTCCAGAAGGTACCTTAAAAACAGGGGTTTTAATCTTAAAACCCCTTATGTTAGGGTTTCTGACTCACATCAAACTCAAGTCCACCTGAGCTCTGTGCTCTGGTCAGATTTGCTCACTGTTCGCGACCAACCACCAGGTACTTTGGGGAGTCTGGTGTAAATGGAAAAAGGAGCCAGGACTAAATGGAGGCATCTGCTCATCAGGTTTTATTCAAGGGTCAGTGAATTGCTGCTGCGGCTCTTCTCTTTCTTATATGCAGTGCCCTCTTTCGCTGCAAATAGCTAAAAGATGGACCGCATAGCACAAATCTTCTTTACAACCCCCAAGAGCTTGCAAGATCCTGGTCAAAAGTTAAACCTTGAGGAGTCAGGCATGACATACCCCAAATGCTGGGAAAATCCCATTTTTGGTTCCTAGGTCCCATCTCAGAGCGAGGGGTTGTAACATCCACGGTGGACAGCCCCAAGCAGTGGAAAACGCCCCGCTGCCGACAGACTCGCTCTGTTGTGCTCCTAATGGGTTGGAAAACTTATTTATGGCCGAGAGAGGGGATTTGGCCCGTCCCTCTTTGTGTCTGCCTCTGGGAAATGGCTTAAGCTGTCCTCATCCCTCTGGCCAGGCTTTGCCTCAAGGTCACAGCCACTTCGCTAGTGCCCCTGGCTGCCCATTCTGCGGCACAGAAATGCCGCGGCTGGCGCAGCTGGAGTGTACTTCTGCAGCAGGGGATGCAGGCGGTGTCATTAGGCTGATGCAAACACCCAGCTTCAGCTGGCGTGTGCTGTCAGAGCTCTTTAGCGGAGGGATGAAAATCTGCGCTGGCGGAGCATCCTCTGCTGACAGTCCCCTTCGGTGCTGCTGGCAGGGCACAGCTCCCAGCTCTGCCACTTGCAGGCTCCTTTGGAGCAGAGACCCGTGGGGATCCTTCAGGGATTAGTTACCGGGCTGTCTCCATGACCACTCCTGACATCACTATTGTTTTTCTAGGAAGATGATAAATTATTTTTTTTTTTTTTAGAATTTTGAAGGGCCCAGGGGTGAAGGGGGAAAATGATTCTCCTTCCTGGACACTTTATAAAGATTCCACAAATATCTGCAGTGGGAGGAAGGCAAGTTTTATTCTGAGATGGGAAGAGACATGCTTAAAAAGCAATTTTTAAAGACATTGAGTAGAGTTGGGGGGAATCCATCCCCAGTGCCCACATTGCAGCAGGGCCCTTCAGCATGGATGGATGGGCAGTGCTGGGGCTCACCCTGGCATGCAAGAACAGCAGCTCTCGCCTTTTGCGTGCATTGCAATGAAGGCTGCCAAGCAGGCATGAGGTTTTCAGCTCCCGTACAAATCCATAAGCTCCCCAAACCTTCCCCTTCTGCAAATGCAACAAATCCAAAGGCCAAATATAGAGCATGATTTTTCTCCCCCTTTTTTTTTTTTTCACCATTCTGGAGTGTTTGAAGCAAAACTATTTACCCTGTTTAAGCTTTGGATTTGCATGTTTAAAGCTTTCACAGTTCCAGGTGCACCCAAAAAGATAAAGGAGCTAGGAGGTGCACTTGCTGTACTTAAAAATAAATAAATAAAGCTGAGATTAATTCAAAGCTACTTCTTAATACTCAGTATTTCTACATTATCTACTGCTATTATTATATTGACATCGCCTAAGCTGACACGGGATAGCACAAAACCCTTAAAACAACAGAAGCAATGACCACTCTTCAGCTCTATGTTTTCCTCTTGGGTTTCTTCTTTTTTTTCTCTCCAGGTCTCTGATGCTTGTTGGCAGGAGCGAGGGCAGCAATTTCGCAGCCTCGTGGGCGGGAGGTCCCGGCTAATGAATACCGCAGCAGAGGAGAGAGCGGGTGGGGAGAGCCAAAGGGAGGCAGTTTGGGGAGGAGTAACAACTGTTTGTAAATGCCAGAGACCCTGAAAGCTTGGAACCAGGGAGGGAATGGCTGGGCTGAATAGAGCGCTGTGTTCCCCTGCACCGGCTGCTGCAATGGGGCTTCTCCTCTGCCGATGCCAAAAGCTGCGGCACGGCCAGCATGGCACGGGATGTGCTGAGCACCAGATCCCCTTTGGAGGCTGTTACTGCGACTCCTGGCAGGAGATGCAAAACCTGACTTCATAAACCAGATCCCAACATATACTTGGTTGGATGCAGGGGGAGGAAAAGAACCAACCCAGGCTTTAAAAATATAATGAGGCTGAGGAAACAGCCTGGGAGTTGAGGGATCTGTGCTGTGCATGACTCAGTGGAAAGAGGCAAGTCAGGGCTTTGTGGAAGAAGCTTTGGGAGAGGGAGGCTGGGGCCGAGATGAGATTAATCAAGTAGCAAGAGCTGTCCAGACATGGCTATTCTGGGCTATTCCATTAGGAGGGAGATTACTGCTTATGGTTCCTCAAAACGAGCTTCAAGGCAATTAAACAGGCTGTAACGATGGGTCCCCTCCTTACTCAGCGTCTCTGCTCCATTCAGCACGTCTGGCACAGGGGTGGATTTATGTGAGGACGGATGCTCTGGGTCCGGGGAAGCAGGACATCCTCATGGGAGCTGCGCTGGCCCCCACGCAGTGAAAAACTGCCTCCCCCGAGCTCTGCCCTCTGCTTCTGCTGGCCTTTTCCCTGGCAGCAGCCCCTCTTGTGCCAGCTGAACAGGCAGCTCTTCCTCCTCCTGCCTGCTTGAGGCTGGATTTGGAATTCCCGTCCACGAGCGGGAGGTGAGGCGGGGAGCCGGCACACAGCATCGTGCTGCCAGCACCCCGGATCATTGGTGAGGACGCATGGCTGGGGCACCCACAAGCCTACTCTTGGGTGGGCATGCCAAATACAGCCAGTTCTTGCCAAAAAAAAAAAAAAAATACAACCAGGACCATGTGATATTTCTGTAGCTGCAACAAATGAAATCTGGGGTTTGGAGCTGAAATAAGCTGTCAATGTTTGTCTGTCTCTGGGACTTAAAACTTTATGGAAAAGATAGTGGGATTTTAGTCCAGGTCAGGAAAAACATCCATTCTGAAAGTTTTTTTGGTTTCTTGTCTTTATTTTTGAAGGTAATTTGCTGCATTTTGTTTTGTCAGCTTTCTCTCTCTCTCAAAAGCTCAATACCACCCACAGCACTGGGTACTGCTGAGCTCTGGCTCTCAATCAAATCCTCTTGCCTTCAGGGAGATGGAAAATAATCAATGAGGAATATTAAACAATATGAAAGCCGCAATGATTTAACATTTCCCACAAAGGTCAGAGTCCCCCAGCAGCTCCACGATAACACTGAGCTGAAGGCGGCACAGGCAGATGACATATCTCGGAGATAAGCTCTCATTCCTCTGTTTTTGGCAGGAGATGTTTCCTTATATGATAGAAAAAATCCTGCTGCTGAGCAGGCTCAGGCAGTCCGGGCCTCTGGGCTTGTGCTAGACTGAGCTTAGGTTTCCCAGGTGCTCGTGGGGAGCCTGTCTCAGCCCTGGGTTTGCAGGTGTGGGTTCATGGGGTCCCGCTGCAGCACATTCCTGCTTCAGTGCCTTTGCCCAGCCTGAGAGTCTCCAGACTTTTGCTGGGAACGGGGTGAATGCATTTAGGTCACCCAGGGAAGCTCAGCAGAGCTCGCCGCTGGGATTTTGGGATCCTTCAATCGACCGAGTATAACTCATCTGCCCACCAGCCGCTACCACCAGCTGCCTGAGGCTGGGCGTTTCACCGGATCCCTGACAGGAGTTTTTAACCCAGATTCAGCCCTGGGTTCAGGTCTTGATTTGGCATCTTACCTCCCTTTCCAAAGATGAGCGGTGCTGGGATCCAAGGAGGGCTCTCGTGACATTGAAGGGAGGGTGCAGGATGTCACCCAGCCCATGGGAGCAGGTATCCTATTGACCATAGAAAAGCAATAGAAATATAAATCCTGAAGTATACCCACAGCTCCGTTGTTTTTCTCTGTATAGGTCCTTCTCCCATTTCTGTGGCAGCAATGAGAATTTAAAATAATCCCCAGGTGGAGATTAAATTTCATGTTTGGCACTTATTTTTCTGAGCAATCTTAACAAGTCACTTCTCCTTGGGTCCTGGACTTCTGCCTCTGTATGAGAAGGATGATGGCACTTAACTTTCATTTCTACAGCTATTAATACGAAGTGGCTGATAACGCTTAAGCACCAGTGTCAGCTGAGAGACTTCCCTAAGTGAGACCAGTAATCAGCTGATCCTTGTTTCCATTCTAATAGCAAACCTGGTTAAAATCTAACTCTTTTATTTCAAGCATCACTGACAGGGCTGAAAAGATGCAGCCACAATAGTTCAATGCAGCCAGACTGCTCAAGAGTCTTTTGTATTTAAGTTTGAACAAGGGTTTGTAAAAAACCCACAGCAATTAGCACGAGCGAGTGAAAGAGAGGAGAGGAAAGGACCTTGAATGATGCCAAGCTGCAGCAAGGCAGAGCCCACTGGATGGCAACCCAAGGAGCCGGACGTTTTGGAGATTGCTGTGAGCTGTTGCATTTTGCATTCCAATTATTTTCCTCAAGTGCATAGTTAACTGACAGTAGTTGGTCCCCATCGAGTTTCTTGACAAGCAATTTATTGTTAAAAAGCATGAAAATCAGCAGGTGCTAATTCCATCACAATGCCCCTCCTTTCCCATCCCAAATCCTCCCATCTTCTTCATTCACTCCTCTTAATAAGATTTCGTGTATCGCTACTGCACCTGGTTGCACACCACAGTTATGAATTTAATGTGCAAAGTTAAATGTAAACAGGATTAAAAAAAAATCTTAGTAATTATAGAACACTTGAAAGCGTACTCCCTCCCCCACTTTGTTTGCAAACCCTTAATTCTGCCTGTCTTGCACATCCAGCTATTGCAATCATTTCTCAGGGGTAGTTTAACTTATTCCAGACATTTCAGCCAAAAAGGAGCATTAATTTCTATGATAAAAGTGGCAGGAGAAAATGGCACATGTTTGCCTTCATTTAACGGGAACGGGAGAAGGAATGAAAGCAGATGTCATTAATCTAAATTTAAAAATATCAGGTGAAGTTTTTTCTCTAACACCAAAGACAAAAATCTCTTAAAAATTCTGAGAGTTCAGAAAAAGACAAAACCACACATGTAAGTGCTTTTACCTGAACAGAATTTGGCTGCCAACGTGCATTCCTCAGTGATGTGCTTCTGTGCTGTTGTAATGTGGGGTTTTTTATTCTGAGGGCTTTCAGGATCAGCAGAGATGTTTAATTATCCATCTCATTTGGAGCAATATCAGTTTTGGTGGAAGAAAGCATCGGGAGCATCATTCCTTTGGGATCAGAGTTTAAAGTATATGTTAGGTCAGCATCTGGGGATAAAGACAGAGTTTCCATGGGGTGCTCTGATCCTCCTTAGTGCAGCTAAACAACGGTTACTGAAATATTGTGCACTGGTGGAAACATCTGTCATCAGACCATCACAGCCTGTGAAGGCAACTCAAGTTGTTTGACCCACTGACCTTCCATGGGAATGGTTCTTTCTGAACATGACTCACTTTATTTTTCAGTGCACAGCGAGGCATATCTTGCTCCTTGTCAGGAGAAGAGAGATTTAGAACCATCACAATTAGGTGGAACGAGGAGGGGGGCATTAAGGAAAATCCAGATCTATCTTGGGCTGCAGAAGTTAACAGGGATGCTGTTCAGGGATGCAGAAATTTCATGTTTAAAGCAGGCTGTAGCAGAAGGGTGATTCACCGCGCGTTCTCACACCGGCCAAAGCGCCCTGCAGAGCCTTTGGGCTCCTGCCGCACATGGGGCGCTGGCATTTTGGGTTTCGGGTAGCTGCATTTCAAAGCCTTCTGAGGCAAACCGAAAGAGCTTCAAGCTTGCTTTAAGAATACAGGTAATTGACAGCAAAGTTTTGGCTGGCGGAAAGAACGGCTCAGCTTGAAGGTGCTCCGGCAGCAGGTCCCACCCGGCCACCGGCTCCCTGGCCTTAGCATGTGGCCACTGGCCACTGCAGCAGAGTCCTGGGCTGGCTTGCAGGAAAGCAAGGAGCTGGCTTAGCCTAGCCAGCAGCTGCTGAAAGGCTCAGTGTAGCAACATCGCCTGCTTCCTTTTCTCATTTGTCTGAAATCTCAGCGGGCTGACACCTTCTAATTTGCTGTTTGTTGCCGCTCACCTAGAAGTCCAGCTGATCGCTCTGCTGGTGCCAGCAGATCAATCTTGCAGAAACAGACTTATTTTTCCTCTAGTCTTGGAGAGGTTAGTTTTCCAAACATCTGCGCTTTCCTGCTGGGCTGAGCAAGATTGCTCTTGCTAGTCCATGCTGCTCTCGTGTGCTGCCAGGCATGCCCTCGGCTTAGGGCAGAGCTGGAAAAGAGACTTGAGTATGGCCCAACGGTTGGATGTTTATGTGTGTGGTGGGAGAGTGGCAAGGGACAAGCACATGGAAAAAAGTCCACAGAGCTATTTTCAATGTAATTAGTTTTATAGTTGTATTAAATTGAGTTTGGCTGGCTAGTTTGTGGTGGGAGAGGGACACAGGGTGGGCTTGCACAGAGCAGCCATGGAAGGACACGTTGCAGCCCAGCACTGCAGAGGTGGGGCTACCCCACCTCCCACCCCAGGAGAACTTTTGGGACCTCCAAATGTAAAGACCTGCAAAATCCACCTCCCTGGGAGTATTTGCATAACACAGTCTGTGCACATCTTGTGAAAGGAACTCATCTGCCGTATTCCAGCTCAGCGTGCCTCTCCCTGAGTGCAAACACACCTTGCCCTTCTCCTTTCCACCGCTCAAGCTTCATACCGGCTCTGTCCTCTGGGAGCAGGAGCTGCTCCCGCTGTATGCATTCGTGATGTTTGTTGGCTCCTCTGTAGGGCACAGGATGAATTTTGCCTGTAAGGTGTCATCTGGCCTTCATGGGACCATCCTTCAAGGGGAAGCAAGTGACCTGCTGCAGCCCAGACCCTGCCAGAAAGGGGCTCAAATCCTGCGTGGGGTGGTGGGATGTGGGCAGGGAGCAGTCCCTGCTCCTCCCCTTCCTTTTCTCAGGGTCTGCACGGACTCCAGTGTATTACTAATGCAGCAAAGCTTTGCTGCTTTTATCTTAAGAAGGGTTAGAGAAGAAATACCCTAGAAACCCAAGAAATAATTCTCATAAAGGAAGAGCACTTAATTTAGTACTTTTTTTTTTAAAACAAGTCATTATTTCCTCAACACCAGAATCTGCTGAAAGCACTCCAAGTTCTGTTTCGCGAGCGCTACGGAACAAAATAATTGTGCAATTAGTAATGCATCTCACACTTTGTGAAATGAAAGATTTTTAACTTTCAACAAGTACAAAATGTAACATTTTGCTTTTCCATGGTGGGAAAGCACTGGCCATTCCTTCCCCTTCCTCCCTATTTTAAGTGCACTGCAGTACGTAATTAATAAAAATAATAAATATCCTCCACAAAGCAGGAGGAGAGAGATGTGAATGGCACAGGCACAATGTGGATAGCTTGGGATTGCCAGAGCAGCCAGCAGCTTCCAAATATTAATTATAGCTCTCTGAGGAGGAGCTGTGTCCTCTCCAGCCCTTTCCAACGTGCTGCTCCCAGGCACTGCGAAAGCGGGGCCATTCGCCCAGGGTCGAGCAGCAGATCCGTGGCCAGGCTGGGATGGGAGCCAGCACAGGGCTTGTGCGTGCAGCCACGAGCTCCTGATTACACGAGGGTTGCTTTGAATTCAGCGGCCAGAGCGATTTTTCTGTAGCTCCAGCGTCCCCACGCTCAGCGCTCACAAGCGACTAGCCCGTGCACGTTAACAAACGTCCCCTCGGCGTTTGCCTGGCCCGCGGTTAAGGCTCTGCCGTAACTTGCCTGGCTTGGGTTGTAACTGTTGCCTGGGCAATAGCATCCTCCTGCCCTGCTAGGTACCGCTGGATAAACAGCTTTCCCCTTCTTTTCAGCTTGCGGCACGCTGAACCTGCTGCTGTGTTGGGAAGCTCTACCAAATCTTTTTTAAAAAATGATCCTCCCCAGCAGCGTGTCTCTCCTTCCCAGCTGCTCTGCTGCAGTGCGCTGGGAGAAGGCGCGGGATGGCCGGGGGCATCGCGGTGTGAAACAACCGGAGATGCGGGATGCGGGAGCATCGCCCTGACCGGACCGCGCTGCCACTGCTGCCCAAACTCCGGCAGAGCGATGAGGTTTTAGTGTGGACTGGGGCGCTGGGGGGACCACGGGCACTGTGAGCAGCGGTGGGCAGGAAAGCACGGCAGGGCAGGAGCTGGGCATACCTGGGGGTGAGCTGCACTAAGGTGGAGAGGTGCAAGCCCCCACGCAGAGTCCATGCTAAGGGATTTGCTCCTACCTTTGATGCGGGGGAAGGAGGTCCAAGCCCAGGGCCTGTTGGACTCAGCCCTCAGTCACACCTGGTGCAGCCTCAGACACATATAATTGACCTTTAGCTGCAAACCAGCGGTGTGCAAGCAAGTTGACTTAATTATACATATTTAAATTGCTTTGTATACCACACCATACCCACCCCAGTTGTGAGAAGGGCAGTGGGGATTTAATTACAGAGCTGCATCTCTGTCTTGTGGGTTCCCAGAGCATCTCTGGAGCCATCCCTCGTCCCTCTCCCTTGCACACTGAGCTGAGCCTGGCAGCTCGGTTGGCTGTTTCCATGGCATGCCGACAGTGTTTCGGAGGCAGGGCAGGGAGGGCAGCCTGGCAGGGATGTAAGCAGTGGCTTTTTGGTGCATGCTAATGAGATGGCGCCTGGCAGAAAATGGAACCAGCAGGGGTGGGCAAGTGGGAGCCGAGAGCGGCTTATCGCTCCTCTGCAGAAAGGGACTCTTGCAGAGATGGTGGCTGCTAAATAAATAAATAAGGCAAACATCAAACACCTCGACTTCCTACAGTCCCTGGCCCGTGTGCCTGCCTGGGGCTCCCAGTTGCCTTTCCCCCCCCCAGCAGCTGATTAGCAGAGCTGCTGCTCTGACGTGGGATGCTGCAGGCAGGCAGCAGCGGGCAACGGCCAGGGGTGCTGAAGATTGCTTTTTGCCCAAAACTAAATTGCCTTGGAAATTAAATGCTGCTGTAGTCACAGAAGAACCGGAGTCCTGGAGGCTGGAGCAGGGCCTGTCAATGTGATAAAAGGCCCACAGACTATTTTTCCTTGATAAGGAAAGACTTGTGCTGAGACAGGGCTGGAGGACAGAGACCCGAGGTGCTTGGACTGCTCATCTGGGTCTGAAGCCAAAGGCAATGACAGCGCAGGACATGGTGCGACCAGTGCTGAGCATCCCCTTGTGCCTGCTACATGGACTGACGGGTAGCTGCTGAAATCACAAAGCCAGACCGAAAGCTCTCCCTAGAACAGCCTTTTTTGGCATAGGAAAGGCTTTGGCCACCCAGCAACAGCCACCAAGCAGGCAGGGACCCTCCTGGCTTGGTCCTCCTTGGGTGAGCTGCTGCTGCAGGGCAGTATTTGCTGGGGAGCACTGGGAATGGGGGTCACAAATGGGGTGCGAGGGGCTGGGATTAGATGGAGAGGGGACAGTGCATTGTGCTGCCCTGCGTGGGCTCCTCTCCTCGGCTTTGTCCCCAGTGCAGAGCTGGTGGCTGGAACATGCATCTGACTGGTTTGCCCAAGCTCTGGGTGAGTCTGGGCTGGAGGGGAGCCATGTTCTCTATTTTTGTAAGGGCTCAGAGATCCCACTGGAGAAATGTGCCCTCTCGCCCCCTTCACAAACACACACGCACAGCACTTTGCTTCTGCAAGCACATGGAGCAGGGCTGGTGTCAGCAAAAATGGTCTGTCCTCTTTGACCCCAGCATCAACAAAGGCCAACTGAATAAAAGGAATATCCTCCCTAAAGACCAAGAGGCACAAATACCTCTTGAATCTTAGGGATAAACTAGAATCCGAAACACGAGTGGACGCTAGGTGGCAAGGAGAGATCTGGTAGGAAACACCACGGGGAGACTGGATGAGCCGCGAGCTGGCTGTGTGCCCATCACACGCCAGGAGACCTCTCCTTTTGACGTAGAAGCAAAGCCTACCCCTCACGTCTCCAGTCAGGGAAACATAACGGGAAAGACAGGGATGGAAGAAATGGTCACAGGAACTGTATAAAGACAGGAGAAGGAGAAGTCAGGGTAGTCCTAGAAGGCTGGATCAACCGCCCTCAGTACAAAAGTCTTCATGTAGCATTTCTGTCCTCCATGGAGGCAAACAGAGGCAGTAATGCCTCCTCACATGACATTCCCCCCTCTGGAGGGGAAGTGGCAATGGTGTCCCAGTTACCTATCCAGGACCTATTTTAAAATCTTTTTTTTTTTTTTTTTTCCCCAATTGCTTTGCATCATTTTGTGTTCCTCAACCTGCCCAGAGCATGTTCCTCCTGTTCCATCTGCTACACTGTCCCTTTTCATCTTGCGGCTCACCTCACCTGGCTCTCACGCTGGGTGAAAGCCAAGCTGCATCAGTCTCCTGTCTTGGTCTGGTCTTCTAACAAACTTTTATTGGTTCCACAGATTGTGTTTCAGGCCTGATATAAAGCTGCACTGCAATCCAATCAAACCAATAGTCCCTGGTTGGCTATTCCTTTTCTGGAAAAGCCACTTCCAGTGGTGTTATCACTTCAGCAGACTCAGAGGAGAAACCTTATGAGGCACCTGAGGATTTTCATGCTAATGAGTTCCAGTCCATCATCAACTCCTCACTGCTGGTGTTTCATCTGCCTGTGCACAAAATCAGTGATTTCTCTTGTAAGATCTCCTTCATTCACCATCTCTTGCTATCCTGGAAAGACCAGATATAATAAAGAAGTGGAATGAAAAGAAAAAAAGAAAGATTTTAGCCCCACATTAAGAGACGTCAGCGTCTAAGTCATAAAAACAACAGAGATACTTTGTGCCTTTCTTCCAAGAGGTTTGTGCTACTTTATGCACTTTTGAGATGAGCCATAAGGGAATGGAGAAGAAGATCATCATCTCTGTTGTACAATCGACGGGGAATATCAGGTGATTGAGGGGTCAGAAAATCAGCTCAAGGTTTCAGAAGGAGCTAGAAGGACCAAGATATCCTGAGAGGTTCCCATCTGAATACAGGAAAGTCGAACACCTGATTAGTACATCTCCCTCCCACTGGCCAAGCTTCAGCAGTGATAAAATCCACCTGTTTCTCCCCATCAATAAAAAAACCCCAAACCCTTTCTCCAGAGAGACAATACTAGGAGTGGTTGTTATCAATGGGTGGTGAGAAGGTTGAATTTATCCTGATAAATTTGTCTCTAGGATGCTTTACCTGAAGGTCTACAGAGGAGCAGCCAACCTGGTCCATGGCCTTGCTTGATATCCACCCGCTTGCTGTTCTCCAGAACATTTTGCCTTTTGAGATCAGCAACAACAACAAAAATCATGGCAGACCTGTACTTGAAGGGTAAATACTATTCTCTGAGTGTCTCTGCGCAATGATACATGCCCCGTGCTGCCTGGTGGGACCCACCTCCATCCTGCCTCCCTCCCCATACCCTCCCCTGCAGAGCAAGATGGGCTTATTAGTCTCCTTCTAATGATGCTCGTTCTCTCCTCCGTTTGTGGAAGGAGGGTGAAAAATGGAGGGTCATCTTTTGTCTTTCAGTCTCTAAGTCTTGATGTTCCTATTTCTCTCCTTCCCCTGCCTCTTCTCCTACCCCTGCATGCCGACATCCTTTGATGAGCCGCACTTATTAAAGACTGAAGGGGATTTGCCATGTGTCGCTTTCAAAGGTCCGAGGGCAGGAAGCTTTAATTGCCAGATTTTTCACACAGGGTGTTAAAATTTATTAAAGTCAGTTTCTCTGATTTCCCTTTAATGAGATGACGACTGTGTATAAGAGATAACATTAGGTTCAATTGGTGGGAAACTCACAGAGGGGGCTTAAGTAATCAGACCAAGAAAGAGAAAAAACAAACCCCAAACCTGTGCTAGATCTCATGTCTTAAGGATTTACTTTGCAACTTAATTTAAAGGTAAGAAACTGGGATCATTCTTCAAACAGTACAGCATGGCTGGCAGTCTGCTTTTTAAAGGACTTTCCTTGGGAAATGGAGCAGGAGGTGGGCTTTTGAGGTTGTTTGAATTTCAAGACACTTTTGATATTTCAGCCGCTGTTTCTCCAGGAGCATGACTACACCCTTGGGAAAACAAAGATGAGATGAACAGCTACTTGGGGTTCACCCAAGGAAATGCATTAAACACAACTGCCTGTGCTCTGTTTTACCCAGGTGTGAGCTACTCATCCTGTGCTCCAGTGGCCCCTGCCAGCACTGAGTTGTCAGAGGGAGCAGCAGGGCTAAACCCCGTGTTCACGAACCCTTGCAGCATGAACCAGTGCCCCCCCAAGCACACATAACCCTGCTGACAGTGCACAACCAGCTGGAAGTGGGACCGCACAAGTCCGAGTGAAAAGAAAACCCCTTCCAAACCAGGACATCCTGAAAGCATTGAAGCCCTCAAGAACAAAAAATCCTGAACTTTTTCCCTTGGCCGGCCTGGCTGCTCTCCTCCCTCAGCTTCATTTTCTCCCTCCTTCTTTCACTTGGTGCTACCTTCACACTGGATTTTGTTGCCCTACTTTTGTCCAGCCTTCTCCTAGAGATAAGATAAATGCTATTTTCAATTAACAAGACTTGATTGCTGAAAGCAATAGGAGGCAGTTCATTTAGAGCCAGCAAATTAATTGAAGCCTAAATGTACATAGTCAGTGTATTGCTGGGAGAGCAATTATCCCAATCATTTGGCCCTTGCCACGCAAGGCGGCAGGCAGCGTCTGCGGCGACGCGGCTGGGCTGTGCTGAACTGCGCGAGCAGAAGAAGCTCGTGTCGCCGTCATCTTTTCTGAAGTTCCTCTCTCAGCTGCTTTTAGCCCACTTTTACCTTGCAAGAGAAAGCTCTCCGTGAACGTAACTGTAAATTAGAGAGAGAGGATGTGTCCTGGGACTTTGGCACTGATAGGACCCAAAGTTGGTTTCTAAACAAGTGGTCAGACACGAGGAGATCTTCCTCCTCACTCCTCTCCTCCTTTGGGAGGGCTTTTGCTGCCATGTGAAAACAGGATCAGTGCAATATTCACCAGCCAGCTGGATCCCCTGCCCTTTGCAGCACTCAGCAGAACAACCGTTTATGCACCCAGGGGGATCTGGGACCTTGGGAATTCATTTTCCCTTAAAATATGTTTACGCATGACAAATAGCAGAGGGGAAGAGGGCAAAGCAATCAGCCAGTGAAAGAAATATCCCGTCATAAGAAAGATCTTCCATGGTTCTTAAGACCCAAATGGTTTTGGCCTGCTGTTGCCCAGCAGTCACTGATTGCTGGGGGAACCACTGTGGCTTCTGCACCACCAGGTCCCTCGTGAGCTGGGCTTGCCCCCTCCCATCACCCGGGGGGAATGTCTCTCCATTCTTCGAGCGTCAAGGAAAAACCGTGGGATATTTTCTCTCCTAAAATGGGTGGAAATGGGAAAGCCTCAGAAATTGTCCAAGAACTAACCTGAGCCATGGATGAGCACGCAGGTCTCCAAATATTTCCAGAGTAACTTGCACTTTGGGCATTTCCTCTCCTTCGTTACCAGTAGCAAAGGACTGCTCAGGGTTTCATGGCCGTGGTGAGGGGTGCATTTGGAATGTGCAGCACCTGGATCCTGGGTAAGCCAGCTCCAAGCAGCGAGGAGACACCACTGCACTCCACGGGGTCATCCCCAGCCTTGCTGCCGGCATCCCACGGCTCTGCAGAAACACCTCGCTAAAAACCTAGTGCTCCACAATTTACATATCAGGGCACTGTAGGAAACAACCCACTCTTTAACCCGCAATCCGCCTAGAAGTGGTAAAAAGCAGTAATTATGAGCCAGTCTCTACCAGAGACATGACAAACCCACCAAACAAAATCATGTTTTCCCTGCTGTACCTTGCTGCCTCCGAGCCAACTGGCACAAACACGCTGCTTTTTTATTCCTGTACAAATTATGCTTTTAAGCCTTCCCTCCCTGCCTCCCTGCCAAGCGTAGGAGGAGCCCCACGTGTCAGCTCGGTAGTATTTCTGAGGCGGGCTGTTCTCAGCCCAGCGCCTCTCAAAGCCAGCAAACCTGGTGCTCATACGAATTTTCTCTCACCTTCGAGAGATGCTGACAACGGGGGCCGGAGCGATGCCCCAGTTCCATAGCTGGCACCTCTGATGGGAGCCGGCACGTTTGCAGGGAGCAGCCGAAGCTTATTAAATCAGAAAAGTAACACCTACTAAGTGTCACGGTGCTTTCCGCTCCCTCCCGGCTCGCTCAGTGCGGCGCTGCGCCTTGTAAACCGGCTGGTTGGGGACGAGCTCCGTCACAGCTCGTTACAAGGTACTCATTATGCACCAGCGTCTGTTTTATCACCCTCCCCTCTCTCATTTTCCGTCTACCAGCTCGCTGCGTCCTTGGCCCTTTCTCCATCTTGCTTTCCTCCCTGCTTAAATTCCAGGGCAGATTTCCCAGGCTGGTTGAAAAACTTTCTGGAGAGACAATCTGGGGCTAGCTAGCCCAGGGAAGGGAGATCCCTCTTGCCCTTGGCAAGTCCATGGCCCAGTAACCTCACAAGTAGGACCACAAAGCCCTGGGCGTTTGAAGAGAAGGCATTTCATAGATAGAGGCTGTTTAGGCGACAGTGGCCACCACACTGCTGGTAGGCAGGAACATAAACGAGGCTGGAAAGGATTTCCTGCACCATTGAATTCCCAGTTATTCCAGTTTCAGGTCAGCTTTCTCGATAGTGGCTGGCCAGGATTATGCATAACGTTTTTGGTATCACCAAAGGTTTCTCCTAGCTGGAACTCTCTTGCTGTGACCTTTGAATGTGTTTGCCTTTTTTTTTCCACCCGCTTTCTTTTTTTACGACTGTAGCATGTTGTCCCATTGGTGGCAAACATCCATGTGGCGATCAGCAAGCATACCCAAATCTTCATCTGCTCTTTCCAGCAGTAGGTAGTCTTGCAGTCAGCCCCTCAAACATGATGCTGAACCACTGCCTTTCATCCTGTCTTTCTGTCCCCCAAATTTGAAGTCTTTCAATTCTTCATGTGAATTAACAGTGGTTGCAAGATAAATCCTTCAGAGAAACTATATATGTACCTTTCCATCCACTGATTTTTGCTTTGCAGTACAACTCCTCTTTAGATGTCTCACTTTGACAACTCCTTTTATAGTCTTCATTTTAGCTAATGACCTCCCCCACAAAATCAAATGTTTTTGTAAAGCTCATTTACATTAAACCTACCACACCTCCCTCACTTAGAAACACAAGTATCTTCAGGAGAAAAACAGACAAACAAAACAAATCACAGCAGTCTGTTACGATCTATCTTCGGGAAAGCACACAAGGCTTTTTCTCTCGTTTGCAGACTGCTTGCATGAGCTTGGTTATTCCTCCCTGGCCTGGAAGTAGGCTATATTTGCTCTTCCTGGCACATAGCACCACTTGATGCACTACAGTTACCAAAGAGTATTTCCTGGCCTGCAAAATAGTAGCTTTTGCTCACTTGAGGGCATGCATTTCCAAGTTTTGCCTCTGCTCGGTGTATAGAAAGCCTCTCTTACTGTACCCTGATTCGCTTTAATGTCAAGTCATTCCCTGCCTTTGCACCAGTCTCCTATGAAGCCCCAAGCACATTATTCAGCAGTTTTAGACTCTCTCTTGACCCCTTTGAATCTCCCTCCCATTATTCCCGCACAGCAGCCTCCTGTCTCTATCAGCAGCTGAAGAACTTCTTGGTATCGAAGGGATTAACCACCAGTCCCACAGCCCGGGATAAGGAAGCTTTCTTTCCTACACACCTGCTTGGAGATCAACTCAGCGGCCAGAAGGAAGAAAACATTGACAGAGTTTCCCCTCTTACCTGTGGTACTAAAAGCAAGCAAGGGGCTTTTCTCCCATCTCCTCCATCGGTCCAAGAGAAGATGGAGGCAGCGATTGATTGCAGAAGCCTACCTGCATCAGGGCAGCAAACTGCCTGCCTCATCCCTTCCTAAATCCCAGCCACCCCTCCTGCCTCAGCCCAGCTCTCCCAGCAAAGTCCTCCCAGCACACCTTTATAGCTCCTGGTAATCAAGCAGTTCCTCCTGGTCTGGCCCAGTTTTGCAGCTAATAGATGGGGGTGGGGTTAACCCTTTCTCCACCAACCTTCAGACACAGACCTTTACACCCCACCATGTAGCACACCCGTGGTCCTCTGCGTGGCATCAGGCGACACTGGGAACACCAGGGATGAAACCCCTGTCCTGGAAAGCTGTCCCTGTGCCCTGTGGAGGGAGATAGCACCACTGTCATAAGTCCTAACTAATTATAGGACCAAGCAGGCTGGACTCAGAGCATTTACTGCAAAGCTATGTATCTGGGCTTTGCTTCTAAGTCTGAAAATATCTTTCTGAATTAACATTTTGGTCCCTTCAAGAAACACAACAGAAAGAGAGGGAGGCTGAAGTGGAGTTCCTCTTGCCTTACTGCATCAAACCACAGGCTATTCCCTTTCTCTCTGACCTGGCACAAACTCATCACAAAATCCTTTCAAAAAGGATGAGGGTTTGCAGCGTGGGCATGCCCCTGTGTTTCTGGAAAGACTGAGCTCTGGGCTCCATGGAAGGGTCAGGCCGGTCTCGGTGGGGTGACCTGCTGACTGTAGAAGAGGGGAGCCCTCTGGGAGCCAGGAGACCAGGCAATGACCTGTCCCTCTTCTGGGCTTCTTGTGTAGCACTGATCCCATGGGAATCTCTCTGTGCCTCAGCTTTTTTTCAGAAAGGGACTTTGCAGCCCTTTCTGTGCCAATTACTGTAAAAGAGGATCTAGGAGTCACTGGGGCAATGTTCAGGCTCTCTTAGTGCTTTTTGGATAATCAGCAAATGTACTAAAAAGATGGCATATGGTCTGTGAGGGGTGGGTAGATTTCTCTTACACCAGAGCGAAAACACTTCGTCAAATGAAACCTAAGAGCTGATCACACTGTGGTCGTGTCGCTGTGTCAGGATCCTGTCAAAATACATTGCAGCGTAGATAGAGATATTTGACATCTTGCTGAATTCTGCCAGATGTCTGGGGGGGTCTCAGAGAGGGTTGTCAGAGCCTAAAATTTGCTTATGAGTCTCTGGGAATATATGGCTTGTGGCTGCCAAGGTTGCAGCTATAACCCATCTCCCAGCAGGGATGCCAGCGCTCGGCCTGGGGCAAACTGGCCACAGGGGGGTTAACTTAGATTTCCCTTTGATTGCTCAATGAGTGCAATAGTTTGGATGTTTTCCTTGGGAAAGAACAGTTAACAGCACCATGGGTTGCCCTTTCATCTTGCCATATGGATTACCACACTAAAGGGAGTTGATAGTGAGGTATAAAGGTCTTCACATTTCTTTCTCCAAAGAGCTGCTCTTTGTGCTCATCTTTGATTTTTTTTGGGGGGGGTTGATGCTTTATTTTTAAATGACACACAGATCCACACATGTGTGAACACGCATGCACATGATGCTCACTTTGAACATATCAATTGCTGCCCATTTAGAAAGATCAATGCTTTCTCTAAAAGGCTTTATGAAGTTAGATTGTTTCCAAACATCTCCCCAAATATCCCCCAGCCAAAAAGGACATCAGCAGCTAAGAGTACATATAATTCACTGTAAATCAACTCCTTCCTTAGAGGAAGAAAGTTTTCCCAAGTCTTTGCCATGTCTCTTCCTACTTAGCTGAACCAGGACTCTGGCTTATGATGGCTATTGGCAAACAGACACACTTCAGCACACAAATGGGAAAGCAAATCACAACAGCCTTTAGCCGGTCTTTCCCTATGTTTATTAGACTGAACTTAGAAATGCTGATGACCATTGTCAGTTAAAAGCCCTGAAAACCAGAGAACAGGGAAACCACCTCTGTGACAGGTAAACAGCCATGGGGTTCTCCACAACTCCCTTTGCGAGACCCTGTGGGCAGGATGGCGCTGGTGTCCCACAGCATTGCAAAACGGGAGGCAGAAGGGGCCCCCCAGGCTGCTGACCCCCATCCTGTCCCCTCCTGGACCCCATGGCACAGCCTAACCTGCCTGTGTCACCCTTGCCTGCATGAGCAGGGCAGAGATGGGATGGAGGTGGCAAGGATGAAAATGAAATATGGATAAAATGGACTGACTGGTAGGGGTTTTCTCTCTCTCTCTCAAAAAAAAAAAAAAAAAGAAAAGAAAAAACCCAACCCAAACCAAAAAGCCCTCCCCAAACCTAAGTTAGCAGGTGCTTTATTCAGAAAACTTCCTGGAAATCTCAGTTATTGTCTAACCAGTAATTGTGGTCCATTTGGAACTGGCCCTTGGCTGCGAAAGGTATCTTCAGAAAGGTTTTGATCCTGCCCGTTTGCCCTGCCTGTGGGGTTGTGCTTCCGTGCTGTGGCTTCCCAATCATAGCCCTCACCCGGCTTCATGGAAGGGAGGCAGCAAGAGGCCATTATATTTTAATAGCAATAATATTCAGCACTTAGGCAGGTGTTAGAGGGCTCAGTTGAGCCATTAAGCGTAAGCAGCTCCTGCCCACGATGAGTGCCAGCGAGCGAGGGGCTCTCGGGTTCCCTCCTGAACGGCAATTGCTTGCTCACAGCTGCCAGACACGTGTCGTGTGGTGGCCTTGACCAAGTCCCCTTTCCAGCCCACTCTGACTCCAGGCTGGAGAGGACATCAGCTGAAATCATCCTTGAGCGGGACTCGGACCTTTGCGCAGACCCTCTCCATGCCCAGCGCTGAGCCGAGTTGTCCGTGAGGCGAAGGGTGTGAATAACCTGCGGCGGGTAAAGGCTCATAGTCAATTCACTCCTCTCTGTAGCAAAGAGGATGGCAGTGAGCATGTGGACCCACGAGCGCTGTGGTTTAGCAGCGTGCCGGTGAGGTCCATCACCTCCAGGATGGCCCAGAGGAGCCAGAAAATGCCCTGCCAAGGCAGTGGCCACCACCGTGGGGTCTGGGCTGGGAGATGCTGCTGAAATCACTCCATGGGACAAGCACGTGGCTACAGGGTCCCCTGTATCCCAGCTGAGGAGCATCAAGCCACAGGAACCTGATTACCTGGGGAGCTCAGGTGTTGGCAGATTTGTCGTCCCTGCTGCAGTGATGCTGCTGGGGGGTGTGAGGGGTTGCTGGTACCAGTTATCCCTGCGACCCTGCTGGGGGGTGAAGATGGGGGTGGCAACCCACGGCTGCTCATCTTGGGGCTCAGCTCAAGCCCACCGGTGATGGTGGTTTCCCTTGAATGCAGTGGCTTCGCAGAGCGATGCAGTGGGTTGCCATGCTGCTGGGAAAAAGGACATGCCACCTTGCCTGCTGCTGCAGCCGTGGGCCCCTGCCACTGCCCTCCACTGGTGTTAGTGGAAAGAGCTGGACCAGCCCTGGAAGGAGCTGAAACACTTTTGCTTTCATTATTTTGGGATTTTTTTGTCTTTTTTGTTTTGTTTGGAAAGTTGTCCCAACCCGTTCTGCAGCCAACAGCGGCTGGAGTCTGTGAAAGGGCATCAGCCATGCTGGAACCACCCATTTCCATCCCCGAGCATGGCTGTACTGGTCTAACTGGATTGTGAGGCCATCCACCCACCCAGGACCGGGTTGCACTCCTGTATCTACTGACCGGTCTGGTGGTGCCAGCTCCTTGCAAAGGAGATCTGGGTCCATAACGGCTTAAACTACGCAAACACCTCCCCAGGGCTTGGCTGCCAGGGTGGAGGATCTTCTTGCTCTGTTTTTTTTGGTGTGCTTTTGTTAAACTGGATGTGCAATGAGCTGAGTGAGGGCTCAGCAGCGTGCACAGGGGTGATGGGCAGGGAGGAGAGGAGAGGGGGCGGGAGGGCAGTAGCCCCCAGGAAACAGTGCTGGTCCTCCAAACCCTATGGATCACTTTGTAGTGACACTTATAGATGAGCATTTTCTTTAACAAATATGAATCTAATGGATTAGGTCTGATCTAATTATGCATTCTGCATTAAGCTGATGCTCCCACTGTCTGCGGCTGCTAGCATAATTAAACTTAATGTACTTTTAATGATGTCTTCTTAACTCATGCATTCATATATGATTAGAATCAAACAGGACTAGCTGTCACAAGTCCAGGAGAGCTCTTTCAGCAGCTCCTGATGGGACTTACGTTGAAATATTAATAATGCAGATTTCAAGGTTAACAACATTGGTTTTGAAGTGAGGAAAGCTTGTCACACAGTTTGAGCTAATCTGAGGCAACAAAACGTCTCCCCTTTCAAGTTTAGCCTCTTCCCGTCTTGTACATGTGCTTCTGGGAGCAGAGGAATTTAAGTTTTACTTGGTAAAGAAGTTGTTGAGTAAGTGAACTGCACTCTGGGCAGCAGCTACCAAAGAAACTGGGACAATAACTCTGTGGGCACCTTTCGGGGGGTCGCTGGGTGCTCTGTCCTGGCACGCTCAGTCTTCGCTCCTCTTCCCCTTTCCCGCTGCTTTTCTGAAAGTTGGGAGCAGTTTGTTCTAGGGTCTGGCAATCAGAAGGCAAACTCTACTTTTGTCTCTGCTCCTATTTGGTCAAGTGAAATCAGACTGTGTTCCCCCTCCCAGCCTCTGTCGGCTTTGTCCGTAACCTCCTCGGCGCAGGGAATATGGTCCCTTGAGCTGTGCACCACCTTGTCTGATGGGGCCTGATGAAACTTTGTCATTGCTGCCCCGGCTCCAGTGTCCTACATGAAGCAGGTAACAATACTGCAATGAAATGTTTTTTTTCCCCCCTCCTTTTTCAGTTTTTATGGATTTATTTTATTTTTTTTTTAATTGGCCCATGGCCTGGCAGACCAGTTGTCTTTTGAGTTCCTGAGAGCAAGTTGTGAAATCGTCTGAAATCCTTCCAATGGGAAAGCATTGATTTATTACACTGTAATACTGATGCGAACAACACCATGTACCTTTCATCTAAAAAGTCAGGACTTATAGAACACGACATGCCATTAATTTTGATGCCAGCTCGAACAGAGGAGGAATTACTGCCAAAGGGATCCAGAGAG
Source organism: Astur gentilis (assembly GCF_929443795.1). Classification (NCBI taxonomy): domain Eukaryota; kingdom Metazoa; phylum Chordata; class Aves; order Accipitriformes; family Accipitridae; genus Astur; species Astur gentilis. The sequence continues at coordinate 15,364,395 of NC_064905.1, forward strand.
CATGTTAAACCAGCCCTGCAGAGTAATGAACATACTGTGTGGCTGTTACATTATACCATATTGATCCTTAGGAATGAAAAGGTACCTCGACAGCTAATTTGGGCTGTCAAAGGATTCTCTTTGTGTATGCCTGTGTATGTGTGTACGTAATATATAATTAGTGCATGAGAAAGGGATGTGCAAACATTAGCTAATTACACTTTTCGGTATCCCTTCTGGGTGTGAGGATTACTGTGTTTCCCTGCTCTAGAGACAGCTTTCCCCTTGCACACTTTTGGCGGGTGAGTTCACTTGGGTACCAGCTTGGTGGAGATGATGCCCAGCACCCTGACTTTCTCCATCCCCGAGCCAGGTACCTCCTGGCAGCCAGGCAGCGATGCCTCCTCCTGATAAGTGTGCACCAGCAAAAGGGAGCTTAGTCTAAGTGCTCTGGGAACAGCCGGCTAATTTAGCACTTTGCAAGATTGTGGCTCCATGTAACACCCCATTTGCAGAAAGGCTCCATGCTGCCTGAGTGCAGTGTGATGGGTTATGGGATCACTTCTGTCCAGAGTGGGGCTGGATTCACATCTCTGCCCCTAACCCAAAGGAAGGTGAGTTCATTTGCTTTCTAAAGCTCTACAGTGATACAGACTTATCTGCAATAAGACAACCACCATGTACATACCCAGAGCCTATTCCAGGTCCTGGAGAGGAGTAGCTGGCAGTGCTGGGGGTGGGAGTGATGTACAGATGAAGGAGAGATGGGGATGGACAGAAGGGAAATGGGAGGTGATGCTGCAGGTCAGGGCTGAGCGGAGAGTCCCAGAGTAGGAATGGTCAGGATTTTGATGGAGAGATCAGTCTCAAGCTACCCCTCCATGCCTAGGAGAACCTTTTCCAGGTCCTTGCACACTAAGTTCATCCCTCTTATACACTCAGACCGACAGGACCAAGTGCCTGGAAAAGAACAGAGCAGTTCTGTGTAAGAAGGAAGCTGGCAGGGTGTGATCTTTGTTGTGAAGCCGGAGCAACATGAGGCCCAAGCAGTTTTGCCTGGCACTGTCTGGCACCTTTTGAGCTGAGGTTTGCATGTGGATTTTGCCCAAAAGCCCTGCCCTCCTGCAGGTTGGTGGGCAACTGTGCATGGCACAGTGACATCCCTGTATTTCTGTTAGTTAACTAATTAACTGGGTAGCAGAGATGCAAGCATGGAGGCTTCAGCCAGCAGTGGGGTTCCAAGACACAAAACCAGCACTAGTGGCTGACAAATTGATTTGTGCCCATGGGTAACGTGAAGGCAACTAGGGAATCTGTGTTTAAGAGATGTCAGCAGCTACAAAAGCCATCAGAGAACAGGCCACACAGGTCTCTAAAAGGTGTTTGGTGTTAATCTGGTACCTTTACTAGTGGGAAAGGCCTGAACCCATCTCCTTCAGTCTCCAAGGTGGTGCTTCAGAGCACTAGTTAAGCCCCAATCTGTGCTGTTTTCTCATGCCTTGGCAGTGAAGAGTACCAGCAGTGTCCTAAGGGTACCATGCACCACTGTGACGGGTCATCTAAACTCTGACATGTGCCTCCGTGTTGGACCAACATGTTAGCAATGTGGACAAAAATGTTCACCTGGGGACCCAGAGCCATGTGCGAGACTTGGGTGACTGACCGCATCCTTGAAAACTGAGCATGAGCCTGTGTTCACAGTGAAAACTTCCCCGTGTCTCCCAAAACTTTTGATGGAGATATGTGGCTAAGTTGCTGAACAGATTAGTGGTGCCCACTGGGTTACAGCAAACATTGATGCGCCCCTGGCCTGTCCCTTCACGGAGCTTAGATGAGTAAGTTCTTGCATTTGGTGGCAGATAGGCACATAGACAAACAAGTCCAGCCAAATCTTTTTGGAGCATCCCAGCTTTGTCTCCTCATGCCAGGGTTATCATCCCATAGCAAAGGGATGGACTGGGTGATGCATTTGTTCCTCACCTGCTGCACTTCAAGATTCGGTGGTTTTTTTGCTTCAACAGCTGCTGAAGATGGTTTCGGATTCTTGCTGGAGACTTTCTTACCAGGAATATTTGCTTTTGCCACTAGGAGGGAACTTTATCCTATTTATGCCAAGATATAAAGGAACATTTCTTGTGCATTTTCGCAACCTCACTGGGAACCAAGAGTAAACCACTGAGCAAGAAGAGCATTTTGAGACAGGGTCCAACCCCAAAGTACAGTACTGGATGCCTAAGAAATTGTGGAAGACCAAAATGGGCTGATCCAGCATAGCCTGATCATGGGAAACCTCTCCTTCAGGCCCCATCGATTGGGAGTGTCTTGTGCTTTGAAGCCTGAGGGTTCACAGCCCCTTTCAAAACTTCTTAATTCTGCCCCTTGCTGGCTCTAACTTTAAAACTTACCAGCAGGTAAAAAAACCCCTTGTGAATGTTGGAGACCTTGAATCTATAACCATGGCCCTGTGGGGTGAGCTGGGATGCCTGGTCCAAGGCACTTTTCTCACTTCCCTGGCCAATAAATGGGAATCACGATACGGGGAAGGGAAGTCCTTCCAGATCTGTGATACCAAGTGCTACATAAGAGCACGACATTAATGATTATAGTTAACCTCAGCAGCTGTCAGCATCTGCATAAATGTCCAAGACCCTTTAAAATCCCACTCTCTTTCTCCCTTCAACAGACTTTTGGATCAGGAATTTAGCAGGTTAAGTGTGTGAAAACTGAGTGAGAAACGTCTTAAATGTCCAAGCCTCTGAAACAGCATGGGAGCTCCTAGGAAAGCTGATCCCGGTGAGGATTTTTGGACCAGTGCTGGTTCTGAACAATCTCTGAGCTGACCATGTCTTCCCTCTCTGTAAAAAGAAGCTAAAATCCTCTAATAGTCCTCGTCAAAAAATAATCCCACAAAACTCCGAACAAAGCAAAATCATTAACTTTGAACCCAATAAATGTTTAGTTTCCTGACTCTTGGGTAAATATTAGATAGATTCCCAATTTCAACCTGAAGCAGTTTATTTGGCTGCTGTTCACAAGTCAGACACAGCAATAATCAAGGAAATCTCGTTTGATTCAGGTTGGGTAATATTGCCTGAGGGGTAACATCATTTTCATTTCCACACATCCAGCACTGGCACAAAATGGCATGGACAGGTACGAAAAATGGATCATGGATCCTTGGTGCCAAAATTCGAGCTGATAGTTTCATTTTTGTGTAAATAATAATTACCAGTAAAAATGCTGCTTGAAAAAAAGAGAATGTGAAAAGAAAAACACTGTTGCATTTGATAAAGTAAAATCCTTTGCAGTACTGCCAAAAGAAAAAAAGAAAGAAAGAAAAAACAAAAGAGAGTTAAAACAAATATAGCTGTTAAATAAAAGATCCAGGTACCAAAGAGCAAAATTTAATGAAAGCCAAAACTGTTAAATATGGACTCCTGTTGAGAAAAAATGTCAATGTCTTTAAGAGTTTTACCATTACTCTATTTTTAAGAAAAGTGTAGTAAAAATACATATTACAAGTTAACATTTGCCACGCTTTTGTCCTATTCATCTTTTTTTTTTTTTTTTTTAACCCCTCCGCCGATCAAAAGCCGTTGACAACTGCATCTCACATCTTCACGTCACAAGTGGCCAGTCCTAGCACAGACACGCAGCTTCTCACGAGACCGTCCAACTGCCCGCTCGGGCTCCCCGCGACCTGCTGCCACGTGGTCCTGTCTTTGGAGGAGGACGGGGCACTGACGGGTCTCGGCAGCCTGTTCCCACCACAGTGCCCGGCCGTGCGGTGCCGTGGCGAGGTCTGGATGTGGCAAGAGCTGGCTCAGGAGATGCATCTGAGGGCTCTGGGCATGGAAACAGGCTAGCTTGTGGGATGCCTCCGCTGTGCTAGCACTTACACAGAACTGAAGGTAAAATTAAGAAAGGTGGATTAAAAATAACGATAACCAACACAAAGTGACCTGAAGAGGTGTTTGGAGTGGCTTGTAACAGAGTTCATGTTCGGTGATGAGAGATGAAGATCACAAGGATTTCCCGTGGTGGAGAGAGAAAAACATATTGGCACAAGGCATGCTGTGCCCGTGCTTAGGACCTTGACTCTGACTTGCTGGTCTCCAAAGTGTTGTATGACAAGTGGGTAAATGAAACAGATACTTCAGATCAGGTGGGTGTTAAAGGTGGTAAACATATTGACCTGCACATTCGTACACTAATGGAAACTGGTATTCAGGCAGCTTCCAGCTGTACCTACGGACAGCTGCATAGACAGATCCTCCTGATAGACCTCTGCCAGTCATTTGCCTGCATCACTTTCTCTTCACCAGTCTCCCTTCTTTTCCTACTCCTCTCTTGCTACGTTGCAGAAAAAAAAAAAAAAAATTAAAAAAAAAAAAAAATTAAAAAAAAAAAAAAAAAAGAAAAAAAAAAAAATGAGAAAAAGCAGCTCAGAATGCTCCAATAGCAGCTCAGTCTCCTTACAGCTATTTGCTGGGTCCTGTGAGAAGCTTTGAACTTTATTTGCCATCGGTGATGGGCCTGTGAGATGGGAAAAGGCCAAGTGGGTTCACTGTGGTCCCTGCCCCACAGACCTTCTCTCGCTCCAGATGCTCCCCTGGGAATTCTTCACTTCTGGGGAGGTGGCTCAGGCCCACCAGGGTGGGAAGCATTTGTCTGTCCATGCCAGTGATTCACGGAACGAACCTTTTGTGCAATTCTGGAAAACCATCCTTGCCCCTTTGATCTCCATGCCTGTGGCCGGACGCCCAGCTACCTGTCTGGCAGTGCAGGTTTCTGCAATACCAAGTCTGGGGTCAGCAACCTGCTCTCCTGGCTTGTGGATGCTTCCCCCTCCCTAAGGATACACGAGTGGGAATCTGCTACTTTTGGCTTTGTACCCAGACAGGCCACAACTTGATGGGAAGGCTGAGTTTGACCAGCCTGGATGCTGTTGAATGTCACGGACACTTGAATGAAGCTCTTGTAGGGTCTCCTCCTCGGTTTACTTCAGCAGTTCCTTCCAGAAAGCCATTCTGGCCAACTATCTACAAAATGTCCCTCTTGATTAGAAAAGTGGCCATAAAGGGATTTCAGAGCAAAAAGGCGGGGATATTCCCATTGCAGCCCCATGACTTCTAGCATGTTTTACTGGTTAATAGGCAGTCATCTAGAACTGGGTGTCTTGAGATGGTCTATTCCTGGCTCAGGATGGTTCCCTTATGTGACCACCAAAAAGGGAGCACACACAGAAGCTAAGCAATGAAGAAATGGTTCACAATTGCTTATTAGCCTCCAATTACCTAGGCAGGAGAGTCACATGTGGGGGGAATGTGGCATTTACTTTCTCTCTTCCATAAACAGCAGCCAACCATGATCTTAGACCAAGCATCTGCTCTAGTCTGCCACGCAGGACGCTCCCCACTCCAGGCACACGATTCTTCTCTTGAACCGCCACCCATCATCTCTGGAAGAATTATCACCTTGTCCTCAGGTTACCTGGGGTTTCCAAACTCACTCGTGACTTTGCCCCCGTAAAACAGCCTCGTGTTTTTGTTCAGGTTCTTTCTCGCATCAAGTCCTTCCCGTTGCAGGGAGAGCCGTTCGCAGCTGTCTGCCTCATTGCAATAACTCCGCGGCCCAAGTTCACAACAGAACAAGGGAAGGCAGAATCACGATGGACAAAAGGGGTCAATGCTGACGCCCTGCAGGGAGTTCAACTTGCCATTTATCGGATTTTCTTTTTTGCTGTTAGTAGCTCAGACATTATGGTTTGCATCCCAAACTAAACCAGATTGAAGGGCTGAGCAGGGAAGGGGGAAAGGGCTGATGTTACCCTGACACCACAGGAATTAGTAAGAAAAAATATATATATTGCACACACTAAGACTTATTAACAACCAAGTTAAAACAAAATGGCATAGTCCTCATTAGTGTTCCAGTGGTTCTTTGATCAGGGATGGTTCACGAGTCTGTTAAATCCCATTACACTCTCCTTATTGCAGTACAGACCTGTTTCTGTTCTCCTGCCAGTGGATCTGTTTGCAAATAAACAGGGAAATAGATTTGATTTCCTCAAGAAGATCCATCCAATTGTCCCTTCTGTCTGTCATCGTCGTTTGTCTTGTTGGTGTTGGGTTTGTTTTTGGCTCTGGAGGGGGTGGAGTTGGGCTGCCCCTGCTCTCACCCAGGCAATGGGTCAAAAGGCCAATTATAATCCCGTAGCTCCCAGGGACATGCCGGTGCTGTGGCTCATGCACGGGATCGTCTGCATGGATTTGGGGAAATCGTGGCTGACCACACGTCCGTTTTCTCCACTGCCTCCTGCTGCAGCCGGCCTGGGAAGGGTTGATGTCCGTATGGCTTCGTTGATTGATTGCTGTGGGATTAAACAAAAACCCTTTTTAGGAAGGACGGGGGGGTCTCCCCCTGTCCTTAGCAATGTTGGAGAAATTATAATATAAACCAGTGCTGTCTTTCTGTCACTGTTCTCTCCCTCCTTGTCTCCACTCAGACTCTCACTTTCTGCATGTACCTACTGCATCTGCTCTGTTAATCTGCACCTCTTCTACTTTCAAAATTAAATCTGCCGGCAGTATTTTAGGGCATAAAGCATACGTGCCATATGCAAAAACTATTCAAACTCTCCAGCATAAGAACAGTCATCCTGGATCTGAGCAGAGGTATTACACACACTTCCCCCATAGTTATGCTATTACTACTCCGGTACCGTTATGTACGGTGGACTCTGACTCACTGCAAGCATATGTTTAACTTTCCTCATGTGAGAAGTTGAGCATGTGCCTATGTTTTTGTCTACAGCGACGACTGAGGTAACCAGGAAATGCAAACCTAATTCAGGAAACCAAACCTCATCTTCCTGTTCCAGATACCGTCCAAAATGTTTGCTTTCAGTGATCTAAGGAAACCACCTGTTTGCAACAATTAAACTAAAAGCTGAAATCAATTTGGTTTCTTTGTGTTTAAGCTATCTCTAAGGGCCCAACCATCCTTTCTGGAGTGGGATAGCCAGGTGAAGAAATACCCAGAACAGATAAATCTGGAACAGCTATTCAAAAACAGTCAATTTAGTGCCTTGCCAGGCATGGAGCAGCTTCTTGTGCTGGCGGGATCCGCAGCTCGCCCAGGGGGTCTGCAGGGGCTTGCTGAGCAGAGGTTGGGTTTAGAGGGGCATCTGGCCCATCTTTCTGGGCACTTGCCTGGGCTCTGCTGAATGGCTTTGTGGGGCACCAACTGACGGTGGGAGCCAGCCAAAGGGACAAGCTTAGACCTGACGTTAACTTTGGGAGCAACGACTCCTTCCCACAGTGGCTGGTTTAACACGGCAAGAGCACTGCAAGCTAACACTGACGTGAATTAGTGGGTCATTTCAAGTAACACAGGGAAACCACAGCAGGGCAGAATCCCCTTAAGACTAAAACTATGAAGCTCTTGCATTCTGACACTCTTTCGCAGTGTATTGGTGATATACCTAGCTTTACAGTGGAGACAGCAATTATAATTTAATTTTTGTATATTCAGGGATATTAATTGCTCACTTTATCTTACCCCTGTGCTCAATGTACCTCTCATTGCCTGTAGAGTTTTCTGAACCTCAGTGGGAAAAGCGCTGTTGCACATTTTCAGTGAATTAGAAATGTTATTATTGCTGACAAAACATTAAGCATGTTGTGAAATGGTGACATAAAACCCAAAGAAATGATTGCTTATATCCCTTTTGATTCTGGGTAAGTTTCAGTGCTCAGGGAAGTGAAAATCTCTCTAAATTTTATGAAACTCACTGCATGCTTTATATACTCATACCCACTTCCATGCTCATGGGAGAGGTCAAGACGAGGAAGAAAAGGGATATATTACTCTTACAGCACAGATCCCACTGCACCCTTGTACACAATGGTATCTGTGTAAGGAATCGCCTCTGCTAGTCATCTGAGTCAAGATGTACTTGTTCTACAGATGCTGCATTAAATGTGTATCTCCAAGGCTCTCAAATCTAACCCACTCTTGACATGACACTCTGAAATTTAGGCACACCAGAATTTAGGGCTGAAACAAATCTTCTGGGTTATAGGAAGTGTGCTTATGCAAGACCATGACAGGGTGGAGAAAAACCCCAAACATTACGGGAGACATTAGAGGCCAATTTCTCTCTGAGAGGACCCAGAGAGAATTTGGAGACCCACATCATCCACTCCAGGGCAGCAATGCTCTGAGCATGTATCACTGTTGCCAACCTGCAAAGGGTGCCAGCAGGGTGCCGGCAAAGGGAACAACAGGATCTGATTCATTACCGCGCTACCCCAGTTTTATCTTGCTGTTAACTGCTTGGGTTTGGGGATTTTTTTCATATTGCAGTAACGGCTGTATCACACCAACCCCAGCACACTTCATCCATGCTGCGCACGCATTGCCATAGTCTGCTTTCGTTAATTTTAAGGAACGGCAATGTGTTCCTGTTACCGTTTGTGCTATGATTTTGCTCTATATCTGGATTTTGAACTAGCATTATGCCACATGTCTGATCTTGCATCAGCTCCCCACTATGGCCCACTTGACCCTCTTTTAGCTTTCTCTGATGCTCCTATTCCTTTCTAGCAAGTCAAGTGACATGGTCACTTCGTTATCCCTATGTCTTGGCTTTCCACCCGTGGTGTGGGCTGCATCCGTCTCTGCAGGCAGCTTTGGAGCTGGGGTAGGATCAGAGAGGAGGTGTGAAAGGCCGGGGAATGGGTTGCCACCTTCATCCGCTTTGATTCACTTCTGGACTTGTAACAAAACTCGATTAAGGCAACCAGCATGGCTAGTCCGAGCCCACCGATGAGGATATAGAAAACCCCCGCCACATTGCTGAGACTCAGCGCGCTCGTCTTGTCCTAGAAGAGAAAGGAGAAGGGAGGGAGGGGAGGGCATGTGGGAAGGAGAACAACAAAATTAATATGAGATTGCTCAGGAGGGGTGCTACACAATATAGCAATGTTGGCATTACATCATCTTCCTCTTTAAATGAACAGGTGACATTTCTAAGAGCATTTTCAATTTTTAATTCAGTGTGTAGTAAATCTAATGTTTCCCTCACACAAACAAATAAACATTTCTTCAGCAATGTGACTCTTTGTAAAGGTTTGGGATCTCCATTTTTCAATCAGCTAACTTAAATGCTTATTTTACCCAAAATGCCTAGTTTAAATTATTGATTAAAGAAGGAAAAAAAAAAAGTTCTCTGCCTCTGTGACATTTGCTTGTCCCTGATGTCTCGCCTGAAATAACCTGTTCTCTTGGAAATGCTCATTCCTTCATTCCTAGATTGTTTCCCCCGCAAATTCTGTTGCTGAGCAACACATCGAAATGGCTGGGGTTTTTTCTTTTTTTTTTTCCCCTTTCTTCTTCAGTACTGAGGTTGAGGTGACACCTGAGCTGTCCTCAGAAACTCATTTGATTTCTGTGTAATAAGGCAGTTATTTCATATGCAATCAAGACCCGTTGATGCATGTCTAAGCTAATTATTTGGTTGGCAATAAATAGGGCTATTAATGGACCGCAACTCACAGTCAGCAGCTACATTCTGATTTTACAATTGCCTAATGAATCATAACGGCTCTCTGAGGAAGACCTGAGTCTCAGAAAGACTCACTTCACTGCTAGGGAAACCGAGTCCCCACATCTAACCCTGATGTTACTCCTTGCAGCTCTCAAAACCTTCTCCTCCATGTTGACCAGGTGGAGCTGGGGAGCTAGGATAATCTGGGCAGCAGTGGGACCGAAAAGCTTGGCTCAGCTCTGTGTACAAGGCTCCTGTTTCTAGGACATGCTTTCTCTGTAGTGCAGCCAGACAGAGGTGCCCTGCTCCGTGTTTGTTGCTGCTCTGCAATATCGACTCAATGGCCGGTACAAATTCCCCAGGGCAAGACCGACAGGTCAGTGCAAAACTGTTGGAGGGACCAGGGTCTGACCAGCATTGTCGGCCCTGCTCCCTGGATGTGGGAGGAAAATTGCATATGGATCATTTGAGATGCAGCCACACAGTTAAAGAATAATATTTATGCCTGTAGAAGTGTCTGCAGTTGGTAACGAAGCTTCTGCACGGTTCTTGGTGTTCACTGCTACTCCATGGACGCATGGACCGGTGGGTGGCATAGCTTGTTCCTTGCCCTTGTAGGACAGCTGATGCACTTGCTTTGTTTGGAAGGTTTTACAATAAGCAACCCACATTTTTCGGGAAGGGCAAGGATTCAGGAAGCAGAAAACTATATTGGAGCGATGTCAAAAGGGTCCAAAACTGAACACCAACAGGAGCACGGAAGGTTTTGATTCAAGAGCAGTCTGCCTGACACCGGCACTGTCTTTCAGGCAAGTATGTTTTGCAAAAGGATTCTGTCTTTTGCTCTATTAGGGTCTGATGGCAAAAAAGTTAACCCGCAAAGCATGAAAACATTTCAATTTTCAAAATTAAAACAACCTCCTGTAACAGAAGAGAACTTTTGTTTTTTTTAATAAGAAGAAAAGAGGGTTCCAGTCAGAACGATAAAAAAAAAAAAGCTTTTTTTCTGCTTCTTTTTCATCTGGTCCCACCTCCCATGAAAGCTGGCAAGCTTCTGCCCAGCTGGAGCTCTCGCTGCAGGTGCCAGTGCCACGGGGAGCAACTTTCTAACCTGATCCCTCTGCTGAAAGATGCTGAGGTTTGGTTAGGGGTCACCCCTGCAGAGTTTCGGTTGCTGGAAAAAACTCCACAAGTGATCTCATTTGCCATGCTTTGCTGACTGACGTCGCTGCCAAGAGATTTGCCGCTGTCACTGTGTGCGTTGCACTGCTGCAGCTGTGATGGTCGCCGCTGGCAGACAGGTTTGGTTTCTCCCTTGTATAACCTTCGTATGCTGGTCAGTTTGTAATCTTGCCGGTGCTTCCTGTGTTCTCTCTGCAATGAGAGATTTCTGCAAATATCCTCTTAATTTCTGTAGTTTCCATATTTGAAGGATTATTTATCTGGTCTTTTATAATCTGCCTTCATGCATTTTTTCCCCCAGGCTTGACTGTACGTTTGTTCAGTCATCTCTTCTCTGCAGATTACTGGGTATACTTTTAAGCACCAGCTGAAAAATGTAGGGAGTTTTTTAGTGAAGATTTAGAAAAGCAGAGCAATTACTCTGAGAAAACTGGGTTACAACACATCAGGTACTTTGCCTCTTCAAATCCAGTCTGAAGGGGCTGCACCAGCTTCAGAGAGGGACAAAGATGCTAGAGGTGGGCTGCCCTCCTTGACATCCTAATCTTTTAGCCTGGCTCCTTAATGAAAAGTGGCTGATTAGCACATGCTCTGCGCTCAGAGGGAAGGATGGGGAGAGGGAAGGAGGTGGAGTAGCCTATTTGTCTGTGCCTCACTAATAATTTTCAGGACATACTTTCACCTTGATTTGACAGAAGGGTGGAGATCTCCAAGATACCAGGAACCTCCAAGCTTTGTGAAAAAGAATGACACTGTAGAGAAGTGAAAACCTATTAATGCTCTCACTCAAATAAATGTATCAGCACAATCCATACCAGGCATCGGAGACTCCGCATGGGTCTTTGACTTGCAGCCACAGATCCTTAGGAAACCTGACTTCCTTAGCTCTCCCAGGCATGGGAATACACAAATTACAAGTTTTATTGGCCACAATATTCTTGTATTTCCACCCCCAGTTTGGGGGTCGTGGTCCAACAGGGCACATTCTCAGCCAGCTGCAACGGCAGAGCGGTCTGGCAGCCAGGAAAAGCTGCTGGTTCTTAATTACCACTTTCCTCCTGATGCCAGCAGCACATCGACCAGTAAGAGAGGAGATGACCCAAGGCAGTTTCCTGCACCGCTATTTCACACAATTAATTTCAGAGCTGTTGTATTTTTCTTGCATTTACTTTGCAGTGCCATTACTGTTATTATTATTATCATTGTTATTATTATTACTGCTATTACTACTATTATTATTGGGACAAATTGGGTGAACTGAAAGTTGCCTTATCCGGAAGGCAAAGGAAAGCACAGTGAGGAACAGCGGTGGGCAAAACTGCCAGGAGGGAGAGAACAGCCCGAGTTTCATCTCTGCCACCATAACAAGGTTTCTCCCGAGGAGCCAAAGACGCGGGCAGCTTCAGCAGGGCACTGAGGAACACCGAACCGCAGGGGCACGGCTGATGACACAGCCTGCTATCAGCCAGGCTGAGAAATGCAATTGCTTCTACGGTGGCACTTGACTTCTTGCCCATCTCTTTCTTTTCCTTTTTGTTTCCTTCCCTTCCCTCTCCCAGCAGGACATGCAGAGATGTTCTCCGGGCAGGAGCGGTGTCTCGTTGCTCCCATCGGCTGCAGGACCAGACCCACATGAAGGGTAGGAAATGCTGCATGTCCCACTGAGGCTTTGCCTGCTGTTTCCATGCACGCTCCTGCCCTAATAATGCTCATAATAAGTCCCAAATTATGCTAACTGCTTGAGAGGACCCTCCCCTCCTCTCTGCTCGGGCTCTGTGACACCAGATGCTCTCCTGCAGAGCTGCCCATCACCAAACCAGCTTGTTAGTGGGAGTGTAAATGTCACCACTCGTCTCCCGCAGCGGCAGAGCGCTGACGTGGGGGGAAGATTGGCAGGTGAGAAGAGAAAGAAAAAGCCGTCTTTCCGAAAGCCCGGCCTTGTTGCTGCAGCAACCAGGCACCTTCCCGTCTGTTCCTCTCAAACATGGCACCGTGTCCATTATCCTCTTTGTCATTATTTATCCTCCTTGGCTGAAAGGCACTAAGGCCAAATTTGCCCAGTTTCCCAGCAGGACTCGTCCTTTCTTTTACCCTGCATGACCAGAGCCCGTCGGCAGCACAGGGCGATGGTACCTCGAGTTGTTGCGATCTCCACAGAAGATGAACTGTCCTTAGAGCAGGCGGTAGCTCCAGAAGTTGAGCTTTTACACCAAACGCTGGGCCGACTTTGTTGGGGCAAGGCCTGAAGTTCAGCTATGAAGGACATAGCGCTGGCCATCGACTCTGAGCACTGCTGGGGGTCTGCCAGGGGATGGGTAGGAGCACATGGATGGTCAGCTGTGGGCGATGAGGCTGCCCAGCGTGAGAAGACACCTTTGGTTTGAGAACCAGCCAATTCCCTGCAAAGGCAGGGCAAGGCAGCAGCAGGATTTGTTCCCTATTTTTTATTGTTTTTTTTTTTTTTAAACAAAAGTGCAATTCTTGCAACTGGAGAAGAGGATTGGGAGATCCCTGTGGCTTTGATGAAGGTCCTTTAATTGCATGAAGTGATCTGGCTTCCCCTGCAAGCAGGTTGCACCTTGCCATCCTGGTCTGGAAAAAAATTTCCTTTCTCC